>NC_137796.1:3721193-4351193 GCF_963383645.1 Muscardinus avellanarius
CTGACTTTTTTTTGTGTGTGTGGCACTGGGGATGAGCTCCACCCCCAGCCCTATTTTTTATTCTTTATTTTGAAACAGTGTCTCACGGAGCTGAGCTGCGGAGGGCCTCACTAAGTAGCTGAGGCTGTCCTCGACTCTCAATCCTCCTGTCACAGCCTCCCGAGTGCTGGGATTACAAGCGTGCGCCCCCACAGCTGGCTTGTTCTGACTTTTTGAAGCTGTAACTGTGAGTAGTAGGAGGGAACGGCCTTGCTCAGGGGCTGGGGGTGGGTGGGGGACTTTGCCCCTTTACACCTCAGGGGAAGGGGCGTTTGTCGTGCTGAGCGCCCCTGGGACGGGCATGCAGGCCGCCAGGGGCCCAGGAAGCTTCCTGAAGCGCTGCCACTCTGGGCCCCGACACAGAGGTCCGCGGGGGAACAGGTATCTGTGCTCATCTTTTTCTTTTTGGTACTGGAGATTGAACCCAGGGGCAGTCCATCTCCGAGCTACAATCCTAGCCCTTTTAAAACCTTTTTGTTTTGAAACAAGGGCTTATTAACTTGCTGAGGCTGGTTTTGTACCAAAACACACAAACAAACAAACAAACAAACAAACGATAGAAGCTGGACATGGTGGCGCACGCTTGTAATCCCAGTACTTGGGAGGCTGAGAAAGGAGGATCGCAGATTCATGGCCAGCCTCAGCTACCTAGTGAGGCCCTCCACAACTTCGTGAGACCCTGTTTCAAAATAAAGAATAAAAAAAAAAAAATAAGGCTGGGGATGTAGCTTGGAGGTAGAATGCCCTGGGTTCCATCCCCAGTGCCTAAAAAATTAATAATAATAAAAACAGAGGAATGTGTGACATTATTTTTTTGTGTATGTGTGGTACTGAGGTTCCTGGAAACCCTTCTACCTCCGGGCTACACTCCCAGACACCTATTTTTTTATATTTTTATTTGGAAACAGGGTCTCCTAAGCCAGCGCGGCTGGCTTCGAACCTGCGTGATCCTCCTGTCTCCGCCTCCCAAGCGTGGGGATTACAAGCGTGCGCCACCGCGCCCGGCTGTGTGACATTAATTTTAATAGTGTCTCTTAATCCAATGTAACCAAGGTCATATATTAGTATATACTCTGCATTATTTTTTTGGTACTGACAATGGAACCCTTCTACTTCCAAGCTACATCCCCAGCCCTATTTTATTTTATTTTTTATTTAGAAACCAAGGTCTAAGTTGCTGAGGGCCTCATGCATTTGCTGAGGCTGACTTTGAACCTGCGATCCTCCTGTCTCCGCCTCCCAAGTACTGGGATTAAAAGCACGTGCCGCCACGCCCAGACCTCTCCTCTGTATTCTAACATCGCTCATGGGTAGCAGGAATGAGGGCCTTCAGGAGGAGCAGTCCTGCCATCACCGCAGCGATGGCCGCGGGCATCTACGCTCGCGATGGGCGACTCAGAAGCAGACCCAGGTCCTACCCACACCAGCGCCCTGCTTTGGATATTGCGTGACAATCTGTGAGACGGTCCCACGGGGAAGTCGGATGACGGGCATATGGGACCTCTGCGGCCATCTCTACAAATCCCCAAGAACCTAGAAATATTTTACAATAGCTTTAAAATTTGAGACTGTTTACTTCTCTTTTTTTGGGGGGGGGTTATTATGGATTAAACCCAGAGGGCATTCTACCTTGAGATACACCCAAAACAGGGTCAATAAGCTGCTGAGCGTCTAAGCTGCCGAGGCTGGCTTGGAACCCGAGACCCTCCTGTCTCAGCCTCCCGAGTCCTGGGATTAGCGGGCCGCATCACCACGCCTGGCAGTAGTAACCATTTTTAAATCTCCAGCTCCCTCTGGCTTCACCTAGTGCTATAATCTGTACCACGGCTCCCTGCCGGTCTTCCCAGAGCAATGACTCCCCAGCGTCTCTAGGGTGACCGGGCACCTGCATCCTGTCTCTGGATGCCCCAGCCCTCCTGGAGAGGGCTAGCGGTTTCCCGCAAGGGGGCCGGGCCTTCTGCAGAGATGGCAGTGTCTCTCGTGAAGCGGACTTCCTTCTTGAGCGGGAGGCTGCTTAGTGCCTTATAAGGCAGTCCGTCTCTGGCTGGGGCTCGCAGGTGAGCGCAGCCCCTCCCGGCCGCTCCGCAGCCGCAGACGCTCCCCGACCCGGCCTCCCTCCCAACCCGGCCTCCCTCCGCACAAAGCGCGCTAGCTACGGAGATTTCGATGCCGTATATGGTTTTAGAGGAAGAGAAAGGACCTGCATGCCGCCAAGGCGGAAACAGCCTGCGCCTGTGAGCCGCGTGGGTTGAGCTGGGGCCATACTTCCCGCAGAGCCCGGGCCGAGGCCGAGGGCGGAGCAGCGGTGCAGCCCCGGTGCCCTGGGGCGCCCGGCAGGAGGGGCGCACAGGGCGGGAGCCGGGCCCTCCCCAGCTCTGCTCCTGGCGGGGGGGAGTCTCAACTGGTACCTGGCTGGGTACCAGTTGAGGCTCAGGTCCCGCCGGGGGCAGACGCCGTTCCTGTTCTGAGGGCTTTGCATCCTGGTGGCACTTGGAGGACAGATGACAGGACTCTCTGCTGCCCTCGCTGGGAGTTTCCCGCGGCCCCTTCGAGGAGGCCGGGCCAGCCCTACCTGGGCACTGGGGGAGGTGGCAGGGGCAGGAAAGCCCAATTCTTGTTTTAGGCTCTGAACTTTGACATCGCTGGGCTCTTCCTGCCAGGCTCCCGATTTCCACTCCACTTTCTCACTGTGTGCCCCCTCCTCCCCAGCCCTGCCAAGCTGGGTGGTGCCAATCAGCAAGAGACAGGAAACCGTTTCCACACGGCCAAAGAAACCTCCAGAAACATCCAGTGAGTCCAGCGGGGGAAGGGAGACAGAGAAGAATAGCTTTCTGCTGGAGAAGGCCGCAGGCAGCCTCTGCCCAGTAGTCGGGGTCATCCCACAGCGACGGGTCTGTTGGAGTGGCCCCCGAGGGGCCTCTGCAGCCTCTGTCCCCAAGCCCGTAGTCACCAGAGCGTTAGGCTGGTCCCTGCAGCCGGGCATGAACCAACCAGCTCTCAGAGTGATCAAGGTCGTCAAAAACGGGAAATCCACACAATGGAATTCTACTCAGCCATCAAGATCACAAGCATGTCATTCGCAAGATGGGAGACCCGGAGAACATTATGTTAAGTGAGACCAGCCAGGCACAGAAAGAGAAGGGACATGTGTTCTCTCTCATATGCTCCAGCGAGGGTGGATGAGGGAGACCAGAGCGACTCCAGACAATGGAGGGGAAAGCTCAGCAAAGCTAGAATGGGAGGGCAGGAGAGGAAGGAGGCTGGGGTTGATTAATGGAGGAGCTCTATCCGGATCTGTGTAAAAGTATGCGTGTAGCACGGTCAGCCTGGACGTTCAGTGTTGGGGGAGAGGGCACCAAGCACAGTCCTGTGTGCCATCTTCAATATTACCCACGTAACAATCTAAAAAATAAGGCCGGGCGTGGTGGCGCACGCTTGTAATCCCAGCATTTGGAAGGCTGAGACCGGAGGATCGCGGTTTGAGGACAGCCTCAGCTACTACTTAGTGAGGCCCTTTGCAACTCAGTGAGACCTTGTTTCAAAATATAGAATAGCCGGGCATGGTGGCGCACGCTTGTCATCCCCGCGCTTGGGAGGCGGAGACAGGAGGATCGCGCAGGTTCGAAGCCAGCCGCGCTGGCGTAAGAGACCCTGTTTCAAAAATATAAAAAAATAGGTCTGGGAGTGTAGCCCGGAGGTAGAAGGGCTTCCAGGAACCCCAGTACCACCAAAAAAAAAAAAAGAATAAAAAATAGGGCTGGGGGTGTAGCTCGGAGGTAGAATGCCCCTGGGTTCCACCCCCAGACCCCCCCCCAAAAAAGACGAGAGACCCTAGCTATTTATTTTGCAGCAGCTTCTGGCGCCACCTTGTGGACACATGGCCACATTGTCCCACCTCTCCAGAGCGGCGGCCACCTGGCTGCCACGCTTGGCTGGAAACCAAGGCCTGTGTCCTGTCCTGGGGCTCCTGACTCAGCGGAGGGCAGCCATGCGCAGCGAGAACAGGGCGCCTTGGCAGAGGCAGGAGCCGGCTGCTGTTTCCTTGGGTCAGAGTCTGAGCTGCGGACCCCGTTGTGTCTGGGCTCAGCCTCCTGGGGAATGCGCGCACTTCCCGCGGCCTGTCCTCAGGCGTGCGCAGCGAACATGGGAGGGGCTGGCCTCTTCTTCTCTGCCCAAACCGCAGGCTTTTCTCATGATTTCCTTCTGTCCATTCTTAGGAAATTAGGTCCTAGGACTCCTTCCTTTTTTCTTTTGTGGTACTGTGGGCTGAATCCAGGGGCATTCTGGCTCTGCGCTACACCCCCGCAGCCCTTATTATTATTTTTATTTTGAAACAGGGTCTCACTGAGTTACTGCACGCTGGCCTCAAACCTGTACTCCTCCTGTCTCAGCCTCCAGAGTACTGGGATTACAGGTGTGTGCCATCACATCTGGCTCCTAGAGTCACTTTTTTTTTCTCTCCCAGTAATGGGGATGGAACCCAGGGTTTTGAGCTACACTCCCTGCCCTATTATTTATTTATTTATTTATTTATTTATTGGTGGTACTGGGGATGGAACCCTTCTACCTCCGGGCTACACTCCCAGACCTATTTTATATTTTTATTTGGAAACAGAGTCTCTTAAGCCAGCGAGGGGCTTCAAACCTGTGCGATCCTCCTGTCTCCGCCTCCCAAGCGCGGGGATGACAAGCGTGCGCCACCACGCCTGGCTTATTTTGAAACAGGGTCTCACTGAGTTGCAAAGGGCCTAAGTAGCTGAGGCTGTCCACAAACCCGGCTCCTCCTGTCTCAGCCTCCCGAATGCTGGGATGACAAGTGTACACCGCCACACGCGGCTTTAGAGTCACTTTTGATAAAAGTGGTCTCGACTCATTAAAGCGTTGGGTCTCGGACAATGCCTTCCCCACCTCCAGCCCTGGGCAACCACCCAGGGCTTCCTGTCTGTAAGAACCCACCAGCTTCCTGTCTGTAAGAACTTACATATAATGAACACTTCATGTAAATGGAACCCTACACTCTGTGGTCCTTTGCGTCTGGTCCAATGTTTGCCCAGCAGTGTACTTTCTGGGTTCATCTATGTTGTGGTATATCAGCACTTCCTTCCTTTTTCACTGCTGGATAATATTCCTTCATATGGACATATCACATTTTGTTTATCTACTCATCTGACGGACATTTTTCTGCTTCCACTTTTAGCCATCACACACAGTTTTGCTCTGAACACCCACGTGCGGTTTTTGTTTGCATACCTATGTTCAGCATTTGGGGGGCACATCGGAAAGGACTTGCCGGGTCTGCCCGCTGCCACACTTTCTCATGATGGCTTTGTACACCCCACCAGGCCTGTGCAAGGGTCCAATTCCCCCCTCTTCACTAACACTTGTTATTTTCTTTGTTTAAACTTTCAGCCATGCTACTGGGTGGGTGTACGTAAAAAATGTCTGTGTTGAAGTGCTGCATATGGTCCCAGCATGCCTGTGAGTTTAGTTTGGCCGCGAGCAGCGATCCAGACCGGAATGAAACTCACTTTAACTCACTGCAATCATCTGCTCCCTTTCTTGGTTCCCATAGCAGGCCTCCTGCGTGCGGCACCGATAGAAACGGTTTCTGCCATCGCGGCAGTCACGGGGCCGTGCTGACGGCTCCTCCTGGGAACGCAGAGTGGCCTGGATGCCCCGCAGGGCGGCCACCTCCCGAGGACCTTGTCCAGGAGCTGTGCCACGCAGCCCAAGCCTGGGGGTTTCCTGGATGGTTCTAGAGATTGGCAGCCAAAGGGCATGAAGGGCGTCGGGGAGAGACAGCGGACGCCCAGCTGCAGAGGGGCCTGGCGGAGGTCAGCCCTCCCCGGAGGGGTCAAGGTGGGATTTGGCCAGGTTAGCTCCAAGGCTGAGCAGGTGGGCAGAGGGGGCTGCAGGCTGTTTCTGTCGTGGCCACCCGGTGGCGCTGTGCAGTCGTTCCCATTTATATCCATTCCCCAGGTCTGCACCCCAGGCCCTTAGTACACCGCTGCCCGCAGGAAATCACCTATCTGCTTGCAATACAACTGTCCCATGCTCCTGCGAAGGCACATGCAAGGACGGCGAGGCCGGGACATGGGGACCAGGCCCGGTGTTCAAATCCAGGGCGTCGGGAGCTCCAGCTGCAAGTGCCGGACACCTCGCTGGGCCAGCGGAGGTGAGCTGGGGCTGTCAGCCCCGCTCTGGGGTGGCCGGGTCCTGGGACCTCTCACGCGTGCACATCTGCTTCTCCTGGAACTCTGCCTTGCGGCTCAGACCACTTTCTCTGTGAGGAGCCGGGCCCTGGGAGCAGTCATCTGCTCTGTGTGACAGGCGTCGGGAAGCACTGGCTCTCTTTTTGTTGCGATCTGAGAAGCATCTGACTGGCAGCAGTGTGGGTGCCTGCGCAGCCCAGCCAGCCCCAGCTGACGTTGCCCCCTGAGCGCCCTGCAGGAGGGCGGGGCCGGGTGGCAAGGACTGGCGCGGCCATTCTGAGCCCCCAGTCCCAGGTGGCGGGCTGGCACCCCGGGCTTCGCCGCACCGGCTTACTGCTTGGAACAGGGCTCACGTCACTGAGCACCGCCTGCTGGGGTCAGAGTCACGGCAAATATAAGGTTACCCAGGCCTCGTGCCGCGCCCCTTCTGGGATTCTGCAGGACGAGTCTGGGGCTCCCCGGGCGCACACACGTGTACTCAGGATGGCGGGTCTTGGGTGCTCCGCGATGGAGCCCCAGGCAGGGGCACACTGAGACGTGACCTCAGCTAAGCACGCGGCCGCTTGTCCACTCCAGCACAGCACCAGCTGGACTTGGGTTTCTTGCAGGCATCCATCTTTCCTTCTGGCAACAGGTATTTTCAGGCCACCCACTTGGTTCTGCCAGGACATGGCAACCTGGCAGGTGTGTTTACTAGAAACCTACATTCTCTTGGCAAAAGAGAACAAATACAGCAAAGCTGAACATTGTGTCCAGCGAGGGCCACGGTGATGCAGGAGCGGGAGGGAGGGGCCAGGTGGGCGGGGCACAGTCTCCCGCGGGTGAAAGGTCTGGGCGAGGACAGAGTCAGGCAAGAAGAGGCCTGCCCCATTCGTTCTCAGCGCTGGCGGCCAGCCCGGCCGCAGGAGCAGAGCCACCGCCCAGACCAGGAATGAGGTGGCCCGTGAATTAGAAACCGGGCAGGGCCTGGTGAGCCATGGCCGGCAACCCCGGGGTGGCCTCCGGTTGTGGGGTGGTGCCGCTGGGCTTCTTTGGGATGGCCCTGGTCTCAGTGGCCACAGGACCCAGCAGGAGGCCACTGCTGTGGTCCAGGGAGGGCAGAAGAGAGGTGCCTGGTGGAGGCAGCGGACAGGAGCCTCTCCCCACTGGGTCCTCCTATGACCACTGAGCTGCGGTCCTTCTCCCAGGATCCCCGTGGATCTTGTGTGGGTCAACATCTTGGAGAGGGGCCAGCCAGGGCCTCCGTCCAGGATGCGCTCCCAGGGAGGCTCCTGCTCCTTCCTGGAGGTGCTCCCCCCGGCCCCACGGGCCTCTGCAAACCAGGTTTCCACGCTGGTGTGCTCCGCAGATGGAATGTCTTCTTTTCTCTTCTCGTGACTGCAAACAAGCAGGCCAGGTTACCTCCGGGAGCGCTGCCCGCGGGGGCGGGCATCCCCGGCCTCGGTGGTATGTCCCTGGAAAAGCCACTTAACTTGTTATGAATTCTGTTTTCTCCATGATGGGCACGGTGGAGTGTTAGCAGAGGTGTTAGGGATTTGGTGCTGGATTATTATTATTGTTATTATTATTATTACTTTGGTACTGGGGATGGAACCCAGGGGCATTCTACCTCCGAGCTACACCCCCAGCCCTATATTTTTATGTCCTTTTTATGTTTGAAACAGGGTCTCACAGAGTTGCAAAGGGCCTCACTAAGTAGTATGGCTGTCCATCAACCGCAATTCTCCCGTCTCTGCCTCCCGAATGCCAGGATTACAAGCATGTGCCACCACACCCAGCTGTTATTTTTAAAATTTAATTATTTTTGTGGTACTAGGGATGAAACCCAGGAGCATTTTACCTCTGAGCTACACCCCCAGTCCTATTTTTTATTCTTTTTTTTGTGTGTGGTGCTGGGGTGGAATCCAGGGGCTTTTCTACCTCCAGGATATACTCCTAAACCTTTTTCATACTTTATTTGGAAACAGGGTCTCACCAAGTTGCCGAGAGCCTCACTCTCAGCAACTGAAGTTGGCTTCGAATCAACTTCAGTAGCTGACGCTGGCTTTGAACCTGTGCGATCCTCCTGTCTCAGCCTCCCAAGTTGCTGGGATTACAAGTGTGCACCACCACGCCCGGCCCAGCTTTTATTCTTTATTTTGAAACAGGGTCTCACTAAGTTGCAAAGGGCCTCACTAAACAGCAGAGGCTGGCCGCAAACCTGCGATCCTCCTGTCTCAGCCTCCCAAATGCTGGGATTACAAGCCTGTACCACCACGCCCGGCTCTGGATCCTGATTCTGATTAGGGAAGGGCCTGGAGCAGTTCTGACATGATAAGGGAAACCACTCAGGTGGCCCCTGAGTTTAGCAGCAGAAATCTCATTTCTAGCCTTCTGAGGGGGCACACCCCTGTAATCTCAGTACTTGGGAGGCTGAACCAGGAGGATCACAGGTTTGAGGACAGTCTCAGCAAGCAGTGAGACTCTCATCAACCTAGAGAGACTCTGTTTTGAAATAAAATAGGACTGGGGGTGGTGTAGCTTGGAGGTAGAATGCCCTTTGTTTTTTAATCCCTAGTAACACATAAATAAATAAATAAATAAATAAATAGCTAGCTAGCCACGTGTGGTGGTGCACGTTTGCAATCCCAGTACTCGAGACAGGAGGATTGCAGGTTCGAGGCCAGCCTTAGCTACTAAGTGAGGCCCTCTGCAACTCAGTGAGACCCTGTTTCAAATAAAGAATAAAATATAGGGCTGGGGGTGGAGCTCAGAGATAGAAAGCCCCTGGGTTTCATCCCCTGTACTGCAAAAATAAATAAATAAATAATAAAAATGAAATATATCCCATACCGACCTTCATTACCTGTCTGATTTCTTGCTTGGAGCCTCGGGACCTCAGCCTCTTCTCTGTCCTCGTCTCTCCCAGAACTTGAGTGTTAGCAGCTGGGGGTCCCACGGTGGTGGGCGAGCGTGCCCGGGGCAGGGGCGTGCTCTACATGTTGGCAAACTGCAAAGACAAATGCTGCCGTCATAGATCTCACAGCCGCCCCAGCCCGGAGGCCTGGCACCACCGGGCTAGCTTGCTCCTGCAGTCAGACGGGTTTCGTAACCTGGCCGCGGGGAAAAGCGTCCACAGACCTGTGGACAGGTGGGGCCCAGGTTAAGTTCAGAAGAGGCAGTGTTCTGACAGTGCCCTAAAAAGCAAGGCTGAGCCGGACATGGAGGCCCGTACCTGTAACCTCAGTACTTGGGAGGCGGAGACAGGAGGATCGCAGCTTCAAGGCCAGCCTCAGCCGCTTAGCCAGACCCTCAGTACCTTAAGCAGGCCCTGTTTCAAAATAACAAGGGCAGAGGTGGAGCTCAGAGATGGAATGCCCCTGGTTTCAGTCCCCAGTACCATAAATAAACAAATAAATAGACAGCAAAGCCAAGCCATGCCAGGCCGCCGGGGAGCGGCCAGCCTGAGGCCCCTGAGTGCAGGGCCGCGTCGCTCTGCTCCCGGGGGCCCCTCTCGTTGGCAGCGCGGGCCGCTGTGTCCAGGGCTGCCTGTCTGCGGAGCTGCCCCTGGGGCTGGACACTCAGGCTGCCGGTGTGGCCTCAACTTCTCCAGGGGGTAAAGCGCAGGGGAGACCGCGGCCAGCTGCTGCTGGGAGGACCTGGGGCAGGGCCGGTGGGGAGGGGGCGAGGCGGGGGCTCGCTCCAGGTGTGGGGGTCTCCCTCAGGATCTGCAGGCGGAGAGCTGCGGAGGGGCCTCATCTATGGGGGGCCGACGCCCTCTCCTCCCTCCCGTGAGTCCCACCCCCGGTGTGTGCTCAGGCCCCGGCCTCGGGGACCCCAGCCTCCCCGCGGTCCAAACCCAGCCTCCGGACCCCGGCGGCTCCTGAGCGCGGACCTGGGGCTCCTGCCGGCCCCGCCCCCGACCGTAGGCGCACCGCCATTGGCTGACTCGACTCCCTGGCCCCGCCCCCGGATTCCGCTTCCGCTCCCGAGCACGTGACCGCCCGTGTGCGCTGTTGCCAGGGAACCGAGCGGGCGGGGGCCACTCTGGCGCCCCAGGGGTCACCCCGCTGGGCACCCGAAGGCGGGCGGAGTCGGATCCGGGCCAGGGCCGCGGTGAGCCGAGCGCGACGCTGTCCCAAGGAGGCCTGGGCCCTGGCCTGGCCTGGCCGCCCGGGGCCCAGGGACGCGGGCAGCTCCTGTGCTGCGGGCTGGAGGGGACGGCGGGGAGGAGGGGACGGCCACTGGCCCTGGGTGGGGGACACTTAGCAGGGAGGGAGGGGGACCGCCTCCTGGGTGCCCTTGGTGGGGGATAGTTTGGAGGGAGGGCGGGCAGCCTCCTGGTGGCCCTTTGGAGGGCAGCAGCGCCCTGGTCCTGGGCCATCTGTGTGGCCACCCTGTGTTCATGAGAAGGTTCCTGGACGCACGGTCCTTCCCCAGCCTTAAGGCCGCTGTCTGAGAGGGAGGGAGGCCCAGAGAGGACAGGGCCGAGTGGTGGGGTGCGCTGAAGGGTGTGTGTGTGTGGGGGAGTGCTTCCTTCTATTCTGACCACAGCCAGCTGGGCTTGCTCCAGGACAGTGGAGCAGATGACCAGATTCAAGGCCGAGGGAGAGCGTGCCCCGGCCACCCCCTGTGATGAGACCAAGTCTGGAGGGAAGGAAGCCAGCCTGGGCTCAGCGGGATTCCTCGCCAGCCTCAGGAAGGGCTGCTGGGTCGTGGGGCGTACCAAGGTGTAACTCAGACTTGAAGCTGCTCTGTCCCATGGGGTGGCACGAGGTCACGTTCATGGCTTCCCTTGATGGTCCTTGGAGGAAGAGGGCCTGCGGGTGCAGGCAGGGTGGAGCGCACCCCAGGACCCCCGTGAAGTGGGATTCTGCAGAGAAACGGCTCCTGCCCTCCCTGCCCCTGCTGGGAAGACAAGAACTTGGGGGGCTTCCTCCGCTGGCCTTGGGCCCACCATTTCTATCCTGGGCCTCCAGAGAGCAGAATCAAGTGCCCGGATTCCTTTTTTGAATCCTCTGAATTCGTGCAAGTTAATTACTCAGGGGTCTGTTACAGGGCACCGAGGCGGGCGTTATTCCATAGCGTGGTCCTGTGTAACGGGGTTTTGCAGTGGGGGAGAGAGGTCAGGCTCTGCTGAGTCCAGCCTGGGCAGGTGGAACCCTCTAGCCGGGGAGCAGCATGGGTCACTGGATGGAAATGACCAAGAGGGGACATCAGGGGAAGGGAATCTGGCCAGGCGAACAGGCCAGTGTGATCAAAGGCGGCCGGTGGAGGAGGAGAGCCCGGCCCGCTAACAAGGGCACTGGATACGGAGGGTGGAGGGTCTTGCTGCAGCTGGATGAGGACACGCACAGAGGGCTTCAGGAGCCTGAAGCTTGGCCACGCCAAGAATCTTGGTCACTCACCACGGGCTGCTGGCTCCTCTTCCGTTTCGTGAGGGTTGGAAAATAACATCGTAACCTGCCGTTAGTCTTGACACCAGGTGTCGGGACACAAGATCGGCAGTCTTTGCTTGGGCCACCACGCAGGGCCTGGGGCCCTGCAGAGAGCGGCGGGGCTGTGGATGCCCTTCTGGGGTGTCTCTGCTCAGCCCCCATCCTCACCTTCGCCCTCCTGGCCGTGGGGCAGGCACCTCTGTATCCCAGCCGTCCAGAGCGCCGTAGGGTGCTAAGCAGCACCCCGGCCTCTGCCCATTAGATGCTGGCAGGCCTTCCTTCCCGGGTTATAAGGAGCCAATGTCTCCTGTTACTGTCAGACGCCCCTGGGGACAAAACTGCCCCGAGCGAGACCCACTGGGACGGCAATCTCGATCCCTACGCGCTCTCCTAAGGTTGGAATGCAGAAGGCGGTCCCCACAGCAGGTTGGCCACGCGGGTCTCATGACCGGAGCTTTCTGGCCTGACCAAGGAGGAATGGGCACGGGAGCCACAAGCACTGTTACTTTTTTTTTTTTTTTTTTTTTTGCGGTACTGGGGATGGAACCCAGGGGCATTCTACCTCTGAACTACACCCCCAGCCCTAATTTTTATTTTGAAACGGTGTCTCACTGAGTTGCAGAGGGCCTTGCTAAGTAGTAGCTGAGGCTGTCCATGAACCGCCAGGATCCTCCCATTTCAGCCTCCCAAATGCTGAGATTATAAGCATGCACCACCACGCCTGGCTTTTTTAAAAAAATGTGATTGCTTTTTTTTTTTTTTTTATGTGATACTAGGGATTGAACCCAGTGGTGCTCCACCACTGAGCTACACTCCCAGCACTTTTTATTTTAATTTTTTAAATTTTGATACAAGCTGGGTGTGTGGGTGCACACCTGTAATCCCAGTACTTGGGAGGCTGAGACAAGAGGATCACAGGTCCAAGGTCAGCCTCTGCAAATATTGAGACTCTCAGCAGCCTAGTGAGACATTGTTTCAAAATTAAAAAAAAAAAAATAGGGCTGGGGGATAAGGCGGAGGTAGAATGCCCCTGGGTTCCATCCTCAGTATCATTAAAAAAAAATTTTTTTTTTTGATACAAGGTCTTGCTAAGTTACCCTGCCACCCTCCAGCCTCAGCCTCCCAGGCGTGCGCCACCATGCCTGGCTCCACTGACCTTCTCAGTGTTTCCTCCCGGGGTGGTGAAAGGAGCCAGCCTGCCCTTGAGCTCCCTTGGTCCCAGGGCCGCCGAGGACGGTGATGCAGGAGACTGGGCTGTGTTCTCGGGGCCCCTTGCTCCCCACCTCTCACGGACTCGAGGCCTGCCCTCGTCCCTTCTACTTGCAGACCTGTGTCTTTCCAGGTGACTTGGGGCTGCCCCGGGCCCCGCCTGCACACGGCTGCCCTGGCCTTTCTCTCCTGAAGAGCACCCCTCCCTCACCTGCCCTCTCTCAGCGGAGCCCCCGGGGGCCCTGAGGACCCAGCGCGAGTGTGCCCTGGGGTGTGCGCACACCCCCTCCCATGCCGATCCTGGCCCTGGCCCTGGCCCCTGGCTCCTGCGCGCAAGGCTGTCTTGGGTTTCTGTGGGTCTGCTGCGGACCGTGGATGGATGAATGATGCCAGGAAGGCCCTGGGTGTGCGATGCGTTGGTGCCACCGCTAGCCTGGACCCCTGCCAGAGTGAGCGGGATGGCGCCGGCTCCGGACCTGGGAGGCCGCGGCGGGCTCCAGCCGTGGCCCGGCTGAGTGTGAGCAGCAGCCAGCGAGGCTCAGAGGCCATGCGTGGAGGTTCCCCTCCCACGGGATGTCCACACAGGAACCCCGGCAGGAGGGGATCCGAGACTGCCCCGCTGCTGGGAAAGGGGCTGGAGGCGAGAGGTCTGGGGGCCGCGGCAGCGCAAAGGTCCTGAATGCCACCGGGGTGTTGACATGGTGTCGCCTTGTGTGATTCTCGCTTCGGTAAGAGGAGTGGTAGGCCCAGGCGCACCGGCTTTTCCTCGAGGCTGCGGACAGTCACGCCTGAGGCCCTGCCTGTGCGCGGAGCGCTGGGATGCCCCACGCCCGCTCCCAGGAGGCAGCGCTGTGGCCGACCTCGCTCGCCGGCCTGTGCAGAGAGGGTTTGTCTGAGCTCATCAGTCAAGGATGGGAGCGCTCTGCTGCCGCGCTTCGCCGCCTCAGAGATTTCTTTCATCTCCACCCCTGGTTTTTATTTTTTTTTATTTTTTATTTTATTTTTTATTTTTTGGTGGTACTGGGGTTCCTGGAAGCCCTTCTACCTCCGGGCTCTACTCCCAGACACCTATTTTGTATTTTTATTTGGAAACAGGGTCTCTTAAGCCAGTGCATGCGCCTGGCTTCGAACCTGCACGATCCTCCTGTCTCTGCCTCCCAAGCGCGGGGATTACAAGCGTGTGCCACCACGCCCGGCCACCCCTGGTTTTTAAAACGATCCCCCCATTTGCTGGCTCCCGGCCTCGTGCAGCGGCGGTGAACCAGGCCCCGGGCCGCCTGTCCCCGGGCGCTGGTCTCTGCCCATGCTCTCCAATACCACAGGGGGACGAGGCTCCCTGTGGGCTCTGGTGGGCCAGGCCTGCGCCAGGCAGCACCTAGGTCTTTGCTTTGAATAACTGAGCTAATTATCACCACAGCAGCCCCGACGCAGGGCTGGGGTCACTCCCATCTCACAGGTGCGGTCAGTCGCTGGCCCAGGCCTGCGCTGCTGGCTGAAGGGGAGCCGGGGTCACAGAGGGAAGACTTCTCAGCTCCTAGGACTCATGTTCAGGGCGATGATTTTGTTCAAATACAGGCGAATATTTAGCCTTAGACATTTTTTTTACAACTCAAGGTTTTAAAAAATTAATATTTAGCCAGGCGTGGTGGCGCACGCTTCTAATCCCAGCATTCAGGAGGCTGAGACAGGAGGATCGTGGTTCACAGACAGCCTCAGCTACTTAGGCCCTCTGCAACTCAGTGAGACCCTGTTTCAAATTAAAGAATAAAAATAAGTCAGGGGGTGTAGCTCGGAGGTAGAATGCCCCTGGCCTCCATCCCCAGGACCCCCCCCCCCAAAAAAAAAAGAGCATCTGGATGCTCCCCCTTCCAGTTGCATCAGCTGGTTGCCTTGTTTTCAGGCTAGGAATCCAGCCTGTTTGACGGCTCTGAGCGCGCTCTGTAGCCCTGGGCATGAGGACGGGCATCGCCGCTGCGTCTGTGCCCACCATCGCGACGGTAACATCGTGCGGCACCCGTGGCTTTAGCCGTTCCTCAGCCACTTGACACCTGTCATTGACGGCATCGCCCTGCGCTGACTCGTCTCTGTCCTGCAGGGGGCGCCGCGGGGCCAGGCGCCATGGGGAACAGCAAGAGCCTGGCGGGGCCGAAGCTCAGCTCGCAGCTCCTCCCCGCGGAGCAGGCCGAGGTGGACAGGCTGTTCGCTGCGCTCTCCCGCAGGCACAGCGTGGCCGCCACGTCCCGATCCTTCTCCCTGGAGGCGCTGAAGGTAGGGGGGGGGGGCGCAGAGCGCGCGGGGCTCTGCAGGCCGCATGGGGCGACCGCAGCTCTGCTCTGTGCGGGAGGCAGCCAGCCTGGGCTGAAGCCTCCCCTCTTTCTTTTCCTTGGGTACTGAGGGTTGAGCCCAGGGGCCTCCTACCTCCCAGCGACACCCCAGCCCCTTTTATTTCTTAGTTCCAAACAGGGTCTTGCTAAGTTGTCCAGGCTCTTACTGAGTTGCTGAGACTGGCCTTGAATGTACAGTCCTATCTCAGCCTCCCAGGTCCTGGGGTCATAGCTGTGTGCACCGCTTTGCCCGGCTTCCCTCATTTTCAAAATCATCACAGTGTCTTATTTGTGCTAAAGAAAGGAACTTGGAGTAGACGGCGGCTGCTGGTTTCGGGGTGACATGGGGCCTCTGCCTCCCATCCCCTGAGCCCCGAGTTCCCTGACCGCCCTCTCAGAGGTAGAATGCCCCTAGGTTCCATCCCTAATATTGCAAAAAATAAAATAAAATAAAGGTAGGGTGTTGCTCAGAGGTAGGATGCCCCTGGGTTCAATCCCCAGTACCAAAAATAAAAAATAAGACTCGGGCACGGCATGCTTGTAATCCCAGTAGTTGGAAAGCTGAGAACGATCACAGGTTCACAGCCAGCCTCAGCTACTTAGTGAGGCCCTCCATGACTTAGTGAGACCTTGTTTCAAAATGAAGGATAAAAAATGGAGCCAGACATACAGCTCGGAGGTAGAATGTCCCTGGATTCAATCCTCAGTACCACGAAAATAAGTAAATAAATAAATACCACTGGGGATGTAGCTCAGAGACAGAATACCTCTGGGTTCAATCTCTAGTACTGCCAAGAAAACTCTAGAAAATATAATTTATAATACATATTGGTTACAAAGTATTGGGATAAGAAATAAAAATGAATATACTTGGAATCCCTGACTTGGGGGCCACTTGAGCTCTCCCTGGATGTATCCATGCACTGGTCAGTTCAGCTCAGGCAAGCTGCAGCGGCTCTGAGAATTTCCGGGCACATGGCGTTCTAAACAGAGTGGCCGGAAGCAGGAAGCCGAGGCAGGAAGGCCGTGGCCAGTCCAGGGGGTGGGAGAGTGGCGGGTGGGACGGAGCAGAGTCGAAGGTCTGATGGCCATGGTGAGCTAGGAGCCCGGTCCTGGGGGAGAGCGGTGCTTGGACTGGCCTTGCTTATTTTCCTGCGAGGTCCCAGGCCCGCCCGCACGCTCCCCAGCCCTCCCTCCCGCTCGTCCTCAGAGCCACGTCGGGGACGCGCTCCCGCCGGCGATGGTCTCCAGGCTGTATGACGGCATGCGGAGGGTCGACCTGACTGGGACTGGAAAGGCGCCCAGCGAGAGGGTCTCCCAGGAGCAGTTCACCGTGTCGCTGTCCCACCTGCTGAAAGGAAACTCCAAGGAGAAGAGCCTCGTGGTTCTGAAAATGATCTCCGCCACGGAGGGTCCCGTGAAAGCCAGAGAACTCCAGAAGGTAGCGGGCGGCCACGCCCCTCGTGGCTCCCGAGCAGGCCTGGTGTCCTGGGGGGCTTGGCAGGGACGTGGCCGGTGGTGGCATTGTGGGCCCTACACCGTGTCACAGTTTGGTTGGGGTCAGAGCTCTTGGTCAAAGCCGTGGCAAGACATCCAGGTCAGCCAGCAATGTGGTTAGAACGGCGATGACCAAGCTGGTGACCCTGTCCCATGTTGCGGTCTGTTGTGCTGGGTATGAAAGAGAGAAAGAGCTGGACACTATGGCACGGACCTGTAATCTCAGCGCCTCGGCAACTTAGACCCTGTTTCAAAATAAAAAATAAAAGGGACAGGGGTATAGCTCAGAGGTAGAATGCCCCTGGGTTCCATCCCCAGTGACTCCCTACTCCCCATACACATACACAGAATAAAAGAGGGAGGGAGGGAGGGAAAGGCTGGTGCTCTCGGGTCCCGGGGAGGTGTGGAGGCCCTGGGCCGTGGAGGGCTGTCTGATGTGAGCCACGATCTTCAAGTTCACAGAGGATCTGGCTGGCTCTGTGGTGCACGTGCTCGCGCACAGGCAGGAGCTGCGGGGCTGGACTCTGAAGAAGGGCCCCGGCCCCCCCGCCAGGGTGCAGGCGCTGGCCGCCCAGCTGCTCTCGGAGCTGAAGCTCCCAGGTCAGTACCAGGCGGCCGCGGGGTGGAGGCCTTGGCCGTCGCGGTGTCCGCAGCCTTGGGGGAGACTCTCAAATCAGGGAGGGCGGGCCCACAGCCTGGATCCATAACTGCTCATGGAATTTTCTTGTAATCCTTATTTCTGCAAAGTCCCATCCCGTTTCTGATTTGAATAATTTGAGTCTTTTTTTTCTTGGTCAGTTTAGCTTATGATTTCTCAATTTTTTGTTGACTTTTTTTTTTTTCAAAGAATCAACTTTTGGCTTTGTTGATTTTTCTCAGCTGTTTTTCTAGTTTCTACTTTCACTTATTTTGGCCCTCATATTTTCTCCCTTCTCCTTGTATTAGATTTAGCTTAGTCTTTCTTAAGATAGGGGTTTAAGCTGGGTGTGGTGATGCACTCTTGTAATCCCAGTACTTGGGAGGCTGAGACAGGAGGATTGTGAGTTCTCAGCCAGCCTCAGCTACTTACTGAGGCCCTCTGCAACTTAGTGAGACCTTCTTTTAAAATAAAAATAATAAAAAAATAGGGCTGGGGGTATAGCTTAGAAATAGAATGTCCCTAAGTTCCATCCCCAGAACCGAAAAAACAAAAAAGATGGAGGTTTAGATTATTGATATATATGCATATATATGTATATGTATATGTATATTTGTGTGTGTGTGTGTGGTACTGGGGTTCCTGGAAACCCTTCTACCTCCGGTCTACACTCCCAGACCTATTTTATATTTTTATTTGGAAACAGGGTCTCTTAAGCCAGCGCGACTGGCTTCAAACCTGCGCGATCCTCCTGTCCCGCCTCCCAAGCGCGGGGATTACAAGCGTGCGCCACCACGCCTGGCCGAGATATCTTTTTTTTAATGTAGACATTTACAGCTATGAATTTCCTTCTAGACACCTCTATAGCTGCATCTCATAAGTTTGGCTATTTTATGGTTTTATTTTCATTCACCTTAATATTTCCTGATGTCTCTTATCATTTCTTATTTGGGCTATTGGTTGTTTAGAAGTTTTATTTAATTGTTACATGCTTGTGAGTTCCTCAAATTACCTTCTTATTGCTAATTTTTTATTTTATTCTATTATCATTGGGGAACATACTTTGTGTGAGTTCAATCTTTCAAAATTTATTGAGAAACTTTTTATGGTCTATAATATGGTCTATTTTGGATAATGTTTCTTGTATTCTGCTATTGTTACGTGAGAAACAGTATATATTTAAATAAAGCAGACCCCCAGTGAAATTTCCAATTTTCTAGTAGCCTTGTTAACATAGTAAAAAGAAACAATTTTAACAATACATCCAAAATAGAATACTGGGTCCTGCGTGGGCCAGCGCGGGCTCACCGGTCGGCGGGCGGGAGGCGATGGCCTCGCCGCTCTTACCGATCCCCCTCCCCTAGACGGCAGGAGTCTTCCGGAGCCGCAGTGGCTGGACCAGGACTGCGACCAAGCCGTGATCGAGGACTGGGTGTTCAGGGTCCCCCACGTGGCCACCTTCCTGAGCGTGGTCCTTTGCAGAGGCCTCCTTGTCCTGACCTCCTTGCTCCACCTGGCCTGGCTGGTGCCCGAGCGCCACGCGGGCCACGGGCCGGAGTTCGAGAGCATCCTGGACGTCCTCGCAGTCATCTACCTCAACTCCCACCTGGCCCGGGAGCAGCAGCACCGCTGGCGCCTGCTCTTCTCCTCGCAGCTGCACGGGCAGAGCTTCTCACAGCTGTGCGGCCGCATCGCGCGCCGGGGCCCCTGCCTGCTGCTCCTTGAGGACCTCGACGGCCACGTGTTCGGAGGGTTCGCCTCCTGCTCCTGGGACGTCAAGCCTCAGTTTCAAGGTAAGACCCGGAGGCTCACCAGGTGGGGAGCACTGGCCGGACGCTGTTGGGGCGAACAAGGCCCAGGGGACCAGGGGAGGAGGAGGACGGCCCAAGCAGGCCGCCTGCCAGCAAGCAACGCTCGGCCTTCAGTGCCCACAGATGGGGGACCTGCACGGGTGGGAGGGGCGTCTTGAGGCCATCCAAAGGGGAGGACGCAGACAGGGCAGGGGCTGGGCTCGTGGGTGGGATCAGCCTGGAAAGTTCACCCAGGAGCAGACACTGGAGAGCTTTTCCCTGGCTGGCCTCAGTGGGCTCCGGCAGCCTAGGGGGCTGTGGGTGGCTGAGACGGATGACCCTCCTGCTCCCCTGCTGCCAGCTCCCGGCGTGGGGCTCTGGACGAGTGTCACCCTGCTTTGCCTTCCTAAGGCTGTTGTTTGACCAACATCTCTTGGGCCCCAATGCTCAGCAAGGTGTCGGCCATGGCCTGGACACCCCCACCCACCCCACCCAGCCTGGGCCGCAAGCAGTGGGGAGCCGGCGGCAAACAACGGGCAGAGTGCCCCCCATAAAAGATGTCCCCAAGGAGGGTCCCTTTCCTTATTCACTGCCGCTCTATCCCTGAACCCCAGCTCCTCCCCCTGGGCGGCTGCGGCCTGTCCTGCGTGGGGTCTGGTATGTGGTGGCTCGGGGTCTCTGCCCTGGGCTCTGAGCCGGAGCCCGCAGTGTGCGCTGCTCCCCTGCCCGGCGCAGGCGCAGTGACCACCTGCTCTGGCTTCTGTCACTTCCAGGGGACGGCAGGTGCTTCTTGTTCTCCATCTCCCCCCGCATGGCCGTGTACCCGCACACGGGCTACAACGACCACTACATGTACTTAAACCAGGGGCAGCAGACCATGCCCAACGGACTGGTGAGGAGCGGGAGGGTGTGTGTGCCTCCCGCCCCGTGCTATGGCGCAGCTTCACCCCCCCCACCCCCCAGAGCTCTCCTGCCCTGTGCTATGCCGCAGCTTCACCCCCCCCCCCACCCCCCAGAGCTCCCTGAGGGGCAGGCCAGGCCTCTGCTGCGCTTCTGGGGCTTGTGTGCACAGGGCAGGGCTGGCGTGGAGGGAGGGCTGGGCGCTGAAGCTCAGCTTGGCTGAGGGCTGCTGCTTGATGGAAGTAGGCAAGCCCAGGCCTGTGCTCGCAGGGCCAAGGCTGAGAGCTGGCCCTTGGTCAGCGGGAGAGGGCCTAGGAAGCCGAGGAAAGTGGCCAGGCCAGCGGAGGTCGCCAGGACGGCACCCGGCACCTCCCAGCGGGGGCGAGGGCTAGGCTCCCCAGGAGCCGCCAGCGTTGGCCCCGAGGGCGGAGAGCACGTGTGCGGCTCGTGCTGAAGATGAGCAGGGGCCATGCCAAGTACACCCAGTGCTCCAGGCGCACTAGGACCAGAGGGGGCGATGGAGGGGCGTCAAGAGACAGCGTCAGGGAGATGAGGGTGAACTCGGCTGTGGCCCGCGTGGTGGAAAGAAGGGCTCGGCTCACTCCTCCGGTCTGCCCCGCCCTCCGTCCTGAAGGCCGGCCATTCGGCCACGTGGAGTAGCTGGCTCTTTGGGCTCGGCTTCCTGCCTAGGGCGGAGGCCTGGCTGGTGGCCGGGGTGTGTGTGTGTGTGTGTGTGTGTGTGGCCTCCAGAGTCCCTGGTGCTGACCTCTCCCCTCGTTTCGAGTCAGTGTGACCCTGTGAGAGCCGCAGGTGGGTGTCTTGAGACCAGCTCCTGTCCCCGTAACTTGGACTGGGACCCTTAAACAGCAGTGGCCTCTGTTTCAGTCCAGGAGAGTGGAACGAGCATCTGCTCTCCTTCCCCTCCGTCCTGGGCTGGTTCTGGGAGAGATGTGACCTGCGCACCTGCGGCTCTGCCTGAGGGGCCCTTGCCCTCCCTCCCCCGCAGGGCATGGGAGGTCAGCACAATTACTTTGGGCTCTGGGTGGACGTGGATTTCGGGAAAGGGCACAGCAGGGCCAAGCCCACGTGCACGACGTACAACAGCCCGCAGCTGTCGGCCCAGGAGAACTTCCAGTTTGCTAAGATGGAGGTGTGGGCGGTCGGAGACCCCTCCGAGTTGGAGCTGGTGAGTAGGGCGCACCATCCTGTCCAGGCAGGAGCCCGAGGGAGTGGGGCTGGCCTCCCTCACTTCTTGGCTCAGCCCTTTTGTGCCTCTGTCTGGAGGGAGTTGGTCCGCGTGTGTTCTGGTCGATGGCGTGGTGGGACGCTGGTAGACACACTGTCCTGCCGGGTGGGGAATGCCTGAGGTGTGCGCCTGCGCAGCTGGGCGCCCTCGGCCCTCCCTGTCCACCTGCAGGGTCGGGAGGCTTCAGGATCCTTGGGGTTCCCTGGTCCTGACCTCAAATGAGTTTTTGCTAGGCGCCCATCACCAACACACCGCCCTTCTCCCCTTCCTCCAAGGCCATGAGCAGGAAGAGCATCCTGGACTCAGATCCCGAGGCCCAAGCTCTGCTGGAGATCAGCGGGCGGACCCGCCACAGCGAGGGGCTCCGGGAAGACCCCGACCACAGCCACTGAGGAGGATCCCGCGGCGGGCCTGGACTGGGCCCACAGGACACAGCACACGTCCTCCCTCTCCCCTCTCAGGATTAACTTAAGGTGGAGCCGCATGGCCGACCCCGGTCGTCCTGCAGTAGCAGGACCAAGAACAGCTGGTGCCAAGAAAGCCCCCTAATGCCACCAGTTGACCTGCGTCAGCGCCCAGAGATCTGAAGTGGCAATTAGCAACTTGATTCTGAACTTTGCTGTGTTGTTATCAGCAGAACCAAAGACACTGGGACTTTTGGAACTCTCTGGGGACGTGAGCTTTGCCACCCCGGAGGTCAGTCCTCCTGCTGTCCCCTCAGGGCAGTCAGCACCTGCTCCAGCTGGGCTGGTCAAGGACAGAGACTTGGGCTGAGAGATGAGAGCCTTGGAGCTTTGTGGCTTCCAGGGGCGTGGGATCCCTGTTATAGCTGGAAAGCCTATCAGCGGGGAGGTGACCGAAGGTAACTTGGTCCTCCGGCGGTGCGGTCCTCCGAGTGTCGGTGATGAGGGCTCACTTCTGTTATTCTTAGCTCTTTTAAAATTAATCTGTGTGGTGAGCGGCTCGGAGTCCAGGAGATCCGCAGAGAAGCCGGGTTGCAGTTCTGGTGCTCATTTAAGTGTGAGGGCGTTGGGGGGCCGAGCCCAGGAGCCAGCACACTGCCCTGCCCGGGGCTCAGGAAGCCGAGAGGACAGCCTCCGGGATGTCACCGCCTGCTCTTGGAGCGCTGGAGGTGACCCCGTGAGCACTGCCGGCCCCTCTGCCGGGCCTCAGGAGCGCGCTCCACCAGAGGGAACCGCGGGCGTCTGGAGACGCCGCATCCTTTGGCACCAGCCTTGCGCTTTGGCAGACTGGCCTGGTGAAGTGGCCTTTATTATCTAGTGTGCCTGGATTAAAAGCCATAGTCGATGGAGCTGTCGGTATTTCCCCAGGAGGCTCCTTGGCCTCCCGCTAGCAATACCCACCGGGCAGACGGCGGAGCAGCTTCAAAGGCGCGCCCAGGGCAGGGAGGGCTCGGCTGGCTCTCCTCACCGGGAGCCGGCGTCATGGCTTCTCAGGCGCATTTCGCAATCCTGCCAGGATGGCAGACGGAGCCCTTCCATGAACCCAGAGCATTAGGTCCCGAGTGGTCACTTTGGAATGTTTTTATAAAAATGCAATTAAACACCTCGTCAATAGCAGGTACGTGCGTCTGTGCCTCGGTGTCTACCGCACTGTTTGCGCCGTCGCTGGGGCCGGGATCCCCAGACCATGTCTGTCTCCGCCTCAGTCTGGGCTGAGCAGGCCCAGACCACCTGTGGGGTCTACCTGGAGCCTGGGGTCCCACACGAAGCCCCACCGAGGAGGTGCAGGTGGGCGTGAGGGCCCGCCTCTCCACACATCCCCACCCCCGTCGCAAGCAGGCCGCACGGCCTGGGTCTGAGAAACCTGCCATCTTATCTCAACAAGTGAGGAGTCTGTCCTTTTGTGAAAGCGAAACGAGAATTCAGATTAAGGAACAGAAGTCGCCCTGTAAGTGAAGACGGAGTGCGGTGGCCCAGAGAGCTCTAGAAGGAAGAGGTAGAAACCAAGGGCGGCAGCTGTCTGCTCCCACTATCTTTTTATTTAAAGTTATATGTGGCCGGGCGTGGTGGGCACACTTGTAATCCCCGCGCTTGGGAGGCGGAGACAGGAGGATCGCGCTGGTTCGAAGCCAGCCGAGCTGGCTTAAGAGACCCTGTTTCCAAATAAAAATATAAAATAGGTCTGGGAGTGTAGCCCCGAGGTAGAAGGGCTTCCAGGAACCCCAGTACCACCAAAAAAAAAAAAAAAAAAAGTTATATGTGCTCATGGTTAAAAAAAAAAAAAGGTGTAAAGCCGGGCGTGGTGGTACACACTTGTAATCCCAGCATTCGGGAGGCTGAGACAGGAGGATCGCGGTTCGAGGGCAGCTTTAGCTACTTAGCGAGGCCCTCTGCAACTCAGTGAGACCCTGTTTCAAAATAAAGAGTAAAAAATAGGGCAGGGGGTGTAGCTCAGAGGCAGAATGTCCCTGGGTTCTATCCCTAGTACTACACACACAAAAAAATAAATCTGAGTTTTGTTTACCTGATAGGCCAAATCCACAGGCTTCAAGTTTCTTACTCTGAATATGTATAGCTTCCCATCTCAGGGTCTGGCTCTGTGCTTCTGGTCTGCAACGTGGTCTCCTGCGTACTGACTTGCACGAGGGCTTTTTGGAAAACGCTGGTGCTGGGACAGGAGAGCCGCGGGTTGGAGCTCAGTCTCGGCAACAGGGTGGGGGACCCTGCTTCTACACAAAAAACTTCCGCAGCCCGGTGACACGGCCTTCTCGTGCCTTCGGGAGATGCCGCTCGGCCTCCACTGAGCAGGACTCTGTTGGCTTGCAGCTGTTTCATATCTATTTTTTCAGATGTTTCCACTTGTTTTGAGGTTATGGAGAGTTTTTGTCAGGAGCACATGTTGACTTTTTAAAAAGGTGTGTGTGTGTGTGTGTGTGTGTGTGTGTGTGTGTGTGTGTAGCATCCGTGGGTTTCTCTTTTAGAACTACTAACAAGGAATATGAAATTAACAGGCCTGTAAATTCTTATTTATGCTTCTGATGTGTGAATGCAGTCAGCACACATTTAGGACTTTGTAGCAATGTGTGAATGTGAGCTTTCCATAGTTTTTATTAATTGAATTTTATGTAAATCACGCTTTCGATTTTGTTTGTTTATTTGGGTGCTGGGGATCGAACCCACAATGACCACGAGCCCCTGTCTCAGCGCTTTATAACAGCGCTGTCCCGGGGGCTCAGGCTGTGCAGAGCCCCGTCCTCGTCACGGGGGGCTCCATCTCCTCCAGCCATGACAAAATAGGTAGGTAAAACACAGTTAATAAAAACCACTGTGGTTTAATAAATAGCCGTGTTTCCACGCAGCTCCCGTGCGTCCCAGAGCCCGGGGGAGAGGGATGGACAGACCCGGGCCACCGGAGCGCGGCCGTGAGATGGCTGAGGCTCCCCGAGGGGACGGCCCCACGCGGTCCCGGAGCCTACCCCTGGAGTGTGCACGGCACACGCGGGGTCACAAGAACACAGGTCCTTCGGGGGTGGCCCACGGCGTCACACCTCGTCCCGCTGCCGCGGGCCCTTGGTGGCTCGGGAGCAGAACCGTTCACACAGCTTGAGGACCTCTGACAAGATGAAGACGGACGAGGCCAGCCCGGTTAGAAACAGCAGATCTGCAGAGGTGGGGACAGGAGCCGGTCAGGAAGCACCGCCGCCCCCACTGGCCCCTGCCCGGACCCTGCCCTGCGGAGGCACCTCTTCCTTCTCTGCAAAGGGAGGTGCAGGGCAGAGTGGAGCCCCAGCCCTCTCCTCCCCCGGCTTCCCCACTGCCTCCCCTCACAGTGCTCACGGGCCGCCCACGGCTTAAAGGCGCTTCAGATTTGGTAAACCGACTTTCTTCCCCATGGATGAAAACCTCTACCTAATGCGGCCCTCTGCAACTCAGACCCCGTTTCAAAATAAAGAATAACAAATAGGGCTGGGGGTGTAGCTTGGAGGTAGAACACCCTGGTGCCGCCCCCAGTACGGTCAAAACAAACAACTTGAGTGTGTCTTCCTTTTGTCTGCCCCAACAGGGCATCCCTGGTGACCCGTGTGGACTGGCGCTGCGGTGCAGGGAGAGGTGACGCGCGGTGTGGCCTGGGCTCTCAAGTGCAGGCATCTGGACAGTCCCTGTGCTCAGCCCGGGGCCCTCCCTGCCCTCTGCTTGAGCGTGGGCCAGCCAGTGGGGAGGAGGGACACGGGAGGGACTTGCCCTCCACGCCGGCTCCCTCTGGGGAAGCCGCTCTGGCCCCTGCTGCTCCCCCGCCCACTCATGTGACTGTGGTGTGAGCGACTCTCCACTCCATGCCCCACAGAGAAAGGAGGCCCTGCCAGGCTGGCTGAGGACGCCGGGAGGCCTGGGCGCCCACCCCAGGGTCTGAGCTCTTTACAGAGCCATGGTCACCAAAGCACGTTCCTTTCAGCAAGTTCTGGAGGGGGGGGGTGTTTTACCTCTGAGCTATATTCCCAGCCCTATTTTATTCTTTATTTTGAAGCAGGGTCTTGCCAAGTTGCCAAGGCTGGCCTCAAACCTGTGATCCTCCCACCTCAGCCTCCCAGGCACTGAGATTACAGGCGTAGGCTTTGAGAACGCTCACACGGGCTTCAGCAGGCTGGGGCAGTGCCTGGGCCTGGTGTGGTGACCGCGCCTGTCCCCGCCACTCACCAAGTGCTCCCAGGTTCTCCGTCTGGAAGACCTTCTGCAGGGGCGGGATGTAGATCACGGCCAGCTGCCCCAGAAGCGACCCCAGGACTGAGTAGAGGAACATGCGGTTCCGGAGGAAGCCGATCTCAAATATCAGCTTGGTCTGCGGGGAGGAGAAGGCGCGCCTTGGTGCGTCTTAGTATGGGCAGCGATGCCCCGTGATGCCCACGGTGTCCTGTGCCCGCTCCGAGCTGCCTGCAGTCCACCTGGGCAGACCGGTGGGCACTTGGGGCAGGAGTGAAGCTGCCCCACCTCGGGGAGGGCAGGGCGATCCTCAGCTGCCAAGCCCCTCTACCGCGGGAGGTGGAGGAGGGCCGCCAGCGGACGCGGGCAGCGACCGCGGCATCGGAGAACACGCGGTGGCTAGGGCGGCCGTCTCACCTGAGAGCGGCAGGTCAGGGCGTTGAAGAGATCAAAGAACACGAAACAGGTGAACGTCATGGTGGTGGTGCGCGGGGTACTGGCTCCGTCCTCAGGGATCTGGACAGGACACACGGGCGAGGGGTCAGGGCCAGGGCCAGAGAGCCCCGCCATACACCGCAGCCGCTGGGGTGCCGGAAGCCACGACTGTCGCTGGCATGCTGC
Organism: Muscardinus avellanarius; assembly: GCF_963383645.1. Classification (NCBI taxonomy): domain Eukaryota; kingdom Metazoa; phylum Chordata; class Mammalia; order Rodentia; family Gliridae; genus Muscardinus; species Muscardinus avellanarius. The sequence continues at coordinate 3,747,747 of NC_137796.1, forward strand.
TGCCCAGAGGCCTGGCACCCGGAGGCCACAGGCCGCCACGGGGCAGGGAGGGAGGGTGCTGGGCACTGCTCACCCCAGCTTCCCAGTGTCTGAGGGAACCCGCCCCAGACAGGGGCGGGCTTCTACTCCACACCCAGGTGGGCCAAAGCATCCCTGACCAGTCACCCTGCTGGGCCTGCTCCGGGGCTGAGGGCTCAGCTCGCAGGGTGGGAGACACAGGCTGGCCTGGACCACCTCCCAACGGGAGGGGGAGCCCAGGTAGGGGCTGGGGCAGAGGACCAGCAGAGAGAGGGCACGGGGGACAGGCTGCCTACCCCCTTCTCGCACCAGGCTGGCAGGATCTCGGCCTCATTTCTCCTCTCAGCCAGAGACTTCCTGGCCCCGCAGGGCAGGTCAAGGTGACCCATAAGACCCCCCCGCAGAGAATAAGCCAGGAGGAACCTTCAGCCCTCCAGTTGCTTCCTGGTGACAGGCAGTGGGGCCACCTGTCCCCTCAAAGAGACCTGCCTTCTGCTCTCGCTGTCACCGCACGCACACCCTGCGTCTCCGGCTCAGGGTCCGGTTCTCTCTGACGGCCCCAAGTTCTTCCATTGTCTGTGGGCTTCTGTGCCCCAGGTCGGGAACCCCACGGGAGCCAGCACAGGGACCGCCCAGGCCACCTGGTATCTCCCACCAGCCAGTGAACAAGCCGGCGTAGCGCGCTGCCCACCTCCTTCCAGAAGACGAAGAGGGTCCCGCTGATGATGACCGCGGCAGACAGGACCACCTTCAGGAGGAGGGCCCTGCTCAGGATGGCGTCCCTGACGCTCCGAGGCGGCTGCCCCAGGGTGTCCCTGTCAACCGGCTCGACCCCCAAGCTGCTCGGGACAAGACAAGTGACACTTTGACATACGCCATACACAAGAAAGGATGCTGGGAACGGCGCCTTGCGCCTTTGCCGATGGCTCCCGGTGGTCCCGAGCCTGGTGAGCGCCTGAACGGCCGGAGCTCCAACCTCAAAGGCTCCCCCATGTCCTCTTGCCCGGGGCTCGGCACACTTTATTCTTCTGCGAAGCCCCTACTTTTGGGGCGCCCGCCCCCTGCCCAGGCCAGGGAGGCAGCGGCAGCCCCGCGGGAAGCGCACGCCGCCCCGCCTCACCTCTGCGCCGGCGGCCCGTCCATGATGATGTTGACCCACAGGATCTGCATGGCGTTCAGGGGGCTGGGCAGGTTGAACACGGTGGACAGGGCGATGAGGCTCAAGGCCGAGATGCTCCTGCAGGACACAGCCCATCAGCGCCGCCCGGACGCGGCGCCCGCCACGCGGAGCGAGCCAGGTCCTCTACTTACGTGCTCAGCTGAAACCGGACGAAGTTTTTGATGTTGTAGAAAATGCCCTTGCCTTCCTCCACAGCGCTTCTGCAGGAGAGGGGAGGCTCAGGTGCAGCCTCCAGGCAGAGGGGAGAAGCCCGGGTACCGCGCTGCTGCCCCCGCCCCGCGGGATTCTGGGGGACACATCCGGCAAAGGCGATGTTGCCTTAAGAGCACCCATCAGCCCCTGGGGCGCAGATCCTGAGCCTCCATGCAAACGACACCCAACACCTCGAGTTTGTAAATGACTCTGAAACTCAGCCCAGGACCCCGGAGTGTTTAAAGCATCAAAGGACTTAACAGTTTGATACCAATGACACCCAAGAACTACGTCCAGAAAGTGCTTCGCAAAGTCCTTTTTTTTTTTTTTTTTTTTTTTGGTGGTACTGGGGATGAAACCCTTCTACCTCTGGGCTACACTCCCAGGCCTATTTTTTATATTTTATTTATTTATTTATTTATTTATTTATTTATCTTTGGTGGTACTGGGGTTCCTGGAAACCCTTCTACCTCCGGGCTACACTCCCAGACCTATTTTTACATTTTTATTTGGAAACAGGGTCTCCTAAGCCAGCGCGCACGGCTGGCTTCAAACCTGCGCGATCCTCCTGTCTCTGCCTCCCAAGCGCGGGGATTACAAGCGTGTGCCACCACGCCCGGCTATTTTTTATATTTTATATAAAAACAGGGTCTCTTAAGCCAGCGCGGCTGGCTTCGCACCTGCGCGATCCTCCTGTCTCCCCGCCTCCCAAGCGCGGGGATGACAAGCAAAGTCTTTTAAGAGCTTGACCTCAGGCCAGCAATGGAGGAAACTGTCTAACCCACCTGCTTGTATCACAACATTCTGCAAAAGAACTTAAAGCGCAGAACCACGTACACCTGCACTTTACAGCTGCGTGGTTAACTTTACTAAGGGGAAACGTTTTCAGGATTCCTACAGTAAATCCATCCTAAAGAAGACTTCTTCAAACAGGCATGGATTCATGCCTCTAATCCTAGCGCTTAAGAGGCTGAGACAGGAGGATCGCAGATTCAAGACCAGCCGTGGCAACTTAGCTAGACGCTCGGCATCCTAACAAGACCCCGTTTCAATAAATAAAGAAATAAAAGATCTGGGGCTGTGGCTCTAAGTTGCCCAGGCTGGCCTTAAACTTGCAATCCTCCTGCCTAGATTCTCAGGCTTAAAAGTTTTCCCTCAGCCAGGCCTGGTGCCACATGCTCGTAATCCCAGCATTTGGGAGGCTGAGACCGGAGGCTCGTGGTTCTCGGACAGCCTCAGCTACTACTTAGCGAGGCCCTTCACAACTCAGTGAGACTCTATTTTTGTGTCTTTTTATTTTTGAAACAGCTCAGAGGTACAGTGCTCCTGGGTTCCATCCCTGGTACTGCAAAAAAAAAAAAAAAAAAGTTTTCCCTCACCCCTAATTATTATGATTTACTTGTGAGTTAAGTCTTAATTGGAACTAATTAAAATTGGATTCAGAGGGAAGGCCACTTTCCAAAGAGGGGGGAAAAAGAAAACCTATGAGGCTGGTACACCTGCAAAGCCTCCAGGTACTCAGGAGGCTGGGCAAGGGGGAGGCCAGCCCGGGCCACAGCGAGACCCACAGGGCTGGGGGTGCAGCTTAGTGTGAGGGGAGAAAAACAGAGGAAGGGGTTTTGCCGTCAGCGCCAACGACCCGGCGTTTCTGTGCAGTCTCTTCCCAGTGCGTGGAATCTGTTCATTTGTTCCCTCCCTCAGAGTGCCGCAGAGAGCATTTCTCCGTCATCAGAACACTCTCCAGCTGGCCGAATGGCCAGGTGGCACTCCTGCCTCCTGCTGCTGGTCTCCTACTATGGCTCTAGGGCTCCCAGTGCCCAGGGCCGTGGCCCTGGGGCCTCAGCAGGCTCCCCGGAGGCGGGCGGGCGACCCCACTGTGGGGCTCCTGGTGCTTGGGCTGGGGACACCGGCCTGAGGGACCAGCCTGGAGGCACAGGTCTCCCCAGGGCCCCTCCTTGGCAGAGCCCCGCGTCTCCACCGCAGCAGCCCCGAGAGCAGGCCACCCAGGAGGCCACCGCGGAGCAGCTCACATGATGGCCGAGAAGTCGTCGTCCACCAGGATCATGCTGGCGGCCTCTTTGCTGACATCCGTCCCCGTCTGCCCCATGGCGATGCCAATGTCTGCAGACTTGAGGGCGACTGCGTCGTTCACACCATCCCCCGTCATGGCCACGATTTCCCCCGACTCCTGCAAGGCCTGGGGGAAGAGAAGGTGATGGGGCTGCAGCCTGAGGGCCCTCCTTCTAGAACCCTCCCTCTGACCCCTGCAGGCACACTGCCCTGGCAGCAGAGACCCCTTCCCGGAGGACACTGGAGTCAGCAGGAACCTTCCTTGAACCTCCCCGCCTCAGTTTCCCCATCTGCAAAGGGGGAGTGGCCTTCCCTGCTGTGAAGGGCTGTTGTGAGGCCCAGCTAGGGCGATGGATGTGGCCCTGCCCAGCACCGTGACCTTTGGCCTCACCAAAGGCCCAGAAACAACAGAGCCAAGTGACCATGGCCCCTCTGTAACCATGCCCACGTAAACTTTTCCTCCCTTTAAATTATTTTTCTCAGGCATTTTGTCACAGCAACAGAAAGCTGACTAACAGATGAAGAATAACTAACAACACAAGCCCTGGCACCAGGCGGTGCTCAGTCGGCCTCAATGTCATTATTAACTCCACAGAGATTTACCCCGGGGCACTAAAAACACCAAAAGCAAACAAGAAAACCATCCACAGAAATAACACAAAAGAAAAAGCAAAGCACACACACGGAAGGCTGGGGTGCGAGAAAAGCCAAGGGCCCCCGCAGGGCCTGGTGGCTTTGCCACACTCAGAAGGCCACACCGCCCTTTATCAGGCGCTTGCCGTGTGACGGGCGGCATGGGCCTGGCGCCATCTCACCCTCTCACAGCCTTGTGAACTGGCACCGTCATTAGGTTCTCCATTTTACAGATGAAGAAAGGCCTGCTCTTACTGTTATTAAGTGAGCAAGCCTGGGACAGCCCGTTTTCATTTTTGCAGACGTGCCATCCCACTTCCAATCCTGTTTCCAGTCGACAGGGTCAATGGTCCCTAGACCCCCTCCTCTTCTACAAGGGCCCCAGGTTTTAGCTGGACATGTGACCACTCTTGACATTTCCCAGCATCCCTTGCAGCTAGGTATGGCCACGTGACATTCTAGCCAATGAGGTGAGGCTATGTGGGTGGCACGTGTGCTGGACCTAGGGACGAAGCCATGTTTGAGGACAGCTGAGCGGCCGTCTGCCCACCCTGGACGACTCGGGACGGGGCACCAGGGCCATACGTCCAGGGCCGCCTGCTCGCCCTGCGTACCTTTATGATCTTGAGCTTGTGTTTGGGGCTGGTCCTGAAGAACACAGACACCTGGGTGCAGGAGGGAGGCGGGTCAGCGGAGGCGGAGCTGGGCGCCCCCCCCCCCCGCCCCTGCCCCGACTCCTGGCCCACCTGCCCCACGCGGCCCGCCAGCACGCCCGGCTCCTTGCTCTCCACCTCCTCCCCGGACATGGCTTGCAGCTTGCCGTCGCACAGACCAATGCTTCTTCCTTCAGGGAGAGGCGGTGCTGAGGGCTCCCCAAGGCCCGAGACCCCGTCCCCATCCCCTCCCTCCACCCCACCTGCCTGACGCCAGGCCCTGCCTCAGAATAAAGCCATGGTGGGTCCTGCTTCCTGGGATCCTCACTTGTAACAGCAGCTCACTAGGTCACCTGATCTCACGCCACCCTGGAACTGACTGACCACAGAGGCCAGACTGTTTCATCTTTAAAGATGGGGAAACAGAGGGGGCAGTGCCTTCCCTTAGGTCGCAGAGCAGGTCAGCAGTAACACTGAGGCCCAATACGCTTCCTTCTGGACCTGAAGCCTGCAACCTGTTCACAGCATCATCTGCCTCCAGGCGGGTGGGGAAGAGCCGACCTGTGGCGACCCTCGTAACAGTAGTAATTAGGCGGGAGTGGGGGAGGCTGAGGGCCAGAGTGGCTCAGTGATTTGCCAAGGGCATTCAGCTGGTGCAAAGCCCGATTGAAACTGTGCCCTGTGCTGCTGCTGCCTGTGCGGTGAGGCGGGTCACATGAAGCCCCTGACATGGGCATCCTCCGCATGCGTAATCACCTTTCTACTGTTGGAGAATCTGCCAAGATTTTGGAAACAAACACCTTAGACGAGCGTGCAGTGATTGCCGATAAACCCCGGGAGCTGGGCGCGAGCTCTCCTGACCGGGGTCAGTGAGGAGCGACCAGCGTAGTGGCCCTGTGTGAAGCCAGGGCAGGTGTGAGCTCGTACCTATGGCCAGCGCAGTCTCCAGAGCATCCCCCGTTATCATCTTCACGGACACGCCCGATTCCAGGAGCAGCCGGACCGCCTCCTGCACGCCAGCCCGCGGCGGGTCTATGATGCCCACCAGGCCCAGGAAGGTGAGCTTCTCCAGCTCAGGCCCAGACGCCAGGGCCAGCACTGCGGAAGACAGCGACCTGAGGAGGCTCACCAGGGCCCAAGGGGACCGTCCTTAGTCCCCAGCAGCCCCCGCGTGGCCCAGCTTCCTGGAAAACAAAGGGGAGGAATCCTCCCAGACCTGCGTGGGTGTGTCCCAGAGAGAGGAAGAGTGCTGGCAATGGCTGTTTCTGCTTGGTGGTCTGGAATCTTGCCTCTGCCCAGCAGGCATGGCCACGGCCTGCCAGGTGGCAGATGGAGGACACTGGTGATGGCCCATTCCCTGGGCCCACTCTGTGCCCCCCCCCCCATTCTGTCATTTCCAGCAGACTTGGGGATTTGGGCATTTATGGGAGCGCCATGGTAAAGAGGCCTGTCTCTGGGCCTGCTCCTCCCCACAGAGGCAAAGAAGCCATGGCTCCTGGGGCTGCGTGATCTGAGAGGTGGGGGTGTGAGTACTGCCTTGCTTGGTCCCTTGCTGTGTCAGGGGCTGTTACCGAGGAACCCTCAGGAGCACCTCCCTCTTGTACAGACTAACCCTGTCTAATAAGGCCAGTGCCATGTGCTAATACTGCCAGTACCATGTTCTAATACTACCAATAATGCTAGTGCCATGTGCTAATACTGCTGGTGCCATGTGCTAATACTACCAAATAATGCTGGTGTCATGTGCTAATACTGCCGGCATCAGTGTCGTCTGCTAATAATGCTGGTGCCACGTGCTAATACTGCCAGTACCATGTGCTAATACTGCTGGTGCCATGTGCTAATAAAACCAATAATGCTGGTGCCATGTGCTAATACTGCTGGTGCAATTTCTTCTCTTTCCTCCTATCTGAGCCTCCCAAATACTGGGATTACAGGTGCGTGCCACCCCACCTGGCCTCAAGTGTTTCCTTTTGTTGTTTTTGTTGTTGTTTGTTTTTGGGTTTTGCTGTTCTAAGGATTGAACTCAGGGGCATTTTTACCTCTGAGCTACACCTCCAGTCTATTTTTAATTTTTAATGTTTTGAAAGAGGGTCTCACTAAGTTGGAGAGGGCCTCACTAAGTAGCTGAGGCTGACCAGGAACTTGCGACCCTCCTCTCTGTGTCTCAGCCTCCCAAGTACCGGGATTACAAGTGTGCACCACCACGCCCGGCCCCAAGTGTTTAAAATGCTTTCTCTGAAAAAGGACAGCGTGATACATGTCACAAAGAGAAGCTGGGTTTGGTACAGCCCACCGAGGGTGGGGGATATTGCTCTGGGGAGAAACACTGGAAATCTCTGAAACGAAGTGTCTTCCTCAATTGGAACGGGCTTTGGGATCTCCTGACAAGAGGGAATGAGGAAAATGGACACCTCAGGAAAGTGGCCGTCTGTGTCCCAGTCCCCTGTCCTCTCCGCAGCGGAGGCCCCTCCACTCTCGCCCGCCCCTGAGCCATGTCTGTTACACAGAGCGGGGCCCCTGCAGCTTGGTGCCACCCAGACAACAAGGCATGCGGACAGCTCCACGCCGGCCCTTGCACTGACCCCGCAGACCCAGCGAGCCCATCCGCTTCTCCTCCTGTAGGAGGAACGAGGTCTGCTGTGGCGTCAGCGGCAGGGGGATGCCCCCGTTGTTGTACGTGGTGCAGTGCCGGACCACCTCTTCAAAGGCCCCTTTCATGAAGTAAACGTCTTCCTGATCCTTGAAAAACACAAAGGAAGAAATCCGCTGTCCTCGTGCCTCGGGGCACGGTGACCATCACCCCGTTGTGCACAGGGGGCCAAAGACGGCACGCAGACCCTCTCAGGGCTGTCACATGCAGTGGGCCATTGCTGACCACTGACCCAGGACAGGTTAGAGGAGTTTCGGAATCACACAGTGGAATACTATGCAGTCGATAAGAAGAACAGGCTCCATCTTTGACCCGCATCACCCTGTCCTACATTAGGCCCCTAGTCAACGTCACGGCGTCAGGTTCTAGATGAGAAGCCTAGAAGAGGCCCATGAGAATCGAAGCTGGCGTGGCTGCTGGCTGTGTTTTCAGGTCTCGGAAGCTCACAGAGGCAGCTGGGTACCTGGCATCCCTCCCGTGGTGTCTGGGGTGGGGAGGGAGGGAGGACCAGCCGCCCACGCACCTCACTCTTCACACTGCACCTCACCGCCATCCACTTCTGCTCCGAGCTGAAGGGAATCTCCTTCCTCCTCACGTAGGAATCTTTAATGTCGCTTAGGTCCATCTGGAGATCACACGGCGGGGCGGGCTCAGCCCGTGGCCCTGAGCCAGGCTCCTGCAGAGCTCGGGCTAGGGAATCCCTCAGGACCCAAGCCGTCCCCGGACGAGAAGCCCAGGCTTCAGCTCACGGCAAAGGCCTCGAGCTTTGAAATGTCCCACCCAGAGAGAAGCGGCTCCCTTCTCTCACCCCGGGGCGGAACCCTGGGCTTTGCCTGAGCTTGTACCTGAAACCATAAGAAAATAAAATCCTGTAGGGTTTCTGCTGGGACTTGAAGGAACAGCAGCTTATCCCAAGAACCCCGCAGCGAGCTGGGCTGATGCCTGCAGCCCAGGGCCTCGCGGGCTGCCGCGGGTCCATTACTTGACAGCCTCCCGCAGCCCCCAAGAGGTGAAAGTGGTTTTCTGGGGGAGGTGGTGGTGAGGAACCCGCTTTGACGGCTAAAGCATGGATAACTGTTTACGTACAAACCGATATAGCTCATCTGTGGTAATGAAGTGTAGCGGGGATTAGGAAAATAATATCTAAAGGACCCCTTTGGGGGTACCATGGGTTGAACTGTGTCCTTTGCAGGATATGTTGGGGTCCTCACCCTGAAAATGCATTCACCCTGTGAATGTAGCCTTACTCGGAAACAGGGCCTTTGCAGACATCAAGATAAGATGAAGTCCTTGGGCTGGGGGTTTAGCTTAGTAATAGAGTGCCTGTCTGGTATGCACAAGGCCCTGGGTTCCATCCCCGGTACAGTTAAAAAAAAAAAAAAAAAGCCGGGCGTGGTGGCGCACGCTTGTCATCCCCGCGCTTGGGAGACGGAGACAGGAGGATCGCGCAGGTTCGAAGCCAGCCTCTCTGGCTTAAGAGACCCTGTTTCCAAATAAAAAGTATAAAATGGGTCTGAGAGTGTATCCTGGAGGTAGAAGGGTTTTCAGGAACCCCAGTACCACTAATAAATAAATAAATAATAAAAAAAGAAGGAGCTGGCCACGGTGGTGCATGCCCGTAATCCCAGCATTTGGGAGGATCGCGGTTCACGGACAGCCTCAGCTACTTAGTGAGGCTCTCTGCAACTCAGTGAGACCCGGTTTCAAAATAAAGAATAAAAAAATAGGGCTGGGGGTGGAGCTTGGAGGTCGGATGCCCCTGGGTTCTATCTCTAGTACTGAAAGAAAGGAAGGAAGGAAGGGAGGACGAAAGAAAGAGCGAGCTGGCCATATAGGCATATTTGGGAGTCTGAGACAGGAGGACCGTAGGTTTGAGTCCAGCCTTGGCAAGTTAGTAAGCCCCTTGGACACTTAGTGAGACCCTCTGGAGAGGCCTGGCTGGGCCGGAGCCGGCTCTGACCCCCACAGCTTGCACTTCCCGCCCGCAGGGCCGTGGTCTCCACACCAGCAGGCGCCCACCTTCATCGCCAGCGCCAGCAAGGCGCCCTCCGTGGGCTGTCCCGTCATGGCGTTCTTCCCGATGACGGCGTTGTTGGCGACACAGCCTGCCTGAAAGGGGGGTTTCCCAGACGTCCACAGTTAGGATTGGGACCAGCTCCCCAGGGGCCTCACTCAGGACCGTGAAAAACTTAGACGCTGAAGTTGGGCCGGCACCAACATTCCTTCAAAGAAGCCAGCATCCTGGCTCCGTGGGAGAAATTCAGCAGCCCTTGCCTACATGGGTGGGGTTCCTGGTGAGGCAGCGCATGGGGGCTGGGGTCCCGGTGGGGGTGGCGGGGAGCGACTGGAAGGGGTTCCCACCAGGGGCCACGATGTTCTGGAGTCAGGGACTAGCAACTGCTACGCAGACAGGGTGTACGTAGGAAGCCTGCTAAGCCATGCCCGAAGGGTGGATTCTGTTATGGGCAGTACGGAACGGCCCTGGGGAACTCCTAGGTTGGTGTTTGGAGTTGACATGATAGAGTCTTGAGGGTCGTAATCACAGCAGTTGACCAGTCTGTTGTAATGGGTTGACGGGGGGTGGGGTGGTGGTGGCTCAGGCCAGTAGGATGGGCTGGAGGTGGGTCCCTGGGGTGCGGCCTTGGGGATTATATATGGTCCCTGCTCCCCCTGCTCTCTTTGGCTTTCAGCCTCCATGATGTGAGGAGCACAGCCCATGTGCACTCTCTCTCTCTCTCTCTCTCTGCCCCGAGATCCATGGTCCCTGGCCTCAAATGGACGAACCCCAAAATGGTAATAAAATGAATCTTCTTTCCGCTAAGTTACGTGGTCAGTTTTTTAGATTATAGCTGTAAGAATGCGAATAGAACACCATAGTATATAGTATATAGCTTATATCTTGATTACAAAGCAAATATCTAGAAAATAAAAAATAGACAGAGACAGAGCGTGGGCTGATGGAGTGAGCCCCCTTCCTTAATCTGCAAGACTGTGGTGCTGGTAGTCGTGATGGTGAAGTGGCCCCCAAGCTGGGCGTGTAGCAGGGGGTCCGGAGCACATAGCATGGCTGCTCTACCCACATCACCCGCCCAGCCTTGCCACTGCTGTGCCCATCCTGAGAGCTGGCACTAGCTACAGAACAGGGAGCGATTCTGCAAAACCACAGCCCTCAGAGGCTGAGGACACTGGGTTATAAGCACTGGGGTTGGGAAGAGGAGGCTGGGCCGCGAGGTGGGCGCCTGCTACACAGGAAGGGGAAGGGAGCTTAGGTACAGGATGACTGTGCCTAGCACCAAAAGTTCCCAGTGAGCCAGGTGTGGTGGTCCACGCCTGCGACCCTGGTGCTTGTGAGGCTGAGGCAGGAGGACCGCAGTTTAAAGGATCTGCACCCACAGGGGACGGGGTCCTTCCATGCAGGCTGCCTCCTGAGCGCCGGGCAGGCACAGGGCCCCAGCTCTCACCTCCCCCCAGCGTGTGGTCATCTGCTTCTGGGTCATGTTGCCAAGGCTCTGACAGCCTGGCCCCTGAGCGCAGCTCAGCTGTCACCAAGCACCAGCAGCCCTCAGCAGAGAGGAGCCCGAGACCCCACACAGCCCGTCCTCAACGCACATCCCACCCGGGCTTCCCAGTCACCTCCACCAGCTTTCCCATGGAGATGTTGGAGAATTTCTTGATTACTTCCTTGGATGGGAGGAGACATACAGTCCCTTTGCCGTTGTACCCGACTCCGCTGACCTGCAGGGCACAGAAGAAGAGATGGCACCAAGACTCAAAGCTGCGCTCCCCTGGGCAGCCCCAGACTTTCCCGGGGTCTGTCTGAGGACAGAAGCCTCGCTCCCTGCAGGGACCTGTAGTGGTCAGGACCCCCTGCTGGGACACCAGGCTCTAGGACAAGCCCTGGGCCGGAGCAGCAGGCAATAGTGGGGAGGAAAGCAGGGCTATGAAGAGGGCGGCAGACATTTGCATACTGGGCCAGAGAACAAAGCTCCAAGAAGGCCCAGCTAACACTGGAGCCCTCGGAGCTGTGAACACAAGTGGGCATGGCGTGTGTTAACAGAACTTTCTTTTTTTTTTTTTTTTTTTTTGTGGTCCTGGGGGTGGAATTCAGGGGCTTTTCTACCTCCAGGCTATACTCCCAGACCTGTTTTATACTTTATTTGGAAACAGGGTCTCACTAAGTTGCTGAAAGCCTCACTAAATAGCTGAAGCTGGCTTTGAACCTGTGCGATCCTCCTGTCTCAGCCTCCCAAGCGTGGGGATTACAAGCCTGCACCACCATGCCTGGCCAACAGAACTTTATTTTCAAAAGCAGGCAGGGACCATAATTCACTGACTCCTTGCTCTGGAACAAAACACCAGGACACAGAATCACACCTTTGCGGAGTTTCTGACTCCAGAGAGGCGGAAGAGCAGAAGGGGTGATCTGTGGTCACCTCCTCATGGCAGGTGATGGGTAAGTGTTTTCTAGCATTTAAATATTGTAATGAGGAGCTTGGGGAGGGTGTGGCTCAGAGACAGAGCATTAGCCTGCCATGTGAGAGGCCCTGTAAAAATAAAATAAAGACAAGTAAAATAATGACTTTTTTTCAGTATTGGTGATAGAACCCAGGGGCATTCTACCTCTGAGCTACACCCTTAGCCCTATTTTTTTTTTTTTTACTCTTTATTTTGAAACAGGGTCTCACTGAGTTGCAAAGGGCCTCACTAAGTAACTGAGGCTGTCCTTGAACCCAGATCCTCCTGTCTCAGCGTCCCAAATGCTGGGATTACAAGCGTGTGCCACCATGCTCAGCTAAATAAAGACATTTTTAAAAATGGGACCATTGCCAGGGAAGGTGGCACACGCTTGTAATCCCAGCATTCAGGAGGCTGAGACCGGAGGAATGTGGTTCGCAGGCAGCCTCAGCTACTTAGTGAGGCCCTTTGCAACTCAGAGAAACCGGTTTCAAAATAAAGAATAAAAGATAGGGCTGGGGTTGTGTCTCAGAGGTCAAATGCCCCTGGGTTCCATCCCCAAACCCGAAGAAAAAAATGGAACCATCACACACACACACACACACACACACACACACACACACACACGTAATCCTAGTACTTGGGAGGCTGAGACAGGAGGATCACAGGTTCAAGGTCAGCCTCAGCAAGTACTAAGACTCATCAAATTAGTGAGATCCTGTTTCAAAATTAAAAAGAAAAGTAGGGCTGGGGATGTAGCCTGGAGGAAGAATACTCCTGAGATCAATCCATAGTACTACCAAAATAAAACATCAAAAATCTAAATAAATATATAAAAAACAAAAAAACAAATAAATAAAGGAGGCCACCTTAAGCCAGTCCAGGACTGTCGGACCACATGTGTGCTTCCTCGGGGCAGGGGCAGGCTGGCAGGGTGCGCCCAGTCTTGTACATTCCCAGGACACTCACCTCGGCGCGAAGCCCATCTGACGTTACGAGCTGGGTCACTGTCATTTCATTGGCCGTCAGCGTTCCAGTCTTATCAGAACAGATGACGGTGCAGCAACCTGGGCCCAGAAAATATAGGTTTATGGGGAAAAAAGGTTGTTGCCACCACCCTGAGGCCCAGGTTGCAGGGCGCCCCCAGACCCCGCCTGTCCATCAGTAGGAATTCCTGCAGGGCGGCCTCACCCAGGGTCTCCACGATGGGCAGCTTCCTCACAATGACCCGCTTCTTGGCCATCCGCAGCACGCCCAAGACCAGCGTCACCATTACGACGATGGGCAGGCCCTCTGGAATGGCCGCCACGGCCAGGCTGCGTGGACAGGTTGAACGGGCCACAGAGAAGGCATGCTTAAGGACCTCGTGGATCCCAGCCGCGGTCGGCGGCACTTTGGGCCGTGAAGCCTGTCCCCAGTCTGCTTCCCAATCCCAGGGTGCACCTGCCTTCCTCTCTGCGCTGGGCGCACCCCACCGCGAGCCCTGTCTTTGGGAAGGGGCCTCTCCCATCAGGCAGCCACGTCTTAGTGGGAATGAGTGTCTGTTGCTGAGACACTCATTCACACTAAGATTAAATGACAGCATTTTAATCACTCTCATTTGTTAGAGAGAAAAGTCTTAGGACCCCCGGGAAGAATTTCTAGAACTAGGTAATAAGTGGGAAGTGGCGGGTTTGGGCTCGGAGGGTCTCCCCAGGGCCCCCTAAGTCCGCTATCTCCTGGTTGAGATGGTTGGGCTCGGGGTCTGCTCCTTTATTCTTCCTCCAGCTCCTTCTGGACCATGTGTGTCCTTCCAGAGCACTGGTTGATTGGATAAGAGGAGACCATGTGACCCAGGCTGGGCCAATGAGATGCTCCCTCTAGGGACTGAAGCCCTCAGATTGGTCCCCGCTGTGGGTGAGTCCATGGGTGAAGGGCCCACAGGGGGGTCTTTCTGGTACTGAGGCCAGCTGACCCACATTTCTATGCTTCTAGAATGGTCTAATGGCGTGTGGCCTGGGATCTGCTGGAAAACACTCAGGGTAGGGGTGCAGAAGAAATACAGCTGACTGTGGATGCTCACCGTGGATGCCGGCAGTGGCTACCTGGATGTCCCCCTTACTCTTGTCTCTATTTTATATCTGCTTGAAAGGTTTCAATAAGAATTTATTGGTGGTGGCTCATACTTGTAATCCCAGGACTTGGGAGGCTGAGACAGGAAGATAGCAGGTTTGAGGACAGCCTCAGCAAGTAGTTGATGAGACCTATTTTATTGTTTTAAAATAAAAATAAACTAGGGTTGGGGGTGTATCTTGGAGGGAGAATGCCCCTGGGTTCGATAAATACAGTTTGAGCTGGGCACAGTGGCACCCCCCATTGCTTTGCAGGCTGAGACAGGAGGATCACAGGTTTGAAGGCAGTACACTAACTTAGAGTCCCTGTTTTAAAATAAAAAACAAAAGTAAAAAGGCTGGGAGTGTAACCAGGTAGCCAAATGCCCGTGAGTTCAATCTCCAGTCTCTCTCTCTGTCCTTCTCTCTCTCCCCCACCCTCCCTCTCCCTCTCCCTCTCCCTCTCTCTTACACACACACACACAAAATAAATAAATAAATAAATAAATAAATGTTTGAAGAGAATATAATTTCTAGCTCCTTCTCACCCCGCAGAGGGCTGCCATCGCCCCCTGCACTCCCAGAACACCAGCTAGAGGTGTTCAACATCTGCAGGAGCACTTGTGCGTGAGTCCCTGGCCCGAGTGGGCCTAGTGACTAGCGCGTGGTGGGCTAGGTGGGTTCACAGTCAGGAACGCTGGCTGCGGCTGCTCTTTTGACCCCAGCTACAGGGCCACACTGTCTCGAATCTTAGACATCTCGGATCGTGAAGGACACCTCCAAGACAGAAAAGCGCACGCCAGTCAGCGAGGGCCACGGCTCTGTCTTACCCCATCGCTCCTAGGGAAAGGTCGATTGCAGGGGAGTTAAACGTGAGAAAGATCGTGCGCCTTAGAATCAGAGAAATACAGCACGTGATGGCGACCTTCCCACCCGGGACAATGGACCATTCAGGGATAATGTCACATAAACGAGATCGCTGCAGGAGGCCCGGGGCTGTGCCCGGTTTCCATGGCGACACCGTGAAGGCTTCCTTGGTTTCTGGCTCAGGCTGGCAAGACCGGCTAAGCAAACATTTGCAGAGGGTTATGATGGGACTTTCCCCCCGACGGCGTGGGAAGAGCATGGTGCACAGCCCGGAATAGAGCCGTAGTAATAAAAACGTTAATCCACAGGTCAATAAAGATGAGAACGGCCAGCAAAGTAAGCTCCTGGGACCACCCCGGATGTCACTGGCGGCACAAGGGCTCAGGACAAGGTTTATAAAAGAACAGTTCCCGTATTTATTTTGGAGAAGCGCCTCACATTGTAGGGTTTCTACCTTCTCTATTTCACTTTTGGTGCTGGGGATTGAACCAGCTTCTGTCCCTGAGCTACACCTTCAGCCCTTTTTTCTTATTTCCTAATTTTGAAACAGGGTCTCACTAAGTTGCTGAAGCCGGCCTCAAACCTGTGATCCTGTCTCAGCCTCCCAAGTACTGGGATGGCGGGTGTGCACCACCATGCCTGTTTCTACCTTCTGATTCGGTGTTTTAGGTGACTTACTCTGCTACTAAATTCTGAAAAACAGTACCTCCCCACCGCGCGCGTGTGTGTGCGCGCGTGTGTGTGCGTGCGTGTAACCTGGTGTTGAATCCAGGGCCTTGTGTCTGCTAGGCAAGTGCTCTACCACTGAGTTATCCCCTCCCAAACCCTTGTGATATTTGGAGCCAGGGTCTTGCTGTGTTTCCCAGGCTGGCCTTGAACTTGCAATCCTCCTGAGTAGCTGGGATTACAGGTGTGGGCCACTGTGCTCGGCTACACGCTACCCTTTCAGTATCGCAGGGAGGAGTGAACACGGTGGAATGAGAGCCGGGGTAAGGGATCACTCCTACTGGTTTTTATCCTCGAAATTTGTAGTCACCTTTTTTTTTTTCTTTTCTCATAGAACGTTTCACGGTCTGCACGGTGGGGATAGAACGTCTTTTTTCCTAGGAGGTTTTTACTTTTAGCATTTTGGTACCTGAGCTTCTGCTTTCTCCAGGAGCCTCCTGCGTCTCAGACTCTCCTCTCTACCACCGCACCTGCCTCTGAGGTCTCTGTTACCCGGGCACCTGAGCCTCAGCCCAGCATCGGTGCAACTACTTTTATTAGCGTTCTGGCGTCTCAGGGAGCTTAGAAATGTGGCATCTCCGGCTCCACCAGGCCCGAGCTGGGCGGGCGATCGGGTCAACAGCCCCCTCTTGCTGCTGTGCGCATGTGTGAGGCCCTGGTGCCGCAGCGGTCTCTTCTCTAGCTAGGCGTTACCCTGTGGCTTCGAACCCCATGATCCCTAGCTCGACGTGCTGCCGGCTCCCGTCTGCCCCTTCCTCCTGAATCCCCTTGCAGCGGCATCTGCGATCCCCTTCCGCCTCTCAGCCAAGGAGGGCCCACAGTTTTCATCTCCCCCAGAGAACAGGAGGGCTGCCCGGCATGCCGTGGCAGGAAGGATTCTGACCACATGCTTAGGTTTAGGGGATACAGGGACACACGCCACCTGGGCGGCTTGTCCCTAACCGAAGCCGTCATCTTGTGCTGCCCACGGAGCCAGGCCCACGTCGCCTCCTGGTGGTGCCTGGTGCCTGCGGTTCCCCTGCCTGACACGCCCTCCCGCTCCTCCTACCTGGCTCCTGCTCAGCAATCTGCTCCTATCTGCAAACAAGCCAGCCCTGGCCACAGTCACGGGTTACATCTCTCCTACCGCCCTTATTGTTTGTTTCTTTGGTATTGGGATGGAACCCAGGGGCATTTTACCTCAGAGCCATACCCCCAGCCCTATTTATTTATTTATAAATATCTATTTAGAAACAGGGTCTTACTAAGTTGCTGAGGGACTCACTAAGTTCCGGAGGCTGTCCTCGAAACTGCGATCCCTGTCTCAGCCTCCCAAGTACTGGGATTACAGGCGTGCACCACCACTCCCGGCCCCACCTATTTTTTAATTTCTCTTCCAGCGGTGGTTTTCTTTGTGGCATCAATGTAAGCCTCAATGCAGCTTCAGTGTTAAGTGGTAATTATTTCACTAATGTGAACTCTGAGCCGTTGCCATCTAATTTCTCCGCCAGCCTGCAAACTCCACCAAAGCAGACCCTGCAGCACCTAAGTCAGCACCTGGATGACGCCCACAGACCCTCAGTGGGTACTCGGGAACATTTGTGAGGTCAACTAACGAGCGGCTGGCACTGTCTGCGAGGGGACGGCGGCAGCCGTATGGCTAGGCCTGGGGAAACCGACTCATGAGCCGCCTGGGTGTCTTGTCCTGATGGAAGCCTGACCATCAGAGCTCCTGCCGAGTGTGGGACTTCATACCCCGCCCGAGCAGCGTGGGCCGTGGCTGTGGATGTGACTACAGGGGTCCCAAGACTGCCTTCCACTCCTGGATTCTGCAGCCACGAGCAATTGTGGGGGCCCGAGCCTCACTGTGAAATGGAGCTCCGCGAGGCTGGGAGCGTGTGAGCACGCCACAGGTGCTCTGCTTTTTCTCGCAGCAATGACAGACCCAGGTCCCTGCCCTGTCTGTGTCTTGAAGGCCCTAGGCCTGGCTCCTGCAGCCTCAGCAACCCTCTCCCTTGGGGTCATGCCCTGGGAAGCTCCGCCTCCATGTGCCAGTTGGTGCCACGCCCTGGCGCACACCTTCCAGCCTGCCCTACGCATCCCACTGTCTGCTGTTCCAGGGTGAACCATGGCCCCCAAGAAGACACATCTACGTCCTAACCCCTGGTTTGTGTGAACAAGCCTTCCTCTTAAAACAAGGTCCTTAAAAGCTCAGTCCCAACCTGGCACAGTGGGACCACACATCTACAATCCCAACTTGGGAGGGAGGCTGAGATAGAAGGCTCCCAGGCTCGAAGCCAGCTTCAGCAACTTAGAGAGACTGTTTCAAGTTAAGACGAGATCTCTAGGTGCCACCTATCTGGTCTGACCGGCACATTGCTGGCTGGTGGCAGAGGCGGCCTGCCTTCCAGCTCTTGCTGTTAGCACAAGGACCGGAACCCATGAGCAGAGAGGCGCCATGGGTCTCCACCAGCCACAAGACTGCGGGTCTGGGGTGTGCTCCGCCCCTCCCTGCCCGCCTCTCGCCTCTGTGCCCCGTGGGGAGGGGCCCCAAGCCTTACCTCACCCCGATGGTGAACATGCTGAGCAGAGGCTTGCCCTGCAGCCCGCCGAGCAGCAGGATGAGACCTGGGGAGACAGAAGCCGTCCACTGTGGCCAGGCGGCCACCTTCGCCTACTCACTTTCTCTTTTGAAGAAAGATGCCTCCTTTCCTTTCCTGTCTTTCTTTTTTCTTTTTTCTTTTTTCTTTTTGGTACAGGGGATTGAGCCCGGGAGCATTCTACCTCTAAGCTACACCCTCAGACTGATTTTTGCTTTTTTTATTTGGAAACAGGGTCTTGCTAAGTTGCTGAGGCTGTCCTCAAACCCACGATCCTCCTGTCTCAGCTTCCCAAGTACTGAGATCACAGGCGGAAGCCATCACGCCAGCCATATCTACAAAGAATTAGGTTTTACTTTTTCAGGAAGGTTCCGGCCAAGTTCAAGAAATAAACAACCGGTGTGTAGGGGGCTGTGACGTATTATTCCAAAAGTTCCCATTATGCCCCCACCAGGACTTCCCCCGAGGTATGTGATGTGGCAAGTGACAGCCAGTCTTGGGATCCACAGATGGCCGCTGTTTCCTGGGGGAGGGGTGGCTGGGATCAAAGCAAGGGCCTGGTGCTTGGCCAGCACTTGACCCCACGCCCAAACCCGGGGCCGCACTGCACTGCCTAAGTCATTTTATCTATCCTGTTGCGCTCCTCATTAAATTCTCGTTTTCTTCTTCACCAAACATTTGCAAAGCACCAGGCACCGTACTGGGCTGGGGAGAAATAAATGAGTTGTTACCGATGAACGCTTGAGGCAGAAGTGGCCTGAGTGTGCTGGGACTCATGAATATTCATGAGAGGCCCCACAAGTGTGCTGAGAGCCATGAATATTCATAAGAGATTCTAGCAATGGGAAAAGGTGCTGAGGCTTCCAAGTGCAAACTCCAAATCTCCTTTGATAAAATGGGGATCGTGACCATGTCCCCCTCCAGGGGTTGCCTGGGATTAAGACGGGACAAGTGGGCAGTGCTTGGCACAGTGCCCGGCCCACACTGGACCGTGGTCGCAATGGTCAGCACTGTCAGAAACGGTAAGAAAGAAATGGCGGGGGTGGTGGTGGGCCCGTCAACGCCCTCAGAGGCCCTGCTGAAGAGCGCCAGCTTCATTCTACAGCAAACGGGACTGGAGATGTCTTATGCGGGTGGCGGTGGGTGCCTGAATGGGGAGCCACAGATAGGATTAGCTGTAGAACTAATTCCCCAACTGAAATCTTAGCTGGAACTGCAAAGCTCTCCAGTGAAATAGACCAGAGCGGGAGCTCTCCTGGGAGCAGAGACAGGGAGCCCGGGTCCACCTGCCTCACCTGGCCCTGCGCCTCCCCCTGTAGAAGCCGCTTGTTCACAGGGGCTGATGAGAATCAGCTTTGCACATCTGTCCTTAAGTCCACGTTCAGTAACTTGGCCGCAGGTGGCTTGAAGTCGGGCTCAGAGTATTTACATCCAAAGAATTGGCAAACGCCACCTTCCCCCAGAAAGCATTGTTCTGGCTTCTCCACTTTCCCCCTCAGGCCCTCTAGGGATCCCTGCAACTCAGCCTCCAAACCTCCCTCTCCTAGGGAAGTTCTTGAAATGTTACAGAGAGAAACCCGGAGGGTCGTGGCCCTGCTGTGCACCTGCTCACCGAATTTCAGTTCCGGGTAACACAGGATGAGGGCTTACACGGAGCGGCCTTGCCAGCCCCTGACCTTGGAGACGTACTTTGTTAAACAAATTTCATCTTGTGGAAAGGCTTGTCGCACTATCTACTTTGACAATCTGCCTTGAAGCACATTTACCTGATATCTGTCCTTGGGGCCACTGAGACAGAAAGACCAGTCCCCATCCCGCAGCGCCCGCCCTCCTGGCAACCCCCTCGGAGAAGGGCAGGGTGGGAACGCTTTTCCCACACAGGTGAGACAGGAAAGTTCTGACCTCATGGGTCACAGTGTCTCTGTTGCAATTCTACCTTGCTGTCATAACTAAAGGCAGTCAGTCAGATAATCCAGGAGTGGCGGGTCGTGTTCTGATAAATCGTCACTAATGAATACTGGCGTACATTGGAATTTCATGTAATCGTCAGACCATGAACTATTCTTCTCTTGAGCTTTAAAAAGCCCTTCAGAGATTTGTGACATACTCTCTGCTTGCTGGGCATACAGGATATAGGAGCGGGCAGTGGGCCAGGTCTGTCCTGGGATCCCTCGTTTCTATCCCCTATTCTAGAATGGAAAAGAGGCCTTGAGCCGCCCAGACCCTCTGTGCATTCTATTCTGCCAGGAGGAACCGATGAGCACGCAGCCCCAGGGGTGGCAAGGGACAGCTGCTTCCCCTGCTGCGCCCGCGGCAGACATCACTAATCCATCACCGTCTTCTTTGCCTGAGCATGGCCTTTGAGTGCGGAGCTCAGAGTCACAGCGTTCCAGGGGTGGAGCTAGGTGGATGGCCCAGACCAGCTGGCTCCAGAGCACGCCCTCTTCCCCACTTTGCTAAACTCACCACCATCTCTTCCAAGCTGAGATGGAGTGGGAAGTACCTTCCGTGCCTTTGAATATGTTATTCCTTCTGCCTGGATCCCAGTTGCTTTTTTTGTTTTCAATCACTTACTGAACTCCTACTCATCCTGTAAGACCCAGATTAATATCACCTCCTCCCTGGCGTCTTCCTATCTCTCTTGAGCAAAAGTAATGGCTACCTTCACATGTCGTGTGAGTTCAGTATCTCTCCCTTACTCAGCTAGAGCCCTTCTAAGGGAAGCAACTGTGCTTGATCCGGTTCTGTGTGGCCTTGGCACCCAGAATGGGGTGTAATGTGTGACAGGAGACCGCTAAGAGAATCACTGCATCTGGGTGGCCGGGTGCACAACAGCCTGTGGCTAGGAGGGGCGGTGGGCTCTCCCAGCAACGTCCCCTGGCTCCGTGGCCTCAGCCAGACTCAGCGGCACCTCCCTTGTCACAGCACCCGTGTGAGCAGTGACTCGTCAGCGTATCTCTTTATCAGTCATTCACTCAGCGAGTGCTTATTGAGAAGCTATCATGAGCCGGGCACTTGTTGAAGGCTGGGAATGAAGGGCATAGAATCAAGGCTAGAGCCAGAAAGAGCAGGAAGGAGCAGGTGATGGGACCGGGGAGCCCCATGGGGGCTGCTAGGGCCAACGACCTGCACTGGTGTTCTGCCAAAAGGCCGGAAGCGCCAGCCCAGACAAGGTCTGCTTAGAAGAACAGAAATACGGCTGGTGCTCAGTGGAGCTGCATTTCCCAGTCTCCTTTGCAGCTGGGAGGCCACATGACTCCATTCTAGCCAATAGAAATGGGCAAAAGTGATGACTCCACTTCCTGGTGCATGCCTTAAAAACTGCCCCCACAACCTCCAGGTCCTTTCTTTTCCCACCTGCTGGTTGAGTAGAATTGTGGCCTCCAAAGGTCTAGAGGGAGCAGAGATGATGTGGCAGGGGCCCGGGCCTGGCCATCCAGGAGAGCCACTACACCAGGAACCCAACCACGGACTGTGGCATGAGCAGGAGCTAAGTGTTCACTCTGTGAAGCCATTGCAAGCTGGGGCTGCCTGTTACAGCACCCAGCCTGCTCTCATACACGCAGCCTGCTCTCCTACAAAAACCCTCGGCTGCTGTTAGAGCATCTCTGATCCCAGCCCCGATGTTCACGCCGCTGAGCAGGAAGACACTTGAGAGGCAGCGCTGGCGGCTGCCTGAGGACAGCTCCCGGGGCCCCAGAGCCCCCTCCTCACCGATGACGCCGAAAGAGAAGAGTGTCAGTTGCTTCCCCAGCTTGTCCATGCTTTTCTGTAGAGGCGTTTTAGGCGTCTGGAAGGGAGGGAACAGTGAGTTTAGCAGTCCCAGCAGCCTGCCCCAGCCTCTGCCTGGCCTTTTCCAAAATGGATTCACCTCTGACTGTAGTTTGCTCTAGTGCCAGTGACGTGGGACACCCCTAAACGAAAATTCATGAGCCTCCGCCTTAAGACCTGTGCACCTGGAAGTGACATCCTGACGAGCAGCAAAATGAAATTTTTGTTGTATCGTAGAGAGGATTGAATTCAGGGGCATTCGACCTCCAAGCTGCACTCCTAGCCTGATTTTATTGTTGGTTTTGAAATAGAGACTTGCGAGGTTGCTAAGAGCCTCCCTCCACAGCTGACGCTGTCCCTGGACTCACAGTCCTCTTGTCTTCTAAGCACTGGAATTACAGGCGCGCGCACCTCCACCCCGCCCCCGGCGTTGAATAAACATTTTAAAATAAAAATAAATCTACAATGGGGACGCCCAGGGTTGTATCACTAGCGTAGGTAATTACAAACCCTGGCCCACAACTGCTGAGGGCCAAGGCACTCACCTCCTCGGCCTGCATCATCTTGAATACTTCTCCGAACTGGGATCTTTCTCCGGTTCCAATCACGACTCCCTGCGGTCAAGAGAGAGAGGGAGCGTCCAGCCCGAGGCCTGCGGAGGCGCGGCCGGGGCCCAGGAGCCCAGCTTACCTGGCCCCTCCCGCACTGCACCAGGGTCCCCATGAAGACGATGTTGCTCATGGCGCTGAGGTCCCCGCTGCCTGGCAAGGGACTGTCGGTTTTACTGCAAGGCTCGGCCTCTCCGGTCAGACTGGATTCGTCCACCAGGAGGTCTGTGACCTAGGGAGCAAAAGGAGACACCGTGGGGCCACAGAGTGAGCCCAGTGGAGCTCAAACAAGGGGTGGGCTGACCCCGGGACCAAGACGGGACTCACACCCGCCGATACCTCAAGAAAGGAGAAAGGCTTTGGCTGTGTGGCCCCTCTCGGGAAACATCAAAGTCTCTCCTAATGCAATTTGAAATCTGCATGGAGATCTGCGGCGGTGGGTGTTTTGGGGCACACTCTCCGAGACCCGGGCCCCCCCAGCCCTGGGCCTGGCCCGCCTCAGCAGCTCCCTGCGCCCGTGTACCTCCCTACGGTCTCAGAACAGCAAGAGCTCTGGTTTGGATATGGACGCAGTGACCCCAGGGCTCACGGGTTGACATTTAATCCTCACTGTGAGATAATAAGTGGTGAAAATTTTATCTGACCATGGTGTATAGAAGCAGGGCCTCAGGCGGGGAATGGGATTAAAGTCATCAGGGTAGAACCTGGTGACTGAGTCCTGGTGGCTTTACAAAGAAGACAGGGAGAGAGACCAGAAGACACACACGCACACTCCTGTCTCCTGCCATGTGTCTCAGGACCCAGCCACAGGACGGTCGCCAGCAGACTCGGCCTTCACTGCCAGAACCGCGAGGCAGAAGGAACCTTTTGTCTTTATGAGCTCTCCGGCCTCAGGCATTTTATTACTGTAGCACAAAACAGACTCAGACACTGAGCAAGGGCATCAAACAACAATCTAAGGTCAGGTTAACACCAGAAACACACACGGGGCTCGGAAACACCCACGTGGTCCAAGAGCGAGGAGGGAGGTGTGAGCGTTCCAGCTCTCAGCATTCATATCCCCTGGGGCAGGTGTGACATCGGCTCCATTTTACCCGTGGAGAAACTGAGGCACAGAGAGACTGCGTGATTTGCTCAAGTTTCTATAGTGACCAGAGATTTGAATGGAATCTCTGGTTCCAGAATCTCAGCTCCTAACTTCCTCGTACAATATATACACAAATATATGTGGCGTTTGGGATTGGACCCAGAGGTGTTCTATCTCCACGCTACACACCCCAGCCCATTAAAAAACAATTTTTGTTTTGAAACAGAGTCCCGCTAAATTGTTGAAGTCCTCACTAAGTTGCTGAGGCTGGCCTTGAACCAGCGATCCTCCTGTCTCAGCCTCTCAAGTACGAGGATTACAGGTGTGTGCCTTCACATCCACCACACAATCTCTTGTTGCCAAGACCAGCGGACAGTGTGGCTAAGGCGGCGTCAGGGTGCAAGATGAACTGTACCCCTGGGGACCTTGCCGTCTAAAGCGGAGAAAACGGACACAGACAGAGACCTCGTCTTCCACGAGCCCACAAGAGCTCAGTTAGCATTCTCAAACAGCACCCTATGGCCGGGCGTGCGGGCGCACGCTTGTCATCCCCGCGCTTGGGAGGCGGAGACGGGAGGATCGTGCAGGTGCGAAGCCAGCCGCGCTGGCTTAAGAGACCCTGTTTCCAAATAAAAAGTATAAAATTAGGTCTGGGAGTGTAGTCCGGAGGTAGAAGAGTTTCCAGGAACCCAGTACCACCAAAACAAAACAACAACAACAAAAAAAACCCAAAACAAAAAAATCAAACAGCACCCTATGAGTTTTCTATCACTTAAAACCTCAAATTCAACAGCAATTAAAAAACATATATATATATCTGTATATGGGCCCTGCTTAGGAGCCCCGTCCCCAGGATGGCAGGGGTCAGCACACGCCAGGAAAGGCCCATCCCACCCCCAGCCCTGGGAGAGGGCGCCCGCCCAGCTGTGGCCACGTCCCGTAGCCCGGCTTCCCAGCCCCCT
Source organism: Muscardinus avellanarius (assembly GCF_963383645.1). Taxonomy (NCBI): domain Eukaryota; kingdom Metazoa; phylum Chordata; class Mammalia; order Rodentia; family Gliridae; genus Muscardinus; species Muscardinus avellanarius. The sequence goes on from NC_137796.1 coordinate 3,772,291, forward strand.
GCGGCTCCTGGCGGCTCCCCTGCTCTGGACAGTAAGGCGACGTCCCCGAGGGTCCCGAGGGGTCTCGGGACATTCTGCGACGTGCCTGGGCAGCCCTCGTCAGCACAGCCACGGTCACGGGAGACAAGGAGATCCTGGAGATGGGCGGCTGATTCTCCAGGTGCACCTGAGCGAGGGCCACATGGGCAGCAAAGGACCCCAGTGGCCCGTGGGAACCTCTCACGAGCCACTTTTTTCTCCTGAACCTAAAATATTTCTAGAACTTTTTCCCTTTTTCTTTTCTTTTTTTAAATGTGGTTATGGAGAGTGAACTCAGAACTCAGCCCTCTTTTACTCTTTAACTTTGAAACAGGGTCTCACTAAGTTGTGGAGGGCCTCACTAAGTAGCTGAGGTTGGCCTCGAACCTGCAATCCTCCTGTCTCGGCCTCCCAAGAACTGGGATTACAGGCGTGTGCCACCACACCCAGCTGAAAGAAGAGAATTTTTATGCAGTGGTTAACACAGACCTGACACAAGTGTGTGTGTACTTCCAAAATAATTTCATATTTGTATGGACACCATAGTTTGAGCCTAGACACTCAAACTCAGGTGCCTTGATTTCCCTAGGGAATGAAACCTGGCAGCCCCGCCCTGCCCAGGGGCTCCGCCGCTGCCAAGCACGGCTTGCGATGCAGGCCGTGTTCAGAAAAGATTCCCAGCTGGCTCAGTGGTGCACACCTTAATCCCTGACCTTGGGAGGCCGGGACAGGAAGGTCACAGGTTCGAGGCTAACATGTGCTAACCTAGCAAGGCCCTGTTTCAAAATATAAAGTAAGATAGGGTTGGAGGTGGCACTCAGAGATGGAATATTTGTGGGTTTAATCCAGTGCCACACACAAAAAGAAAAGAAAAATATTAGTTCTCTGCGTGAGAAAAACCCAGGGAGGCGGAGGCTGAGGAGGCGTTCTGGATGGGAAGGAGAGGTGGTGGGGGGCTGGCAGAGGGAGCCCCTGGTGCCTCCCTGGACACAGTCTCGGGGCAGGGGCGTGGGATGTAGACCCACAGGGCACCAGCGGCTGCGAGGAGCTGGCCCAGCCCAAGCAGGCCACGGGAGGCTCTGGCCCTGCCCTGCCCCGGCCACACCAGGCTCCTGGGGCTCCCGCCTCCCAGACAAATTGGGACTTGGAGTCCTGACAACTGTAATTCGATTCTCTTTTTATTTCGAGAAATAGCAGAGAAAAGAAAGCACACTACTCCCTTCCTACTGTGCCAGGTTCACCTGTGCTTTAACCCAGGAGAAAAGAAAACAGAGCTTCGTGATCCCAGGAACGGAACTACGCCAGTAGGGGCTCTTTAAGAGCTTCGTAAATCAGCTGCTTCCTGGACCTGCCAGGCTTTAAAATGTTTAAAATGCGTGCACAGTGAAGTGCTCCTGGCTCTCAGAACTTCCTAGCTGGTAAAGGTTTCCCACTGTGAATAAATAAAACTGTTGATTGTCCGACAGGCTTGCAAAATACCAGCAGGAAGCGATGGCCTCCCAGCCCCAAACAGTCCCCAGTTTATTTACCCTAGGCAGGGCAGGGAAGAATGAGGAGGTCCTGAAGACAAGGCGAGTCATTGGGGGCAAAAACACGTCGCAAGCCTCCAGTGGATTCCTGAGCCAGAGAGCACCAAACCCGACAGATACTGGATTTGTCCCTCTCCACGCGAACCACAAAGGAGGCCCACGAAGAGGTCAATGATAACTAGCAAGAAAACGGAGTGATCGTAATAATACACTGTCACAAGCAAGCCAATGTGGTCTCTCCAAAGAATCAAGATAGCTAAGTGGAAAATTAGAATGATACACTGTTACGAAAACTGTGGATGTGGGCTCTCTCTCCAGAGTCAAGGGTTGCTTCTATTTTCAGACCACAGTTGACTGTGGACATCCGAAACCACGGACGGGGTTGGAGGATTAAGGTACTTATTGTGAGGCTAGCGGTGCATGAAACGGGGCCGAAGACTCTACGCTGGAAAGTAGCTGCCTCGCCCAGGTGTGACTGGTGTGGCATGCGCGCGAGCGCGTCCCGCCCGGCGCCCACGCTCACCTCGGTGAGTCGGATGTCGGCAGGGATCCGGTCTCCAGTGGAGAGAGACACGATGTCTCCGGGAACCAGGTCTCTGGCGAGCACGTGCTGGGGCCTCCCTTCCCGAATGCTGCAGCGGGCGGGAAAAGGCAGGGGCACCGAGCGGACACCCCAGTTTTATGCATGTCGATTAACTGCAGATGCGTAGTTAGTAGAACACGCTTTATCTTTCAGTTTTAGAAAAAACCCTCTGCATTCCTGAGCCAGATAATGCCAAACCCAGGGACATCCCAGCCCTGTCATTATGATTATTATTATTTTGATTATAGCGACATCTCCAGCCCTTTTATCATCACTATTTTTGTGTGTGTGTGGGTCTGGAGATGGAACCCAGAGGCATTTTACCACCGAGCTACACCCCCTGCCCTATTTTTTATTCCTTATTTTGAGACAGGGTCTCACTGAGTTGCGGAGGGCCTCACTAAGTAGCTGAGGCTGTCCACGAACCGCGATCCTCCAGTCTCAGCCTCCCGAATGCTGGGATTACAAACGCGCGCCGCCACGTCCGGCTTATTATTATTATTTTGAAACAGGGTCTTACTCTGTTGCTGAAGGTCTCGGCTAAGTTGATGAGGCTGGCCTCGAACCTGTGATCCTTCTGTCTCAGTCTCTCAAGTACTGGAATTACAACGTGGCTCACTGTGCCTAATGGTTTTATGACGTGTGTGTGTGTGTGTGTGTGTGTGTGTGTGTGTGTGTGTGTGTTACCTGGGACTGAATCCAATCTCATTCTACCTCTGAGCTACATGCCCAGCCCTATTTTATATTTCTCTAAAATCTGAAACAGGGTCCCTATATTGCTGAAGCTAGCCTCAAACCTGAGATCATCCTGTCTCAACCTCCCAAGTACTGAGATTACAGTGTGTGCCAACATGCCTGGCAGTTTTTTTTTTTTTTTTAACTCGGTATCCTAAAAGGCTTTGGGGCAAATGTGCGGCTCCTGGGTGACCCTGGCTTGATATAAAAAATGAGGCTGCTACCCTGCCTGGCCTGTGAACAGGGCGGGGCCCCCCGGTCTCTGGAAGCTGTGCAGGCCCAGGGAGCTCTGAGGCCTGACGGTGCTGCCGCGGGGAGCCGTGCGTCTGCTCTGGGCTGCAGAGTCTGGTTCAGAGCCGGCTTTGGGGCCAGGGCTCTGCTGGAATCCCACACACAGTGCCCCATCCGCCCTGGCTGCGCACTGGCCACCCCTCCGCCTCTTCCGATGCACCCACCCACGTGGCATGCCGGGGGATCTGCACACAGCCAGGGTTCAGCTCCCGCCTGCTCCGAACCCCTGGCCTCCAGATGCTCCGTCCCCAGGGCTTGGCTAAATTCCTCTGGCCTGGCCAGCCTCCTGCCGCCTGTCCAGCTCCTCATTCCATGGGGTCCTTGAGCACACCCAGTTGCTTCCGGTCCCAGGTCTTTGCGCTCTTTAAATGATGGGGTAGCCATCTCCCGGTTCGCAGAATCTGAGCTTGCGCAGGTACCCACCCTGGAGTAACTGGGGTTCACGCTCCAGGGGTGGGTCACGGCTGGCTAAGATCGCTGGGAGGCCCAATTTCCTGCCAGTAATAGGCTTGGTCATGGATGCATGCGTCATGAAACCCTAGCCTCTTTGAGAAAGGTCTTTGTCTTTTCCTCTATCTTCCTCTTTCTCCCCACCCCCCAAGTGGGCCCTTCACACGTTTGGCTGTGGAGCCTGGGGCTGTGGCAGCCATCCTGGGGCCTTGAGGCAAGCCAGCCAGAGAAGATGGCAAAGAGGTAGAGACCAGGCCCCTGGTGCTGCCAATCAACCCCACCGCCCCCCTCCCCGCCCCTGATATGACAACGCAATCTCCTGTGGTCTGTACACACGAGTTTTCTGTCCTTTGAAGCACAGGGGCCGACCAGAGATCCCTGGGTTCCTTAGATGCTTCCCGTGGCTGCCTCAAATGTCAGCTCCCTTTAAATGTCAGGCAGGGCTGCTGATGAGAGGTGTTTGGCGCGTCTCCGCAGGCCACTCTTCACCCCTGTGGACGTTGGCTGCTATTTTGCTTTGCCGAGTGACTGTGGGTTTCTGGCGCTAAGGCACCCGCTGCACCCCACACACACGTCCTCGTGAGCTCTTGATGGCCTCCCTTGCCAGGACTGAGCACCCCGAGGCCCGGGCTTCGCACTCCGCCCGCCGGTGTCGACTCAGTGTGGTTTTTCTGGCACACAGTAGGTGCTCAATAAATGATGATCGCATAAGAGAGAGGCGACGCCCAGAGGGTCTGCGTGGCACGCCCCCCTTGGGTCTCCGGACTCGGGGAGCAGGGTTTTGTGAAGTCTGCAGACCTCTTCCAGCTCCTCTCGGGCTGCCAGCCACTGCTGTTCTCAAAAATCAAATTCGTTTAGAAGTGGTGTGTCTGGAGCCATCAATAATACCCTATTCACCGGAAAGGCCAGGACTTGGTATTTACGCTGAAGATCCGAGGGACAGAACACTTACGTCAGCTCGTCTTATTTGGTGGATGACATCGCGGCTGGACTTCTGACAGACCCCGCGCCTGGCCATCGATGTCCACCGCCCACCATGGACCTTCTGGAGTTGTTCTTGGTCCCTGGTGCTTCCGCAGCGTCTTCTTTTTGTTTCTGTTTTGTCATTTCTGTCTTGTGTCTGTCTGTCTTTAACACACACACACACATGCACACCACGCAGAGGGCTCGTAACAGAGTCAGGCCCCAGCTCCCTCCTGCTCCAGACCCTCCGAGCGCTCCATCCCCGGAGCCATGCTGGGTCCCCCCTGGCCTGGCTGCCGCCTGCGGCCCCGCTCCTTGTTCCATCCGTCCCTGAAAACACCCAGCTGCTTCTGGTCCCAGGACCTTTGCACGCTGGAGTAGACTTCTCTTATTCCTTGTTCACAGAATCTGAGCTTGTGTGCCTTACACACACACACACACACACACACACACACACACACACACACACACACACACACCCCTCCGACCCCAAACCACCAGAGGCCGGGCTGCATCTCGCCAGAACCTCCCCATTCCACTTGGACAAAGTGTCCAGGTATATACCAAGGTTCTTCCCCAAAAATTACCCTTTGAAAAAGAAAGGTGCCGCCGGGCATGGCACTTGGGGGGCTGAGACAGGAGGATCGCGCAGGTTCGAAGCCAGCCTCAGCTACTTAGGCTCTCAGCAACTTAGTGAGACCCTGTTTCCAAATAAAGTATAAAAAATAGGTTTGGGAGTATAGCCCGGAGGTAGAAAAGCCCCTGGGTTCCACCCCCAGCACCACACACACACACACACACACACACACACACACACACACACACAAAAGGTGCCACGTGGCCAGGTCCTTCCCAAGCACCCCAGGTCCTGAAAGTCTTCCCGTGGCCTTAGTTAAAGCAAGACTGTATGTTCAGAAGGAAATATTAGCACGGGGCAGCCTCACCCATGGGACAGCCTCACCCGCGGAACAGCCTCACCCACGGGACAGCCTCACCCGCGGGGCAGCCTCACCCGCGGGGCAGCCTCACCCGCGGGGCAGCCTCACCCACGGCAGCGGGAGCTAGTGGGAAACTTTGACCATTTTCAAAATCTCTCCATTTTTTTTTAAAATAAGGAGATACACTGATGAATTATGGGCATATTAACCCTTAAAGTCAAGAGAGGCCCCAGGTGTCTGTGAGCGTCCCCTCTGCCCCAAGAGAAGGCTCTAGCAGACACTCTAACCTGAGACGCCAAGACCGCTTAGTCCAATGAAAACTAAGAGTAGCCAGGCATGGTGGGACATACCTGTATCCCAGTACTCGGGAGGCTGAGACAGGAGGATTAGAGGATCAAGGCTAGCCTCAGCAATGTGGCAATACTCTCAGAAACCTAGCCAGACCCTATTTCCAAACAAACAGACAGACAGACAAACAGACAGACAAACAGACAAATGGCCTGGGGGTATGGCCCAGAGGTAGAATGCCCTTGAGTTCAACACTGTACAAAAATAAATAAATAAGATGGATCACGTGCCCAGCCACACATAAAGCCGCAGGCAGGCGCACAGGACTGTAATGGCGTCCCTACAGCTTATGGAATGTTTCTGGAACTTTCTCTCCCACCATGCCTCACTAAGACAAGATGCCTGCGAGGGACTGATGGACGATTTTGTCTTTATTCTTTGGAAAGCGTGATGCGTGTCAAGGTGGGGCCAGGCAAGCAACTACCGGCCTGAGTCGGCGCCCGCGGGTCCTGCTCCACTCCCGGCCCCGCCGGCTCCTGCGGGCTGGGGGCTCTCTCCCGGGTCACCCTTGGAGAAGTAGTCAGCCTCGCCCTCTCTCCCGCTAGAGAATGCTCATGGATGAACACAATTCCACAGGCTCTTCCCAAAGCCACGCCGCCATCCGTGGCCCCCCAGACTAGGGGCCTGGCGTAGACACGGGCGATAGAGTGGAGGCCCAAGCGGGTAACGACTCTCCCCAGGCCGCAGAGCAGCCTGTCGTCAGGGCGGAGACCAGGTCTCGCAATTCCCCGCGCCACGGGGTTCTCCTAAATCACGCCACAAAGGGCACAACGTCTACCAGGCATTTGCCCAAATCACCAGCCCACCTGCTCCTCTGAGGAGCCAGAGACCCAGGGAGGCGCCAACGTACCAGTTACATTCCGGAGGAACCAGCTTGGTCAGCTCCTCCAGAGACTTCTCCGACCTGTACTCCTGGCAGGAAGCACATTGGATGCGGGCTCAGGGGTGGGGATTCCACGGCGCTCCCGTCATGCCGCGCACCCCCCGCCCCGGGACCCCGGGGGTACACACCTGGATGAAGGCCACAGTGACCACGATGAGGACAGCCTGGGGACAGGAGGGGACAGGGGAGGCTGAGCGCCGGCGGCTCCCCAGAGAGGACCGGAGCTTCAAAGCGCGTTTCCTTTGTTTGTGCAAAATAAGTCCACTGGCAGAAACTTAGAAAACAGACAAGATCCTCTCCGGCCCCTTCCCCCCACAAGAGCAGAAAACTCAACCAAATTCTGCTCCCCAGGGGTGCACATGCTCCCAGGGGCGCCCGATATTGTGAACATGCCAAATTGTACTGAATTATTCACTTCAAAATGGTCAACGTTTTTTGGTGTGTGTGTGTGTGTGTGCTACTGGGGATAGAACCCAGAGGCATTCTACCTTCGAGCTACACTCCCAGCCTGATTTTATTTATTTGGAAACAGGGTCTTGCTAGGTTGCTGAGAATCTCACTACTGGCTGAGGCTGTCCTCAAACCTGCGATCGTCCTGTCTCAGCCTCCCAAGGACTGGAATTACAGACATGTGCCACCACGCCTGACTAAAATGGCCACCTTTCAAATGTGAATTTCACTTGAATAATTTTGGTGGGTCCAGGGATTCAACCCAGTCGTTCTACCTTCGAGGTATACCCACAACCTTTGTGTGTGTGTGTGTGGTACTGGGGATGGAACGCTTCTACCTCCGGGCTACACTCCCAGACCTATTTTATATTTTATTTGGAAACAGGGTCTCTTAAGCCAGCAAAGCTGGCTTTGAACCTGTGCAGTCCTCCCAAGCGCCTCCCAAGCGCAGGGATTACAAGGGTGCGCCATCACACCTGGCATCCCCCACAACCTTTTAAATTTTTTTTTTTTTTTTTTTGGGCAGAACTGGAGATGGAACCCAGGGGTATTCTACCTCCGAGCTACACCCCCAGCCCTATTTTTTATTCTTTATTTTGAAACAGGATCTCACTGAGTTGCAGAGGGCCTCGCTAAGTAGCTGAGACTGTTGGCGAACCGCGATCCTCTGGTCTCAGCCTCCAGAATTCTGGGATGACAAGCGTGCGCCACCACGCCCAGCTCTTTTTTACTTTAAAACAAGGTCTCACTAGGCTGCAGAAGGCCTTGCTAAATTGCTGAGTCTATCCTCAAACCTGCGATCCTCCTGTTTCAGTCTCCCAAGTACTGGGATTACAGGTGTATGCCACCACACGCAGTTTAAATAATTTTTTCCCCCAAAAGATGCAGAGAAGTAACTCTGAACAGTGTGAACAATGGATTAAACTTAAACGTGGTCCCGCTTTGCTACGTAACCCCGCGCAGCACAGGATCAACCCTCCCAACGCAGGGGCCGTGGGAAAGGGTTCTCTATTACAGTATTTCTGGCAAAGAGCTGAAAGCAATCTGTAAGTCCAGCAAGAGAGCGCGACCAGACAGACACCTTGACACTGGGGGTCGAGAGAGAGAGGTGAGTCGCTTTCTTTCTGCTGCGTTTGTGTTTTGGCCAACAGCAAGCTCTTTCCTCCTTGCAGGCAGCAGGCAGAGGCTCAGCCACGCCGGCAGCCGTCCAGGCCAGGCGCCGCACTCACCATGGCGATGCTCACGGCGTCCTCGTACTCCCTCGTGAGGACGCTCACCAAGGCCGAGCCGAGCAGCAGCAGGATCAGCGGGTTCTTGAACTGAAAGATAGAAGACGAGGCACGCTCTTTATTATTATTTTTATTATTTGCGATACTGGAGATTGAAGCCAGGGCCATTCTACCTCCGAGCTACACCCCCAGCCCTATTTTTTACTCTTTATTTTGAAACAGGGCCTCACTAAGTAGCTGAGGCTGGCCACGAGCCTGCGATCCTCCTGTCTCAGCCTCCCAAGTACTTGGATTACAAGTGTGCGCCACCACGCCCAGCTATGAAGCAGGTTCTTAATGGCGGAGACCAGTGTGGCTTCTCACTTGTTCCAAGTGTGTGACTTGGAGCTTTGCAAGAGGCCGGGCTTCCTGGGCAGTCCCACCGGGACCCCTCCACGCCCTGGTTCTCCTCTGCCTGCAATCCCACCACTGGCCCTCCCTGGGTCAACCGCACCGGCCCCGCCCTGCCTGTGACCTTGGCCCATCCCGGCCCAGCGTGAGGCTCCAGGTCAGCACCTTGGCACGGTCAGCCTGGCCCAGTGTGGCCAAGCATTCCCCTCTCGCCGCCTGGCCCCCAGGCCTGTGCATCACACCGCCCAGGCGTGGACATCGACGGGCTCCTCTCGGAGGAGCAGGCTGCGCCGACGCCCCCGGAACAGGTGTTCTAACAAGTTCCTGGCAGGACTTTGGCCTTCTGTGTAAGGTACGCGCCCTTCATTTCCCAGTGACATTTCAAAGTGTCCCGCGTTACTAAGAAGCCCAAGGGGACACCAGCGCCCAGAAACAGAACCAGAGAGCAGAGCAGAGTGGAGCTCGGGAAAATTTCAAGTCAGGGTCAGTTAAAGGGCCATGTCCTGAGCGCCGGGCTTCCCGCCAGCCAAGGCGCAAAGGGAAGTGGGACTGGACACATGATAGATGCTTCTCAAGGTGAGAAGCACCTTGGCCTCATGCCTTGGACGGATTCAGACCCCGTCTCACCCGGGGCAAAGCTCTGTGTTTGTAAGGACGGGGCTTCTTTTGGACAGGTCCCCCCTAAGTTGGCCACAGCAACTGCTTTGACTCTTCAGCCATGAGCGGCGCAAAGACATTCCCCTTCTTGCTGGACGCTAGCGAAGGCATCCACTGATGCCCCTGGCAAGCTCCTCAGAATACAGGCCACGTCTGACCTGGGATCCCTGGTCCTCTGGGGACCTGGGGCTGGGTCTGTCCCTGTGGTGTGGAGGGCAAGTCTGTGAGCTCCTGTCTGCCTCCACCGTGGACTCGCAAGAAACTTCCAGCAATGCTACTAAGACTCAGCTCTCTCTCGGCTCTGGAGATTTGTCACCACAAGAATAGAAGGCCCCAGTATACAGTAGGTGCTCAATAAATGGTAGCCACCAAGAAAACCACAGCCCGCAGGATGATGGCTTCTGGATGCAAACACACCGCACGCTAACTCGACCACAAAGGGCTAGGGACCCATCCTTAAGGGTGGGCTTTGTTCACGTCTGATGTTGGAAGCCACCTTGTGCCGGGCGTGGTGGCGCACACTTGTAATCCCAGCACTCGGGAGGCTGAGACAGGAGGATCTGGGTTTGCAAACAGCCTCAGCTACTTAGTGAGGCCCTCTGCAACTCAGTGAGACCCTGTTTCGAAATAAGGAATAAAAAATAGGGCTGGGGGTGTAGCTCGGAGGTAGAATGCCCCTGGGTTCCATCCCCAGTACTGAAAAGAAAAGAAAAGAAAAGAAAAAGAAAAAGAGAAAGCCACCTTTTTTTTTTTTTTGCAACTGGGGATGGAACCCAGAGGCATTCTTTCTCCAGATTTATACCCCAGCCCTATTTATTTATTTATTTATTTTTATTTTTATTTTTATTTTTTTTTGGTGGTACTGGGGTTCCTGGAAGCCCTTCTACCTCCGGGCTACACTCCCAGACCTATTTTTTATACTTTTTTATTTGGAAACAGGGTCTCCTAAGCCAGCGCTCGCGGCTGGCTTCGAACCTGCGCGATCCTCCTGTCTCTGCCTCCCAAGCGCGGGGATTACAAGCGTGCGCCACCACGCCCGGCTATTTATTTTTATTTTGAAACAGGATCTCATTAAGTTGTAGAGGGCCTCACTAAGTAGCTGAGACTAGCCATGAACCTGCGAGCCTCCTGTCTCAGCCTGCCAAGTACTGGGATTACAAGTGTGCGTCACCACGCCCGGCTTAAACACCACCTCTCAAGAGCCCTGGCTAAGGCACACGGGAAGACTGACAGATACGCAGCTCCTGTGACTCCTCCTCCTTTAAATCAGCACCTGAGGCTGAAACAAGTTTGCCCAAGGATCCAGGTAGAGGAGAAGCAGACTGAGTCCACACAACCTAAACCTGTGCTCCTAACTGCTACATTCTAACTACACACATGGGGAGAGGCTCGGTGGACGAGAGGCCAGCCTTTATTAAGCATTTAATATGTGCCAAGCATTTTTTTTTAGGGTCTAGGGATGGAGCCCAGGGGCATTCTACCTCTGAGCTACACCCCCTGTCCTATTTTTTATTCTTTATTTAAAACAGGGTCTCAGTGAGTTGCAAAGGGCCTCACTAAGTAGCTGAGGCTGTCCGTGGACTGCAATCCTCCTGTCTCAGCCTCCTGAATGCTGGGATTACAAGCATGCACCACCATGCGCGGCTCCAAGCATTCTTAAGTAAAACTCACAATAGTGAGTAGTTATTACTCTCATTGTTTTTGAAGAAAAAGTAGCAGGAGGTTAGTAGCCAGCTGTGGTGGCACATGCCTGTAATTTCAATACTTGGGAGGCTGAGACAGGAGGATTGCAGGTTCAAGGCCAGACTCAGCAACTTAGTGAGACCCTGTTTTAAAAAAAAAAGGTCTGCGGGTGTAGCTTAGTAGATTAGAGTCAGAATGCTCCTGAATTCAACCTCTAGAATATAAACAAGTCAAGGAGGAGGAGGAGAAGGAGGGAGAGAAGAAGGGGCAGAGGGAGAAGATGGGGAGGAAAAGGAAGAGGAAAAGGTTCAGTAACTTGTTCAAACACACAGCTGGCGACCGGGCTTTGACCTGGGCTATCTATCTGATTCTAACCCGTGCTCCCCTCGTGGCCCCGGGGGCCACACCTCATGGTCACACTGTGTGGAATCGCTCACAAGGACTCTGGCATGACAAGGCCGCCTTGCAGGGTGGTGAGCGCCCGTCAGCAGAGGAGGCAGAGAATCACGGCACCTGGAACACTGTTGCAGAGGGACAGATGTGCGGGAGGAACAGGTGAGCGTAGACAGAGCCGGCTCGTGCACGCTGGGCCCCAGGCAGCAGCTCTGCGCGCTCCCGCAAGCCCCCACCCTTTGATGAAGGACGGGAATTGAGCAATGAGGACCACCAGGAGAAGGGAGGCTAAAGATGCTGCAAGGGCTGTGATTGGTCTTCAAACTGGCCAATCAAGAAAGCTTTACACAAGGAGCCAATAGGAAAACAGCTGAAGCCTGGGGCAGCCCGGGAGCCAGCGAGTGGGGAGAGGGGAAGCAGGAGATGGTTAAGGAATGCAGGAGCCCAGGGAGGGGGAACCTGGCCATCCAGACATCTTCGGGCATCTGGAAAACTGCCTGTCCATGGGGCCTGTCTGACTTGGTGCTGGGTGATTGGTGGGGGTACTGGCCTTTAGACTGGGGCCTGTGGCTGGGTCTATTTTCCCCATTCTTCTTCTTAATGACTTCTTGGTGTCTGTGATGTGTGTCCCCTCAAGTCAGCGCCCTGCTGGCCCTAGCTCAGGGGGCGGGGGCTCTGCCACCAGCACTGGTTGTGCTTCTCGGCATGGCCTTACTGCCCTGTGCGACTCTGAGATCACTTTGCCAGATGAATTACAAGCAGACAAGTTAAATGTGCATCTCAGATAAACAAGGAGTCTGTATGTACTTTTTGCTCTTGGAGATTGAACTCGGGGGTGTTCTACCGCCAAGCTACCCACCCAGCCCTTTTTATTTTGAAACAGGTTCTTGCTAAGTTGCTGAGGGTTCTTGCTAAGTTCCTGAACTGACCTTGAACCTGTGACCCTCCTGTCTCACCTTCCAAGTACTGAGATTACAGGCGTGCACCACTGTGCCTGGCTCAAGGAGCTTTTTTTTATTTTTTTAAAAAGTATGCCCATTGTATACTTAAAAGCTGTCTTTTGTTTAATATATGTGAAGTTTGCATTTAACATGACTTTTTTTTTTATTTGCGGGTCTGGGGATGGAGCCCAGGGGCATTCTATCTCCAGGCTACACCCCCTGTCCTAGTTTTTATTCTTTATTTTGAAACCGGGTCTCACTGAGTTGCGGAGGGCCTCACCAAGTAGCTGAGGCTGTCCGCGAGCCATGGCTTTCTTTTTATTTGAGGATTCTAGCAACTCTCCCCACACTGGGGAAGTATTTTGGGGCTTCTGTGCCCTGCCCCCCCTGCACAATGGGGTCAGGAGGAGGGTGAAGTAAATTAATGCTACTTATAAACCTTCATCAGGATGCCCGGCACGTGGTGAGCCCTCTGAGGGCATAATTAATATTACTCCTGATCACGGCCATCCAGGTTGCTAGTTACCTACTCAGAAGTCGTCCTGCTGCCTCAGAGGAGCCTGAAGGAGAGGAAGGCCTCTTTATCCCACAGAGCACCCACCCCATCCCCTGGGCGGGCCTGTCCAAGGACGCCCTAGATCAATATTTATCCAGTGCCCGGCTGCCCTACCTCCCCGGCTTATGGCTACTACAGCAAAGGACACCTGTGGTCCTACCTGGTCCAGGTATTTCTTCCACATGGGCTCGGTGTTGTCGGCGACAAACTCGTTCCAGCCGTGGACCAGTCTACGCTGTGTCACCGCAAACTCCGACAGTCCTTTGTGTAAGTCCACCTGCAGGGAGCCGGCCGCTGCAAGCTCGCCGATGGGCCCAGCAAAGGCTGAGGGGCCCGAGCCGCAGACCCTCCCCAAAGCCCTGGGCAAGTGGGCTGCTCCCAGAGGAGAGGGGACCTTCTCGAAGAGCCCAGCCGATGGGGCCCAGGGAGAAGAGAAGTGTGAAGCCCCATTCTTTTTCTTCTCTTCTCTTTTTTTTTCCTTCCTTCCTTCCTTTCTTTCTTTCTTTCTTTTTCTTTTCTTTTCTTTTTTTTTTTTCCGGTGGCTCTGGGGATTGAACCCAGGGGCATTGTACCTCTGAGCTACAACCCCAGCCCTATTTTTTTTGTCTATTTTTTGAAACAGGGTCTCACTGAGTTGTGGAGGGCCTCACTAAGTAGCTGAGGCTGTCCTGGAACCGCGATCCTCCAGTCTCAGCCTCCCGAATGTTGGAATTACAAGCGTGCGCCACCACGCCTGGCCCCCAACTCTTTTTCAGTAAGACCATGTGATTCCTTCTACAGGGACAGGGGAGAAGGTGGCCCAGGACCTAAATTTCTGCAAATGGAACTGGAGTAGGGAATTCTGGAAAAGCAGAAACATGTTTTCTCAAAAATGAATGAATAAATGAATGAATGAATAAATAAATGCAAGCCTTGGGAATGGCAGTGGTGGTGCTGCTATGGAAAAACAGCCTCGCAGTTCCTAAAAAACTAAACCTAGAGTTCTCTGATGACCGGGCAGTTTCACTTCTGGGAACACGCACCTGAAGATGGACAGCAGAGCCGGGCGCAGTGGGCACGCTTGTAATCCCAGAACTTGGGAGGCTGAGACAGGAGGTTCACAGGTTCACAGCCAGCCTCAGCTACTTAGTGAGGCCTCTGCAACTTAGTGAGACTCTGTTTCAACATAAAGAATAAAAAATAGGGCTGGGGGTGTAGCTTGGAGGTAGAATGCCCCTGGGTTCAATTCTCAGTACTGCAAAAAAAAAAAAAGAAAGAAAGAAAGAAAGGAAGAAAGGAAGGAAGGAAGGAAGGAAGAAAGAAAGAAAGAAAGAAAGAAAGAAAGAAAGAAAGAAAGAAAGAAAGGAAGGAAATTCTGACACCTGCTACAACACAGAAGAACCGTGAAGGGTACAAGTTAACCGAAGTCAACCAGTCATAAGAGGAACACTGCAGGATTCCACTCGCGTGAGCTGCAGAGAGGGCCACGGGGGTTAGCGTTTCATGGGGATGTGAAACTTTCAGTTTTGCAAGACAAAAGAAAGCCGAGGGTTACACAATGTGGATGGTCACACGCCGAGTGAATGTTCTTAACACTACAAAAATGCACACTTACAAATACCAGAAATGATGGTCAATTTTAGAACGTATAGCTTACCACCACCCGAATATTAAAAACACAAAGAAAAAATAGGCCTGCCCTGCGAGACAAGAATGGCTGAAATGATTATAACGAGCACACGCCACCCCGGCTGTGATGCCAAGCTCTTTATATAAACTCATTAAACATAGCTCATCTGCAAGCCACGGGGAATGTAAGGCGCCTTTGTTGCCCTGGCTGCGGTAAAGGTTTCCTTGTTTTGAAAAGGTCAACAAGAAAGTTGTACTTGGGGGTAGAGGCGACAGGGAAAGCGGATGGATTCCTCGATTCTTTTGACTAGGGCAAGAAAAGCAAGCTCATTCATTTAGTAGGCAGGGAGCAAATATTCCCTCCCTGTCTTTAAATACTAATATAAGTAGGACTTGAAATAGGCTTTTGGGTCCTTCCCAAGAGGAGACTTGCCTCAAGCCTCCATTTCCAATTCCTCGGAATTGTGACATGTGCTTTTTTTTTATTACTGGAATTTTCTTTCGTTTCTCAAGGTGTGGTGGGTTGCGCATGCGCACGCACACGCGCTTTTTTTTTATGTCTGCGGGGTATTCTAAGTAAAGAAAATGCAAGGCCCAGAGGCAGCCTGCCCGCAGCCCCCGAGGCGGGCTTCCAGGAAGGGGCTGATTCCTGTCTGTGCTGTCCGGGGATTCCAATCTGCCCGGGGAACCTGGGGGAAACTTGGTTTCAGTAACTGGCAATTCTGTGGGTGAGTATTCTGCTAAGCAAGCCCGGCCAGTCTCAAAATGTGAAGGGCCGTGTGCTTTCTCTCATGTGTGGGCGCTACATAGAAATGAGAAACAGAAGAGACGGGTATAAATGAGGAGAGCGGCCGGAAGGGAGGGAAAATGGGTGAATAAAGCAGTTCAAACAACCCCAGGTCCTTTCGTGAAGCTATCGATACCAGTTTCAATATTCAGGGTGGAGAAGGGAGCGGGTGGGATTTGGGGACAGGCACCAGGTGCCGTGTGCATGCAGGTGTCTAGCACACTAAAACTCAATGGATGTGTGGTCGCAAAGCACCAAGAAAAGTATATTTAAAAAAAAAAAGGGTGGGAATGGGAGGTGCCTAAGAATCGGAGCTGTAACCCCAGAACTCCTGGAAGGACCGTGGGCTGCTCCTTCTAACTGCAGGGTCACCCCTCTCTCTCTGCCTCCGTGTCCTCACCTGCAGATGGAGGCCCAGGAAGAAGGCTACCTGGCCTCCGGGGAGGGCCCAGCGGAGGTTAGCTCTGCGGCAATAGCACCCATGATTCTACCTGGGAATGGTCCTTTCCGACAGGGATAACAAGAGTTACGACGCAGAAATCGAAGGCGTTTTGGGGGACTTTGTGTTGCTTTCTCTTAATCCAAAGACCTTGTGGCAGTGGGCGCCGGGTACAAGTTCAGCTCTTACGTGGAACGCGCTGGCCAAGTCCTCCCGGTGGCATCGGCACGCTTCCTTGGGTGGCAGCGCCACCACCGCCTTCTCCTTCTCGATGGCCTTCAGCTCATACTGCTCGTCAATCTGTGAAGAGAGCGCCATTGTTGGTAAGCCAGCGGAGGCCTCGTACGGTCTTTCTGAAGTACCACATTCAAGCCAGGTGTGGCGGGCATGCCCGTGATCCCAGGACTTGGGAGGCTGAGACGGGAGGATCGTAGCAGGTTCAAGGCCAGCCTCGGCAACTCATCGAGGCCCTCTGTAACATAGAGAGACCCTGTTTCCAAATAAAAAATAAAATAGGATTGGGTGAGGAGTAGAGCTCAAAGGTCAGATGCCTCTGGGTCCAATTCCCAGTACCAAAGTGACAAATAAAATAATTTGCAATATACAGACGAAAAGTGCATATCCTAAGTGCAGAGCCTGAATTCTCTTACACTACCCCACACAACCAGCCTCCACCTCAGGAGACAGACGGTACTGGCCTGGAAGCTCTCCCACACTGCCCACCCACCGGGAGGGAGAGGACTATCGCTCTCTCTATCCCCATAGGCTGGCTTTGTTGGGGCGTGGACACTACCGATGGGCGACAGGTCACGAGTATACCCTTGTGTGCCTGGCTTCCTTCTTCAACACCGTTAGTAAGATTCACGCATGGCGTCACGTGTACCACCCGCTCCCTGATTTCCGTGAGTGCATAGTATTCCACCACGCAGGAGCAGATCACAATTCGCTTGTCCGTTCTCCTGATGAGAGACAGTTGGGTTGTTTCCGATCACTGGATATTACTGATGCATCTGTTTTTAAGCAAACTTAATTAACAGAATTGGAACTTGCCGGACTGACCAAGCAGTGTAACAAAGTCCACATTTAGACCCTTGAACAACTCCTAGGAGTCTCTGCCCAGGATCTGTCGCAGTGTGGAGAGTGCCTCTAGCGGGCAATAGGTGGTATCACAGCCTGGCTCTATGAGACATTTTAAATACCCCAAGAAAAGACCCAGGGGGAGACACAGCCAGGCTCTGGGAGTCTGAGTCCCCTGTGGAGAGCCATGTGTCCCACCTGAGGCTTAGGATGGCCGTGGGAGGGATCTCAGAATCAGGGCAAGATAGGTGTTTCTGCAACATTTCCTAGTATTCTGATACCCAGGACACGATAATCATCTTTTCCTCTTCCTGTGGTTATTGGGAACTGGAAAGGAGGAAGAGCAGAGAGGGGTTGCCTAACCTCTTCCTTTAGCTGGAGGAAAGATGGCAAATTCCTCTTTCCTCTTCCCCCAATCCCAAGCATCGCCTGCCCACCACACCGGTTTTGGGGGGCTGCCTCTCATGGTGCCCCACGACCAGAAGGCAGAGTGGCGCCTGCCCCCCTCTGCTGCTCTGGGTCCTGCTGCTCCCTCCTGGCCACAGCTGCACACTCAGGTAGCATTCAGAGAGACCTAAAACATCACATGGGCCCACGCGCAGAAACACCTGCACAGACTCCAGCTGCTGTCAAGACCAAAGCGATGCTCTTAAACACGGCTGGCACAGAGGCCACCGTGCCTACACTTACTGCTCCACGGTCAGTCACTCCCCGTCCCCTCCTTCAGCCCCTGGCAGCTACCAAGTCACTGTCTGTCTCTGAGGATCAACTATTC
This sequence comes from Muscardinus avellanarius, assembly GCF_963383645.1. Classification (NCBI taxonomy): domain Eukaryota; kingdom Metazoa; phylum Chordata; class Mammalia; order Rodentia; family Gliridae; genus Muscardinus; species Muscardinus avellanarius. The sequence continues at coordinate 3,790,014 of NC_137796.1, forward strand.
CGCATAGTTCATATAAACGGAACCACACATGCGTGTCTCTGGGCCTCTTTGTGACCCTCGAGGTACTGTCTGCAGCGGAGAGACCTCTGTGGGACGTTGGGGCTGGTGGGGGAGCGGAGTCTCTGAGCCCCAAGGAGACAGATGTGGCCCCTGCTGACAAGCAGCTGGCTGAGCGGGGGCGCAGTGGACAGGGGCCTCCGGGCAGACAGCCTTGCAGCGCCGGCTTGGCTTTCCTCCCTTTCTGTCCAGCTCTGGGGATTTGCTTCATCTGAAACGCTTGCTAAGACCCCAGGGATCTCTTTGCTGTCAGAGGCCTCAGACAGCCGCAGACTTCTTGAAGATATCTACTAAAACATCCTCCACATCTCCGTTTCCTCCTCCGGAGAGTGGGGTCATAACAGCAAAGACACAGGGGATAAGGAAGCTCTGGGCCCAGAGCCTGGCACTGGGAAGTAGCAAGCAGAGAGATGGGGACAGCCAGGTCCTCGCTCCAGGTGCTCAGAACACGCCGAGGCCCCAGTGAGCCGGGGGTGAGCAAACAGGGGTCCCCAGCACCCAGTCGCCTCTGAGCTCCAGGTCAGCAGCCAGCGACTTTCAGTACACTCGTGGGAGAAATCTTACAGGGAATCTGCATGGACTTAAAGTTAGTCACTGAGCCGGGCATGGTGGCGCACGTTTGTAATCCCAGCACTGGGGAGGCTGAGACAGAAGGATCGCGGTTCGCGGACAGCCTCAGCTACTCTCAGCAGAGAGAAGTCCGGCCCCTCCAGAATCTCAAGATGCCGGTGCTGCCGTCGTCTGAGGGACGGCGAGAGGAACAGGGCCGGGGTGACAGCAACCCAAGTGCAGCCAGGCAGCTTCATCCGGAGGTAGCACTGGCTGGGCACGGTGGCTCCCGCCTGTAAACTCAGGACCCGGAAGGCGGAGATGGGAGGAGGGCAGGTTCGGGGCCAGTCTCAGCAACTTAGTGAGACCCTGTTTCAAAATAAAAAGTAAAAAGGGCTGGTAGTGTTGCTCAGAGGCAGAGTGCCCCAGCTCAGTCCTTACCAAGGAGGTGGCCCTGGAGGTACAGGAGTAAATGAGCCCCACCCAGAACAGAGCCCCCCTCTCTCTGCAACTCCGGCACCCATCTCTCCTAGGACGCACATCTGTGAATTGTCGCCTCAGTTGTTTAGTGGGTCTCACAGTGTGGGCCGCAGACCAGTAGCCTCAGCAGTTTGTCGGAAACGCAGAATCTCTGGCCTTATCCTGGACCTGACACCTCAGGGGCTCTGGGATGAACCGGTGATCTGTGTTTTGACAAGTTCTCTGGGAAATCCAGATGAACCCGGAGGTGCCACTGCTTCCTCTGAAAATACACCTGCTGAGCTCCGTCACCAGCCTGGGGACCAGCCATTGGGATCAAAGGCCCCAGGACATTTCATATGCATCCAAAGCTGAGTGGGGGGATGCCTGGCCTAGAAGATATTCTCAGACCTACTCAACAGGGCCCCATCTTGGTGGAGAGAGAAACCAAGTACGGGGGGGGGGGGACCCAGCAGGGGGAGATTCCTTCTGCTTCCTACAGGAGATGTGGGAGATGGAGCTTCAGGCAGCAGGTGCCCAAAGTCCTTCTAGAATCGGGCTGGGCATGGTGGCTCCCGCCTGTAAACTCAGGACCCAGAAGGCTGAGATGGGAGGAGGGCAGGTTTGGGGCCAGTCTCGAGATGGCTCAGTACAGGGCTGGCCAAGACCGGCTCAGGATCATCATGACCATAAAGCGTCACCTCTGTCCCAGCCTATATGGTACTAACGCCACAACTGTGTTGACATCAGACACACTCGAAGTAGAAAGCCTCATGCCTCGTCGCCGCGGCCCCTGGGAGCGGGGGCAGTCCTCAACCATCTCCCAGGTGGAGAAATGGCCAGACAGGCCAGCGCCACGCTGAGTCCTCTCCGTCACCACACCAGGAAACACGAGAAGAATTCTGCGTGGGTTTTGTGTTGCAGACACGAGAGGTATAGACTCTGCAGGTGAGCAGGGGCACGGTGGGGGGCGTGATAAGCCAAGCCTGACTGATGAGCCCCTGCCCCTAAGGATGTGCCCGTGCTAGTGCTGAATGTGGAAGCCATGTTGCCTGGTGCGGCAAGGGGGACTTTGGCGCCGAGATTAAGTGGAAGATGCTGAGATGGGAGAGGGGGTCTGGATTCAGGGGCAAAGTCATCACTGGGTCCGTATAAAAGGGAGGCAGGAGCAGAGACGTGCGATGGGGAGGGGGGCGGGGGTATGTGTGCTGGCTTTGAAGACCGAGGAAGGGGGCAGAAGCCAAGAACACGGTGGCCTCCAGACAGAGGAGAGAGCAGGGACAGGCGCAATCCTGGAGCTTCCAGGAGGAAGCAGCCCACCCACACCTCCCCGTGGCCTGGGGAGGCCGGCTGGCCTTCTGTCTTCCAGGACACTCGGGTAACACTTGCACACTCCTTGGTTTTTGTTTTGATTTTTGTGTGGTACTGGGGATTGAACGGGGGGGCATTTTATCACTGAGTTACACCCTTAGCCCTATTTTTTTGGGGGGGGGTGGTACTGGGGTTCCTGGAATCCCTTCTACTTCCGGGCTACAGTCCCAGACCTATTTGATACTTTTTTTTTTTTTTTAATTTGGAAACAGGGTCTCCTAAGCCAGCGCGGCTGGCTTTGAACCTGCGCGCTCCTCCTGTCTCCGCCTCCCCAGTGTGGGGATGACAGGCGTGCACCACCACCGCGCCCGGCTATTTTTTTTTTTTTTTTTTTGGTGGTACTGGGGTTCCTGGAAGCCCTTCTACCTCCGGGCTACACTCCCAGACCTATTTTTACATTTTTATTTGGAAACAGGGTCTCCTAAGCCAGCGCGCGTGGCTGGCTTCGAACCTGCGCGATCCTCCTGTCTCTGCCTCCCAAGCGCGGGGATTACAAGCGTGCGCCACCACGCCCGGCCATATTTTTTTAAATTTTATTTTGAAACAGGGTTTCACTAGGCTCATGAGAGTCTCACTACTTGCTGAGGCTGTCCTCGAACCTGTGACCCCCCTGTCTCAGCCTTCCAAGTACTGGGATTACAGGTGTGTGCCACCGCACCTGGCTTGGGTGCTGTTTTAAGCCACCACAGACTTGGTGGCAGCAGCAGGGGGAGCTACTACCCATGTGTCCCAGGCAGGGAGTTGGCTCTCTGAGCCCCTCAAGTCCCAGGACTCGCCACCCTATGGCCACCACCTGCTCACTCGCTGAATCCTGCACTGGGCTATGTGACTCAGTCCTGAGTGTCCCACGTAGTGTGTGCAAATAGAAGGTGCTGGAAAATGCTGTGGGGGGGATGGAGCACAGGGCCCTGAGTGGGGCTGCCTGCAAGGTCTCAAGGTCGGGGTGCTGGAAAACCCAAAGGACAGGGAGGGAGCGGGCAGAGAGGCAGAGGTGCTGGAGAATCCATTAACGAGGGCAGGAAAGGGCAGAGGGGAATGGCGTGTGCAGACGCCGCGGCCAGGGGCGTGCTGGGTGCAGGCGGCAGCCAAGGGAGGCCGGTCCTGGGTGCCTCTGGCAGGTGCCTAGCCTCTGCTGGGCTCAAGACCAAGGAGGAAAGGGGAGAGAGAGTTGCCAGTGAACGCAGGAGAGTGTCTGTCTGTGGTGGTACTGGGGATTGAGCCCGGGGCGCTCAAATACTCAGCTACATCCCCCACTCTTTTTATGTTTTTAATTTTCGAGACAGGGTCTCCCTAGATTGCCCAGGCTGACTTCCAACTTCTTGCCTTAGCCTCCCCCATAGCTGAAACCCTAGGCCTGCACCACCATACCCGGCCTGCTCCAGGATTGTTTAGTATTAAAAAGAAAAAGCCTTGGGAGGCTGAGACAGGAGGATCACTCTAACCCTCAGCAACTTAGCGAAACTCTAACCCTTAGCCACTTCGTGAGATCCTGCTTCAAAATAAAAGGTAGAGCCAGGTGTGGTGGCGCACGCTTGTAATCCCCGCGCTTGGGAGGCGGAGACAGGAGGATGGCGCAGGTTCGAAGCCAGCCGCGCTGGCTTAAGAAACCCTGTTTCCAAGTAAAAATATAAAAATAGGTCTGGGAGTGTAGCCCAGAGGTAGAAGGGTTTCCAGGAACCCCAGTAGCACCAAAAATAAATAAATAAAAGGTAAAAATAGGGTTGGGGAAAATAGGTCGGGAGTGTAGCCTGGAGGTAGAAGGCCCCTGGGTTCCATCCCCAGTACCCCCCCCCCCAAAATAGATAAAATTGTTTAAAAAATAGGGTTGGGGTGAGGCTTAGAGGTAGACTGCCTCTGGGTTCAATTCTCAAATTGACAATAATTCTAAATGTAGCCAACGGGGCGGAGGGAGTGCGGGCAGGCTGTCCACCTGCTCTGGGCTCTACTTTCACCGCCTCAGCCCACCTGCCAGTGCCGCTCGGCAAACCCCTTGGTGGCCTCGGTTTCTTCCACCGTGTGGCTGGGTGCTATGAGGTGAGGCCCCTTGGCTGTCAGCCACGGGTCAAGAGGGGCGTCCGGGGTCTCTTCTGGTCCCTGGAAGAATGATATCGTGTGTGTGTGTGTGTGTGTGTGTATGTGTGAGAGAGAGAGAGAGAGAGAGAGAGAGACAGACAGACAGACAGACAGACAGACAGTGTGTGTGTGTGTGAGAGAGAGAGAGAGAGAGAGACAGACAGACAGACAGACAGACAGACAGACAGTGTGTGTGTGTGTGTGTGTGAGAGAGAGAGAGAGAGAGAGAGACAGACAGACAGACAGACAGACAGACAGACAGACAGAGGGAGAGAGTTTTGCTTGGTGGTGTCCTCAGTGGGAGGAGGCAGCTGGCCGGGCGTACCTGGGGACCCACAGGGAGTTGCCCAGGGGAGGAGGTTGAGCAATCAGGAACTACCCAGATGGTAAGTGCAGCTGCTGTGCACAGGGGCTGGCAAGGACTTGGTGGTAATTACTGGGTTGGAATCTGTGGTTTTATATATGTACAGATAGAACATTAAACACACATATAGGCACAAAACTAAACACAGACCTGACAGTGTGCACACACAGCCTCCCCTGAGAGGGGCTGGGAGCCACGGCATCCCATTAGCAGTGAGGGCGTGTCAACAGAAGAGAACCTAGCAACACACCCTCAGGTGTAAACACGGTTCCTCCAGCAGAAAGCACCAGTGAAGCCGGGCAAGGTGACACACACCAGTAATCCCAGCACTTGGGGGCTGAGACAGGAGGATCATGGTTTTGAGATCAGCCTCCACAACTTAGCAAGACCCTCGGCAACTGAGAGAGACCCTGTTTCAAAACTAAAAAATAAAAAGGGCTAAGGGTGTAGCTTGGAGGTAGAATGCCCCTGAGTTTAATCCCCATTATATAAAATAAAATGACAAGGATCTTGGGAGAGCTTGGTGCTTCCAAGAGGAACAAGGAAGGTACAAAGTAAACCTAGAATTTCTTCTTATCTCTAAAAGTAGAGACATGCTCAAGAGGGCCTGGGAGCTCCAGGAGGGGCCCACGGCCCGATCTGAATAGATGGTGACTTATATGGCTGCTGGAATGTTTTTTTTCGGGGGTGGGGTCTGGGGATGGAGCCCAGGGGCATTCGACCTCCAAGCTACACTCCCTGCCCTATTTTTAGTCTTTATTTTGAAACCAGGTCTCACTGAGTAGCTGAGGCTGTCTGCGAACTGCGATCCTCTGGTCTCAGCCTCCCAAATGCTGGGATTACAAGTGTGCACCACCACGCCCGGCTGCTGACGATCCTAATCGGGTGGGAATCCACGTGTGCACGCTGACGTGCCTGAACGAAGGGTTCCATCGACGGGGGAGAGCGGAGCTGCCGATCCTCGTGGACACACCAGCGGCTTGAGGACGATGGGCTCGGGGCCCATTCAGCGATGCTGAGGTGGTCACTGTTGCGGGCATGCGGGTACCCAGGGAGCGGGACGCGAATACGGATGGGCTCTCGAATGTCCCTCCAGGAAATACTTAACACCGAGGGGACGGTCTCGCTCTGCAGAGGAGAAACCTGACGACGCCACCAACTAAGGAGACAGAGCGGCTGCCACCGCTGGTGGGACAAATGGCTTCTCGGGCTCCTGACACCGGGCACGGAGCCGGACACGAACCACCTACCAGGGGCCCTCCAGAAGCGCACAGCCCAACCCCGCCAGGGACCGTCCACAACATTGTGAGCCTGGAATCTTCCGGGGCATCAAGGACATGAAAGGTCAGGGGGCACTAAGGAGCCACTCCACACAGGCCGGGGGGAGACACGGGACCCTCTGGCTCCGGACCGGGGCTGGGTCTTTCTGCCCTCCCCAGGAACGTGTGGACAGTCTGTGGGTGGGGGGAGGTATGGGGAGCCATTAAGGTTTTCCCCTAAAAGAATACTTCTGACTGTCCTTTGCTCAGAGTCAGTAAGGTTTGGGGTCATGGAAAGTTCAAAGTAAAAGGTCTGAGGGAAGCTCAGGTGGTGATGGCACGAGGGGTTGATTGACCTGGCCGTTACGCGCACAGGTGGTGATGGCGTGAGGGGTTGATTGACCTGGAACTGTATAAATAGGACGGGAGAGATAGACCTGGGATCGGCCAGTAGAGATATCAACCCGGGAGTGGACTGGCCATCCTTCCGTGCTTAAACTAAATGTTCTTTGAATTAAATTCTTAGAATTGAATTCTTTCATCCTCAGGCCTCTCTTCGGAACCCGTACTTTTGCCGGCTGGCTCCGGCAGGGAGGCCCTGTGTATCTCAGGGCTCCGCCGTGGCTAGAGAGGAACGTCTTCATACCGGGGATGGGGGCATGGAGTACTTTGCCTGCAATGTATGTCCAAGTGCGAGAGCCGCGTGGCCAAGTGTGGACAGGCGAGGGGGACCCGGGGAAGCGAGTTTAAACCATTCCTCCTGTGCGCTCCTGCTAGGTTCAGGCCTGGACTCGGTTCCACTGACATTTATCAAGCAGCTACGGCCCAGCCGTGGCTGCTTGGCCTTCTGCCTACATGCCTTCCCAGTCTGACCAAAACCCACCTTGCTGATGGATGACGGAGGCCCGGGAGCTGAGAGCTCACGGCGGGTGGCGAGTGAGGATCCGGCCGCTGGTCCCTCCGCCCGGCCTCTCAGATACAGAGCTGGGCTCCAGGTCACCAATCACACTCCGTTTGGGGAACTCAGGGCTGGCTTTTGCAAGATCTGCTCGTAGCCCAAGCAGCAGGAAGCAGCAGAGCCACTGAGCTGCACCCAGGATGTCACGGACAGTGGCCCCAAGAAAATAGCGCATGTTTGTTCTTGAGCAAGGCCTGGGCTGGACTCCACCACCCCCGGGTGGCACACCTCGCCTGCTGCGGCCTCCTGCCTGCCCTCTCTGAGGCTGCCTCTGTGGGCAAGGCCCTCCTGGGGCTCTGGGGAGCCCACCTGGCTCTCCCTGCAAGACCGAGGTCATCTTGCGGGCACCTCTGACCCCACTATGGCGGGGCTGCTGCGCAGGTCGCCTGGCCGGGAGCCACCTGGGCCTGTGTGAGCTGAGTCAGTAACGATGATCCTAAAGCGGGGAGGGAGGTGCTTTGTGCGAAATGTGAACAGAGAAGAACAGAGGCTGGCAAGCAAAAAGTCCTGGGTTCCATGCTCAGAAAGAGACAGAGAGAAAGGAGGAGGAGGGGGGAAGGGGAGGAGGGGGGGAGGGAGAGAAGAGAAGAGAAGAGAGAGCTCTCATGCTTCAAACTCAGGCAGACATGGGCCCCAACTCCTGTCAGAACTGTGAGAACTTTCTGAACGCTGACTTTCTGCAGGGATTCTTTTTTTTTTTCTTTTTGGTACTGGTGATGGAACCCAAGGGCATTCTACCTCTGCATTCTACCTCTGCGCGACACCCCCAGTCCTATTTTTTATTTGGAAACAGGACCTCACTGAGTTGCACAGGGCCTCACTAAGTAGCTGAGGCTGGCTTTGAACCTGCGATCCTCCTGTCTCAGCCTCCCAAGTGCTGGCATGTCAAGCGCGAGCCACCACACCAGGCTTTTGCAGGGATTCTTTAAGGGTTCAAGAGAAGCGGTGTTAACTGCACACGCACATTACAACGCTGTTCTACGCATTTTCAGAAGGAAGCCTCCAGCACTGGATGGTTGAATGCCACGGCCTGGCCGTCAAAGGCTTATTCTATGATACCGCAGGGCCAGGGCGGGGCCGGAGGGACGGTGGGAGAGAGTTCTGGGCAACCCACGCGGGTTAGAGAAATGATACCGCTGTAGCTGGGTAATCGCTTTCATTATCAACGATTACTTATAATTAAACAGTAACTATGGCACTCAGATGCTGTTCTAAACGGTTTATATAAACTGAATCATTCCTGTGCACGCGCCTCTGACCCACGTACACTTTCTACCCCATTGCACAGAGTGAGGACAGGCCCCACAGCGGGCAGGGGCAGGACTGGAATCCGTATCCAGGCAGCCTGGGCCAGACCCTGGGTCTTTTTTATTTTTATTTGGAAGGCAGGGATTGGGGATTGAACCCAGGGTCCTTCTACCTCTGAGTTACACCTTCAGTCCTTTTTTAACTTTTTATTTGGAAATAGGGTCTTGCTAAATTGCTGAGGGACTCCCTAAGTTGCTGAGGCTGGCCTTGAACCTATGATCCTCCTATCTCAGCCTCCCGTGTAATGGGATTACAGGTGTGCGCCGTCATGCCTGGAGAGACCTTTATTCTTGACCGCAACCTCACAGCCTCTTAAGAGCTGCCTTGAAACAGGAGCCAGGGGGCCCCTAAATGATGTCTCACCACCAACTAGCAGGCGCAAACAGGGGCTCCCCTCCCTCCTCCCACCCCAGCCAATGAGGAGCCGGGGCCACAGGGGACCACGGGGACCTGAGGAGGAATTTTACATGGTGCAAATCTGTAGCTGTGGCTCACAGAAAATTAAAACAAGTTTATAAAGGGAAAGATGGGGCCTAAAGAAAGGGACGGAAGGAAAGACAAATGTATCCCGGTTCACGGGAGTCAGTAGACACAAAGCTGCTAATGTTAGCAGAATTCAGTGATAAGCAAAGGCACACGACCACTCAAACTCAACGTCCCAGCTGGGTGTGGTGGTGAGCCTGCCATCGCAGTGCTCGGGAGGCAGAGAAAGGATGATGGCAGGTTCGAGGCCAGCCTCCTCCGCAATTTAGCCAAGACCCTCAGCAACTCAGTGAAACCCTGTTGCAAAATAAGAAATAAAATAGAGCTGGGTGTGATGGTGCGCAGCCGTGATCCCTGTGCTTGGGAGGCTGAGACAGGAGGATTGCGGGTTTCAGGACAGCCTCGGCGAGTAGTGAGACTCTCTGCAACCTGGCAAGACGCTGTTTCCAAATAAGAAAAAAGATTGGGCTGGGGGTATAGCTCGAAGGTAGAATACCTTTGGGTTCAATCTCCAGTGCCACAGAGAAATAATGAAATAAAATAAAACAGGGCAGGGATGGAGCTCAGAGGTAGAATGCTCCTGGGCTCCACCAGAAATCATCACGAGCGTCCTCGGCATCGTGACGGGGTGAGGGAGGCTTAGTCCACAGGCCCCACAGGGGCCCAGGGAGAGCCGCCCGGTGAGACGCGTGGGGAAACGCACTGAGGAGCTGCCCCAGGAGACCAGCTCGTTATAGAGTTTCCGGAAGGCCAGATCGAAGATCTGATACCTTTCAGATCTGACGCCCAGATCAAAGGTACTTGATACCTTTCAGCTCACAGAGAAGGGAGCCCGGCTCGTCTTCCCTGAACTCTCCTACAGGCCACTCTGTCGGCTCCGGGGTGTGAGAAAAATCTGCCCGATAGAGTTAAAAAGAACAAATGCAGGGAGCGTGGCGCTCAAGTGCTGGTCTCAGTTCTCCAAAGCCCCGCCACCTCTTCCAGGAAGCCTTCTGGGACTGCCCCAGGATTGCCACCAACAGCCCTCTCGCCTCTGGTCGCTAGACTGCCCCATCTTGCTCGCCTTCACCAGGCCTAAGTCTTAATTACTCACAACTGTAATCGCCTCGCGAGCCCAAGCCCACCTAGCAGGCCCAGTGTTGGCGCGCTCTCTTTCCCCCAGGGTCAGCAAGAGGGTGCCCAGCTGCAGGATGGATTTGGGACGGAGAAGTCGACGTCTAGGGCTGCAGTTCTCCCAGCCGAGAAACGTCCACGTGCTGAGGCTTCCCAAGCTCTAAGCCACGTGGCCCGGCCCCCAAGTGAGCACACCGGGCTCAGTCTGGTTGGACGGACATTCAAAGATGGTGGGCCTGCCTTGGTTCTGGAAGTTTCTGGAAGGCTCGAGTCTCCTTCAGTTTCCAGAACCATGAGCCTCGGGCGCTTCCCCGTCTGCACTTGAGTTCCACACTGGGCCAAACCGCGCGTGATTTGCCGGGCTCACCCGCCAGCAAGTCGACGAAGGTCCCTGAGAAGATGGCGCTGCTGGCAGCACCCCACAGCTACACTGCCCACTGGGGACGGGGCAGGCGGGGGCTTCCACTCCACATCAAGGGCTCTGTGACAGCTGTGGAAACCGCGTGCTTCCTCGGAGCGGCCACAGCTCCCCAGGAAAGAAATACCCTGGGATGTTTGCTTCAAGGAGCTGGGTGTCATGGGCCCACCCTCTGCTTCTACGGGGCAGCCCCAACCCCAGCCTTGGGGTGTACCTGCGCAAAGCTGAGCGAGCGAAATCGGGCCAGTAGGGTGGGCTCCAGCCCAACCCAACCGGGGTCCTTATAAAAAGGGGAGCTCAGCCGGGCGTGGTGGGCATCTTATAATCCCAGCATTCGGGAGGCTGAGACAGGAGGACCATGGTTCCAGGACAGCCTCAGCTACTTAGTGAGACCCTGTTTCTAAATAAAGAACAAAAAATCAGGCTGGGGGTGTAGCTCGGAGGTCAAATGCCTCTGGGTTCCATCCCCAGTACAGAAAAAAAAGAGGTGCTCAGAACACAGACATGTTTGTGGGGACAGGGGAGAAGTTGGGTCTGTAAGCCAAGGAGAGGGGCCTGGGAGGAGCCCACCCGGCCTGCGGCTTGACCTGGGTGCTGGCCTCCAGCTCGGGGCCGTGGGATTCTGAGTTGTGAGAAAATAACCTCCCCCGCGGGGGCTGCTGGAGCAAGGGGAGCATTCATGGGCGACGCTCGGCCTCCCCCGGCAGGGGGGAGTCTGCAGGGAGCCCTCAACTCTCGAGCCCAGGAAGTCTCAGCAGCCAAGGATTGAATGAGCCCATTTCTGGCAGGTCACTACGGTGGCTTGGGGCACAGGTGCCAGGATACCAGCCACTATGGCGGCCCAGGTTGAGCCCAGCGCATTTGGAAGAGACTCTAGTACTTCTCGGAGTCAGTGTCAATCTTACTTTTCCTCTTCAGTTGGAGCCTGTGGACAGCCCAGCTGTGCAGGCACGAAGCAGCAGAGCTGCCCAGAGATCTTGGCCCAGGAGGGGACACTGCACTCGGGTTTAGTGCTCCATGGTCTCCATCTTTTTTTTTTTTTTTTTTTTGGTGGTGGTACTGGGGTTCCTGGAAGCCCTTCTCCCTCTGGGCGACACTCCCAGACCTACTTTATTTATATTTTTTTATTTGGAAACAGGGTCTCTTAAGCCAGCTGAGGCTGGCTCCGAACCAGCGCGATCCACCTGTCTCCGCCTCCCAAGCGCGGGGATTACAAGCGTGCGCCACCACGCCTGGCAATGGTCTCCATCTTGAAAATAACCATAGCACTTGTGATTCGTGCAGTGTCCGGGAAGTCCAGCGGGACAGAGATGTGCATGAAGGGGAGGGGGGCTGGGCAGCTCAGCCACTCACCGTCCCCCTTCCCAGGGACCTGCACATCCCAGTGGCCCCTGGTCCTGGTCCCAGGATGCCCCCTTTGGACCTGTTCTTGACAGCCCTCGAGTTCTCTGCAACCTTCTCACTTTGAATGTGTTTCAATGATAGGGCTGATTGGCACAGACACCTGCGACGGCGGCCACAGCGCACTCTAGGCCTAGGTCATCACACGGCACCGGGTGCTGGAATCCCTGCGTCGAGTCTAAAATGCCCATGGGTGCCAGGTTGGGAGGCTGAGACAGGAGGATCGCACAGGTTCAAAGCCAGCCTCAGCTACTCAGTGAGGCTCTCAGCAACTTAGTGAGACCCTGTTTCCAAATAAAATATAAAAAATAATAGGTCTGGGAGCATAGCCCAGAGGTAAAAAGCCCCTGGGTTCCACCCCCAGTACCGCCAAAACATAAAATAAAATAAACAATAAAATAAAATGTCCATGGGTAGAGAGGGGTGGCCACTTGGAAGGCAGGCGCCGCCTTGCCTAACCGCAGTCTTTGCATATAAAAGCCGTGTATGTCGTACAATGGGCACTGGGTAAATGCCAGGTGAAGAAACGCCGAAGCACACTCGCGCGCTCCCGCTCTGCTTTTCTGCGGGTGAATCAGCCACTTCTGCGTTTATCAAACATCAGCCTTTGAGCCTGGCATCCGCAGGCTGCCCACCAGCAGGTGTACCAGTGTCTACGCCAGCAAATTCCTGCCCTGCCTGTCATTCCACACCACACGTATACACGTAGACAGGCATCCACCACTAGCATGATGAAAACTGAGAATTCAAGCAAAGACTAGAACTCGGCGGAAGCACTCACAAAACCAGGTGACTTTTGGGCAGGTGACACAGCAGGTGTGACAGCTTTTTTTTTTTTTAAAGTGAATTATCACCGGGTGTGGTGGCGCACACTTGCAATCCCAGTGTTTGGGAGATTGAGACCAAAGGATCGCTGTTTGCGGACAGCCTCAGCTACTTAGCGAGGCCCTTCGCAACTCAGTGAGACCCCGTTTCAAAAAATAAAAAGATTAAAAAATAGGGCTGGGGGTGTAGCTTGGAGGTAGAAAGCCCTGGGTTCCATCCCCAGTACCACAAACAATAATAATAATAATAATTAATAATAAAAAACTAAAAAATAGGGCTGGGGGTGTAGCTTGAAGGTACAATGCCCCTGGGTTCCATCCCCAGTACCGCAATAAATAAATAAATAAATAAATAAATAAATAAATAAATAAATAACAACAACAAAAAAAGACTAAAAAAATAGGGCTGGGGGTATAACTTGGAGGTACAATGCCCCTGGGTTCCATCCCCAGTTCCACACACACACACAAAAGTGAATTATCTCATTTAGGGAATATTCCTTTCTGTGTTGTGGAGGGTTCCTCTGAGACAGCCGCTCGTCACCCGCCCCCAGCATTCACGCCGCTGTGCAATCCCGTCCAGCACAGGGTGGGCTGGACCTAGATTTGCTCAGATGAAGAGAATGAGGAAGCAGTTAGGAGACCTTGTTCCAAGATTAGGTTATAAAAGGCTTTTTTCCTGGGGGCTCTCTGTCTCTCGTTTCCTTGTGGGCTCTGATATCATGTCAAGGGAACAGGCCTGCGCCCCCCTCAGTGAGCCTCAAAGTGTACCCCTCGAGTGAGGCCACAGCCCCTACCAGGCGCGTGGGCTCAACTTCGGGGTCCCTGCAACTGCGGGGTCGTGAGCACCGGTCGCTAGGGTACCACCCCAGACACGCCGTCAAGGGCTCTCAAGTTTCCCGAGGCCTAACTCCGAATACGGCCCATGATTGTGTCTCCTCCTGGGCCGCGTGCCTACAGGTGACATTTAAGGCAGTCATGGGACAGGCAGGGAAACTGAGGCTCGCAGGCCGGCCTGTTTGCACTCCCATCGAGCACCGCCGGATGGCTGTTTCTGCCAGCGCTGGGAACACAGCACACCCAAAATGAGTTCACGGGGAGTCATCAGTTATCAAGACGTAACTCACCTGGCCGTCGAGGTCACTGGCTGCATGTAACAGCTCATCAGTCACATCAAAATAAGGTCGCTACGGCCTTTGTCCTTTTATAATTTTATTTTAAATTTATTTCTATAGTTGAGTTGTAAGCATGGTAGCTATTTGTATTACAAATTTTATCTTATACTAATTTAAGTCATTTAAGACAGTGCAGGGGTGTTGGCTGCAGTCCACTTACTTAAGAAGATGTCCACAGACTGCTACATTTTGAGAGACACTGAGAATTCCTGGGTGAGTGTGACGTGTGTGTGCATGTGTGTGTGCGTGTGCGTGTGTGTGTGCCCAATCCCCGGAATCCCATCTCTTCACGCTCTCCCCATAGCCAGAGCAATCCCATAAAAACCAAATCCCGTTGTGAACTGCTTTAGTAATGTGCTCTGAATGAATGAGTGTCTCTTCCCAACGTAAACCCTCCAAGGGTCCCTGTCTCTGTAGGGAGAAGCCCAGACTCCTGACAAGGCCCTGGGGGTCACCCGTCCTCCTGTCCCCCTGTGCTCACCGGCTTCCACCCAGAACTCTCCACCAACCCCCGCCAGCCACTACCAAAACCCTCTTTTTTTTTTTTTTTTTAACTTTGAAACAGGGTCTCACTAAGTTACGGAGTCAGGTCTCAAAGCTGCGCTCCTCCTGTCTCAGCCTCCCTAGTAGTGGAATTCTAGGCACGCACCACGTACTGCCAGGCCTGGCCACTCCTATGAGCCTTAAACATCATTCCTCCAGCTCCTGCTACGTGCTACTCTGTGCCCACCTCTGCCTGCCAGGCCGGCACCCTCAGGGCCGGGCGTGTGCCACTCCCTCACATCCGGCACGGTGCAGCCCTCGCCTGGGCGCAGCAGGTGCCCAAGCCTGGGTGGTTGATGGGTGCCCACCATGCCTGTCCACCTGATGGGAGCCGGGCTGGCTCTGGAGGGCCCAGGTGGGTGGTGCAGTGAGCGCCGAGCCTACCGCGGGAGGACAGGGAGCCCCGAGGGGCAGAGACGGCTGCCCCTGAGCTGGCATTGAGTCACCGGAGCAGGAATGTCTGGTTTCACCCTTTCTCTTAACAACATTCAAGGCAGCAGAGAGAAACTTTTTCTTTTTTTGTGGTACTGGGGATGGAACCCAGCAGGATTCTACCTCCGAGCCACGCCCCCAGCCCTATTTTTCATTTTTATTTTGAAACAAGTTTTCACTAAGCTGCAGAGGGTCTCACTAAGTAGCTAAGGCTGACCTTGAATCCGCGATCCTCCGGTCTCAGCCTCCCAGGTGCTGGGATTACAGCGTGCGCCACCTCACCTGGCTTGATTATGAGAAGCTTTTTCCACTAATGAAATCAAGGGATATCCCAAACACCTTTCTCTTCACTGCCCTGAAATGCAGCGAGAACAAGTCCTCGTGGGCGTCGTGAGGGCTGAGCTTATACCCAGGCGCTGGTACCTCTGACCCGGGACCCTGCGTGTCTGTCTCGGCTACCTGTCCCCATTCCCGCCCGTCTTCCCTTTGTTCTCTGTTGAGCCGCAGGACTGTAAGCGTCTCTTGTTTCCTGTGGACTGCCGGCCTCCCCCGTGAACCGTTTGGGCATACCCGCACCCCAGCACCTGGTGAGACTGGCCATCAGCCAGTGCTCAGTGGGTCTGAGAGCAGGCCACCTGCGAGCCCCGCGTCCCGGTCTAGCCCGTGACAGCCATAGACGTCACCTGGAGGCACAAGGCCCACGAGGAGAGCCGGCAAGTCCTCAGGAGTAGGTCCTGCTACAGCCAGGCCAACTCGGCCAAGCGGACGGGAGGCAGAGGAAGCAGGATGGGGCGTATACTAAGTGCTCATTAAAGACACAGACAGGCTAGAGAAGTACCCGTCCAAGCAGACGCTGCGTCTCTTCCAAACTTTTTGGAAAGAGGAAGAATTCACGTAGAGGATGCACACGGGTAAGAAAGAAGGGGCGGGGCCGTGGATAGATCTGGCGATAAGCAGGTGTCTCACACGGTCATCTCTCAGTTCACCTTTTTAAAAATTATTATTTGGGCCAGGCGTGGTGGCGCACGCTTGTCATCCCCGCGCTTGGGAGGCAGAGACAGGAAGATTGCGCAGGCTCGAAGCCGGCCGCTCTGGCTTAAGAGACCCTGTTTCCAAATAAAAGATATATAAAATATAGGTCTGGGGACTGTAGCCTGGAGGTAGAAGGGTTTCCAGGAACCCCAGTACCACCAACAAAACAAAACAAAACAAAACAAACTATTATTTGGTACTGGGGATCGGATGCAGGGGTGTTCTACCTCTGAGCGACACTCACATCCCGTTTTAAAGATCTTTTAATTCTGCAACAAGGTCTCACTAAGTTGCTGAGGCTGTCTTCAAACCTGCGATCCTCCTGTTTCAGCCTCCCAAGTACTGGGGTTACAGGTGTGCACCACCACGCGTGGCTCCATTCACCTTTAACTCTATTTTCTGGGTTGGCACAGGCCGTCTATAGAGACAGCGCATCCTGGCTGCCGGCCCTTGTGGCCAGCACACCCCTTGAGCACCAAATCATCACACGCCCGAGGCTCACTGGCCCTCCGGGATACCACTCAAGACCTGATAAGGAGCCGGAGGGCAAGGGGAGGGGGACCCTCTGCAGCCCCCACCTTCTCCTGCCCCTGTGCTTACTGGCTTCCGTCCAGAACTCTCCCCCAGGCCGAAGACCTGTCTGACCTTTGAGCCTTTTGACAAGCTCCGGAGGAATGAAGTCCACCTGC
This sequence comes from Muscardinus avellanarius, assembly GCF_963383645.1. Classification (NCBI taxonomy): domain Eukaryota; kingdom Metazoa; phylum Chordata; class Mammalia; order Rodentia; family Gliridae; genus Muscardinus; species Muscardinus avellanarius. Next base: position 3,806,522 of record NC_137796.1, read on the forward strand.
CAGAGAGATCCCCATCTCCCCAGCATCGCCACCGGGGCACGCTGCCCCCTCACCTGCACACCTGGACATCCTAGAAAACCCGATCTCAACCAACGAACGTCAGGGATGTGTGGAAGATACCCAACCTGACACCAAAATCAAAAGATGGAAAGAAAATAAGAAATAGAAAAAGTGACGCAGGACAGGCAACCTGGGTTCTCAAAGCCACTGCGAGCCCTTCCGCGGACGCGCCGCACGGCACCCAAGCAGAGCGATGGCGCTGCATCCCCAACACCACATCCTATTAGCGTTCCTGGGCCTCATCGCGGGAAACAGTTACAGCGTCCTCCGGGAGAGAGTAGGCGCGCTGTCCTAACACCGGATCCTCACACCAACTCTGGGCTATAGGACGCTCTGTTGAAACAGGGTCTCGCCAAGTTGCCGAGGCTGGTCTTGAACCTGCGATCCTCCTGTCAGCCTCCCAAGTACTGGGATCACAGGCGTGCATCACCAAGCCCGGCTTAGAGCACTCTTTGTAAATGGCCAAGTATTTAAGTAGCACACAACCGGAACGTATTGACTACAGGCATTCTTTAGGAGGAGAAAAAAAAAATCAAATAAACGTTCAAAGTATTTTTCAGCAGATTTTTTTCATTAAGAAATAACTGTCCCCTTGAGGTTTTCCTTCACCGGCCAGCAGGCCACGGCAGGGTCACATTGCTCCTGAGGAAGTCAGGGGCTGCTCCAGGAGTCCCAGTTTGGGTGGCAGGCTGCGCTCCGGAGCTGAGCTCCTGCTTGCAGAGAACAGGCCACCCCGGGGCACCTGGCGGCCAGAGGCGGCCGGCACAAGAGGGGCTGTCTTGACAGCGTGGACACTTGGTCCTTGGGAAACTCAGGGCCCTAGAACCCTGCTGGTTTATCCCAGCGTGTTCTGAGGAGGTTCAAAGCCAGCACACAACTTGGAGTAGTGATTTAAAATAAATGCATTGATGATCTGTGATTCGCAGCTGGGGGACCCTCTTGTAGACACTTTAATTTCTAGTATTTTGGGGGGACAGTGCTGGGGATGGAACCCAGGGGCATTCTACCTCTGAGCGACACCCCCAGCCCTATTTTCCATTCTTTATTTTGAAACCGGGTCTCACTGAGTTGCAGAGGACCTCACTAAGTAGCTGAGGCTGTCTGCGAACCTCGATCCTCCTGTTTCAGCCTCCCGAATGCTGGGATGACAAGGCCAGCACGCCCGGCTTGATTTCTACTGTTATTACTAAACATTTGGGCAACTTTTTTTTTTTTTAATATTGCTGTTTATTTCCAACTTTAGTAGTAGATTTTAAAAGCCCACGCAGCAGCCTGGGCCTGAAGTACAGGAATTGAAATTCTCTGAAATCAGAGAACCCTGGGTGAAGTTCCCCGCAGGCTCACTGCCTAGTTGTGCGCCCCTCCCGGCCTCGGTTTCCCCTGAGCGAGATGGGCTGTCTGCGGAGCGTAAAGAAACTCGCGTTGCCAGGAGGACTGCGTCTTCCTAGGCCAGGCGGAGGAGGGGCGCGGTCGCCAGGACAGGGTCTGGGCCGGGTCTGGGGGCGGTGGTCAGGTCCCGCGTCCCTCCCGGGAGCCCACACTCACCAAAGTCTCGTCCCTCCCGGGAGCCCACACTCACCAAAGTCTCCACCTCGTCCTTCCCCAGCGCCTGGTACTTGTGGCCCCGGCCCCAGCAGGCGAGCCTCTGCAGGAACTTGAAGCGTCTCTCCCCCATGCTGAGGGGCGCAGGGCTCGATGGCTCCCGTCGGGCCGGCGGCTGCCCTGCGCGTCTCTTGGCCCCCAGCGAGGCCGCCGCCGGCTGGGCCGGCTCACCAGGTAGCTACCTACCTGGCCGCGCAGGTGGCCCCGCCCCGGGGCGGGCTGAGCACCGGGAGGCCCTGGCGCCCGGCCCCGCCCCGGCGCCCGGGGCTCCGGACCCCTTGGGGACCTGGCAGCTCAGCCCAGGAAGGCCCCGGAGCGCCAGGTCTCCCCCGAGCCTCCTCTGCTCTTTCCCAACTCCCCAGATCCTAAGAATGGCCGGAGTGGCTGAAGAGGGAGCTTGTTTACAATCCGGTTCCCTGCTCCCTCTGCCTGAGCCTTTGGGTATGGGGCAGCCAGGAGCTGTTTTTATTTTGTTGTGCTATGGGCTGGACGCAGGGGCACTCTACCCCGAGCTAGCTCCCGGCCCTTTCTGTTTTATTATGGAGCAGTCTGTCCGAGTTGCTGAGTCTCACTGAGTTACGGAAGCTGACCGCCAATCTGCGATCCTCCTGTCTCAGCCTCCCAGGTACAGGTGTGCAGGATTCCAGGATTCTCTGCCAGTAACACTCACATGAAGGCCAGGGCGGGCGAGGAACTGAGCCGGGCTCCTTCCTACCTGCTGTGGTGGGCGCTGGGGAAGCACCTGGTCTCTCTAATCACCTCTGTGATTAGAACACAGCCCCTGCGGCCTCACCTCCAGCCCCTGGCAGTGGCCGCAGGAGAGCTTGGGGACCACTGCTCCCTCTGGCCGAGGTGTAGTTTGGGGAGATCTCTGGCCCCGTACCCTCACCTGTACAGTGGGCTCCTGTGCTTTTTAACAGTTTCCCTTGGCACCTTGTCTTTTTTGGTACTGGGGACTGAACTCAGGGACATTTTATCTCTGAGCTGCACCTCCAGCCCTATTTCATTTATTTATTTATTGCTTTGTTTTGAAACAGGGTCTCACTCGGTTGCTGAGGCTGGTCTCGAACCTGCAATCCTCCTGTCTCAGCCTCCCGAGTATTGGGATTACAGGCATGGGCCACCACAGCTGGCTTCCTCTTGGATTTTCTGAGCCAGGGCTTACTGGTCTGCCCGTGGTCACCAGGACAACACCTCCTTCCTAGTGAACGCGAGGGGCCTGGGACAGGGCACGCAGCATGGTAATACCAGCACTATTGTGCGAAGCTGCCGGGCTATGTGGTCCCAGGCCAGGGGAACAAACCTGCAGTGTAGACAGTTTCCAGCCGCCAGTGGCTTTGGCTCCAGGGCGACTAGAGCCCATGACGAGACCCTGTCCAGCAGAGGGAGGCTTTGGGGATGGCTGAGCCCACCTGTCCTCCGTCCCCGCCTACGGAGGGACAGCACTTCTGGCTAGAGGACATGGAGCGTGTGTCTGTCCTTGTAACTAAGCTGCCCCCTTTGAGCAAATATTTGCCGTCTGCCTCGACTGCTCCAGGAGGGGTGGCCACCCCGGCCCTGTTCCACCTGACGGGGAGGCCTGGTGGCTCAGCTGTCTCTCCTGCATCTCCCTCTTTTAATAAAACCAAAGAGGCAGTCGGGCCTAGTGGTGCCCATTTGCAATTCTAGTACTTGGGAGGCTGAGACAGGAACATCATGAGTTTGAGGCCAGCCTCAGCAGCTTAGTAAGAGACCCCCAGCAACTTCCTGAGACCCTGTTTCAAAGTAACAAATAAAATTGGGCTGGGGACTTAGCTCAGAGATAAAATGCCCCTGGATCCAATCTTTAATACCAGGAAAAAGGAAAAAAAAAATAACAACCCCAACGAGGCTCCTCTCTCCCCTCCCACATTTCCTCAAAGGTATGAAATCCTGGAAAAGCCAAACTGCCCTGAGTCGGTCCAGATCTGAACTCCAGCCCTGCTCTTGGAAGATGCGTGACCCCGGACAGCTCTGTCTCCCCTCTGCACCTCTGTCTGTGTGTCCATATGATGGGGTGTCACCGCTGGCGCCTGGGAGTCGGGGTCCCAGCAGGAAGCTGTACTCTTCAACAGGGGTTTGGACAGAGTTCGAAAGACAGACAATTCCCAGAGGTGGGCAGGGTGTGCGGACAGCAGAGGTGGCTACGCCATGACCAAGATCAGCCACGGGGAGAAATCCCTAAAGGGCAAAGGGGGGCCAGCTGCCCCTGCCTCAAGTCCCAAGCAGGGGGCAGTGCTCTAGAGGAGCACAGGTGTGGGGGTCCAGGGCTTGACCTCACTGCCCGCCGTGCAAGCTGAGCTGAGGTGCACAGTTAAACGGAGTGGCTCTCCCCCGTGGCCCTAGCAGATTACCTGTTTTTATTTTATGTGTGTGCGTGCATGCGTGCGTGCGTGCGTGCGTGCGTGTTTTGGGGAGGATTGGGGATAGAACCCGGAGGCATTTACCTCTGAGCTGCATCCTCAGCCTTTTTTATTTTGAAACAAGATCTCACGAAATGGCTGAGGCTGGCCTTGAACCTGCGATCCTCTCATCTGAACCTCCTGAGTACTGGGATTACAGGCATGCACCACTGCGCCTGGCTAGACTTCCCTGTCACTGTAATAGAACCCACGAGAACAGGGCTTAGTTCTCTCAGGTCCTTTCCAACTAGGTCTCCATGATTCTCTGGCTTTTCCGAGGACGTCGATCGGGGACCCTTGTGGGAATGGTGCCGCTCCCACAGGAGGTGGTGTTGACCAGAGCCGTCCCCATGAAAACCCTGCCTCCTGGATCCCAACACATGCTCCTGCTCCAGCCAGAGATGTCCAGCCTCGAGTTCATGGCGTAGGTTTGAGCATTCCCGGGGCATCCAGGAGGGAATTCTGGGTGGTTGATGCTGCGGGCCTGTTATGGTGGAAAATAAACAAAAATTGGAGTGGACCACAGAGAAAGCAGCCGGAGAGGTCAGCCTTGTGACCGGAGGCAGCTGGACAAGGCTGCCCAGGCTTCCTCGGGCTTGAACTGATTTAAGTTTCAGCTCTGCGTTGTGATCGTTGTGATGGGAAAACATCGCCAACACGCACACATCTGATCGTCTTAATTTATCGAGCCCTCATGACCAGCTCTTCTGCTGTCTTTATAAATATCCCAGTGGCGCCGGGCAAGCCGGATTCTTTGAACATTATTCGAATCTACGGTGTCTTCTTTGTAAACGAGTTCCACGTCTACTGATCTCCTTTCTAGGGACACGATCCATGTCCCGGCTTGCTGTGGCCGCTCGATCTGACCCGGGGAGGTAAGAGGGGACAGAGGCTCTGCCGTGGCCGCGCCTTGTGTTAGAGTTTTCCCCGCGTGTGCAGGGCTTCTCTCTAGGCAGGACGCTGCTCTGCGGGCTATCCGCTGGCTCCGTCAGCCCCGTCACTGCGGTTCCTGTGCCTCTTGATTCAAGCACCCGTCCACCCGCTTTCGTCTTCCCGTCGACCTTGGAGCAAGCGCGGGGCTCCCAGCTTCCCCAACGCTTACACCTGCTCTCGACATTGATTTCCAGGGTCCTTTCCCCCATTGCTACTTTGGATTCTGTTCTCAGCACCACCGACGTCAAGGTTTTTGTGCCTTTGAGGGTTTGGGGTTTGCTTGTTTCTTCCGCTTGCAGCCTGGAGGACCCTCGAGCCCTCTAACAAGGAGTCCCTCGGCTCAGCCGGGACAGCTGGCTGGGAGGCGCGGAGGTCTGCAGCTGAGGGCCATCCTGGATCCTGAGCCTGCGCAGGGCTGGGAGCCGAGCCAAGGGCGGGGCCTGACGGCAGCAGCCGGCCTTTCTGGAAAGGTCTGCTCTGGGCGCCTCGAGCAAGGCCATCGCGCTCCTCAGCTCCCGTCCACTCGCTCTCTCTTTGAAAGTGGTATCGTTTTATTACTCATAAATTATGCTCCCTGTCCCAGAGGCACCTGGGGTTTTTTTGGTCATAAACCTCACTCAGGAGTTTGGCATTTAAGGTGTTCTTTTTAGCAAGTGTATTGTACAGAGGTATATTGTACTTTTTTATATTTTAGGGATTGTTTTGGAGGTGTGGCTCCTTAGACACACCCTCGAGTTTGTTTGTCGAGAGTTGTGTACACGGGCAACAATGGGGTCATATTGTAGATGAAGAAACGAGAATCCTGCAGGCACAACAGCTTTATTCATCCAACTGTGTGTGTGTGTGTGTGTGTGTGTGTGTGTGTGTGTGTGTGTGTGTGTGTTACTAGGGACTGAACCCAAGGCATTCTACCTCTGAGCCATACCCTCAGCCCTATGGTATTTTTAATTTGTTTAAATTTTTAATTTTTTTGTGGTACTAGAGATTGCACCCTGGGACATGCTACCTCCCAGCCACACCCCCAGCCCAATTTTTTACTCTTTATTTTAAAACAGGGTCTCACTAAGTTGCAGAGGGCCTAAGTAGCTGAGGCTGGCCGCGAACCTGCGATCCTCCTGTCTCCGCCTCCCAAGCGCTGGGATTACAAGTGTGCACCACCACGCCCGGCTCTAACCTGCTTTATAAAGACGCATAAAAGGATTTTAGAGATCCTTTACGGTAAGGATTTCGAGCTGAAAATCTGCTCTAACTGGATGAGCCTGACCACAAGGGTGCTGGCCTCCTCTGGGGCAGGAGAGGAGGCCGGTGAAGACGGAGGCAGAGGCTGGGTGACAGGTGGCGGCGACACCCAGGCTGGCCAGCAGCTGTAGGAGGTAGGAAGGAGCCCCTGGAGCAGGCCCGGGGAGGAGCATGACCTGTGACGCCTGCACCCCACACTACAGAGAAAAATGAACCAGTGTTTCAGACCACCCAGGTTGTGGGCACTTAGCCCGGGAGGCCGCAGAGCCAGAGGGCGGCCTGGGCCGAGGGCGGGGCCCGCAGCCAGAGTGGCCGGGAGAGGTGCCTTCTGTGCCAGGGGCTGGGCCTGCGGCTCCGAGAGGTGGAGGCACCGCAGGAGTGGAGCCCCCTGCGCCCCGTGCCGCCTGGTGAGGAGCACTCAGGAGCCGGTGCGTACCTGTGCAGGGAAACCGTGATCACGGCCACGGAGACACGCGGGCTGGGCACGCGCCACGGCTGGGGCTTTGCCGGGCTTCAGCCCGCCCACGGGGGCAGGCTCAGTTCCGGGAGCATGACACCAGGGGCTGTGTGAAGCCCTGGCACTCGCTGAGGCCAGCAGAGCGCAGATGCCTGTCCCACCTCCTCCCACACCATCGCAGACACAGGCGGCCGGCCAGCACGGGGCACTGTCCCCAGGCAGAGGCGGGCCTGGGAACCTTCTCCTTATCAGCTTCAAGCCACCGTCATAAATGCTGGCACATGAGTAAATTTATTTGTCAAAGAGTGTTCCAGGGAGGACAGAATGGCCTTGGGTGGGGTAAGTTATGGAACCATCTAGAAGCCGGGGCTGGAGCTGCCGGTCTTCCTCTCCACGGGTGGCTGTCTGGGGGCTTGGGCTCATCAAACACCTGCTATTTGTTGAGTAGAAATGGCTGCAGAGTCCCCTGCGCCCGCTCCCGACAGTCCCTCTCACGTACCTACAGTTGTACTCACGAGCCACAGATGGATTGGTCCCACTGATAGAACTGTCTAGAACAACAGCCCACAGAGGCAGAAAGCTCAGGTGGGCCTCTGGGGGCTGGAGTAGGCGCATTCAGAGACCTGGAGATTCCTCTTGGGTGATAAGAATGTTCTGGAATTAGAGGGAACGGTTGCAGGATCTTGTGCACATACTAAACCCAATGAATTACATACTTTGGTTAAACTGGTAATTTTTACTTTATGCAAATTTTCTATCAGTGCAAAAATTTTTATGTGGTTCTAGGGATTGAACCAGATATGTTCAATCTCTGAGCTACACCTCCAGGCCTATTTTATTTCATTTTATTTTATTTTTATGTTGAAATAGAGTTTCACTAAGTTTCTGTGCACTGGCCTTGAGCCTGCGACCCTCCAGTCTCAGCCTTCCAAGACATGAGATTACAGACGTGTTCCACCATGCCGGGCTCAATACAGATACCTTAAAAGTTAGCCTGAGCCAGGGGCAGTGGCGTGTGCTTGTAATCCCAGTACTTGGGAGGCTGAGACAGGAGGATGGCCCAGGTTCGAAGCCAGCCTCAGCTACTTAGTGAGGCTCTCAGCAGCTTAGTGAGATCCTGTTTACAAATAAAATATAAAATAGGTCTGGGAGTGTAGCCTGGAGGTAGAAGGCCCCTGGTTCCATCCCCAGTACCACACACACACACACACACACACACACACACACACACACACACACAGAGTCTGGACAGAAGCATCACCAAGCAGTCAAGTCAGACCGCCATCCGGGCCCTTGGGGTCCCTGCCAGCCCCACCTCCAGGCCATGGAACCTGCAGGTCCCTCTGTTGGGCACTCTCCCTACGGCTATTTTTCAGGCTTAACCACAAGCGTCCCCTCCCCAGGGAAGCCAGCCAGTCCTCATCCCCCTGCCGCCTGCCACGGGTCATCGGTCACTAGTGGAGTGATGTCCGTGTGAGCTCCTCCGGTACACTTTCCTTCCATACAAAGTTCTGTTAGAGCAAAGTAACTAAAAGCTAAAGGAGAAAGGGGAGGATGTCACAAGTGTGTGCCCACGAGACACCTGTTAGCTACAGAGAGAAAAGTCACTTTACAGCAGGGAAAACTGGCAGACACCGACCTAGGCAGGAGACGCACGCCGCCACGGCCGGGAAGGGGCAAATGCCTGGTGATGTCCGTGCCAAGGGCTCCACTGGAATTGCACCGTGGTAAATACCACGCCCACAGGGAGGGCGGCTCAGGCAGAACTGGCTCCTTTCTGCAAATGGGTCGCTGTCAGGAGTCCAGTGTGATAAACCGGGCGCGGTGTCATCCCAGCATTCGGGAGGCTGAGACCGGAGGATCGCGGTTTGCAGACAGCCTCGGCTACTTAGTGAGGTTCTCCGCAACTTAGTGAGACCCTGTTTAAAAAAAAGAGAACAAAAAATAGGGCAGGGGGTGTAGCTCGGATGTAGAATGTCCCTGGGTTCCATCCCCAGACCGCCCCCCCCAAAAAAAAGTCCAGTGTGGTGCTGCACACCTGTAACCCCAGTACTTGGGAGGTTGAAACGGGAGGATGGCAGGTTCAAGGCCAGCCTCCACAGTGTAGTGTGACTATCAACAACCTAGTGAGACCCTGTTTCAAAACCAAAAAATAAAAAAGGGCTGGGGTGTAGCTGGAGGTAGAATGCCCCTTGGTTTAATCCCTAGTACCACCACTAACACACACACACACACACACACACACACACACACACACACACACACACACAGATTGAAGGAGACTAAAGGGTCATTCCCATCAAGGGCAACTCGAGATCTCGGGCCAGATCCTGGGCCAGGAATGTCTTTACCTTCTGCCGCCCAGGGCGTGAGCGGACCAGGCATGGACTTGTGTAAGGCGTGGGTGACGGCTGGCTCCGAGGCGGCTGCCTGTCTGTGAACCTTTAGTTCCATCAGAGAGCGGCCCTGGGTTTCAGGAGGCACATCCCACAGGTTCCCCAGGATGGAGGGAAGAGGTGGGGAGGGAAGGGAAGAGACGGGAGACCCGGGAGGCTCCAAGCCGCGCGCTGTGTCATTACACCTGCAGGTGCTCTTGCTCTGACCGACGCAGAGACGGAGCTCAGACCGGGGACGGCGAGGGTGCGAGGAGGCCTCGGGGGCCACGGGGCTCTGGGCCTCGCCGGAGGTGCTGGCCACGCGCGTCTCTCGGGTGACCAGACAACACGGAGATCGCACTCCAACCATGCAAGGTGTAACTATGGGGAAACTGAGGAAAGGGGCCCACGGCCTCTCAGCCTCCTGGGAACCTGTAATTCTTTCTAAATAAACATTGCAAAGAAACAGCAGCACTTCCGTCCCGCCTGCCTGCTTCCGCTGGATCCTGGAACGCTGGGCCTATTCTGTTCAATGTCCCCGAAGGCAAGGAGGGGTCTGTCTCGCACTACAAAGAGGATAGCACATAGTAGGTGCTTAAGACTTGGTTGACTGGGTGACTGAGCGGGAAGCGGGGGTTAGAGCGGCAGTGAGCCCCACGGGAGCCAGGCCCAGGACGACGGGGCTCCGGGCTCCCCGGGGCGGCAGGGTCAGATGCCATAGCTGCCCACGAGGCAGCCACCCTCCTGGGGTGGCTCCTGCTGCCATTTTTGCCATCAGCCTGGACACAAAAAGACTTTTGATCAACGGTTTGGGCAGCGGAGGACGGGCTCTGTGAGCCTCGTCTGACCAGCAGGCGGGCTGGTTACTCTGCAAATTTATTTATTTTTATTTGTTTTTGTTGTTGTTGTTGTGGTGGTGGTGGTGGTGGTAGGTGGTGGTACTGGGGATGGAACCCAGGGGCATTCTACCTCCAGACGACACCCTCAGCCCTTTTATTCTTTATTTTTTGAAACAGGGTCTCACTGAGTTGCAGAGGGCCTCGCTAAGTAGCTGAGGCTGTCTGTGAACCGCGATCCTCCTGTCTCAGCCTCCCGGATGCTGGATTACAAGCGTGCACCACCACGCCCGGCCCCTACAAATATTTATTGAAATCCCACAGCATAGAGGGGGGCATGCTCAGGTAGTCATAATATTAACAGGCTCCGTGTATGGGTTTTTGCTCTCAGTTAATCTTCATAGCAGACGCCTCATTCGCCCTCAGCTCTTCCATTTCACCAGGAAGGACATGGCCGCAGACAGCAAGCCCTGATTCTCCTTCTTCTCTGACAGTCAGCGGCTCTGGAGGGCACCCTGGGCTCCCAGGCAGCTTTGCCTGGAAATACAAGATGGAATTGCCTGCCGAGGACCTCAGCGCAGGGTGTCGCTGGACCGGTGTGTGGAGCAAGCAAGGCAGGACGGAGGCTCCCCGGCTTTGGGGGGCTGCTCAATCCTGAGCCTGCCCACCTGCTTCCCCCGCCCCTCCACAGTTTCTGCTGAACAAGTCACCAGCACCCTGATCCTTCTGCCAGGGCCTCTTCTGGGAGCCTGGCCCAAGACAGGAAGCCAGGCACACAGTGGCTTGTAGCTTGACCACAGCCACTCAGGAGAAAGGAGAGCCAGGCCTTGTGTCTGGGGTGTGTGCTGCCAACAGGCAGAGGAGGCAGGAGGATGGGAGGTTCGAGGAGTGTCAGGAAGTAGTGAAACATTCATTCACCCAGTGAGATTCAGTTTCAAAATAGAAATAAAATAGGGCTGGGAGTGTAGCTTGGAGGTAGAATGTCCCTGGGTTCCATCCCCAATACTGGAAAAAAAAAAAATCCATTGCAAACCTTGTTGATTTCCAGTAGGAAAGATTCCCAAAGTCCACACACTCTTAATCCCAGTATTTGGGAGGCCGAGTTGGGAGGATCACGGGTTCACGGCCAGCCTCGGCAACTTAGTGAGGCCTTTCATAACTAGGTGAGATCCTGCTTCCAAATAAAAATTAAATAGGGCTGGGAGTGTAGCTCAGAGTGAGTGGCCCTGGCTCTGGAATGGCCCGTGACACTTACTTCTCCATGTCTTAGAGATGGGTGGTACGGGATTGAGAAACACACACAGGCAAGGTGAGGGCCGCTTGCCACCTGACTATTCAGAACTTAGCCCTTTGCAACTCAGTGAGACCCTGTTTCAAAATAAAGGGTAAAAAATAGGGCTGGGGGTATAGCTTGCTGGTAGAAAGCCCCTGGGTCCCATCTCCAGTACCAGGACCCCTGAGGTTATAATCACCCCGCTCTCTTGCTGTCCCAGAACCACTGCTCCTCCACCTGTGAGCAGGGTGTTGCCTGTTCAACAGGTCCCTGGGTGAGCGTGGAACTTGCTGGAAGTTACCAGAAGGGCTCCGCTCCCCTCCCCGGAGCGGGCAGTGTGAGTGTGGAGGTATGGGCAGACAGGTGGACAGGAAGGCTCCCAGGCTGAGGCAGGGCTCCGGAGGCACCCCCCACACCCCCCACCCCTTCCGGGCAGCCAGCCCTGGCTTCCCTCTGCGCTCCTGGCCCAGGGCGGGGCCGCCTGACCCCTGGCTTGGCGGTGGGACCCTCAGAAGCCTGGCCGTGTTGAGCAGGGAGCTGTTTTAGTTGGGCGTTTTGTACTGTTTGGGTTTGCGTTCCTTTTAGTTGCAAATAAAAGAGGTCCGCGGATTCTATTATAAGTAAAATTCTGTGGCTTCGTAACAAAAGACAGATTTGAAAGCAGCTCGGCAAGGCAAATTTTACTTTTTGCAAAAAAGGATCCTGCCACCAAATTAGGTAGACTTGAACAACGTGGCCAAAAACTGCTGGTGTTTTATTTCCAGCCCGGGGCTCCCGCGCCCCACTCCCATTGGTGGGAGCGGCCTCACGGTCTTCATGCCATTGGCTGAAGGGGATGCCGGGGGAGGGGTTGCACTCAATTTCCAGGAAATGCTTTCTTCACAAAAAAATACAAGCCTGCACAGGGTTCCACATGATAGTTTTATAAAATGGAGTCAGTTATTCCTTTGATAGTCAGATTAGTTTATATTTTGACTTTTATTTTATATTATATTTTATTTGATATTTTGACTATTTTATTATTTTAATAATTTGACTTTGAAAATCAAATTATTCCTTTGATAGAAAAGATCTGCTCATAGTCCCACAATCCTAAGCCAGAGGGGAGGCGGCGGGCTCCTGGGGACCGCAGCGTGGGGCGGGAGGAGGCAGGTCACAGTGCAGCTAGGGACCTGCTCCTCTCCCTCTCCTCCTCCTTCCTCCTCTGTTGGGATCACTGTTAGTCATCCACTTTGAGGTCACCTCGGTCTGGCTTGGGAGGGGCACAAACTGGCCGCAGACAAGTTTTCACGGACCAAAGGGGACCGATAACCAGGGACCGTGAGCCGTGCGCAGACTCTGTCCTTGACGACCCTTCCCTCCTGGATTCATCTGCGCTGCCTTGATGTCATTCCCTGACTCACCCCATGATTTTTTTTGTGTGTGTGTGGTACTAGGGGTGGAACCCAGGGACTGTTTTACCTCCGGGCTATACTCCCAGACCCATTTTATATTTTATTTGGAAACAGGGTCTCACTAAGGTGCTGAGGGCCTCACTACGTAGCTGAGGCTGGCTTCGAACCTGGGCCATCCTCCTGTCTCAGCCTCCCAAGCGCGGGGATTACAAGCGTGCGCCACCACGCCCGGCTCTTTGTTATTTCTTGTGATGAGTAATTTCTTACAATGTTTTGGTTATAACCCTCAATAAGAGCAAGATGCCAGTGGAAGGACAGCAGGAGTGGAGGCCCCTCTCTCTTCCCTGCCTCCCCAGTGGCCATGTGACTCCGTTGTCATTCACCTGAGAGACAACTTCTCATCAACCAATGAACATCAACGCTGCCATCTGCTATGTCTTCTCATCAACCAATCAACATCGACACCATCCGCTATACTCCTCCACTCTCTCCTTCCCTTGTTTTCTGTCTCTTTCTCTTACCTCTTCCTCTCATGGTCTGTATCTCTCTTTCCTCCTCTCCCTCCTCCTTCTCTTTCTGTCTCTCTCAGTCTCTTCCTCTGTCCTCTCTCTCCTCCTCCTTCTCTTCTCTGTCTCTTTCTCCTCTTCCTCTCTCTCTGTGTCTCCTTTTCCTCCTCTTCCTCCTTCTCTTCTGTCTTCCTCCTCCTCCTCATGCAGCAGCCCCTCTGTCCAGGTCCCAGCCCCTGTGTGAGCGCAGGTCCCAGCTCCACTCCTGGGCCAAGCCCCGAGGCGCTCCCCGTCTGACCCTGGTCCTTGTCCCCGCAGATGGCTGCTCAGACACCGGGCTCCTGTGCACACAGTGTGTCTCTAGACCTTCACTGTCACCCACGATTACAGTCCACCCAGAAAAATTAAAAAAAATAAAAAGGAGCCTGGCTCGGACACCCCGCCTCCACCTGGAAAGTCTCCCGAGCCCATGAGGCCAGTGTCCCCTACTCTGTTGAAGGGGACTGAGAGCCAATCAGGCAGCCCCTCGCAGGCCCGCCTCTAACAGACCCCAGAGCTGCCCGGGAGCCGGCCTGGTGGTGGGCACAGGTGGGGCTCTTGGGCGGGCTGTGGGCTCTCTCGCCTCCTGACTCGTGGGTTGCACACCTACCCCAGGTGGGGCAGGAGAAAGCCCTCCCTGGGGTCATGGGACAGGTCTGCCCCGCACTGTGACCACCTCAAGAGACCTGCCTGCTTTCTCTTTAGACCAATGCACTGATCTCGGTGAGAATGTTCTAAAAAATGAGGAGTTCCTACTAGCAGCTCTGTTGGAAGCCCCAGGAAGGAATGTGCCCAGGTTGGCATGACCGAGGCACAAAGGGATTATTTAATTAAGTCTGCTGTCACAGGGCAGCGGCTCTGGACTGGAGAAGGCCGTTTGTCTCCGTGGGGCTGGAGCAATGCCCAGCTCCCTGACCTCTCTGTCCCAGCTTCCTGGTACCCTCCTTGCTGCGGGACAAGATGCACCCAGGGCCTCTCCTGCAGCGGTGCTCAGAGGAGGCCAGGTCTGCAGCCGGAGGCATAAGTAATGTCCTCACGGCCCCCCCACTGCGGTGGGACCTGTTTATCCGGCAGGGAGGCCGCCCGCCCAGCCTCCGCTGCAGCTGGGTGGAGTCCTGGAGGACTCCTGGGGCAAGAGCAAAATCCTGATGGGGATCAGAGAAGAGGACCCGGCCTTTCTGCTCTTGGAAGAACAGGGCAGGAGGACGCCTAGACACCTGCCCAGCCAGGTGCCCGGTGCTGGCCTGGGTCAATGTCTCTGAACAGAGTAATGAAGCCTCCTGGCCAGGAGGGGACGATAGTGAGACAGACATCTCCCAGGATGGTAGTGAGCTCAAAGACACACACACACACACACACACACACACACGCACGCACGCACACACACACACACACACACACACACACACACACACCTGCAGACCGGAAGCATGCGGGGTCCGCTCTGCGCAGGCACCCACCACCTTGACTTCCTGTCTTTGATGTGCCCACTCTGCCGCGGGAGGGTGAGAGTCTGGGACATGACTGCATGTCCGGCCAATTTCTCCTTCTGAAGTATAACTAATTGACTTCAATGATATAACACTATTAAAGAATGAAGTGTATTCTGATGGGTGTTGATGATTCATGGTGGAGTGAAAAGGGACAGATTTCTTTCTCTAGAGGCGGGACCCGAACCCCAGTGGCTCAGCACCGCAGACCCAGGCACACTGCAGCTCGCTGGGGCTGGCCCGGTCAGCACCACCAGCACAGCCGGCAGGGAGGCGGAGCCTTTTGTCCAGGGCACATAGCTAGCGCTCAACAGGACACCATGAGAACTCCACTCCAGTGCGGGCTCTCCTGTGTCCCTAGACAGCCGGGCATCTGCGTGGATTTCAGGGGAGGGGAGAGGCCCTGGGGGAAGCCAGCTGGGTACCCGGGAGGACTACGCACCCTTGCTGGCTGTGTGTGCCTAGGCCACTTGCTTACCCTCTCTGGTCATGAACGTCCACAGCTGGAATGTGGATGGATGCTCTCACATCCTGTCTTCCTGCCCTCCCTCCCTGCCAGTTTTTCCTATAAGTCTTCCCAGTAACTCACCTTCAGCAAACAGCTTCCCAGGCTCTACAGAGCTGCAGTGAACAGCCACCCAAGCTGCACAGGGAGGTCTGTGCCCAGATGTCCTTGACCCCCAGCAGCAGAACTGACCCAACGCTTCATCCCCAAACCGCTCCGCCTGCCTTCTGCCCCAGGAGTAGACAGGGACCAAGGCTTACAAGCCCCAGAGAGCGTCTCATCTTGTCCTGCCGAGTCCCTCCCACCGGTGGCTGACGTGTAGACTTCAACACAGCCAATTTAAGCTCATCGAATGGTGGCACACACTTGTCATCCCAGCATTCAGGAAGCCGAGATAGGAGGATCGTGGTTCGAGGACAGCCTCAGCTACTTAGTGAGGCCCTCTGCAACTCAGTGGAACCCTGTTTCAAAATAAAGAATAAAAAAGGGGGCCCCCGGGTTTCATCCCCAGTACTGCAAAAAAAAAAAAAATGCATTTCCACTGTATGATAAGCAAATTTATTTTGAGCACACCAGAGAAGGGCATGTGTCCCCCAGAGTCAGACCTGGAAGAAATCTGCAAAACCCACCATGATGTTGACTCTGCCTTGGGAAGGGACCGTAAGGCCTCACAGGGGCGGAAGCGGCTTCCCGGGGACCCAGGGCTGGCCAGTGGCTCCCAGGAGTTTAAGCTGGGGCGGGGAGCCGGGCGTGCTGTCTCTAAGGTGCTCTGGGGTCCTGCTTGGCAGCACCTCTGGGGGTCAGACAATTTCCCCAGCTGACTCCAAGGCTTGGCAGAAAGGGAAGAATGCTCCTGCCACGGCCTGGAAGAGACAGAGAAGGAACCAGAGTCACCACAGGGCCAGGCAGGTCGTGGCCTGCTCCACCCCTCCCTCCCCGGCCCCACCAGCAGCAGGGGATTTTGAACACCTTGTGGGGTCTTGGGGTGTCCGCTAACTTGGTTCCCAACACATCCCTGGCCAGCATGCTCCTCTTAGAATTGAAGACACCGAGCTGGGAGAGCTGAGTTCCTGCTATCCATCCTTGGCCCTGAACATTCTGGAACCTGCAGCCTGCTGTTTTCCTTTCAAGACACCTGCCTTCCACGCCCTCTGTGGCCCTCGGCTTCCCGGGGCCGGGCGGGGTCGGGGTGGGCAGGCGGGGCCCTCTGGTCGCTGGCCACACAGCCCAGTGCGGTCACCTGCACCTGGCCCAGAAGGAGCATTGCCCCCCAGCCGGTTCTCGGGTGTCGTCCCCGGGACGGAGGGAACCTGGTTCTAGTCACCACAGAGCTCTCCAGCGCCCACCCG
This sequence comes from Muscardinus avellanarius, assembly GCF_963383645.1. Classification (NCBI taxonomy): domain Eukaryota; kingdom Metazoa; phylum Chordata; class Mammalia; order Rodentia; family Gliridae; genus Muscardinus; species Muscardinus avellanarius. The sequence goes on from NC_137796.1 coordinate 3,823,000, forward strand.
CCGGGGAGCTGGGGGGTCGTGGCTACTGGGAGCCCCGGCAGCCAGGCCCCGTCCTAGGTCTCTGGCCCCCATACTTGCCTGCCGCCGCTGCTTTACCGGAAGCGCTTCTGCCGGCCCCTTCTTTTCGTCCCATTCTCTGAGTCTGTCTCTGCAGAAAGACGACAGCGCTGGTGGGCATGCGTGCCCTGTCTTGTGCACGGCCCGCCAGGGCTCACCGGGGTGCTCAGCTGGTCAGCCTGGCTCTTACCGCGGTGCTAGGTCCTTGCCTGCAGTGCCTCCCCCCGCACAGCAGGCCCACCTGCATCCCTAGACCCCAGCCCCATTCCGGCCACTGACCCGGCACATCTTTTTCTGGCTCTGCCAAAGGAGTTTTACTCAGGTCCTTCCTCCGCCTGCTATTTTTTTTTATTCCTTAGGCTGAACTTTCCTGTCCCCTCCTTGGAAGGCCTTCCTTGACAGCCTGCTCTCAGGGGTGCTCCTCGTGTCTGGCGCTCCATGTCAGGAGCCCTTATCATATTATTGTGCAGGGCCCACTTGGGCCCTGTTGAGGTCTTAGCTGTCAGATCTTAGCTGGCAGAAGCTGGCTGGGACATGTTTACAAATGTAGCCTCAACCTCCAGCACAGATGGGCGAGCTTGGCAGATACGCTTGGTAAAAATTCTTGACAAAGATCTGTTGGGTGGATGGGATAATACGTGGGTGGGGGGGTTGGATGGATAGACAGTGGATGGATGGGAGGTTGGTGGATGGACAGACGCATGCCCAGCCTCAGGTCCTGACATTCGGCACGAAGCCTCCCGGCCAGCATCCCCTTGACTCACTCTGCCTGCCCCCGTCAGGCGACAGGGCCTCCTCTATTCCTCACAGTTTCCATTTTGTCCCCTGGATCTCAGCCTGTTTTTTGTTGTTTGTTTGTTTGGTTTTTTTCTTCTTCACCAAGACATGTCTGCTGCCCTCTTTGGTGCCCTTTGCAAAGAAAGGATGGTTTCTCCCCTCACCTCGCTGTTCTTCGTAAAATTCCGACTTCAGCAGCTGCCCATCTAAAATACAAGCGAGAAGGTCAAGCTTCTTTGAGGCGCTCGGGAGCCCCAAACCTTTCCATAATCGCCTGGGGGATCAGCGCCGGGCCTTTCGCGCGTGTTCTCCTGTAGCACACGACAGACTCTGCCCAGTTACATGGTGAATGAAATCCTGCCGCCGAGCGCAGAGGCAGACGGGAGAAGCTCTGCCCTCTGCATTCATGGGTGAAGATGGCTGGGCAGGGGAGAGACACAATGCTTCTCTCCTCAGTACTTTTGTTTAGAAAATATAGTTATTTATAAGAAAAATGTTCATATGTAATGGGTTAATCGGTGTGTGTGTGTGTGTGTGTGTGTGTGTGTGTGTGTGTGTGTGTTCCTGAGGATTGAACCCAGGGGCATTTTACCTCTGAGCTATTTTCTTTTTTATTTCGAAACAGGGCCTAAGTTACCATGAGCTGGCCTCCAACCTGCAATCCTCATGTCTCAACCTCCCAAATACTGGGATTACAGGCATGTGCAACCCTGCCTGGCTATCGTCATTATTATTGGGGGGGCATTAGGGATTGAACCCAGAGGCATTCTACCTCTGAGCTAAACCCTCAGACAGATTTTATTTCTTATTCGGAAACAGGGGCTCACTAAGTTGTGGAGGGCTTTGCTAAGTTGTTGAGGCTGGCTTTGAATCTGCGATCTTCCTGTCTCAGCCTCCAAAGTATTGGGATTTCAAGCATGCGCCACCACACTCAGCTTATCGTTATTATTTTTAAATGATAAACACAAGAACATTTTCAATGTCTTGGCACTAGCTTCTAATATGATACCTGCACATCAGCCCTGTAAAGAAATGTCTACGCGGATGAACTAGGCTTTTTATTAGTTTAGGTTTTCTTTTTTTGTTTGTTTGTTTGTTTTTGTTTAGTGTAAAGGGGTCCTGAGACCAAAACTTATGGAAACCACTGTCTTAGCAAATGAACTGAAACAAAATTTTCCATGTCCTGTTCAGCAAATGTCATTATAAAATATGCCCACTCAGAGCCTGGCTGGTGGTGCATGCCTGCAATCCCAGTACTCAGGCGGCTGAGACAGGAAGATCCCAGGTTGAAGGCCAGCCTCAGCAAGTAGCAAGATTCTCAGCAATTAATAAGAATACTGTGTCAAAAAAAAAAAAAAAAGCCAGGGATGGTGGCACACATTTGTAATCTCAGCATTCGGGAGGCACCAGACAATCGCAATTGGCAGACAGCCTCTGCTACTTAGGGAGGCCATTTGCAACTCAGTGAGATACTGTTTCAAAAAATAAAAAGACTAAAAAATAGGGCTGAGGGTGTAGCTCGGAGGTAGAATGCCCCTGGGTTTCATCCCCAGGACCACAAAAATAAATAAATAAATAAATAAATAAATAAATAAATAGGACCAGGGGTATAATTGGGAGGTAGAATGCCGCAAGGTTCCATCCTCAGTACCAAAATAAAACAACACACACACACAAAAAAACAAAACAGATCACTGGGTGTCTGGGGCCCACGCTGGCATTGTCATCCGACATAGAATACCTCACGCAGCTGGTTCATATCCATGGCTTTCCCATAGCAGGCGGCTGGGACCCCTGGGGAAGGGGATGTCTCTGAAACTCCCCGGTCCCTGGGGCTGACGCAAGTGGACAGAGGTATTTTGTGCGGACACTGGTCTCCCTCCTCAGACCACATAACTTCTAACAAAAAGTGATTACATGTCAGCTTTGGCAAGCAAATTCCCTTCTGTTCAGGGCGGCACCACCCCATTTTATTCCTCCCGAAGAACATCCTGGCCCCTGCATCTGGGCTCCTCAGGGGCCTCGAACACACTCAGAAAAACAGGAGCCCCCTGTACCAGCTTCCAGCTCTGGACCACAAAGGGAGACTAGCGCCCTAGGGTGGGCACGAGGTCTGCGGCTTATTCTCAAGTGGTCCAGAAAAATACATATGTCCATACACATGGGGGGAGGAGGAAGAGGAGGAGGAGGAGGAGGAGGAGGAGGAGGAGGAGGAGGAAGGACACAGCAAGGGCTGTGTCTGCTGAATCTGGAAGCCCACACCCAGGTACGATTCTTGTAACTTTTCGGCAAGTCTGAAATTATTTCAAATACACAGTAAAAAATAAAATAAATCTTAGAGGCTTTGCTTCTTGGAAACTCTGGGGCAGGAGTGACTCCTGCTCCACTAAGATTTCTTTTTATTTTGCTTTAAATAAAGTAGCCAGATTTGCTTTGTTTCCAGACTCAATGAACTACAAATTATCAAGAGTAATTGCAAAATCTAGCAGTCTCCTGAACCCAAGGCCTTGGGGTTCACTCCTTTCCCACCTGGAGGGCTCTCATCATTCCTGGGGGAGGGAAGGGGGCAGGCTCCTGAACACACACGCACACGCGCACACACACACACACACACACACACACACACACACACCTCTTGCACACCCCCAGGGGCTCTGCAGCTGGGGGGCAGCTCTGTGCATTGACTGACAGGTCCCCAGACTCAAGTCTCCCCTCCTCCTGAGATGAGGGTGATCCGGCGTGCATTTCCTGACCTACTGTGCGCTGGGTGCTACTCAAAGCACTATGATTTTCTTCTCTCCCTGCAGCAATGACAATGGCCAGGACCGCCATGCCCGCCCTGGTAAAGAAACTGCAGCTGAGGCCGCTCAGGGGACCCCCAAGGCTCCCCGAGAGGCAGCTGCAGGCTTTGGGCCTGTGCTGAGGCTCCGCGCCCCCTTCCAGGCTTTCAGAGAAGGCACCAGGGGAGCCTGCGACACAAGCTGGCGGCAAGACAGAAAGGAAGGACCAGGCAGCGGGGCCGGCTGGGCGGCCGGGGTGCCCCCCAGGGCAGGGTTCCCCAGGGCGGCCTCTAGGGAGAGGGAGCAGGGCCCGGCCGCCCACACTCACCTGTTTGCTGGCGCTGCTGGACGCACTGGCCACGGTTGGGGATGCCCTTGGCCATGTCCCCAGGGAACAGGATGTGGCAATCGTAGCCTGAGGGACAGAGCAGCGGCTCGGCGCCGTCCTTGGTGGTGCTGCAGACCTCTGCTGCGGAGGGACACAGGCGGCGGTTCAGCGCAGCCCTGGACGCGCCGGCCCGCCTCTCCTCTCCAGGCCGTGCCCAAGTCTCACTTACAGAAGCCACCGAGCGCTCCTGGACACCGCGGGCACCCCACGTGCACCCCACGTGCACCCACAGTGCACACACACGGGACGGTCCGCAGTTACAGGACCCACATGCAGAGTGAAATGTGTTCACTGGACGCACTAAATACAAACACACTTACAGTCATGTGTGCACATACATCTCAGCACACACACACAAATATACAACCTCACACATTTGCCCACATGCAGACGCACACCACGGCCACCAGAGCAGCCACGTGCACAGCCCCACCCCGACGGTCACAGCCCCACACACATGTCCACCCACACCCCAACACCCCTGGGCCTGGGCACCTGCGTGTGTTCTATTGGAAACCGCTGCCCACTCCCTCCTTCCTCCCCCAACGAGGTCTCTTTCCTAGGAAGCATTGAACCCCTTACTACTACTTTAGGGGTCCAGAAGCCAAGCCCTGCCCTCTTGCTTTCCGACTCCACCAGGAAGCAGATGTGGGGCCGTGGGGGCCGCCCAGCCCCAGCAGCCCTAGCGCTGGGAAGGACCGATGCAGGAGGGCTGAGGTCCCACGTGGGAATAGCCTAGTGCTGAGGAAAAGGGTCCCGGCCCCAACGATAGCTACCTTGCAGCGCCTCCTGCGGGCCATCCAGGAGCCAGCCGTTGCCACCCAGCCAGCGCGGTTTCGGCTGCACCAGCCAGTCTAGAACTAACAGAGCTGGGGTCAGATGGAGCCTCCTCGGGCTGCTGGCAGGAGCCCCCACTGCACAAACCCGCAGGCTCCAGGCACCCTTCACCCCAGTGGACAGAGCCCGGGGGCGCTGCTGGTGCCCTGCGGCTCACAGGACGGTTCCCAGCCCGCTGGAACATCGGACTTCAGTATTAACAGCGTCCAGCTGAGAACCCCGTGCTCGGCACCACTGCTGCCGCCGGGATCATTGCTGACATGGTGTGACCGGTGAGTGAGTGTATTCGTTCCTCCAGTGTTTAGCAAGGACTTCTGACGCGCCCAGAGAATGTTTTAGATGCTGGGGACAGAGCGGGGAGAGAAGCCTGCACCCAGGGCCGGGGCTGACCTCCAAGTGGGAGGACCTGTGATCAGTAAGGAAGTTTTTCTGGAAACTCAGCAGGAGAGGAGGGTGAGGAGCAGCTGGAGGAGGGACTGCCCTTGGGAGACATCCTCCGCCCCGAGGGTGCTCTCCCAGGGTGCTCTGAGGTAGGAGGCAGGCTTGAGGGTACGGGCGGGGCCCCTCCTGCAACCTGGCGACTCTGGGCAAATGCCCCGGCTTCTCTGAGCTTCAGGCCAAGGACTGTCTCCACCCAAGGGAGCTGTGTGGATTTGCTTGGCATGGCTTTTGGGAATGCCAGGTACCACTGCATCGTGTGTGTGTGTGTGTGTGTGTGTGTGTGTGTGTGTGTGTGTGTGTGTGTGTGTGATACTCAGGGGCATTCTACCTCTGAGCTATATCCCCAACCACTTTTTATTTAATTAATAATTTATTTTTGTGGTACTGGGGATTGAACCCAGGGGTGTTTTACTTCTGAGCTCTACTCCCAGCCCTATTTATTTATTTATTTATTTATTTATTTATTTATACTGGGGATTGAGCCCAGGGGCATTCTACCTGCCAGATACATCTCCAGTCCTATTTTATTTTATTTTTGAAACAATCTTACTAGGTTGCTGAGAGTCGCACTAACTTGCTGAGGCTAGCCTTGAACTTGTGTTGCTCCTGTCTCAGCCTCCCAAGTACTAAGATTACAGGCCTGTGTCACCACGTCAGGCAGGTGACCATATGCTTTAAAGAAAAGCCCACAGCCAGGTATGGTGGCACACACTTGCAATCCCAGCATTGGGGAGGCTGAGACAGGAGGGTCATGGTCCGCGGACAGCCTCAGCTACTTAGTGAGGCCCTCTGCAACTCAGTGAGACCCTGTTTCAAAATAAATAATAAAAAATAGGGCTGGGGGTATAGCTCGGAGGTAGAATACCCCTGGGTTCCATCCCCAGACCCACACACACAAAAATAAAAAGAATACCCCTGGGTTCAATCCCCAATACAATGAAAAAATAATTCACTGGGCACAGCGACCCACCTGGTGGCCCCTTTGCTGTCCCCTCGGGGGCACAGCCTACCCGCCACCCCACACCCTGCCCACCTGGGGGCGGCGGTACAGCCTCCAGGCAGGCGTAGGTACAGCCATTGTAGCAGCAGCGCCGGTGGGGTGGGCACTCCGAGTCCGCCTGGCAGCGCACCTCCTCGCAGGCGCCGGGGGGCAGGGTGTGTGGGGGTGGCGGACAGAAGTCATCCAGAGACTGCAGGGGACTGAACTCATCCGCCCCTTCCACCTGCAGGAGAGAGGAGAGTGATCAGCGCGCCAAGCCAGGCTCGGAGCTATGCACCCGGCGCAGGTCTCCTGGCCCTCTGAGCCTGCGCTTCCAGACATGGAAAACTGATCTGGCAGAGCCAGCCCGGGAGGGTCGTCTGCGGGTTAAAGGATGCCATGTGTGTCTGTAATGGCCCCAAATCTGCATGTACGAGCTAAAATGATGATGCTCATAGAAGAAAGCATAGGGTAAGCCTTCACGACCTTGGATTAGATGATGGTTCTTAGAACAACCAGGAAGCACCAACAGGATCCTTGATGGAAATTAAAAACATCTGGCCTTCCAAGGACACACTGAGAAAATCAAAAGACAACCCACAAAACCGGGGAAAGAATTCAATCAGAATCTGATAGTGAAGCCGGGCGTGGTGGCGCACGCTTGTAATCCCCACGCTTGGGAGGCAGAGACAGGAGGATCGCGCAGGTTCGAAGCCAGGCATGCTGGCTTAAGAGACCCTGTTTCCAAATTTAAAAAGTATAAAAATAGGTCTGGGAGTGTAGCCCGGAGGTAGAAGGGTTTCCAGGAACCCCAGTACCACACACACACACACACACACACACACACACACACACACACAAAAAAAAAAAATGAATCTGATAGCAGGCTTGCATCCAGAACGCAGCAAGAACTCCTGTAATTCAATCATGAATGGCAAGCCCGGCGTGGCGGCATGCACCTGTAATCCCAGTCCTTGGGAGGCTAAGACAGAAGGATCGAAGGTTCCAGGCCAGCCTCAGCAACTTAGGGGGCCTCTACAATTTAGCCATATCTTCTTTCACAACAAAACAAAAATAAAATAAAAAGCACCAGGGGTGGGGCTTGGCAGTAGAAGGCCCTTGGGTTCCGTCTCCAGCACCACAAGCACAAATCAAACAAGTCATGGAAGACAGCCCAATGGAAAGATGTACAATGGGCCTGATAGGAATCTCTCCTAAACAGATATTTAGATTTCCAGTGCTTGCTTGAAGAGACACTCAACGTCAGTCGCCGTTAAGGAAATACACATCAAAACCACAATTCGGTATTATTTCACGAGCACTAGGATGGCCGTAGTTCAGAAGACTCTAGAAAACAGCCTCACCGTGTTCAGCACAGCGAGGTGACCCAGCCGCCCGCTCCCAGGGAGAGAGGACCTGTCCACACGCAAGCCTGCGGGTGGATGTCCTAGGAGCCCCCAGCTGGAAGCCATCCAGTGTCTCCCGACCGACGGGAAAACAAAATGTGGCTGATCCATACAACAGAATATTAGGCAGCCAGAAAAATGAATGGGGTTCTGTCATGACAATGTGGGCGAACCCCGAAAACACAATGCTGAGTTAAAGCAGCCACGTACTGGACGACGCCGCTGTGTTTGTACGCAACGTCCAGATCAGACACACCTCGCGACAGAGAGCAGAGCACGGGCGTCGGGAGGAGGGGCTGTGGCTGCGGCTGGCCGGCTGGGTTCAAATCCCAGCTCTGGGGGTTCAGTTCCAGCGCTGAGCCTGGGTGATTACTGCTCCTCCCCATGGGGCTGAGAAGAGCACCGTTCCTGGGTATTGGGAGGACTCAGCATTAGGACAGCTGAGCGCCCAGGATGGTCTGTCCTGGGCTGGAATCTAGCTCCGGGTGGGTATCTGATCTTCATCTGCACAGGCCTCCTGGGGCTGGGAGGCCGCTCTGCTCCTCTGTTCAGATCACGCTGAATCCTCAGCGGCACCGCCTCCCAAGGCGCCCGTGCTCTGCTCTCTGTCGCGAGGTGTGTCTGATCTGGACGTTGCGTACAAACACAGCGGCGTCGTCCAGTACGTGGCTGCTTTAACTCAGCATTGTGTTTTCGGGGTTCACCCACATTGTCATGACAGAACCCCATTCATTTTTGTGGCTGCCTAATATTCTAGCTAGCTGCAGTCCGCCGTGTCTCCTGGAGGTCTTGAGATGGACGGTCAGCAAACGCCCTTCCACGGAGGACTGCGCGCTGCATGCACTGCTGGCAATGCCCTGCAGGGGGCGCCAACTCACCAGCTCTTCCCTGTCCCTGGCATCTCAGAGACCAGGGAGGGCTTCTGGCCTCTCTGGGAGCCTCGGGGCTGGAGGACAGCTGGGGAGAGAGTGCAGAATCTTGCCCCCGTCCTGCTCCACCCTGAGAACCCCTCTTCTGCCCCCTATATTGAGCAGTCGTTAAATCTGCAAAATGCCGACTTGGTGGCTAAAGAGAGACGGCAGAGGGAGACTGGGGGTCTCCCCAAAAGTGCAGGGGACCCCCGAACGTGCCTTTCGGCCTTTCCTGCAACCCCTCTCCCCATCTCTGCATTCCTCCACCGTCGCCAGTCGTTAAGCTGCGGGGGGAGGGAGGTCCAGGCAGGCCATTCATTTTCTACAGAATTAACTAAATTGGGCCCGTGTTGGGGCGTCGCTGGTTTTAATCCTGATCCCTTGTGACAGCTGTCCTGACCCCCTTGAAGGCCACGCAGGGCCCGGCGCCGGGTCCCACGGGATGGCTGAGTTTTCTGCCCCAAGCCTTATTTAGAGAATTAGTGGAGCCGGGAGACGAAAAGCAGGGGCCCCCATCCTGTGATTTTCATCTTCCTCCGTGGCCGCCCCGTGTGCAGAGGTCAGATTTAGAGGCGCCCCTGTTTTCCCAGGGAAATTCCAATGCCATCTCTCAAAATTTGAACAGAACAAGGGACATAAGCGCCTTAGATGTCTGTTCTCCCGGGTTATTTACCGCACGGCCCCGAACAGCAGATGGTTGCGGGCAATAACTGCGAAGCCCAGATTAGAGGGTTTCAAAACATTTCGGAAAACATTTTATGTTGTGCAAGGTGGGGCTTAAGGTGAGCCTGAGAGAAAGGGTGCTCCCACGGTTTAGAGAAAAGCTTTTGCTCAAAGGCTGAGGTCCCGAGTCCCCTGTGGATCAAAGGGGTCAACACCAAAGTCCTGGCCGAAGGGCCACCTGGGACTGGCTCCTCCAACCCCACCCCACTCTGCACCCAGCCTGGTCTCCTCTCCCCCTCACTCTGCGGGAAATACGATAATGACTGCCGGGCGTGGTGGTGCACACTTGCAATCCCAGCATTTGGGAGCTGAGACCTGAAGATGGCGGTTTGCGGCCAGCCTCAGCTACTTTGTGAGGCCCTCTGCAACTCAGTGAGACCCTGTTTCCAAACAAAGAATAAGGCCGGGAGTGGTGGCGCACGCTTGTAATCCCCGCGCTTGGGAGGCGGAGACAGGAGGATCGCACAGGTTCGAAGCCAGACGCGCTGGCTTACGAGACCCTGTTTCCAAATAAAAATATAAAATAGGTCTGTGAGTGTAGCCCGGAGGTAGAAGGGCTTCCAGAAACCCCAGTACCACCAAAAATAAATAAATGAATAAATAAAATAAAGAATAAAAATAGAGCTGGGGCTGTAGCTCAGAGGTAGAATGCCCCTGGTTTCCATCTCTAGTACCGCAAAATAATAATAATAATAATTAATAATAATAATGATGATGATGATGATGACAGTTGACTCCCCTGAGAAGGGAGGCGGCCCCCAGACTGACAGCATCCTCCTCCATCCAAGCAGCAGCGCAGCCTCTGATTCCCACCTCTCACCTGCAGACCTGCCGAGAGACGGGACAGCAAGGCCTGTTCAAAACCATCCCCGGTAGATGCTCGGCGGCTCCATGCAGGTGAGAACTTTCTAGTCTTGTATGCCTGCTTAGGAGGCTTGGCTGCTCCCTCCAGGGAGAGATTTTTGGCACTGCACAGGCCCCCGAGGCGCCCTGTTGCTCATGTCCTCGGGAAGGAGGTGAAGGAGAGGCCAGCGGGGGCCACGGGGGGGAGGGGGGCCCGCTCTGCAAGTTCAAGTCCGAGTCAATTCAAGCAAACGACGTGGCTCTCTAGAGATTAATCAGTAAAGGCAGCGTGCCCACCAGAACACTGTGCCAGTCCTGGGGAGAGGGCGTGGACCTCCCATATGAACACACTTCTTCTATGTTATGGTGTGAAAACCCCCGATGTGATATAGTGTAAATTGGCCCTACACGTCGCGTGTGGCCCCATTTGTGTGCACTGCCGGAGCAGGCACGTCCACGGAGGCAGGAAGCCCAATGGTGTTGACAGCGGCTGGGGGAGGGAGGAGGGGAGAGAATGGGTTATCCTTTGGGGTGACACAGGGTTTTGGAAATAGTTGCACAGTGTGGCAGATGTAATTAATGCCACAGATATATTCAGCCTTTTAGGGTTCACTTTAGGCAAATATAGTGATGTAGTTTGTAATCCCAGCACTTGGGAGGCCGAGACGGGAGGATAGCAGATCCAAGGCCAGCCTCAGCAATTTACCAGACCCTCAGCAACTTAGAGAGACACTGTTTCAAAATTAAAAAAAAAAAAAATAGAAAGGGCTGGAGGATAGCTCAGAGGTAGAATACCCCTGGGTTCAATCCCCAGTATCAAAATAAATACATAAGTAAATAAATAAATGACATGGTTAATCTTATGTCAGGTGAATTTTATCTCCATAAACAATTTTAAACGATATCAATAAAATACCACTAAGAAAAAAAAATGTAGCCGGGCCTGGTGGCATATGCTTATAATCCCAGCATTCGGGAGGCTGAGACAGGAGGATTGCAGTTTGTGGCCAGCCTCAGCTACTTAGTGAGGCCCTTTGCAACTCAGTGAGACCCTGTTTCAAAATAAAGAATAAAAAATAGGCCAGGCGTGGTGGCGCACGCTTGTCATCCCCGCACTTGGGAGGCAGAGACAGGAGGATTGCGCAGGTTCGAAGCCAGCCACACTGGCTAAGAGACCCTGTTTCCAAAAATAAAATAGGTCTGGGAGTGTAGCCCGAAGGTAGAAGGGCTTCCAGGAACCCCAGCACCACACACACACACACACACACAAGAATAAAAAATAGGGCTGGGGGTGTAGCTTGAAGGTAGAATGCCCCTGGATTCCATCCCCAGTACCTGAAAAAAAAAAAAAAAAAGGAAAAATAAAAAAAATGTGCTTTGTATTTCTGCTTCATGAAAAAGTATAGACACAGGCTCAGCAGACTGTCCACAGAACTTCTGTCTTGTCAGGAAGAGTTGAGATCTTCTTTAGTTATTAATAACTTTCTGTGTCTTCTGAAATTTCTTTACAGTAAATATTATTGTAATAATCAAGAAAAGCACGCGTTGAGCCCTTTCCACGTCGGGCCAGGCCCGCGATCCGCACCGTGCCCTGCGCCCACGGCCCGCCCTCGGCACTGACGCGTCTACTCCGGGCTTTGCCCTTTTTGGAAAGTTCCAGTGAAGTGATTTCACAGCCAGACCAATAAAAATGTTCCCGAGACGGGTTGCCTTGGTGGAGGCAGAAAGCCAGCTTTCCTTAAGCATTACTTGTTCTTCCTCTGGAATTTGAACATCAAGGATTTAAAAATAAGTCCCTCCCTGGAACACAGGGTCGGAGATCGGCGTGCGTGGACAAAGGCCACCCCCCCCAGCGCCCGGGGCCTCGGGCCTGGCGTGAGCCCGATGGGTCTTCCTCAGGGGCCCTCCAAGGGCCGGGCTCTCAGGGAGACGCAGACTCCACCGAGGCTGTCTCCAGGACGAGCCACACCATCTCTGCTGTAGCCAAAGGCTTTGAAGCCATCCATCTGCCCTGGCGCAGCGCGTGCGTCACCCCGAGGCCTGCTGCATCAGGGAATCTTGGCAGCAAGAAGAAGCGCTAAACGGAGCCCCAGACACCGTCCTGCCTGCGCGCCCCTGCTCTCTGAGCCTCAGTCCCAGTTGGGGCACAGGATGGATAGAGCGGGCCGGGCTGCTTTGGGCTTGTTATCTGTAAGTGCAGCTATGCCGGCCAAGGCGAGGTACGACGGAAAACTTAGGGACCCTCCGGGGGCTCCCAGAGGAGCCCTCGGAGAAGGAGCGGGCCACAAAGCTAAGAGGTACCCGGCACAGGGCGAGGTGGCCACCCCACGCCCTGGCACAAAGGTGCGTCACAGACTCACAGTGAACCTGAGAAGCAGGTCCTGCTGAGCCCTGAGCCGCAATGAAGAAACTGAGGCTCGGACAGGGACAGGAAGTCACCGCAGGTGGTGGTGCTGGAAACCAGCAGATGGGGCCCTCGTTACGAGCCTCCCAGGGCTCCCGCGGGAACAGAGGGCGGGTGCTCCTCTCTGGGCCTGGACAGTGGATACAGACTCAGAAGATGAACAGCCCAGCTCTGACCCAGAGGTCAGCCCCCCAGGACAAAATTCGCCCTGCCAGAGGACGGGGCTCAGGGACCGCAGGAGCCTGGAGGGGGCCGCGGGGCCACGTGGGGTCACAACTTAACACCGGCTCTCCCGGGGCGGCCTGGGCTGGTTTCCAAGATGTACAAACTCCCTGCAAGACTGATTCCAGGCTCCTAGGATGAGGCCAGAGAAGGAGGACTTGGAAGAGACACGCAGAAACCTCCTCATTGCCCCCCAGACATGCGGACACAGAGCAGGCACAGAATGAAAGACAGCCTATGAAGAAGCCTGTAATCCCAACGCTGGGAAGCTGAGATAAGAGGATTGCAGGGTAGAGGCCAGCCACAGCCATAGCAAGACTCTCAACCACCTAAAGAAACCTTGTTTTCAGTTAAAATAAGGGCCGGGAGTATGGCTTGGAGGTGGGATGCTCCTGGGTTCAATCCCCAGGACCATAAATTAAAAAAAAAAAAAAAAAAAAAAAAGAACTCCAGGCGTGGTGGGCACGCTTGTAATCTCAGTACTTGGGAGGCTGAGACAGGAGGATTGCAGGTTCACAGCCAGCCTCAACTACTTAGTGAGGCCCTCTGCAACTTAGTGAGACCTTGTTTCAAAATAAAGAATAAAAAATAGGGTTGGGAGTATAGCTCAGAGGTAGAATGCCCTTGGGTTCCATCCCCAGTACTGCAAAAAATATATATATATTTTTTTAATATAAATTATTAATTGTAAGCATGCACGATAAGATTTGTAACCATGGCTGTATTCAATAAAACTGGCCCCCAGGTGTGTGTAAGCAGGCTCTCGCCCACACTGGACAGCGGGCCTATCCCCTGTGACCAGCCCACCCCCCTCGAGGGGCCAGGGCTGTGGGCAGGAGCAGCGACCCTGGAAGACGATTGCCTTCGAGTGTGGGGGCTGCTCCATTGCCCCCCAGTTCCCTGTTGGACACCTGAACAGAAATGCGAGTCAGACTGAAAGTCCCCTGGAGGCCACGTGCTCCAGCACCTTCGCTTTCTGGAGATGCTCTGAGGTCCAGAGAGGGGCAGCGAGTGGCCCGAGGCAGATCAGCTCATGAGAGACGTCACTGTGACAACTTCTAGGCCTGGGGCCCCGCCAGGCTCCTCTGGGTCAGCAGCCTGGGCCCAGGAGAGGACCCAGGTCCAGGGAGACACAGACATCCTGACCGACATCACCAGCACCCGACCTCCAGAGGTGTCAAATACACGTGAAGATAACATCGACCCCTTGCACCATCGAAGACCCCGCCAGAGTCAGGCTGACTCCTGGCAGCCATGAGCCCTCCCTGCTGGCCAGTACTGGCCCCGGGGGACTCCAGACGCCCCCTTTGGCCTCTGAGTCTTCCTCCAGCAATGTCCCTCCTCCCCCTAACTCTCAGCTCTTCTTCACGCTGGGGTTAGCATCTCTGGCTCCTCTGGGAAGCCTCTGAGGCTGTCTCCTACTCTCCTGGTCTCTCGGGAATCCTGCCCCGTCCCATGAGCACCTGCCCGACCTGCAGCGAGTGATCCTGGAGGCCTGGATTAGTCTCCATGTGACATTATTAGCCTCACCATGCCTGGGATCCTTAAACATACCCCTTTCCTCTTCTCCATCTGAGAAACTTCTATTCACCCTTCAAAGCCCCAGGCGGAACGTCTCCAATCCTGGAAGAGCGTCCTGACTCCCCTGGGGCAGAGGGCACAGGTGTTTTCCTGAACTCGCAGTGACTGTGCTCACACTCACCCTCGAGGATGCCCTGGGCACCAACCCAAGAGTGGGTACCTGGCAGGGCACAACCAGCCTAGCCTGTGGGACCTGCATACTGCCCGGAAGGCCGGTGCCAGCCACTGCCACCACTGGGTTAGGAGCCTTACAGACCACAGGCCACGTGCTTGGCGCTTCGTGTCGACAGAGCCCGAGTGCAGGGCCACCCGCCGCCGCCTGCCCCGATGTCCAGCGGCCCCGATGTCCAGATGCGGTCTGAGCTCCCAGGGGCCTCCTGGGTCACATGCCGCCCCTCCTGCCTTGCTCCTCCGGGGCCACTCAAAAGCAGAACACGCTTGAGGTCTTCCTTCTCCCTCATTCATGCTCCGCAGCCCCCACCACCACGTGAATCCCCCAGACCGGACCCGTGTCCAGGCCCCAGGGCCCAGGACAGCACCGGTCAGCAGCCCAACCTGTTTGCCGAAAGGAATGCATCGCGCTGTCTTCTGAAGATGAGACGGTTAGTGCTCAGAGACATCAAACAACCTGCCAGAAGTCACGCAGCTGGGAAGAGCCGTTGGCCCTTTAACCCGGATGCCTCTCGGCCTGCAGGACCCCCGCGTAGGGTCCCCCGAAGCAGCCTCCGTGAATGTTTACCGAGTGAATAAGCCGCCGCACGGATGCAGAATATTTCGTGCGGCTGGGTCGCTAGGGATGGAAGCCAGGCTGTAAGTCCTGGACCCTTTGAGGCAGTGCTGCTTGCCAGGAGAAACCGCACTGACAGCAGGCTCCTCTGGCGCGTCCTTTGGGGACGTCTTGGCCCCCTGCTCGCAGGCCAGGGGCCTCCGGGGGCCTCCGCCCGCGGCTGATGAGCCCAGCTGACGCCTCCGGCCTGCCATCTGTGTCCGGGGAGCCCTGACCGCTGCGGCTCCCAGGCCACCCCGCGGCCCCGGGCGGGCACTTACGTGGGGGTCCTCGGGCGGCCTCCCGTGCGGCGTCCGCTTCCAGATATTCTTGGCCGAGCCATCTTCAAGAAGGAGCAGGAAGTACACAGCCCAGCTGACCTTCCTCCAGCAGCTGGCCATCCCGCGGCGGGCAGAAGGCATTTCCTCTGGGGCCAGCGACCTTCTAGACACTGGGAGGAGAGGAGGGACCCTCTGGCGGGGTGGGGCCTGCGAGGGGACAGGAGTGTGCGCGCTCTGCCGCCTGCTTTTAGCTCTCGCTTGGGGAGCCCTCCGCCGGGCACATGCCCCCTCCTGCCAGGTTATTTTTAGCTTGCCCTGTAACCTCTGGCCCCAGGGGCTGTGACCAGTCAGGTCAGGATGATCTTAGCCCAGACAGATCCGGTGGCCCCTGGCAGCAGGAGGGGGCACAGGGCTGTCCTGGAGATGGCAGAGAAGCCGACACTCTCCACCCCTGATGAGAAACAGCATGCAGGCGACTTCTCCTCCAGAGGGGGGGTACCGGCCACGGGGGGGGGGGGGGCTCGGCCACTACCTGTGCCAGCGCTCAGCTGGGCCCGGAGCTGTCTGTCCACAAACACTGCTCCGGGAGACCCTGCTGGGTGGAGACTGGCCGGGCTGCATGCAGTCCTGGGGGAGGCAGCTCACTCCGTGAGCTTCCGTGGTACCCGGTGAACTGTGCAGAGAGGTCCTTAGCACCCTGCAGAGGCAGGGGGCACGTGTGTCCGTGCCAAGTGGGACACGCTGCCCGCCTCACGCCCTCCAGGTGGGTGCTGGGGTCACACCCATTTTACAGATGGGGACACAGAGAAATGAGGGGTAACGCTTGCCTGAGGTCACTGCACAGAGGCCTAGCCCCCGGGGCCTGACTGCCAGGGGAGCGGCAGGGCCCGTGCTGCAGACGGAGACGGTTGTGTACCACCTGGCCAGGTCCCAGCTCAGCCTCCGAGGCATCCAGCCGGCCAACCCAAGAGTCCAGGCGGCCTCCTCCTTCGAGCCACAGGAAGCACCCGAGAGCCAGCGCCTCCTTGAATTGTGTAACCCTGGGGTGCGTGCCTCACCTAGCCCTGGCTGTTACGGCAGCCTACATTCCAGAACCTTCCTCTATCTCTTTGTCCTGTGGGGCTGATCCGGGGCGCTGGGTTCAAAGTTCTCCATCAGCCTCTGGGGGCAGGTTCCCTGCTCTCGCTCCATCTGAGAAGTCAGAAAGGCTCCACACAGGGAGGGGGCTGCTCTTGCCACAGACAAGGACTCCGTGCCTCAGCTTCCTGGCTGCCCCTCGGTCGTGGTGGCGGGTAACTCAGGGCTCAGAGCCTGCTGAGGACATCATTGCAAGCATTCCTCTCTGGGATCATCGTCCTCACCCTCTCCTCGGAGCAGGACACCCTGACCCGAGTCCTCTTCCAGAGACTTCCTGCCTCTGGATCTGGCCCCGGGCTGGACACCTCCCTCGCTCCCCTCCCTGCCTCTGCACCTTCTCCTCTGCAGGCCCCTTGGGTGTCCCCTTCTGGCCCGCTTCCTGTCTCTCTGTTCACGGACAGCCCCATTTCTTTTTCTTTTTCTTTTGTTTTTCTTTCTTTCTTTCTTTTTTTTCCCAGTACTGGGGATGGAATCCAGAGGCATTCTACCTCTGAGCTACACCCCCAGCCCTATTTTTTATTCTTTATTTTGAAACAGGGTCTCACTGAGTTGCAGAGGGCCTCACTAAGTAGCTGAGGCTGGCTGCGAACTGCGACCCTCCTGTCTCAGCCTCCCGAATGCTGGGGTCACAAGCGTGCGCCACCATGGCCGGCTGGATGCCCCATGTCTAAGGAGAGCACTAACTCCCCTCTGCGTGGTGGCGGGTGTCCAGTAAAGTCACCGGGGACCCCACTGCTCCTGACCTCTGCTCAGAAGTCCTCTGGCAGGGGTACTTCCCCACAGTCCCATCATGGGCTCCCGGCGCCTCTTGGCTTTGAACTTCTTCCTCCGATTTGCCCCCGATTTATTTTGCATTATTTTATTTATTTTGCTTTTTTTTTGGTCTCTGGAGGGGCCGGCACCAGGACCTCCCAGTCTGGAGGCACCATCAATGAACGCC
This sequence comes from Muscardinus avellanarius, assembly GCF_963383645.1. Classification (NCBI taxonomy): domain Eukaryota; kingdom Metazoa; phylum Chordata; class Mammalia; order Rodentia; family Gliridae; genus Muscardinus; species Muscardinus avellanarius. The sequence continues at coordinate 3,840,473 of NC_137796.1, forward strand.
TGGGGCACCGCCCGCTTCGGGTGCCACTGGCCAGTGGGCCGGGGCCCGCTGACCCTGCACTGCCCGCACGCCGTCCCCAGCCGCAGGTGACCAGTGAGCCCTCGAGATGTGGCTGCTCCAGGCTGCGCTCTATCCCAGGTGGGAAAGGTACACAGTTTCAAAAGCTTATGGGGGGGGGGTGACTGCTGTATCTGGAATTTTATACACTAAGCATCTCAGGTCCAGCCTGTCGGGAGGGCGTGTCTATTCTTGGCTAATAGCACCCATTTCTCCTAATGGTTTTACGTTTACTCGGCTGCAGGAAAATGCACATCTGTGCCTGTGGTTTGCAGGCCCCCACCAAGCAGCTGGCCTCAGGCCCAGACCCCCTTCAGACCCGGGACCCCTCGGCGGAGGCCGTTGCCCCGCCAGGCCTCAAGTGTGAGCTGCAGACTCCTGCCAGCGCCTTCTGTGCGCCCATCTCCGCGGCTGCTCCGCAATTCAGAAGTTTTACGTTAATGGGTTGTGTGGCTTTTCTCATAATAACGACTCTTGTTTATTAGCAGAAGATTTAAAAACAGTGGGAAACATGTTAAGAAAATCTCAGAACAGCCGGGAATGGAGGCGCACGCTTGTCATCCCAGCACTCGGGAGGCTGAGACCGGAGGATCACAGTTCGCGGACAGCCTCAGATACTTAGTGAGGCCCTCTGCAACTCAGTGAGACCCGGTTTCAAAATAAAGAATAAAAAATAGAGCAGGAGGTGTAGCTTGGAGGTCGAACACCTCTGGGTTCCATCCTTAGACCCACACACACACACAAAAAAAAATCTCAGAATCACCTGTATCAAATATCAATATCTAGAGGCAAGCAGCGCAGCCTTTGTTTCTGTGCATCTATATTAGATACGATGCCAGGCCAAGGCCGAAGCCAAAGTCAGGGCTGATGGGGAGGACCTGAGAGTGATGTCAGGAACTCCAGCCTGGAGCCAGCCTGCCCAGGCCTCCCACTGTGCCACCTCTAAGCTTTGGCCCCTCCTCCTCCTCCGGCTCCTCTTCCTCTTCCTCCTCCTCCTCCTCCTCCTCCTCCTCCTCCTCCGGCTCCTCTTCCTCTTCCTCTTCCTCCTCCTCCTCCGCCTTCTCTTCCTCCTCCTGTTTCCTCTCCCTCCTTCTCCTCCCTCCTCTTCCTCCTCCTTCTCCTTCTCTTCCTTCTCCTTCTCCTCCTCCTCCTCCTGCACTGGGGGTTGAACCCAGTCATATTCTACCTCCAAGCTACACCCCCAGCCCATTTTATTGTTTGAAAGAGTCACACTAAGGTGTTGAGGCTGGCCTCAAACACGATCGTCCTGGTCCTGTGTCAGCCCCTAAGTGTTGGGATTACAAGCATGCACACCCGGCTTGTACTTCGGTTTTCTTATCTGTAAAATGGAGGTAGCATGCCCCTGAGTTCCATCCCTAGTAGCAAATAAAACAAAAACAAAAATAAAAAACGCCTTCCAGGGGGGTCTTTTCTCCTGGGACCCTCTGCCCGCTGCATCCAAACCCCGTGCTGTGTGGCCTCAAGCAAGCCTTTGCTAGCTCTGAGCCAGGAAGCTGGAGGGTTAAATGAGGTGCTGTAGCTACACCCCAAGGCTGCGCGGCTTCAGGAGCAGCCTCAGGTGCAGCAAGTTAGCTCCTTGCTGCGCTCTCTGCAGAGCCTGAAGGGGACAGCAGAGGAAGGCGCTAGAGCTGTGCCGTGGGCCTTTAAGAGCCGCCTGCCCGCCGGCTCCAGGCTGGGAAGGAGAACAGATGTTCTCTAAGCGCCAGGCCTTGGCTCGGCTCAGCCTCAGCGGCGCCCTGCTCCTGACCTCCAGTTAGCAACGTAGCATCCTCAGGGCCCAAGGCACAGTCCCCTCTCCTCCGGCAGCCAGCCTCCTTCTCACCCTCCTCTCTCCCACCCAGAGCGACCCTCCAGGTCAGGGCCTGAGACACCTGCACGCCGGGTCCTGTCCAAACCCAAGGGACCAGAACTCAGAACTGGGTGGCTTCAGAGGCCCTCGCTGATTGCATTAAAAGCCAGCACCAGGAGCCCAGATGAATTTGGCCACTCCCTGGCCCCGCCCTAGGGCCCGATGTGTCCTCCAGCATACACAGCCTGCCCTGGTTTGCTCTGTTCGGGTCTGGGGGCGGCGGGGGGGGGGGTGCCCCACCTTAAAATAACAGAGGAACTGTCAGGGAATGCAAATTGCAAGCAGAGTTTATTAAAAAAAAAAAAAAAAAACTGGCTAGCCAGGGTCGAGCCTCTCACACGGGCACACAGGTCCGGTGAGTCAAGCAACACCCTGAGCGCGTCCCAGCTGCACCTTTTATAGCCCCCCCCCCCCAGGGCCGTTACATCCGGGCCCGCCCACGCGATATTCACAGCCAATGATTTTAAAGAGAAGCACATTCCAAAAGTGAGTTACAGCGAATAAGTTTGAAGGTCAATCCCCAGGTCATAGCCTGCCAAGAAGCGACCCCTCCCGCGGGGAGTGGTGCTGCAGGGTGTCCTCTGTGGCCCGCCTAGTCACATAGGCAGTGCTTCGAATCCCAAAGTGAGTTAAAGAAGATAAGTACAGGGTACGTGCCTGGTCACCCATGCCTGCATCCAGGCGGGTTGTGAAACCAGATGTCCCTTGCAGAGAGAGGGTAGCAGTTTTTAGTTCTATGTGGGGGAGGGGGCCTCTCAAGACTCTAACATCACTCTAACAGCTCCCCGCTGGGATGTTCACGTGTTGAACGCTTGGTCCTCACCGAGGACCTTTAGTGGGTGGGGCTTAGAGAGAGGTGCGTAGGTCTTTGGGGGTGTGCCCTGGGAAGGGCTTCAGGTAAGACCTGACTTGGTTGCTCTAAGGACCCTCCGGACCCTGAGCTCCCAGGCTTCCTGTGGTCTCTCTTCCTACAGCTCCCGGGCATCCTCGTAGGATCACAGATCAGCCAGCTCCCCTGACCCCACAGGACCGAGCCCACCCTTGGCCATCACTCGGCCCTGGTGGACAGTGTCCCAGGAGCTGGGGACACAGCAGGAAGCGAGACCTCCGTGACACCCGCCATGCCTCGGGCTCCTCTGTGCCACACCATTGGTGTTTGGGGCTGGATCATCCTCTGGGGTGGGGGCTTCCCGGGCACTGCAGGGGGCTTAGCACTACCCTCATCTCTATCCATACATTCCCGAAGACGTCCCCCTGTCCACCCCAGCTGGGACAGCCAAATGTGTCTGTAGACTTTGCCACATGTCACCTATTCAGGGACAGAACTGTCCCGTCGTCCTAAGTCTGCATAGCCGGCCATCTGACAGGAAAAAGTAGAGTCAGGAGGCTGGCTGAGTTGCTATTAATACCCACAGGAGCCGGGCGCGGTGGTGCACACCCGTGATCCCAGTGCTTGGGAGGCTGAGACAGGAGCATCACAGGTTCGAAGCCGATCTCAGCAACTTAGTGAGGCCCTGGCTTCTAAATTAAATAAGGCTTGTGGTGTAGCTCGGAGGTAGGATGCCTCTGAGTTCAATCCCCAATTTAGGAGAAGGAGGAGGAGAAAGAAGAGGAGGAGGAGGAGGAGGAGGAGGAGGAGGAGGAGGACAGAATTTGAAGGACTTGGCTCCAAATGAGATAGACACCTGGCCAAGCAGCCCATGAAAGATGTTCAACACAGTTACTCATGAGAGAAATGCAGAGAAGGGCGCAGCGCGACGCCCCCCACCCCGCCAGGGGGCCCTGATAGGAAAATGATCAGCGTGGGGGGCTGTGGAGGAGCCGGTCCCTGGGCACCCCTGGTGGGAACACGGCATGATGCAGCCGGTGGCCCTAGGAAAGCCAAACACGAAATGGCAAGGTGACCCGGCAACCCCGCGCCTGGGCAGACATCCTGAAGTGCCCGGGACCCGTGTGCGCACAAACACGCGCGCCCAAGTGCTGACGGGTGCAAGGGCTATTCCTGACAGCCGCGGTGGACCAGCTAGAAACAGAACATCACCGCCGGTGACGGGATCGCGTTTGGCAATGCCAGGAGCTATGGCAGGAGTGAACTTCAAACCCCCGGTGTGCGAGAGAAGCCAGACACACACGGAATGTCCGGGACGGGCCAGGCCACGCGCACAGAAAGGGGATCAGTGGTTTTCTGGGGCTGGGGAGGGGTGACCACCGTTGGGGTCTTCCCTCTGGGGCGGAGAGATGTTTTGAAATGAGATAGTGGTCCTGCTCGCCTGACATCCTGAACATGGGCGTCACCACAGGGTCCAGCACCAGGAAGTGGTTAGCTGTTTTGTGAATATGACTTCAGTAAAAGTAAAATAGGGGAAAACATTAGAAGGACCAGGTTGGCATCTCCATGGCCCATGCCCCCATCAGGGCAGAAAGGTTTATCTATTAAGCTGCCTGCAGGTAGCTGCTTTTCTCTCTCTCCCTCCCTCCCTCTCTCTCTCTCTTCCTCTCTTTCCCTCTGTCCCTTCCTCCCTCCCTCTCTCCCTCTCTCTGTGCTAGGGATTGACTCCAAGGGCATTTTTTTTTCTCTGTGTATGGTATTTGGGATTGAACCCAGGGGTATTCTACCTCCAAGCTATACCCCCCAGCCCTATTTGTTTATTCTTTATTTTGAAGCAGGGTCTCGCTGAGTTGCAGAGGGTCTCACTAAGTAGCTGAGGCTGTCCTCAAACCACTATCCTCCTGTCTCAGCCTTTCAAGTACTGGAATTATAAGCGAGCGCCAACATGCCCCACTCCCTGCCCCCAAGCTGCACCTCCAGTCCCATTTTATTTTATGTTTTGGAATACAGTCTTGCTAAGCTGCTGCAGCTGGCCTCAAAACTGCAATCCCTGGCTCTGTATCTCACACCAAGAATGATCCAGATGGTAGAATTGGGGTGAAGTGTGTGTGTGTGTGTGTGTGTGTGTGTGTGTGTGTGTGTGTGTGTGTGGTACTGGGGATTGAACCCAGGGGCATTCTACCTCTGAGCTATACCCCAGCCCTATTTTATTTTGTATTTTGAATTAGTGTCTCCCTAAGTTGCTGAGGCTGGCAGTGAACCTGTGGTCCTCCCATCTCAACCTCCCAAGTCCTGGGGTTTCGGGTGTGCCACCACACCCGGCTTTTAACTCCATTTTTACCCATCCACAGATTCTATTTCGTCCATGGTAGTCACACATTACTAAGAGCACAGCCTGCCTGTGTTCAGACCCCGGCTTTGCTCTTCCCAGAAGTGTCCCCTGAGGAAGCATGTAGGTCCTCTGAGCCTCGGTCCCATCCTGTCAGATAACAATGGGATGATAACGGTGCCTGCTCTATGGGTCTGCTACACAAAATAAAAACAGAAACCCACAAGAAATATTTTGCTTGGAACAGGACACACAGCAAGTGCTTGTGTGGATACGATAGCAGTGACCTCACTCGTGAACACTTTAAGGGAAGCCGCAGTGTCCACGATGTTGTGGTCACACAAAGGACACTGGAGGAGTGAGCAGAGGAGTGGCCTCAGGCCAGCGGTCAGCCAGCGGGACCTGGACACCACGTGGGGAAAAGTGGCAGGCGTGTTCGGGGTCACCGCGACGTGCGTGACTGCAGCGAAGGCCCCCACCTTCGGTCCTGGCCACAGCACTGAGAGCAGAAGGCTTGGCAGAGGAGCCACAGTGCAGGGGCCGCGGCCCTCCCCGGCCCCTGCCACAGGGCAGACAGCAGCCAGTGCCCCAAAGCACCCAGGGCGACGGAAAACCATGACACGGCCCTGCTGACCTGGCCTGCTGGACGGTCCTGTGACGTGTTTTGGTGAAAGACTGCCCAGGGGCAAAGACTTTTTTGCACAAAAACAAACAAATAAAACAAGTACATTAGCCAAAGCAGCCACACTCTAGCTCGTGGGGAGACGGCGAGGCCATCTTCTCCTCTTTGGCGGGCACCCCAGCCTGCTGGCCCTCTAGCAGCACCCTGATTTCTGATTAACGTACCTATCAAGAACAGGACGCCAGGCATGGTGGCGCATGCTTGTACAGGAGCATCGCGCAGGTTCGAAGCCAGCCTCGCTGACTTAAGAGACCCTGTTTCCAAATAAAATATAAAATAGGTCTGGAGTGTAGCCTGGAGGTAGAAGGGTTCCATCCCCAGTACCACCAAAAAAAAAAAAAAAAAAAAAAAAGAATGGGAGGGAACTGGCCAGGTGTGGTGGTGCATGCGTATAATCCCAGCATTCAGGATGCTGAGAACAGAGGCTCACAGTTCACAGACAGCCTCAGCTACTTAGGCCCTTTGCAACTCAGTGAGACTCTGTTTCAAAAAAATTTAAGAAGACTAAAAAATAGGGCTGGGGGGTAGCTCGGAGGTTCAGTGTCCCTCCCCAGTATTCAGGTTCCATCCCCAGTATTGCAAGAGAGAGAAAGACAGAGAGGGAGAGAGGGAGGGAGGAAAGGAGGGAGAAAGAGAGAGAGACAGAGAGAGAGACAGAGAGAGAGAACAGAGAGAGAGAGAGAGAAAGAGAGAGAGAAGGTGTCCCCTGGTCCTGGATGGGTAAGAGTCAGGGCACAATTGAATAGCTGGATTAACAGAGGTGAGGGAGGAGAGCAGAGAATGAATGATGAGCTGGCATCGCCACTAGACACTAAGAAAGCAAGAGACCCAGGTGGCACCCAGTGGGCCTGGAACCCACCCTTGGATGGTGCATGATGCCCCCTGCTGGCTACATCCAGACACTACAAGGAAAGAAGCCAGGCGTTTAAACTAGACCAGGGGCTCTATTGTCCAGGACCGCAGTGGGTCTGAGTCTTCCCTGGCACCTGCATCTCCTCCGGATTTGCTGAGCAAGGGAGACAAGACACCGGGCTCAAGGCTGTGGGTCAGCACGGAGCTGGCAGTTATAAAGCCCGGGCTTGGGAACACGGGTCCAAGAGTGAGGGACGGCATTAGGTATGTATGTAGTTCTACACCCCACAAAATGGAGCATGATTTTACTTCTTGACTTGAAAAAAAAAAAACCCTTCATAATGTATTCCTCAAGCCGGGCATGTGTCATCTCAATACTTGGGAGGCTGAGATAGGAGGATCGCAGGTTTGTGGCCAGCCTCAGCAACTTAGTGAGGCCCTCTGCAACTTAGTGAGACTCTGTCTCAAAATAAACATTTAGAATAGGGCTGGAGATGTAGGTCAGAGGTACAAAGCCCCTGGGTTCAATACCCAGCACCCCCAAAAATATATTCCTAAAAAAAACGTGTGGGAAGCTGGGCATGGTGGCCCATGCTTGTAATCCCAGTACTTGGGAGGCTGAGACAGGAGGATCGCACAGGTTCAAAGCCAGCCTCAGCTACTTACTGAGGCTCTCAGCAACTTAGTGAGACCCTGTTTCCAAATGAAAACATAAAATAAGTCTGGGAGTGTAGCCCAAAGGTAGAAAGCCTCTGGGTTCCATCCCTAGCACCACAAAAGAAAAGAAAAGAAAAAGTGTGGGAAAATACATACACACCAATGATATATAGACATTTGTTGTTTCTGGGACTGGTTTCATGAATCCTCTCTCGCTCCATTTTCAATATAGTTTACAATTACAAAATTATTAACTATGGCTTCGGTATTCAAATGCGATTATACGAGAAGTGTCTGTCTGTTTGCTTGCTTGCTTTGGGTACTGGGGATGGAACCCAGGGGCATTGGACCTCCGAGCCACACGCCCAGCCCTATTTTATTTGTTGTTTTGAAACAGTGTCTCACTAGGTTGCTGAGAGTCCCGCTAAGCTGCTGAGGCTGGCCTTGAATCTGCGGTTCTCCTGCCTCAATCTCTCCTGGATTACAGGCGCGTACCACCTCGCCCAGCTAGGTTTTGTTCTAGGTGCCGGCCAGGCTGATGCTGTATTGCTGGCTTCGGCGAGGCTGGGGATATGGACGGGGCAGCCAGTGCAGAGCGATCTGGGACAGGGGCTGGGAGGCACCAGAAGTGGTGGTTGGTGCCCCGCGGCAATTGGTGGGGAGGAAGGGTGGAGGAGGGCCGCGTCCTGGGCTCCTCTGGGCTTCTGGTCTGGGTGACGGGGAGACTCCTTCAAGAACACGGACATCAAGGAAGGTGCAGCTTTGGGCAGGCGATGCCGATGGCCCAGTGGTAAAGAGATGGCGCTAGGGGGCCTCTGCCAGGGCAACTGGGCTTCAAAACAATAAGTTTGTGCTAGGCGAGAAGGGAGAACAGGGTTCTTGGAAGGAGAACAGGGGGTTCGCGTGGTAGCAACGCGCAGGGTTTGAATGACGGGAGAGAAGGGGTGAGAATGAAGCTTGTGAGTTAGGCTGGGCTGGGACGAGGACCTGGAGTGCCTGGAGTCTGCACTGTCCCGTGAGCCGCAGATTTCTAAGCATTTTGACCGGGAAGCAGTGTGAACAAGGCTGTTTTTGGAAGGAGGCCGCGGCACGGAGGAACCCTGTGCTGTGGGAGAAGCTGATGCTCTGAAGGGGGTTACCAAGCCCGGCAGCGGGTGTGGGAGCAGGTGGGGAGTTCATTAAAGATACATACTTGCTGATGAGTTAAGACGATTACAGCAGCTGGCTCAGAGGATTGGAGGTGCAAATAGGCTGTTGACTTCTGCCACTTGGCAGCAAAGAGTGCCCAGAACCCTGAGACACGACGGGCAGCGTTTAGCACCAGCAATGTCTGGTAGCCACATCTTGACGAATTTTACACCTATCCTTCCTCTAACCCAGCTGCTCATCTTCCACTCGCCCCTCCACCATTCTTTTTCACTCTATAGTTCCATCCATCAATCCACACATCCACCCATCCACACATCCACCCATCCACACATCCACACATCCATTCATCCATCCATCCATGTGTTCATCCATCCATCTACTGATCCATCCATCCACACATCAATCCACACATGCATGCATGCATGCATCCATCCATCCATCCAGATATCTACTCATGCTCCTATCTCTCTTTCTATATCTCCACCCTCCCATTCATTTTCCCACCCACCCATCCTTTTATCTTCCCATCCATCCATCCATCCATCCATCCATCCATCCGACATTTGAACACCTCCCATGTTCCCTGTTCTGTTCTAGGCGCTGGGGACCCATCGGTGTGCAGGGCAGACGAGGTCACTGCTCTTATGTAGAGCGCCTTCCTGAGCGGAGACGGATAAGCCAAGTGGACTGGAAGACTCGAGTAGCATGTGCCGCAGAGAGGACTGAACAGGGAGAGCAGTGGGTAGCTGCCTTGGCTGGGCCCACTGGGGATGCCTCTCTCTCCGGGGAGTGGTCATGGGAGCACATGGAGGTGGAGGCAGGGCAGGAGGCCCGTTAGAGACAGCTCAAGGGAGGCCACCGCGACTCCACTGGCCTCTGCAGCTGGGACAGTCCTTGGGAGGTGCCCCCTCCCTGCTGAACCCAGCTAAGCCACAAACTCATAAGAATATCAAAAGGCATTGCTGTCTTAAGCCGTGCCTCGATGTGTCTTTCTTCCTCAGTTTCCCCATCTGAAAAGTGGGTGCAGTGACCCCCGCCTTCCAGGTTTGTTGAGAAGAAAACTGAAAGTAGGTCCCAAAAGAAAACAACAAATTCTTGGTGGCCAGTTTGGGTTTTTGTTGTTGCTGTTGTTGTTTTTGGTGCTGGGGTTTGAACCCAAGGGAAATTCTACCTCTGAGCTACACCCCAGAGCTATTTTACTAATTATTTCGATACAGACTTTCCTTAAGTTGGTGAAGTTCTCACTATGTTGCTGAGGTTGGCCTTGAACCTGTGATCCTCCCGTCTCATTATTGCCCATGAGCATAACCCTCTGCTCCCTCCTCATCTCTTCTCTCTGGAGCTGGGTCCTGCTGCTCTGGCTGGGTATGCGGCAGCAGGACTTGTCCTCCACCCACCCAGAGCGGCAGGCCCCAGAGTCCTGGGGGCAGAGAAGAGGTCCCGGGAAGACGATCCCATCCGATGTGTGCGCAGTGTAGAGTGTGGCTGCGCCCCGGGCACAAAAGGAACCGGAGTGGCCGTGACATCTGGCCGTCAGCTGCGTCTCCACTGCGGAGTCTAAGGTGATCGGCGATTTGGCACCTGCTCACTCCTGGGCAGCAGAGACCAGAAACAAGACTACTCCAGCTGGAGAACATTCCCAAGACCATCCGCACCGTTTACAAGTCACAGGTTCGCACGCCTGCGGGGCCCGGCAGGTGGCAGAAGAACACAGGGGTGCCCCCCCTCCAGGTAGGTGGGTTGTGTTAACAATGCCTTTTGTTTTCCTGTGACCTCCAGCGGGGCGCGGTGGTGGGCATCTGTAATCCTCCTACTTGGGAGACAGGAGGACAGCAGGTTCCAGGATCATCTCGGCAAGGCAGTGAGACTCTCAGAAACCTAGGAAGACCCTGTTTCAAAACAAAATATAAAATAGGGCTGTGGGCGCAGCTCGGGGGTAGAACTCCCATGGGTTCAGTCTTCTCCGTAGATATGTCAAGAACCTAAGTCACGTCCAGAAAGTTGGTCTGTGGATGTCTGGGGCTGGGGGACTTGGGGGTCATTGAGGATGACTGCTAATGGAAGCCTTATTTATTTATTTATTTATTTAGTAAGTGATGAAAATGTTCCAGAATTAGACCATGACATCAGAAGGCCAGGCTCCAGCTCATTATTATTTTTTTTAGTAACATTTGTTCATAATTTTTTTTTTTTGGAGCTGGGGAGGGAACCCAGGGGCATTCGACCTCCGAGCTATACCCCCAGCCCTATTTTTTATTCTTTATTGTGAAACAGGGTCTCACTGAGTTGTAGAGGGCCTCACTAAGTAGCTGAGGCTGTGCGTGAACCGCGATCCTCCCGTCTCAGCCTCCCGAGTACTGGGATGACAAGGGTGCATGTGCCCCACGCCTGGCTTGTTCATAGTTTTATTTGCCTTTTCTCGTTCTTTTCCGCTTGGTACTTCTTTTCTTCTATAGACCTGTACTGGCGCCTTGAAGCCTCACGTCATCATGTAGTTCAGAGAGCTAAGCACACACATGGATTCTGTACGTGGTGCTCTCCATCGGTTGACCCAGTGATATTCTACTTCTAGGCTACACCTCCAGCCTTTTATATTTTTTATTCTTATTTTCCCTTAGAAGACATAGGTTGCTGGGCGTGGTGGCGCACGCTTGTAATCCCAGCATTTGGGAGACTGAGACAGGAGGATCGGAGTTGGCAGACAGCCTCGGCTACTACTTAGCGAGGCCCTTTGCAACTCCGTGAGACCCTGTTTCAAAATAAAAAATAAGCCGGGCGTGAGGGCCACACTTGTAATCTCCGCGCTTAGGAGGTGGAGACAGGAGGATGGCACAGGTTCGAAGCCAGCTCAGATGGCTCAGGAGACCCTGTTTCCAAATAAAACATAAAATAGGTCCAGTAGTGTAGCCCAGAGGTAGAAGGCCCCTGGGTTCCATCCCTAGCACTACAAAACAGACAAACAAACAAACAAAAAACATAGGTTCATTTGTTGTTTTAACTATTCTGCACTTCGTAAAGTAACTTGTTCTTCTAAAGGTCGAGTTGGGTGCTGGGCTTCTCAGTGACATCTACCACAGCGCTCTGAAAACAGACCAGCTCCGCTTCACCAGACTCTGTGTCCTCTAGGTAACCGATTCTGCGGCAAAAGCAATGATCTAAACCTTTAAAAACCCAGTTTTCTGAAAATGGATGGGACACAACCACCTTGTGAATTTCAGTCTCTTGTCATTTGCCAAAGATTTGCAAATACACAAAACTCAGGTTGTTTGTTGTTGTTTTTGTTGTTTTGGTACTGAGAATTGAACCCAGGGAAGTTCTACCTCTGAGCTACGCATCCAGCTCAGCCCTTCTCTAAATTTTTGTTTTGAAACAGGTCTCACTAGCCTACTGAGAGTTTCACTACATTAATTGTTGAAGCCGGCCTTGAACCTGTGATCCTCCAGGCTCAGCCTCCCATGTACTGGGATTACGGACATGCGCCACCATGCTGGCTCACGGCTAAGTAATAATATCAACACACAGAAACAATAATATAGCAAAAATAATATCAACATCCTCCAAGTCCTAGGAAACAACGTTCAAACATCTGTGTGTTCTGTGACACCACACTGGTTATGAATATTCATATCTCTGGCTGTAATACTAACCATATATTTGCTCTTCCAAATGAGGCCGGGTCTCCTCTTGGGACTATTATCGAATCATATATTAGTTATGTGGTTTTAAGGTTCTAGTTTCCCAATTTTCTTAAGGTCAAGTTGATGTTAAAAGTGAAACACGTAAACGTATATTTACAGTGTGAATTAAAAGTAAATAAAAGCCTTTGGTTTCATTAAAGCCCAAATGATATCAGAGGTAAACACCTGAGCGCTCGCTTTGCAAGTTTCTGGAACTTGCTAAGCCTCCGGCAGGCTCAGTGGTGTCCTTCTGCCCGAGGTTAACATCTGAAACCCTGTCGTTCTGGTTCTGTTTGAAACAGCCTCATGGTCCATTAGCCACTTTATGGAGGCATGAATTTTCCTGGGGCACCATCAATCGCCTGGAAAGGGAAATTGGAGGCTGGGGGGCAGAATGCTCCATAAAAGCTAGGCTTTGTGACGCCCGGGAGGATTAAGCCCAGAGCCCTCATCCTTCATCCCCAGTGGTCTCGGGGGACACCTCTCAATCAGAGTCGTGAGCTCTGGAACAGAGCTGCCCAGAAAGGAAAGGAAAGGAAAGGCCCAGAAAGGAAACCCAGCTCAGCTCCAACTTCTTGCCTTTTTTGTTTTTTAAAGCCGGGAGTGGTGGTGCACGCTTGTAATCCCTGCGCTTGGGAGGCGGAGACAGGAGGATTGCACAGGTTCGAAGCCAGCCGCGCTCGTTTAAGAGACCCTCTTTCCAAATAAAAAACCTATAAAATAGGTCTGGGAGTGTAGCCTGGAGGTAGACAGTCTTCCAGGAACCCCAGTACCACCCCCCAAAAAAATTCTAGTTGTGGCATCTGATGAGGACTTAGTGTAATTAAATTGGTGGCAGGGCTTGAGAGATGAAACAGCTATTTTGAGGGAGAGAGTTTTTCCAGCTGAGCTGGGGGATCAATTAAGTCCCCAGCTGAGATAGCAAATCATTAGCGCCTCTGGGATCCAGAGGTGGCCCACGCAGGCCAGTCACATGGGAGCCCCAGAGAGGCTGGTGACAGCATCAGTCAGGGACAGAAATGTGGAGGCGTTGGCCTGGGTCAAGGTGGGGATGGAATAAGCCATAAAAATACCTCTGGTCTGTCTGCCCCGTGCGACGTGAGTGATGGGCCAGCTGAACCACCTGAACAGGTCGGCCACATTCTGAACCCAAATCCTCCCTGGCCTATTTCCCCCGATAATTGAGAGTTGCCCCAAGGCACAGACCTGGGATGGATCTGGGATCCCCAGTCCCACGCATCTGCCTCCGAATGGGCAGCCATAGGAAGACCTGAGCTTGTTTATTGGCTGCAAAACCCCCAAAGTGGTGCCCCCAGAGAACTGGAGCAGATGCTAATTCAGCTCCCACAGAGCCAGGAGGATTGAGTACAAGGCGCCTCTCCTGGCCCAAGGAGAGTGGGGACGCTCAGCTTCCTCCACCGAGACAGCTCGCCTTCCTCAGGGACCTATGCCAATTTCCCGGGGGCATTTGACCCCAGTGATATACTCCCTGCCCCAATTTTTATTCTTTATTTTGAAACAGGGTCTCACTAAGGTGCGGAGGGCCTCACTAAGTAAATGAGAACCTCCGCTCTCAGCCTCCCCAATGCTGGGATTACAAGCGTGCACCACCATGCCCAGCAGATATATGCCAACTTCTGCCACTCTGGAGAGAGCTGGATGAGTTGGAAGCTAAAGGAGACCCACTCATCGGATGTGCTCCTCTAAATGGGGCCGGGTCCTTCCCTGACCCGAACAGCTGCTCCCACAAGATCCCCCAGTGCCCCTGCCCCAGCCCCCAGGGTCCTTCCCCCTCTGGCTGTCCCTGGTCTGGCAGCGGAAGGGTCAGCCCTGGACAGCAGGGGTCTCCAGACCTTGCAACCCAGGCCCATTCTGAGCAGGCAGCGCCCTGCTAAGCTCACCAAATGTTCCCAACAGAAACGTGGGCTTCGTGGGGTACAAAACACTGGGGTTGCACCAGCCCAAAGTCAGCCATCAGTGAGCGGCAGCAGGGGACCTGCAGAGGCTCCCAGAGGCCAGACAAGGCAGAGACAGGCTGGAGGTGTGGGAATGTGCGGGTGTAACCGGTCTGGCCTCCCGCGCACCCCAACCCTCGCCTCTGACCCAAGCTCCCCCGTTTTGAATCTCAACTCCCATCCATAAGCTGCGTCACCACAGACAAGAGCCTTAAGGGTTGTACGATAAAACAAAAACCGGGGTTTTTCAACTCAGCCCTGCTGGCACTGGGGCCTGGCGCTTCCTTGCTTTGGGTGCGTCCGGTACGCCACAGGTGCCTAGCAGCTGGCTTCGGTCCTCCAGGGACCAGCGGCACCTCCCAGCAGTCGGGGAGGCCAAAGACATCTGGAGACAAGAGACCGTCAGCCACCTAGCGAGACTGTTTCCAAACAAACCAACAAAGAGGGTGGGGGTGGGGGGTGTAGCTCAAAGTTCGAATGCCCCTGAATTCAATCGCCAGTACTGCGCGCACACACACATACACACACACACACACACACACACACACACACACACGGTGAGCGAGGGGGCACACGCCTGTCATCCCAGCACTTGGGAGCCTGAGACAGGAGGAGCACAGATTTAAGGGCAGCCTTGGAAACTTAGGGAGACTGTTTCAAAAAGTAAATAAAATTTAAAAAGGCTAGGGGTGAAGGCGGGCGTGGTGGCACACGCTTGTAATCCCCACGCTTGGGAGGCAGGGACAGGAGGATCGCGCAGGTTCGTAACCAGCCACGCTGGTTTAAGAGACCCTGTTTCAAAAATATAAAATAGGTCTGGGAGTGTAGCCCGGAGGTAGAAGGGCTTCCAGGAACCCCAGTACCACCAAAAAAAAAAAAAAAGGCCAGGGGTGTGCCTCGGAGGCAGAACCCCCATGAGTTTCATCCTCAGTAAACAAACAAATGAAAAAACAAGTGGTATCTGCACAACACAGTATTGGTCTTTAAAAGAAAGGCAAAATTCTGACACACTCTAAAACAGAAACCAACCTTCAGGGCTATGTGAAGCCCGGCGGTCACCAAAGGGCACATTCGAGAGAGTTCCAACGCGGCTCTAGAACAGCAAGCTCAGGGAAGGGAGGTGGGAGGCAGAAGGGGTGGAGTTGGTGCTAAGGGGAGCAGCTGTCTTTTCCATCTTCCTTCCTTTTTTGTGCTCTGGATGGAACCCAGGGCCTTAGACACGCTAAGCACGCACTGAACCACCGAGCTACGTCCCCACTGTGGGTCTTAGTGTTAAAAGAAAATAATACAAGACATTAAAATGCTGTTAAAATAAAAGATGACCCCACGCTCGGGGAGCCCTTGTCGGGAGCAGTGCTGGCCTGGCGGTGGGGCCGGGGCAGAGGCCATGAATTCGGGCCAAGTCTGAATGGACGCTCAGAATGTTTGGTCTACGTTTGCTTTTTAATTAGCTGCCAACACTTAAAAGTAGCAACACTGTATTTGAAAATCTGTGTTTCTTGAACCTCTGGGAAGATCTGGCACTGTGGGGCCTCTCTTCCTGAGGGCGGTGGACTCTGGGATGGAGGCGCGCTGGGGACCCTTCACACGGGACCCCCCACACCCGCCTCCGTTTTCCACAGTCCCCACCGCTCCCTATCGCTTCCATCCCCGCCCAGCCAGTCTGTGCCTGTGACCAGCGCTTTGCCCCCTGGGACATCTTGCCATCTGTGTGCTGTGGACCTGGAGTTCTGTTTCTAGAAGTGCCTTCAGGATAGGAAACTTACAAATAGTCCAGGTGAGGTCCACTCTAGGGACAGGGAAACTGAAGCCCAGGAGGCTAAAGGACCCGCCCAGTATCAGCCCAGTGAGCTGCACTGAAGCTAGTGGCCAGGCCTGGGCGTCCCCTTCCTGATCCCCAGCCGGTCCCATGGCCTCAAACCATCCGCACGGGCATTTGCTAAAACATTACCCGTGGGTGTGTGTGAGATTTTTTTTTTTTTTTTTTTTTTTTGTACTGGGGATTGAACTCAGGGGCATTCTGCCTCAGAACTACTCTCCCAGCCCTATTTTATTTTTCATTTTGAAACAGGATCTCACTAAGTTGATGAGAGTCTCACTAGTTGCTGATGCTGTCCTCGAACCTGTGATCCTCCTTCCTACCTCCCCCTCAAAGGTACTGGATTACAAGCATGCGCCACCATGGCTGGCTGTGAGAATTTTTCTGGATGAGATTAGCATCTGCATTTAATTGTGAGACTGCGTAAAGCAGACGTTTAATTGGATGTGGGTGAGCCTCATCCAATCAGTCGAAGGTCTGGACACTAAGAAGCAAGCTTCCTGCCATGCGGCCTAGAGCCAAGACACTGGGTTTCTTCCCCCTCCATCTTTGAACTCAGACTACATCCTCAGTTTTTCTGGTTCTCCTCTCTTCCTGAGGCGGCAGGTGGGCCTATCATTTGAGGTCTACCATCCATTTACCACCCTTGTCAACAATAATTAAGGCGGTGAACATTTGTCCATCACTTTTGGCAAACCCAGGCGATGCCAGCAGGCTTCCAGTCCCTGAGCTCCGGGGAGGGAGGAGTGTGACTGGCGCCATTAGGACCAGAAGGAGACAGCCAGAGAAGGGGGCTTCCTGCCCAAGTCACAGCGCTAGGAAAAGGCTGAGCCAATTCTGCCCGAGTCTGGCCAATTACTCAGAGCTCAAACACAATTGCAAATTCTCCACCATTAAGCAACAACCACTGTCTCACGCTCCAAAAATTACATCAACCGCCGGCATTCAATAACATCAATCCCAAAAGACGATCAGGCTGTCGGCGCTGCGCCCAGCGGGAAACCCAGCTTCTCCCACACGAGGACCTGAATTGGACCATGGGAGCCATTACACCGCCGCTGTAGAGGACTGTCACCACCAATTGATTCCACGACTGATAGCCCGTGTCCTACCCAAAGCGATGGTGAGCATTCTGTGCAATTTCCAATAGCTTAAGTGTCCTCGCTGACATCCTGGGACAGATTTTTCTTTCTAAATACACTTGGAAACGGTTGTTTCCCAGCCTCGAATCAATCCGTCATGAATGGGAAACACCAGGCTCACTGAAGTTCTCATCGCCTGATATCTCCAGGAACCCATCCATCCTTCTATTGAGCAGGCCCCATAGGATAAACAGGATTCGAGAGCCAGCCACCTGGGTTCAAATCCTGGCTCTACTCTTTGGGAGCCGTGTGACCCTGGGCCAGGAACCTCTCTGTGCCTTGACATCCTTATGCGGGAGGCTGGAGCGAACTGAGTTCAGTAAGACTGAAACCCATCTGTGAGCGTGGAATCATGAGACAGTACCCAGACGACTGGTGGGCTCGTCTTTGGTCAGACAGAGAAGGCTGTTTCCAATAACAGACAACTTGGACCTCCCGGCTTTTAATCTAGGTTCAGTTTGTCCTGGTTCAAATGCATTTCCTTAAATAATTCATTCTTCTTCATACTTTAATCTTCAAAGCCCTCAGTGCCTGTAGTCTTAGCAAGACCGTGTGCCTAAAAGCAATTAAATTCCCACTAGCGCTCAGGCTGGCTGGTGGTGACAAGCTCACAGCTGGGGCCATAGAATCAAAGGTGTCTACCTGATGCTTCTCTGGACAGATGCTCCCAATGACAGAGGGGCAGTGTCTCAGCCACCATCCTCCCTGCTGTGACCCCAACACCTGACCACATGACTTGGAGAAAGGAAGCAGATTCGCTCACAGTTCTGGAGATTTCAAGGGTCCAGCCCACGTCAGGCCGGGTCTGCGGAGTTCAGGGCCTGGCGGCAAGAGCAAAGCTCTGCTTTCACATCATAGAGCCCAGAAGCAAGCGAGGACAGGCCAGGAGATTCAGACGTGAGCACAGTGCGTAAGCCCACACCTCCATACCCGCCTCCTCCAGCCACAGCCCGCCTGCCTGGGTTAGCAAACAGTGAATCCATTATGATGACAACCCTCATCCACTCTGAACATCAACACGTGAGCCCTCAGGGGACAATCCGTATCTAACCATAACAGAAGGGCTGGGTGCTGCCAGGGTCCCACCCGCATTAGGTGGCTGTAGTATGGCAGCTCGGCCTGGTCAGCCTCTGGGGCATGTGGATCTGCTGAGCTGGAACTTTAACCTCCTGTCGGCCAGGGCTGAGGGACTGGGAGGCTCATCCCAAGCTGGGGTGGCCGGGCCTTGACCGAGAGGTCGGCGCACACATCTTGCCACCGAGACGGCCGTCTTTCTCCACCACCTGCTTTTGGGGCCACCTCCCTGGCCACCCGGAATTGGCCCAGAACGCAGGTCCTGTCCAAGGACACTGCAACATCATAACGCTTGTCTGATGTTGGGCCACAGATGCGCCAGGCCCGAGGCGGCGTCCAGGAGGTACCGTGAGACTCAGAGGTGGTAAAGGCCAGTGTGTGGCAGGCAGAGCAGGGTTAAAGGCCCACCAGCACGCTCAGTTTCAAACCTGGAGCGCACACTGGACATGGGGGCCTTTGGGACCTCCCAGAGCTGTGTTTTCTGCCATGATATCAAAAGCCCGGTCCCCAGGGTGTTCCTGAGGCCCCTCTGCAGAGACAGTGTCACCTTGCTCTCCTCTCAGTGGCAGAGCAAAGCCAGCCAGGGGCCAGAAGTCGGGGGCACCTCTGCATCACCAGCAGGCCGTCGCCCTGCCCTTCCTCATACGAGAAATGAATTCACCTCGTAAATCACCAAGACATACTTGCAGATGAGCTTTGAGGTCTCTGTGAACACAGAGCCGCAAGAAAGGTGTTTAAGGACACAGCGATGACCGCCGCCGTCCAGTCTCAGCCACGCTGCCCTCGCCGCGGTGTGCCCTTCACAAGTCGCTCGGTTCCTCAGAGCTTCTGATTCCTGTCTGTAGGAAGGTAACGCAAAGCACCTCCCAGCTGTCCGGAAGGTTGAACTTGTGCCGGAAAGGAGGCTGCAAAATCTCAGCTACGCACCGCAGGGCAGCTCTGGAGCGCGCGTGAGCGAACACAAAATGAGGATGTGTTGAGTGTGTGCTTGGGTTTTTTCTTATGTAGACATTATTGTGTCTGTCTGTGTTGTACTGGGGATTGAACCCAGGGGAATTCTACCTCTGAGTTGTACCCCCAGCCCTATTTTTATTTTGTCATTTAGAGACAGAGTCTTACTAAGTTGCTGAGGGTCTTGTACATTGCTAAGACTCTTCTTGAACCTGCGATCCTCCTGTCGCAGCCTCCCAAGTACTGGGGTTACAGGCCTAGTTCTGTAGATATAAATTATGCAGGAATATATTAAAACAATTGTTAGCAGCTGAGTGCTGGTGTCCCACCCGCCCCTCACATCACAGATTATAACCCCAACTCCCAGTGGGATGGTCTGAGGAGGCGTGCACATTGGGAGGTGACGGGGTCACGAGGGTGGAGTTCTCTGAGTGGGATTAGCCCCTTATAAAAGACACCCCAGAGAGCTCTCTTGGTCTCTCTGTACCTTGTGAGGACACAGAAGAAGCGGACCAGCCTGGAAGAGGGCCCTAACCAGAGCCCAACCGTGCTGCCCCCTGACCTCGGGCCTCCAGCTTCTAGAATCCTGAGAGAAATCTCTGCAGTTTATAAGCCACCCGGTCTCTGGTGCTCTGCTCTACCAGCTCACACTGACTAAGACAATTCCACACACAGGAAAGACGCAGAGCCAAGCAGGAGAGAATGATGGCAGCAGAGCCAGAGCCTCCGCTCTTCTCTCTCTCTTCCTTCCTTCTCTCTCTTTTTCTTTCTTTTTGGTGGGGATGGAACTCGGGAGTGTTCTCCCTCTGAACTACACCCCTAGCCCCTTTGTATTGTTTTACTTTAAAGCAAGGTTTCACTAAGTTGTTAAGGGCCTTACTAAGTTTCTGAGGCTGTCCTTGAACCTGCAATCCTCCTGTCTCAGCCTCCCAAGTCCCGGGATTCCAGGCCTGCACCACCACACCCGGCCTGTTTCTCAGTCATTCTTTGGAGAGCCAGCATTTGACTTTGCACACATACACGTTTTTAAACCCTAAACAATATGCTGCTGTAGAGTCTCTGCCTGGCTTTTCACGTCAACAGGTCTTACCTTCCTAGTGCAAAAAGACTTTACTCTATCTAATCTCTGGACCAGACTCGAGTTACCTTGATGTGACCCCAAAATGTCTCTCAGCCAATTTGTCCAAATGAGTATCTAGTTACTGAACAGGGAACTGGTGTATCACAGGAAAACCTAAGGCTTGAGACCCTGAGGCAGTTTGGGGCAGGAGAAAGAGCTCCATTTGTATGTCCATCCATCCACCCACACATCCATCCAACCATCCACCCATCCATCCATCCATCCATCCAACCATCCAACCATCCATCCATCCATCCATCCATCCATTTATCCATTCATCCATTTATACATATATACATATATACATCTATCCATCCACCCACCCATCCATCCATCCATCCACCCACCCATCCACCCATCCACCCATCCATCCAACCAACCATCCATTCATCTGCCCATCCATCACCCACCCATCCATCCACCCATCCATCCATCCATCCATCTGCCCATCCATCCATCCATCCATCCATTTATCCATCCATCCATTTATACATATATACATATATAAATCTATCCATCCACCCACCCATCCACCCATCCACCCATCCATCCATCCATCCATCCATCCAACCATCCATTCATCTGCCCATCCATCACCCACCCATCCATCTACCCATCCATCCATCCATCTGCCCATCCATCCATCCATCCATCCATCTGCCCATCCATCCATCCATCCATCCATCCATCCATCCATCCATCCATCCCTTGCTATATGCCCATTCCATACCCACCCTGGTGCCAGGTATATAAATGACCAAACTTCCAGATCTGGGTCAACTTGCCCTCTTCAGTGGAGCCATATCTGAGCCCAACTCCTCAGACCCAGGCCCTCCCTGTCCCCACAGCACAAGGCTGCTAGAGCATCTCAGCCCACTGTCCCGCGGGGACAGGAGACCAGCAGCCACTCATCCAGGCTCACTCTACACGCACCCCGGCTGTCCTGTCCATCCTTCCTACTTATTTAGCTGAGAAGGGCATTTGGTGTAAGAGCCAACATTTCTGCTGACAGAAAAACAAGTCAGACAATATTTCTTTCTGAAGTCACAAATATTTTTTGTGTTCCAGTAAAGAATAAAGCCTCTGCATTAAAAAAAAAAAACAGGTCAATTATTCTATTGCTTTTAGCTTCTCAATCTTGCCCGAGTCCTTGCTCTAGGATACTGAGCATCCAGAGGACAGCGGGTGTTCTCATGACCTTGCTCCCCTCCGAGGAAAAACACTGCCCTAGATTTCCTGCCTCTTCATGAAGCCGAGACATGTCTGGAGTGATCAGCTCTTAAGAGGTGCGAAAGCATATTGTGAGATTTTTTTCCCCCTGCAATAGAAATGTGTTTGTGACTCTAGTGAACAAACACATATGCACACACGTGTGCAAACACACTCACACAGGATATGCTGCTGTCAGGATATCAGACTCAATGAAGACCTGTTTCTTTGACGTTCTTAATAAACCCACTAAGAATAATCCCAAACCTCCGCGGCTTATATGCCACGTCCTATGGTGTTTATGTGCTTGACTTTATTTGATCTTTACGGTGACAATTTGAGACAGATTCTATCAAACAATGATCAGCCTCATTTTACAGATGAGGAAACAATCCCAGAGAATCTAAAAACTTGCCCAAGAAAATACAGATATTGAAAGAATAAAGCCAGGCGTGGTGGCGCACGCTTGTAATCCCAGCATTCGGGAGACTGAGACCGGAGGTTCTTGGTTCGCAGATAGCCTCAGCTATTTAGGGAGGCCCTTCGCAATTCAGTGAGACCCTGTTTCAAAAATAATAAAACTAAAAACTAGGGCTGGAGGTATAGCTTGGGGGTACAATGCCTCTGGGTTCCATCCCCAGTACCACAAAAAAGAAGAAAGAACAGAGATGTAGCCCAGGTAGGCCAATCCCACAGCCTGCAACCTTCACCTGCCCAGGTGATAGTTGAGCTGTGTATAAAATAAAAAAAAAAACGCATAAGCTGGGCATAGTGATGCACACTTGTAATCTCAGCATTTGGGAAGCTAAGACAGGAGGATCACGGTTCGCAGACAGCCTCAGCTACTTATTGGGACCCTCTACAAAAAATAAAAATAAATAAAAAGGCTCACGATTTATTATATAGAGCTATGGATTGTTCTGAGCCAGAAGATACAACCAGAAAGGTTAGAAATGGCAGAAGGCACAAGAGCAGTCAGACCACAAAGCCTCGGGGCCCCTCCCACTGAGAGGCAGGCTGCATCCCCTCCCCTCCAGTGTGGGCCCGCTGACCACAGACCAGCCAAAGCAGAGGCCCTGCCTGACCCTTGAGGGTGGCCGACAAGAGGCCCTGCGGCCCCTGACTGCCAAGGTCATCTTAAAGTGGATCCTCCCACCCTCTGCCCGGGCGTTTGGGTCCCCAGCTGAGGCCTGGTCATCGCGGGGCAGAGAGAAGCTCCTTGCAGCCCCCAAGCCCTGGCCACAGAACCACAGGGCTTTTTATTTTTTATTTATTTATTTTTTTTTTTTAGTCCATATGGAATGGTCACTCTGCTCAGAATGGTCTTTTTTTTTTTCCCCTGTATTGGGGATGGAACCCAGGGGCATTCTACCTCCAAGCTACACCCCCAGCCCTATTTTTTATTCTTTATTTTGAAACAGGGTCTTAATGAGTTGCAGAGGGCCTCACTAAGTAGATGAGGCTGGACACGAACCTGTGATCCTCCTGTCTCAGCCTCCCAAATGCTGGAATTACAAGCATGCACCACCATGCCCGGCTCCATTCTTTATTTTGAAACAGGGTCTCGCTGAGTTGCAGAAGGCCTCACTAAGTAGCGGAGGCTGTCAGTGAACCGTGATCCTCCTGTCTCAGCCTCTTGAAGGTTGGGATTGCAAGTGTGCGCCACCGCACGCAGCTCCAGATTGGTCTTTTTTGAACAGTGGATCACCAGATGAATCCAACTCTGCCCCTGGACGTGGGGATCACCCCATGCCAACTCTAAGCTGAGCTCAGGGGCTGACAAAGAGCCAAGAAAGCGCGTGTGTCCTGAGGCTCCAGCGGTGGGGCCTCCCCACCCCACTCCATCAGCCTCCGACTGCCCTACCTGGCTCTGTCTCCAGGAGGCGGCTTGCATTAGGAACGAGCATCGAACTATCATTTTCTACATTTTAAACATGCCTCTCAGCCGGGCGTGGTGGCGCACACTTGTCATCCCAGCATTTGGGAGGCTGAGATGGGAGGGTCATGGTTTACAGACAGCCTCAGCTACTTAGTGAGGCCCTTTGCAACTCAGTGAGACCTTGTTTCAAAATAAAGAATAAAAAAAAAAATAGTGCTGAGGGTGTAGCCCAGAGGTAGAATGCCCCTGAGTTTCATCCCCAGTTCCACACAAAAATAAAAATAAAAAAATTAAAACGCCTCTCATACAAATTCAGAATGAACACAAATCAAAACAATTACCCAACCAGGCACGGGAGCACACACTTGTAATCCCAGTGCTTAGAAGGCTGAGACAGGAGGATCGCAGATTTGAGGGCAGCCTCAGCAACTTGGCAAGGCCCTGTTTCAAAATAAAAATAAATAAATAAAAAGGGCTGGGGTATAACTCAAAGGTAAAATACCCCTGGGTTCAGTCCCCAGTATAACAAAACAAAACCCATAACGCTCATCAGCAAGGGAAACGACAGAAGGTAACTCATCCCAGAAACACTTGGGGCCCTGAGCATCCTTAGGACCAAAGAAGGACACCATGCCAAAAGTCCCAGGGTGCCGCGATGCTGGTGAACGCTCTTAAGGACGAGGAAACCCCAACTGGGGGGCTTTCTTTGCCAACAGGCAGGAACCAGATTTCTCTCTGCCACGCAAAAACCTGCAAGTCAACAAGCCAGTCACAGGATCTGGGCCCTCTTCAGTAGCTAAGAGAGACTGAACAAGGGCACCGTCCCTCCGAGAATTAAATATAAATAACCAGCAGAGGCCTGTTAAGGAGCGCCAGCCTGGCGGTGGAAGGACGCGGCGTGTCCGCCCGAGCCCTAGTTTTAGACCGACCTTGCCAGTGCGGGTCCTAGTCACCAGGCTGTCTGCCTTGTCCACACAGGCAGACGCACAAGGACACAGGCGCCCGCGGCCCGCCTGCCCTCCCTCACCACCTGGAATGCAACCCCAGGCTCTGCCCGTCCTGCTCCCCCCACGCCTCGGCCGCTGCCCTCCGGGAGCCTCGGGCTGTCGCCCTCCTGGCCCTCCAGCCCCCACACCTCCCCTGGCCCCCAAGACTCGGGGCCCTCCCGCTCTGCAAAGAACCCCTAAAGATGTCTGATTCTGAAAAGCAGGCTTCCAGATCATAAGGGGAAAGTTGCTACCCAGATAGACTTCCAAGTTAAAAAGTTTCACCTGTTCATCGGCCAGTTTCACGTCGGAAATGGTTTGTCACCTCGAAGACAAGCGTGGGTTCGATGGTCTTGGTGTGGGTCTGGGAGGGCTGGTGCAAGTCGTGGGGTAGACGAGCTTTTCCGAGGGAAATGTGTTTTGGGTAGGGGAGCAGGTGTGCATAAGAAGTTCTACAGGGTGTCAGAAGAGGCCTCCATAGGTAAAGCTTTGCAATGGGCCTCTTTCCCTTATTGCCCTGCCCATCTGGAGGCTTCTCTACCAGCAACACCATCCTCTCCCCACGCCCAACAGATCCTCACCCCACCACCTTCACTCCTGGGGAACTGGCACTGGGGAAACCCATCCTGCCACTGTGGCACAGACACCACAACCCCGAGCTGCCCCTCTGTGGGGCCTGGCGCTGGCTCATATCCTTTCCCCAGGGTCTTACTGAAGCCTAGAGACTCCCAATACACTCCCCAGTACAGGCGTGCCTGGGGCTGGCCTGGGGAGGAGCCAGGCTGCCCTGGCCTGGGAGGGGCGCTCTACCTGCTGGCTGGTTAGAGGAGCCAAGTGTCCCCAGGAAGGACCCTGCCTGGCCTGCTCACCCCTCAACTACCTGGATGACAGCCCCCTCACACCGCTGACTGCCTACAGTAACTGAGCTGAGTACCAGTCTTCCCTGGGAGGGGCCCAGGACAGGAAGGAGGGGAGGAGGGTGGGGGAGGGGAACGGTTCCAGTGGAGAATAGTTAGCAGCTGGGAGGCCTGGTTAACTACGACCTGCTCTCCTTGGATCGCTGTCCCAGCTAGGTGTTGGTTTGCTGGGTCACACGTTCGCGGGGGCTGTGCTTTAGAATCCCTGGGAGGCTTCAGAAGGGCCCACCCAGGACAAGAGGCTCCCTGGGCACTTTTCATGGCTCTCCCAAAGTTGTTCTGGCAGGTGGCCACACCTTGGATCAGTCTGTTTCTAAACCTGCAAAATTCCTAGTCCCTTCCTCCCTCTGAGTCAGAACCTGGCCCTGGGCAGGAAACCATCTCCCAGGGGTTCCTTTGGGCCACCCAGGAAACAGAGGCACCCTGGACTTCCATCTCACCAGAGCAAGAGGAAAGCCATAGCTTTCTGCACAGCCTCACCTGCCAGCCTCCCTCCTGCACCTGCCTCCCTCAGAGCTGTCTCCCCACCTCCCCTCTCCTCCGCTCTCGCATGTCTAGAAGACGGGCTCGACATCAGTGTCCTGGGCTCCCCACCCATCCCTCTGCAGCTGTGGCTTCTACCTTCCGTTTCCATGGAAACTGCTCTGAAAGGCGGCCACTGACCCCTCTGTGCATCCCGGGCCGCTGACCTCCCTGTGCAACCCCGGGGGGCTCCCCATGTCTCACCCCTCACCTCCCTCCCCTTTCTTGGCCGTCTGTAGGTAATGGCTGCTCCCTGGACGGAGGTGCGGGAGACACCGACGTTGGTGTCTTCAGTGCCCAGCAGTGTGTACTCCAGGCTCAGATTCCTGGACATCTTGTTCTGGCTTGGATGCAGCATGCCCCCCAGAAAAGTTCACGCGTTCGAAGCACAGCCGCGTTGAGAGGTGGAATAACGTGGCCACGAGGGCACCAACCTCGTGGGTAGATACCTCTGCTGGTGAGTTGATCATTTGAATGGGTTTACTGTAACTGTAGGCGGTGGGGCATGGCTGGAGGGAGGAGGTGAGGCCTCGGGGTTTCTATCTGTCCCTGGTCCCTTCCTCTCTCTCTCTCTCTCCCTCTACTTCCCAGCTGCCATGAGCTGAGCAACTTCCCCCCACCAAGCCCTTCCTCCACGTGTTTCTGCCTTGGAGCACGCTCACCTTGGACTGAACCTCTGACCCCGTGAGCCAGATAAATATTTCCTCTTCTCAGCTGCTGCTTTTGGGTATTTTGGACCCAGCAACAATAAAGCTGGATAACATGGGGAGAGAATGGGGTGGGGATCGGGTGGGGGCTGACTGGGCGATGTGTGCATGTATGTCTACAAAAGTTTGTATCCCACTATGATGTATGAATACAGTGCACCAATAAAAAAAAAAAAAAAAAGCTGGATAACACACATCTTCAACTAGGTACCGTTAGCCTAACTCCCCGAGGTGATCTTCCTTGCCACCCTCTCCTCCATTGCTTCCCGTTCAGGTTATGGCCCTTTCTGTCTGCTCTGCCACACAGACAGGAAATCTTGGGGTCATAGTGGACTCCTCTCACTCCCTGCCCCCCCCACCCTCTATCCACCCCATCTGTGTTCCTTCTGGAACATTCTGGCATGTTCCAGTCCATACTTTCTCCCTCAGAGAGAAGCTAAGCTGAGGCTGGCTTTGAATCTGCGATCCTGCTATCTCAGCCTTCCAGGTACTGGGATTATAAGCAGGTGCCGCCTTACCTGGCTCCTTCAGGCTCTCCACAATCACTACCTGGGGTTGTTATCTTTATTAGGTCTTTGCATCCCACCCAGAATCCTCCCTAAGATATCTCAGATCATGCCTCTGTTTCCTGGGTGGCCCAAAGGAACCCCGGGGAGATGGTTTCCTGCCCAGGGCCATTCCCTGAGGTCTTCCATGACTCTGTAGAGCCTCTGGAACAGGACCTGAGTGCCCAGCCTCGGGGTCCTGAATCACAACTTTACCCAGGGGGAGTTAATGTGCTAGTCTCCCCATTTTTTCACATGTTTGAAAAGTGCCTTAATAAAATAGATCCCCTTGCCAGGCATGGCGGTGCCACCTGTAATCCCAGTACTTGGGAGGCTGAGACAGAAGCGTCATAGGTTTGAGACAGCCTAGCAAG
Source organism: Muscardinus avellanarius (assembly GCF_963383645.1). Classification (NCBI taxonomy): domain Eukaryota; kingdom Metazoa; phylum Chordata; class Mammalia; order Rodentia; family Gliridae; genus Muscardinus; species Muscardinus avellanarius. The sequence continues at coordinate 3,867,775 of NC_137796.1, forward strand.
TAGAGAGACTCAGCTACCTAACAAGACCCTGTGTCAAAATAAATAAAATCGGGGTGGGGGCGTAGCTTGGAGGAAGAATGCCCTTGGGTTCAATCCCTAGTACCACAAAAATAATAATAACAATAAATTACCTCTTTCTGGAGAACAAGGGTGGGAATTGATCCCCCAGCCCCTTGTCCACTTCAGAACAAGAATATCCGCTCTCTTCCAGGAGTCCTCAGCACAACAGAGAGGAATCGGATGCTGCAGGAGCCCCCTGCCAGATGTTTGAAGTCTAGACTCTACCGTGTGTCTCTCTGAAGCAATGGCAATCCCCAACAGCCACGACTTCTGCAAGGTACCACGGGCAGCCTGGCTTTCTGAAGGAGCTGGATTCTTGCCCCAGGGTAACTGCAACCAGTTAGACGTTTAAACAGAAGCTCAGGCTGCAGCCAGAAAGCTCCAGCCCAGTCCCTTCCCTTCTCAGAGAAAGGGGACCTGATCCTGCACCTCTGACTGTCTCCAGGAACCTAGGACTTCAGGAGAGGGTGTGGTCACAGGTAGACAAGGACTCAGACTCCGCCCCGTTGACCCCATCACAGGCTTCAGTGCCTACTGACATATAGAAGTTCCAGGCTCAGCCACTTAGAACGCTGAGCCCTGGCCACCCTGCAAGCCCAGCCAGCTCTTCCTCAGCCCTCTGCAGCAGCGCTTCTAAACATATGTGCATTAGAAGCCAGGTGCGGTGGTGTGTGCCTGCAGTCCCCGTTCTTGAGAGGCTGGGACAGGAGAATCGCAGATTTGAGACCAGCCTCAGCAGTTTAGTGAGACCCTGTTTCAAAATAAAAGAATAATGCCAGGCGCGGTGGCGCATGCTTATACTCCTCACGCTTGGGAGGCCGAGACAGGAGGATCACACGCAGGTTTGAAGCCAGCCTCGCTGGCTTGACAGACCCTGTTTCCAAATAAAAATATAAAAAAATAGGTTTGGGAATGTAGCCTGGAGGTAGAAGGGTTCCCAGAAACTCCAGTACCACAAATAAATAAGTAAATAAATAAATAAATAAATAAATAAGGGGCCAGGACAAGGCTCAGGGCAAAGTGCCTTGTAATTGCAGCACCCTGGGTTATGTCCCCATTTCCAAAAGGACCCCCCCCTCAAAAAAAAGACCCAAAATACAATTGGGCTAAGAACAAAATAAAAGAATAAAATAGGGCTGGGGGGTGTAGCTCAGAGGTAGAATGTCCCTGGGTCCGATCCCAGTACCAATAAGTCAATGAATAAATACATCCATAAAAGTGTAAAAAACACCATTTATTTATTTATTTATTTGTTTATTTATTGCGGGTCTGGGGATGGAACCCAGGGGCATTTGACCTCCGAGTTACTCCCCCTGCCCAATTTTTTTATTCTTTATTTTGAAACAGGGTCTCACTGAGTTTCAGAGGGCCTCACTAAGTAGCTGAGGCTGTCCGCAAACGGTGATCCTCCGGTCTCAGCCTCCCAAATACTGGGATTATAGCCATGCGCCACCACACCCAGCAAAAAACACCTTTTAAATTTAAATACAACACACACACGTGAATGTGCTCACATCACTTGCACAAACCAAACGCTGTGCCATCAGCCCCTAAACCTGTCTTCTGTGTCCCTCCCAGCCACAGCCCCCACCACCAGCACAGGTAGCCACCTCTTGACTGTGACACCTGTTTTGAACTCTCCACGCATGTGAACGCTCTGCCTGGACGCCGTGATGTCTCTTCTTGCACTCGACGTGACCACCGTGACATCCTGGGTACCACACACAGGTACGGTATGCACCTTCTCCTTGCTCACAGAAACACGCCGTGACTCAGTTTCCCTCCCCACTTTCTGATTTCTTGCCCGTTTCTCCTGCTGGTTGGGCATCCTAACCTGTGGCTTTACAGAGCGGCACAGTGATACGACAGCTCCCTCGTGCTTCGTGGTCAGCGTGTACACAGGGCTCTCTGGGCACTTACCGAGGAGCGGAATTGCTGGGTCGTCAGATACGCGCATGTCAGCCCCACGGAGCTCAGCCCCACGGAGCTCTACAGGTTCCAAGTCAACAGCAACATTCAGAGTCGAGGAGATTTAGCACCCAGGGAGATTGCGCTTCTCTCCAGATGGGGGGCTCCTGTGACGTTGGACCCACTTCTCACCTTCATGAGTTGGGCGTTTGGACTCTGTTCTGCTAAGCCCCCTCCCAGCCCTGTGTCACCCCTGGCTCCCGGAGGCACCCCACCTTGAGGACTCCAGTCGCAAATGATCCCAGCATGCTTTTATCTCAGGTCCATGATGGGAATTGCTGAGCTGCCTCAGTTTCCCCGGAGGCTCCTTTCTGTGTGACCCTAGTGGCCCACATGTGCTTATATCACTGCAGAGGGGTCTGTGGCCTTGACCAGTGGTCAGTTCCCCCTGCGGTCAGGAGGTCGAGGCTGAAGGAGCTGAAGGCAGGTCAGAGTCCACCCGCTACCATTTGCCCAGCGCCTTCTGCCCGGGTCCCCGCTCCATTCCAGCCCCCCTCGCACCCCCGCCTGCCAGGCCCACAGACACGGACACCCCCGCCTTAGCTGCGGAGCCTGCTGGGAAGCCACCTACATCTCCCAAGCCGGCTTCTCCTCCTAACTGATGCCAGGATGCCTTTTAAATTAATTTAAACATCAAAAAATGATATATAGAAGAACAGACATTTCCCTACCCCCCCCCAGCCCAGGGCCCTCAGTTCTCTCCCCAGGGGCAAACAGTTTCTAATTTCCTAACCATTTCTCAGAAATAGAAACCCTGAAATTTCTATCTCAGAATTGAAATGCACAGGCACACACAATCTTGCCTGTGCACACCCACACACACCACTTGCCTGCGCACACACACACACACACACACACACACACACACCACTTGCCTGAACGCACGCACGCACACACACACACACACACACACACCACTTGCCTGCACACACACACAGCTCTTGCCTATCTTTACACAATTTAGGACATGTGGCTTGATCATTTCTGCCCCTTGCATTCTTTCTTGCGGGTCCTCTGTGTCTGAATATAGATTCCCCTCCTCTTCTCTTCTTTTCTTGTGATACTGGGGATTGAACCCAGGTGCATCCTATCTCTGAGTGACACCCCCAGCCCTCTTTATTTTGAAGCAGGGTCTTGCTAAGTTGTTGAGGGTCTCAGTAAATTACCAAGGCTGGCCTCAGACCTGCGATTCTCCTGTCTCAGCCTCCTTCCTTCTTTTCAATAGCTAGAGTTTCTTGCGCCTTTAGGAACACCACAGTCAGCCATTCCCCCCACGAGGGATGGCCCCATCATTTCCAACCCACTACTACCCCAGCCAGTGTGGTACCGAGTCTATACACGTCTGAGCGCGCGTGCTCACGGGTGTCCGCAAATCTGTTCCTGACCTGTGCCTGTAGGGCAGAGGCGATCTGCGTTCCCTCCCTTACTGCCCTTTAAAGGGTCACACGGTTCACACTCCAGCAACGTGTGAGCCAGCTGCCGTGAGCTCCTGAGAGCTGGTGTCTATCATGGCCCTTCCTGACTTGCAGCACCGGGGCCACCGGGGCCTGTCAGCGCACTCCCACAGGTGGGACCCCAAATCCTAGGTTCTCACTTGATCTGATGTGGCCCAGTCACTGGGGATTGGACCCAGGGGATTCTACCTCCGGAGCTACACCCTCAGCCATTTTCTTATCATTTTAATTTTGTGTGTGTGTGTGGTACTGGGGGTGGGACCCAGGTGCTTTCTACCCTCGGGCTACACTCCCAGACCTATTTTTTATATTTTATTTGGAAAAAAGTTCTCACTAAGTTGCCGAGAGCCTCACTCAGTAGCTGAGGCTTCCTTCGGATCTGTGCGATCCTCCTGTCTCAGCCTCCCAAGTACTGGAATTACAGGTTTGTGCCACCACACCTGGCTAGTCACTGTCAGTTTTAAAGAGTCTCTCCCGGGAGGGGATGCTAAGAGGCTCCAGGGTGGGGAACCCTGGCTTCAACCCCTCCAGTGGCTCCCAGGCCGGTGGCCAGGGTGTAGAGCCCGTGCCTCCGCCAGGTGGAGAGGCCATCACGTTTGGGTCCCCACCTACTTTTCTTCTGGTACTTGCATTTTCATAGCAAGTTTTCTGGTCACAACCATCCCCTTTGGTGTCCCAAAGGTGCTGCCCTCTTCAGCCTCCCCATCTTGACCAACGCGCCCCCTCTGCCGTTCACCTTGCTGGGCCACTCCCTCTCCAGGCTTAGCCAAGCGCCCATTTTTGCAAATCCTTCCCTGACCTCCCTGGGCAGTGGACAGCAGCGTCCAAGAACCAACTGGCTCAGGCTGGCGAGTGCCTTCCATGCTCCCCTTCCTACCCTGCATTCAGCAACGGGGTGGGACCCCAAATCCTTGACCAGTTTGAAACTGGTCAAGGAGACATATTTACACTACGGTCATTGGCAAACCTCGTGTAACTGGAGCCGTTTCCCCAGAAAGCCAGCTGTTAGCCATGAAGGGTGCACCTCCGCTTAACCCGGTTCCTCTGCATGCTGCGGCAGCCTGGGATGCCCTCAGCCCCGGCTCGGCTGCAGGACCCTGAGCTCCTGTGGTCGGAGGTATTGGCAGTGATGGCGGGTACCGCTTACCGAGCGCGGGTGGGCTTCACAGGCGCCATTCACACAGTCCACTCTTTGCAGTGAGCCTGCGGGCAGGGCCTGCATCTCCGCTGTCCCCGCGCACCAAAAGGACTTGCCTGAGATCACATCGCCCGCCAGCCACACAGCATGACGGTGCGGATGGTCAGCTAGTGCCTTCCACGTGGATGGAGGGGTCCTGACTGTGGGAGGAGGACGCCCAGAGATCTGACTGCACGGACGAAGCCTCCCTGATCCGCACCCCTGATGGAGGTTCCGGACCCGCCTGCCTCTCCCCCACTGGGGTTTTACTAATTTGCTGTAACAAATGCCACCAACTCAGCCGCTTAGTTTAACAGTGGAAATAATGTCATGTATATATACAAAATTACCAATCCCAAACCAAACCTGGTATGCATGCTTGTAATCCCAGCATTTGGGAGGCTGAGACAGGAGCATCCCGGTTGGTGGATAGCCTCAGCTACTTAGTGAGGCCTTTTGCAACTCAGTGAGACTCTATTTCAAAATAAAGAATAAAAATAGGGCTGGGGGTGTATCTTGAAGGTAGAATGCCCCTAAATTCCATCCCCAATACTGAAAAAAAAATAGCCAAAATTACCAATCCTGAGCTCAAAGACTTGTACAGGGAGAGAGGAGGAGGAAGGGGTGACACCCGGACGGCAGTGCTCCAAGACTTGTGTGTGTGTGTGTGTGTGTGTGTGTGTGTGTGTGTGTGCGCGCACACACGCGTTTCTACCACTCTCTGCCCAGTATGAGGTATAATTATAATGCACCAAATTAAAGTATATTTTTTAAAAAATGTATTATCACCGGGCACGGTGGTCCACGCTTGTAATCCCAGCATTTAGGAGGCTGAGACAGGAGGATCGTGGTTTGCAGACAGCCTCAGCTACTACTTAGTGAGGCCCTTTGCAACTCTGTAAGACCCTGTTTCAAAATAAAGAACAAAAAACAGGGCTGGGGGTGTGGCTTGAAGATAGAGTGCCCCTGGGTTCCATCCTCAAAACCACCAAAAAAAAAAAAAGTATTGTCTTACAGCCCTGGAGGCCAGAAGTTGGAATTGGGTCTGACATGGCTAAAATCAAGCTGTGGGCGGGGCTGTGGGCCTTTCTGGAGGCTCCAGAGAGTCATTCAAGGTCACCTCCGGCTTCTAGAGGATGCCACATCCCCCAGCCAGTGGCCCCTTCCTCCACCTTCGAAGCCAGCAACAACAAGACCTGCCCAGTCCAAGTCCCTTCTGCACAAAAGAACTTATGATTACCCAGAGCCCAGCTGGAGGCTCCAGGCGCTCTTCTACCTACCAAGGTCAGCTGGTGCCGACCCGGGCTCCATCTGCCTCCTGAAGGCCCTCTTCCTGGGAGATGCCATATGTGCAGGCTCCAGGATTGAGACATGGACATCCCTGGGTGGCTGTGGTCCTCCCTACCCAGGGGCTCCTCCTTTTCTTGCTCATTCTGCAGGGGGAGGACTCCCTCTTTTGCAGGACACTTCGAAGCAAGGTCTTGGTGACACCTGACTAGGAAGAAAAGAGCTAGGTGTGAGCACATTAGTCAGTCCTTGGACTAAGTTCTTCCTCCCACCAAACTGTATGGAGAGAGAGATTCGGGCTAGCCCCGATGATAAAGGCGCCAGGGCTGACGTCACGTGCCAGAGCAGGACGGCGTCCACGGGAGTGACGGAGATTACTTCATCTCACACCAGACAGAGATGGATGCCAGCAACGTCTTACCCATGAGGAGGTGCACAAGGGCCCAAGGTAACCTTCCAAGCGGCGAGCTGGGTGTGAACCCAGGCAGTCCCCTCCAAACTCTTGTTGAACCCACTATGAAGCCCCCCCTTTTTTGGTACTGGGAACTGGGGATTAAATACAGGGGCATTTGACCTTCCAGCTACACCTCCAGCCTTTTTATTTTGAAGCAGGGTCTCACTAAGTTGCAGAGGGTCTCGCTAAGCTGTTGAGGCTGGCCTTGAACCCGCGGTCCTCCTGTCTCTGCCTCCCAAGTACTGGGATCACAGGCACATGCCATCACACCCAGCTCAACCTCTTCTTTTTAAAGTGTTTCCTGAGCAGCAGATTCCTTCTGGTCTTCAATCTGTGACTTGGAGAAGAGCCTTTAAAATACCATCATACTGCAACAGGCACTGGCTTGTTCAGTAATCTCATATCACAGGTGGGAAAAATGAGGCCCCGAGAGGGAGACACTTGCCGAAGCTCCCCCGGCAGGGGAGTGGTCACTTCTTGATTTGAACTCATGTCCTGAAGGCCCAGAGAGAACTGAGGGACAGGGACGGGGTTGGGGGAAGTTGGCCCAAGAGGCTGCCAGGACAAATGATAAGAAGCCCTCCTCCGGGGAGCGATGGGAGAAGCAGTCAGTTTTGGGGTGTGACAGCCACTGGAGCAGAGCCGGGGGCTGAGAGAACTTTGAGGCAGGTCGGGGCAGAGACTGCCCACCAACAGGGCCCTGCGTGCGCTCTCTGCAGCAGCTGCCGGCTGGACACTGGCCTCGTGGGCCACGCCACCAGCCTGGTCACACTTGGAGCCTCACGGGAGAGCAGATGGGCGTGGAGCTGCCTTGATGGAGGCCAAGGAAGGAGGCCTGGAGTCTCGGCCTCCGGCCTCCCTGCTGTCTCTGCTCCCACCAGGCCCCTCGGCCATTTCTGCAGATGCCTACAGTACTGTTTGGAAAGCGCTGCCCTGGCCCACTCCAGCCTGGACTTCTCCATTCCCAGCCCAGGCTGCTGAGGCCGGGCTGCTGCCCCCCGGGGAGCCAGGGACCCGCTCCTGGACCTCGCATCAGAGCCCAGGTCTGGTAGGCGAGCTTCCGGCCAGCAAGGCTGCCTGGATTCCCGCCAGCAGGGCGACCTTGAACAAGCCCCGGCGGCCTCTGCTCTAACAGGCAGCCGTGAAGGCCACTGACCTTCAGGGGCGAGAGTCTGGGCTCCCCGGACCTCTGAGGAACCTTAACAAGAGCGCATGCGTGGGAGTACCAACCTGAAGCCTGCTTTGGCAATTTCAGCCGTTGCTGGCTCATGCGTCCTCGTTTGACCAGTGAGAAAACAGAGGCCCAGAGAGGTGCTGTAACTCCCAAGGACACACAGCACAGCAGGACCGAGCTGGGCCAGCTGGGCCTTCGATGCGTGCGGCTTCCTCTTCACGCGGCGTGGCCAAGCCCGCATCGGAGCTTGCTCTAAAGGCTGGGTTGCCTGCTTCCTGAACCCCCTCTTGTTCCCAGATTTCTGTGTGTGTGTGTGTGTGTGTGTGTGTGTGTGTGTGTGTGTGTGTGCGTGTGTGTAACTCAGGGGCATTCCGTCTCTGAGCTACATCCCCAGCCTTACATTTTTATTCTTTATTTTGAAACAGGGTCTCACTAAGGTGTGGAGGGCCTTGCCAAGTTGCTGAGGCTGGCTGCGAACCTGCAATCCAACTCCTTCCCAAATCTCTTACAAAAGATAAAACAGAAGCTCAGACATGCTAACCCACCTGCCCGAGGCCACCCAGCCTTTTGCACGGGAGCTGGGGGGCTGAGGGGTGGGAGTCCCAGGCTCACACTCCTCCTATTCCCATTCCATAAGGCAGTCTCCCAAATCCCCACCAGGGGCTCCGAGGCTGGACTTATCCATCCCAGCCTGTCCCAGGCCCCGGCTCCTTAAAAACAGCAAAATTTCCTCCAGCAGTCCTGGCCTGCTCTGCGGCAAGCCCGAGGAGCTGCCCAGGCTCTGGGGTGCAGGAGCCAGCCGCCCGTGCCCCGGCCCCAGTTGCCCCGTGTCTCTTCTGCACACCGTGCTCCTGCACGGCAGCGGTGCTCCTCCTCAGCGGGAGGAGGGACAGCTCTCCTCGCCTTCCGGGCGGTTGGCAGAGCAGCGGCGGCCGCTGCTCCAGCCTGCTGCCTGGCTGATGATGGAGAGATTATTCCTAAGCCCTTCCCATCCCCCCTTGCAGGACCATGCTGGCTGGCCCCGTGGGACTTGGAGTGAGGTCCGCTACGGAGGCAGAACGGCCGGCCCGGCTCCTCCTAGCGCGAGCCTCCTGGCCTCACCTCTCATGAGGCAGGGGGCACGGGGTCCCCCCAGAAACCCAGCCCAGCCGGGGACTCTTCTGCAGCTGCAGGCGAGGGAGATGTGGAAGGAATGAACTTCTGGTTTCTGGCCGAGGCGAGGGATGAGAGACGGCAAACTAAGTCTGCGAGAGACTGCCTCGTAAGGGACTTTTCTCTTCCTCCTTTATCTTTATCACAAACCTGTCTCTCCCCCGGGCACTGAGATCGAGGCTCCCCCTTGGCTGAGAGAGATTCTGCTGAAAACAGGCTCCGGGAGACAAGAGGGTGAGTTGGACCCCAGGGGAGGGAGTTGGTGTTTAGTGTGGGGTGGGGCGCGGGCTCCGGTGGCGGGGTCCGACGCCCTTGGCAAAGCTGGGTTTGGGGTCAGTGTCTCTCCCGTGCTCTGGAGGGGGCAGTAGATTGCTCAACGGGCTTTACTGACTGAACAGAGAGAGGGCAATATTCAGGTTCTGGCAAGAGCCACCGGCTGGGAGACCAAGTCCTGGGTTGGATTCCGATGTGCTGTGTGACCTTGGATAAGTCACTTGAGCCCTCTGGGTCTCCGTTTTTGCATCGGACAAGGAGAAAGCTTGCGAAAGGTCCCCTGGATTTCAAAACACTCTTCTCTCTGCAGGCTCCCCTCCTTGCCCTGGCCGTACACCATGCGCACGGTAACGCAGGCAGCATAACAGAGCGCAGTGTGGGGAGCCCGGGTGAGACGCGCCGGCCCCCCAACCCAGCTGGCTCCAAAATTGAGAGGAACTTTCGTGCCCCTTCAGCCGCGGAGCTCGCCTCCTGACGAGTGCGTTTCCCCATGTAAGGTTAAGAATGCTTGGAGACAGCTCCGGCTGAAATGAGAGTAGCTAAGAAATGGTTGCAGAATCCAGAAGAGGAGAAATGTCGTGGAGATGGGTTTTTAGAGGAGAATGACTTACCAAGAGCGAGCTGCATCTAAAATGCTTATTCAGAGTGAAACACTTCCAACAGATGTGAAATGGAGAGCACTGGGGGCCCCTTTATTTTTGCAGATAAAAAAGACCAAGGTCCAGAGAGGGGGAGTAACTAGCTCAAGGTCACACAGTGAGAGTGGCTCAGGCAAACACGCAGGAGAACAGAGTAACGCTTGAGGTGCCCTCCATCCTCCGAGCACGGCCCCCTGAGTGAGAAAAAAACGGGGTGCAGCAGTCCCGGCATGCTCCTCCTGAGAGGCAGACGCTGTTCAAAGCAGGGTCCCCAGCCCTTGACCGTCAGCTGATGAGCTTACTGAGGTCACACACTTGCTGACCTCGCCCTGCCTCCGTTGCCTCGATTATAAAGCAGAGACTCCCGTCCCCCTCACAGGCCTGCAGACCCGGCGGAAGGCCGAGCCCCCGGCCTGCGGGAAATGGCGCCTCCCCGTTTACTCCAGGGCCTCCCTGGACCCACCAGGCCCTGCGGAGCTGGCGCGAGTTTGCCATCTGAATGAATGGTGTTGAGAACAGAGAGTTTAACCACGGGCCCCAGGCCGCGCTGGAAATAGCACGCTCTGCCTGCGTCCACTGGCCCTGGGCTTGTGCACGCGTACATACGAGCCACAAAATAGATGCCCAATAAACACGTGTGAGCGATTTCCAGAAATGACCGCCGCAGGCGGAGCTGCGGAGAGGCCGATGATGGAGGAGGGCCGTGGCATCTGAACTCCGCCCCAAGACTCATTCCCCTCTGTCTTCTTGATCTCTTCTCGTTCCCCTGCCAGGTGACCCCGCCGTTCCGCAGCAGGGCCGTCTTTGCGATGCCCGGGCTGTCCAGAGACTGCGTGCCCAGCAGCCCCCTTAGCCAGCTCTTGCCTGGCCGCCTAGACATGCCGCCGGTCAAGGGCCTTTACTACCGCCGGGCCCGGAAGGTGGGCTCCCCGGAAGCCTCCCCAGCGGCGGACCTGAAGGAGGAGATCCTGGTCAACGTGGGGGGCCGCAGGTACCTCCTGCCCTGGAGCACGCTGGAGGACTTCCCGCTGAGCCGCCTGGGCAGGCTGAGGCTGTGCCGCAGCCCCGAGGAGGTCAGGCAGCTCTGCGACGACTACGATGAGGACCGCCAGGAGTTCTTCTTCGACCGGAGCCCCAGCGCCTTCGGGATGATCGTGAGCTTCCTGGCGGCCGGCAAGCTGGTGCTCCTGCGGGAGATGTGCGCGCTGTCCTTCCGGGAGGAGCTGAGCTACTGGGGCATCGAAGAAGCCAGCCTGGAGCGGTGCTGCCTGCGCAAGCTCTTCAAGAAGCGGGAGGAGGCAGCCGAGTTGCGCCGGGAGGAGGCCCTGCAGCGGCAGCGTGAGGCCAGCCGCCCCGCCGAGCATACCTCGCGCTGGGGGCTCTGCATGGACCAGCTGCGCGAGATGGTGGAGAACCCGCAGTCGGGGCTGCCCGGGAAGGTCTTTGCCTGTCTCTCCATCCTATTTGTGGCTACCACGGCCGTCAGCCTGTGCGTCAGCACCATGCCCGACCTCAGAGCCGAGGAGGACAAGGTCAGTGGCCTTTGCCCAGGGCCCGAGGTGCCCAGCCCTTAGGGGCCCAGGGAATGTCTTCATGTGTTAAAATAAGAATATCGTAAATATGGCCGGGCGTGGTGGCGCACGCTTGTAATCCTGGCATTTGGGAGGCTGAGACAGGAGGATTGCGGTTTGTGGACAGCCTCAGCTACTAAGCAAGGCCCTTTGCAACTCAGTGAGACCCTGTTTCAAAAATAAAGAATAAGCCAGGTATGGTGGCGCACGCTTGTAATCCCACCATTTGGGAGGCTGAGACAGGAGGATCCAGTTTCGCAGCCAGCCTCAGCTGTTACTTAGTGAGGCCCTCTGTAACTTAGTGAGACCCTGTTTCAAAATAAAGAATAAAAAATAGGGCTGGGGGTGTATCTTGGAGGTAGAATGCCCCAGGGTTCCATCCCCAGTAGCGGGGGGAAAAAAAATAGTGTAAATATAGCCAGTATGAAACTCTCCAGTTTTAGACCAGTGCATTCATAAAACATAACTTTTTATCTCTCTTTCAGAGGAAGGGGTTCCCAAAAGTAAAAGTCCCCACGGCCCTCGGAGGTTGCCCTGACTCTAAAAGTGGCCACCCTGTGATACTGACAAAGTCACACCTGGTCTCGGCCTGGCCTCTCCCAGCTGTGACTGCAGACAAATCACTTCACCTCTCTGAGCCTCAGTCGTCCCCCCCCCCCAGTAAAATGGGTAGCATTGCTTGGAGGAGTCACACCTTCAGCACACTCGGTCCGTGCTGCGTGAGCAGCTATGACGCCCTGAGCTCTGAGCCAGTCCCCGAGTCCCCGCCCTCCCCAGCTCACGTTCCCCTGGGCATGCGGCTTCATTTTCAGATGAAGAAACAGGCTCACCAGGTGTCGTGTGAGCCCGGCCTGGGAGGCCGGAGCTGGCCTGTTCACCCACACCTGTGTCCCCTCTCCACGGAGCTGGGGAGGGACCCCAGCCCCCAGGGGACAAAATGGTCTGGGAAACACAAGAAGCAGGCCTTCTGCTGGGCTCTGTTGGAGAGCTTCAAGTGAGAGCCGGGCTGTTTCTCAATTTAAAACATTGCTCTTTTTCCGCTCTAGAATTCCTCCTGGGTTCCCCTGACCCTGTTCCTGGAGGTCACGGAGAGCAGGCAGAGGAGCCGATTGATTGAAAGCACACACTTATGCCAGGGGTGGTGACACCCATCTGTAATCCCAGTACCCGGCAGGCTGAGGCAGGAGGATCGCAGGTCTGGGGCCAACTTCAGCAACTTGGTGGATTCTTAGCAACTTAATAAGATCCTGTTTCAAAATTTAAAAAATAAATAAATAAAATAAATGGAAGTGTAGCTCAGAGAGGGAGAGTACCCAGTACCCCCTACACACACACACACACACACACACACACACACACACACACACGTCAAACAACGTTGTAGGTGGCCCTAACACCTGTCAGTTCACCTAAGTTCCCTTCCCTTACACACATGTCCTGGGGCAACAAGGGTGAGATCAGAACACCTGCAGAGGAAAGCAGTGGGGAGCCGGCCCTGCCTCACTCGCAGTAGGCCCTCACTGAGTATTTACTGGATAAAATGTGTCTTGTCCAACATACAAACGTTTTGTCCCGATAGAGGCAGTCCGCGTACTTGGCCTCTCCAACAGCTGGCTCCCCTCCAGGGGGAGGACTGTAGCTCCGTCTAGAAGTGTTTTTTCCTTCTTTAGCACAAAAGCATGTGATCTAAAAGCCTGCTTGCTTGCAGGAATATTTATATGAGGACTCTGCAGCAAACAGGAGCGTAAGCAGTCTCCTTACCCCAGTCTTCACCCCGGATCCCAGCCACTGAAGGAGGATCCCTCGGTGTTCCTCTTAGGGATCTCCAAGGAGAACAGAACTTGTGTAGGAGCCCCGGCATAGCCTGTGCAGAGGCCAAGGGCTCCTCAAAGCCAAAGACTTGGAAAATAACAAAGGGTACAAACCCGGGCCTGGCGTAACCTGACCAACTTCGAGGTGGCTCTGGGGCTTGCAGGACAGCCTCCCCGGGCAAGAGGGGTCACACCCAGCTGCAACCTTGCTATGTTCAAATGAAACCTCTGTAGTGTGCTCTGCAGGAGACACCCCGAGAGCCTGGAGAGGCTGTTTCCCTTTGGGGACAATAATTCAGAGCGCTGGGGGAGGCTGACGACGGGAGGGGCTTTGCTCTAACAAGCCTGTGCCCTGACATTTACCTAAAAAGCTGATGTTCTGTCCCTGATGCATGCGTTTGTATTTTATATCCGCCCTTGGAGACGTGGGGCTGAGAGATGCCTGTGGGTCTGGGCTGCGGCTTCTGGGGACCGGCCCTGGGGCTCCGTCCATCCTGAGTGGCCCCATGGTGGCATTGTGGGGGACTCGCACCCGGGGACACAGACTCACACTCCCTGGGGGCTCCGTTCATCCCGAGTGGCCCCATGGTGGCATTGTGGGGGACTCGCACCCGGGGACACAGACTCGCACTCCCTGGGGGCTCCGTCCATCCCGAGTGGCCCCATGGTGGCATTGTGGGGGACTCGCACCCGGGGACACAGACTCGCACTCCCTGGGGGCTCCGTCCATCCTGAGTGGCCCCATGGTGGCATTGTGGGGGACTCGCACCCGGGGACGCAGACTCGCACTCCCTGGGGGCTCCGTCCATCCTGAGTGGCCCCATGGTGGCATTGTGGGGGACTCGCACCCGGGGACACAGACTCGCACTCCCTGGGGGCTCCGTCCATCCTGAGTGGCCCCATGGTGGCATTGTGGGGGACTCGCACCCGGGGACACAGACTCCCCTGGAGACAGGACGGTGTGAGGCCAGGCAGCACACTCAAGAATGAAGCTTTCTGGTTTCTTACCCTAACACAGCGATGTCGTCGGAGTAAACGCGGCCATGGGGTTAAGGCCTGCGCCCAAGACTGAGTTCAGATGGAGGGGAGGCAGCACAGCCAGGAGCCTCAGCACGTCTGAGAAGCATAGAAACTCCAAGTGCTGGGTTTCCATGGGGTCTCACCCTCACACACGGCAAGAGAAAAAGGGGGTGCTTCTCAAGAGCCCCCCGAATACAGGGCAGCAGCGTGGGGGGAACAGCAGGTTCCTAGCTTCCCTGCACTGTGGGAATGTGGGACCTTGCTGAGGTGGGGCTACCGGGGTCCCCTCGCGAGGAACAGGGCCCTCCTGTGTCAGGGAGGCGCAGCACGGCCCCGGGGGTGCACCCCGCACCTGCCCTCCTCTGCCCCTTAGCGAAAATCCTGGTGCTGCGCCAGCTCCCTCCCTCCTCCGTCCTCCAGCCCTCCGGGATCATGAATCAGCTTCCTAAGGAACCAGCCCGCACCTTTTCCCTACTTGGCGACACGGGTAATTGCTCCAGGAGATACCTGCTTCTCCTTTCAGTGGGTCCCCCTCTGCACTGCATCCCTACATCCTGGCCAGAAAGAAGCACTCCTCATTTCCTGGGCCCCCACCGTTCCTAATGGGTTCAGACTGCTCCCCCCACCTGGGCACACCCCCGTCGTCTCCATGGGTCCCATCCCGGGCCCCTCCAAGGCTCTGCACATGGAGAAGCACAGCGAGGTATGGAACCAATAGATACAGGTCCCTCGGTGCCCACGAGGATTGGTTCCAGGGCACGCCCAGCACCCTCGGGTACCAAATCCCAAGGGATGCTGATGAGTCCCTTGTAGAAAATGGCATACATCCTCCCGTATACTTTGCTTATTTTGGTGCTGGGGATTGAACCCAGGAGGCATTCTACCTCCAAGCTGCACCCAGAGTCCATATAAATATACAAATATATATGGTTTTTTTGTTTTTTTTTTTTTTGCGGTACTGGGGATGGAACCCAGGGGCATTCTACCCCCAAAGACACCCCCAGCCCTATTTTTTATTCTTTATTTTAAAACAGGGTCCCTCTAAGTTGCAAAGGGCCTCACTTAAGTAGCTGAGGCTGGCCGCAAACCTGGATCTTCCTGTCTCAGCCTCCCAAATGCTGGGATTCCAAGCGTGCGCCACCACGCCCGGCTTATATGTAAAATTTTGAAACAGGGTTTCACTAAGTTGCTGAGGCTGCCTCAAACCTGCAGTTCTCCTGTGTCAGCCTTCTTGGTATTACAATTACCGCCGTGCACCCACCAAGCCTGGCTCCGCCCACATCCTTTAAGTCACCTCTATATATTATAAAATACAAGGCACCGCAAATGCTGTGTGAGCCGTTCTACACACTGGCAGTGCGGGGGTAGTGACAAGGAGTCTGTGCATGTTCAGTGCTGATGGAGAGTTTTGTTTTGTTTTGTTTTGTTTTGTTTTTGGTGGTACTGGGGTTCCTGGAAGCCCTTCTACCTCCGGGCTACACTCCCAGAACTATTTTAACATTTTTATTTGGAAACAGGGTCTCCTAAGCCAGCGTGCGTGGCTGGCTTTGAACCTGCGCGATCCTCCTGTCTCTGCCTCCCAAGTGCGGGGATGACAAGTGTGCGCCACCACGCCCGGCTATGGAGAGTTTTTTCAAATGGTTTCAATCCGCGGTAGGGGGAGCGCAGATGCAGGGCCGTGGAGAAGGGGCGCCTGCTTAACTGATGCCTGCCGGGCACCTGGCACTGTGCCGTTATGTTCATTCCCTAATTTGACCCTTGCCACAATCCCACTCTAAAGATAAGAAAACAGGCCCGCAAGGCTAGCAACTTGTGTGCTCTCCCCAGCTCGGCGTCCAGTGGGAGAGAAGCTGGCCATCTGCCCAGGCTGGGTGGTGAGGGCCGCTGAGGGCCCGGCTCAGGGTCGGGCAGGGGCACCGGGAGGGGCGGGAGGAGGGAGCCCCTGGGGACCTGCCAGCCCCTGAGCGGGTCCCCAGGCGCCCGCCATTGCCCTGCAGGATGAGACTCGCCCTCCCCGCTTGACAGAAGGGGAATGAGGGGCACAGGCGCTAGCTGGAGCAGAGAAGAGGGAGGGAGAAGGCAGGTGCAGGAGTCAGCGCATCCAGCTCCGGAGAGGCCGGCAGGAACAGCCCAGGGTGGAGGCCAGAGCCCAGGCGCCATAGCAGAGTTGACAGGTCAGAGGGAGGTGGGGCAGGAAGCCCAGGGGCAGAGCGGGTGGCAGGACCGCAGGGAGCTGGCAGGGAGGGGCAGAGCGGTGACTCTAGCCACGCTGAGAACGGGCAGCTGACAAGAGAGACAGAGACAGAAAGAGACAGAGAGAGACAGAGGCAGAGAGAGACAGAGGCAGAGAGAGACAGACAGACAGAGACAGACAGACAGACAGACAGACAGACAGAGATAGAGATGGAGAGAGGAGACAGCAGGCAGGGGCCAGGCTCCTAGACCGCAGCCTTGAGCCGTCTTCTAGAACTGGCTCCTCCGTGTTTCCAGCTATCTGCCCACTGCCCATCCACACCGCCCCAGGCATGGGCTTTGCCCTGGAAGACCCCCGGCCGCCTCTGCCCTGGCTGGTGCCCTGAACAGCAGCTCAGCTCCGATGCGTGGGAACGAGGTCCAGGGGAGGCCTCAGGATGCCCACTGCCTGCTCAGGGCCTGACCTGGCCGGCTCCGTTGAGGGCACTGCATTCTTTTATGTTAAGATATAACTCAAGCCGGGCGTGGTGGCACACGCTTGTAGTCCCAGTCCTTGGGAGGCTGAGACAGGAGGATCATAGCTTGGCAACCGGCCTCAGCAACTTAGCAAGGCCTTCAGCAACTTGGGGATTCCCTGTTCCAAAATAAAATAGGGTTGGGGTAAAATTCAGAAGTAGAATGCCCCTAGGTTCAATCCCTAGTACCACAATACACATATCTAACTCACATACCATAATATACTCTCTTTTAAAGCACACAGTCCTCAGGATTCCAGGGTGTTCGCAGGCCTGCACAACCATCACCACCGTCTCCTTCCAGAATATTCTTACCACCCTGAAATGAAACCCATCCCACAGCAGTCGCTGCCCATTCCACCCCCTCCATCACGGGAGGACACCAATCTCCTTTCTGTCTCCGTGCATTATACAGCTCTGCAGACAGAGCTACATACCATGTGGCCGTGTGTGTGTGTGTGTGTGTGTGTGTGTGTGTGTGTGTGTGTGCACGTTGTACTAAGGATGAAACCCAGGGACATTCTACCTCCGACCTACACCCCTAGCCCGATTTTTTATTCTTTATTTTGTAACAGGGCCTCACTAGGTAACTGAGGCTGGCCGCGAACCTGTGATCCTCCAGGTTCTCACCCTCCCGAGTACACCCTCCCACCACACCCAGCCACATTTAACCCTTCACTTTCCAAAGCAGATGCCCCGTTCCGCATTTCCACCAGCAGCAGCCAAGGTCGGGTTTCTCCACACTCTCCCCGGTGCTTTCTACCCACTGTCTTGTCCATTCTAGCCAGCCTAGGGGGTGAGAGGGGGCATCCCATTAAGGTTTCGCTTTTTTTAAAAAAAGTCTTCATTTTTTAACTTTTCATCATGGAAAGTTTCAGGCATTCCCAAAGAAAGCAGAATAATGCAAATCCCTGTGACTCCGCTCAGTCTTCAGCGACTGGTCACTCTTATTTTCTCTGTGCAACCTGAATTAATTGTTGTTATTATTATTGTCTCTCTCTCTCTCTCTCTCTCTCTCTCTCTCTCTCTCTGTGTGTGTGTGTGTGTGTGTGTGTGTGTGTGTGTGTGTGGTGGGGAGTATTGGGAATTGAACCCAAGGGTGTTCTGCCTCTGAGCTACACCTCCATTCCTATTTTTACATTTTTATTTTATTTATCTATGTCGAGCCAGGCGTGGTGGTGCACACTTGTCATCCCAGCATTCGGGAGGCTGAGACAGGAGGACCGCGGTTCACGGCCAGCCTCAGCTACTTAGTGAGACCTTTTGCAACTCAATAGAACCCTGTTTCAAAATCAAGAATAAAAAAATAGGGCTGGGGGTGTCTTTGGGGGTAGAATGCCCCTGGGTCCATCCCTAGTACCTCAAAAAAAAATTATCTATGTTGCCACGGCTGGCTGTGAACCTGCGATCCTCCTGTCTCTGCCTGTCAAGTACTGGGATTGCCTGTGTCATCCTGACCTCCCCCTACGAGGCCTCCCCAGGGCGGCCTCTCTTCCTTCTTTGTTGTACGAAGGGGTCAGCGTGAGCCTGGCTTTTGCCAGGGACAAAGCCCAGGTGCAGGGAACCAGCCGCCCCCGTTAGCTTGGGAATGCGAGAGCTTCCAGGACCAGAATTTTCAGACAGACACGGGCTAGCCAAAATGAGCTGTGAATTATCCCCCTCCCTGGACAGTACAACCAGACACTTCCTCAGAGAGAGAAAGAGAAACTTCTTCTTTCCTCTCTTCTCTCTTTTTTCTTTCGGGTATAGGCGGGGCTGGGGGCCGTGCCCTCAGCTGGAGCCCATCAATCCCACCGCCCCGGTGCCAGCTGCGCCGCTGTCCCTCCGGGCCGGTGCCCGGCTGGTTGGGATGCGGAACAGAGCGAGATTAGGCAGGGACTCGGTAGAGCTTGCTGCAATGCAGGGAGGGAAGGCTGCATGGCTTGAATACTCAAACACGGCCCCAGAGGCAAGGGACAGCCGCAGGCCTTCTCAGCCACTCCAGCATCGCCTTTCTGAGCTGCTGGTCACTCGCTTAGGAAAGTTCTTCCCAGGCTGTAAGACTCTCTTCAGCCAAGGGGAAAAAGTCCCAGGATGTCAGCAGAGAAAGAGGCCTTTTGTTAAAAACATATTTATTTATTGTGGTACTGGGGATTGGGTCCAGGGGCATTTCTGCCTCTGAGCTACACCTCAACCCTGTGTTATTTTTTAATTTTGAAACAGATCTTGGTAAGTTGTTAAGGCTGTGCAGGAATCTATAATCCTCCTGTCTTCGCCTCTCGGGTGTTGGGATTACAGGCGTGTGTCATTGCATCTGGGGAAGGAAGATGGTTTGCAGCGAGAACTGAGCCCAGTCTCGACTTCCAGAACCTATGGGGGGCTTTACATTTTAGGGCTCTGCTCCAGGGTTTTGGTTTCGCGAAGAGGCTCGAAAACCTGCGTTTGTAAAGAGAACCTTGGGGGATTCCCATGCAAAGGGTTCGGAATCGGCTTTGAGAGGTTCTGATTGCGTTAACCTCTTCAGTGGAAACTGCCTTGCAGAGAGGGGTACTGTCCATTTCCAAGCCACAGGGCAAGTTTGTATCAAGACTGGGGAATCAGGATCCTAAACTCCTGAGCTCTCCAGGGTCCTGAAGCCAAACTCAGACAGTCTTGGCAAAAGACCATCTTACATTAGAGCATGTCTTCAGCTTCCTATAAAATCCAACAATAGAGCTGGGCATAATGGCCCGGATTTATAATCCCAGTACTCAGTACTTGGGAGGCGGAGACGGGAGGATTGCAGGTTTGAGGCCAGTCTCAGCTGCTTAGCAAGGGCCTCTGCAACTTAGGTTGATATTCTGATATCCTGTTTCAAAATTAAAAAAAAAAATAGAGCCAGGGGTATAGGAGGTAGAATGCCCCTGGATTCAATCCCCAGTAACACACACGCACACACACACACACACACACACAACACACACACACACACACACACACAGCTTACTGCTGGGGATATTTGTAACTTCACTCTGACCATGCAGGTGGCTGTCTCTGAGCGATGCATCAGCTGTGCACCTGCCAGGCGCAACGTCCTGAGACGTGCTCCGCATGCGCTATTTCCAGTCATGGCTCGAGACTCCAGGGAATAGACAACCGGAAACCCAGAGGGGGCGAATGATTTGCCTGAGTCAGTGAAGAGCTGGGATTCGAACCTGGGCTGCAAGCGCTCCAGGCCTCACCTCCCAGCTGTGCTCCCCCGCCTCCCACGCCGACAGGTGCTGGCGGCACCGGCCCCTTTCATTTTCTCTAGCAGCCAGACACGGAGAACATTTCAATTTAGGATTCCTCTGAGCTCAGGCTCTGGAAATAATTTCTTTTTCCACCTCAGAGCCTTTTAATCCAAAAAAATAAAAAAATAAAACTGTGGTTGTCAACATCTCGCTTCTCACACGGGCAGCTGGCTGTGGTCATTCATTCATCCATCCATCAAGTATATGTACACACACACACACACACACACACACACACACATGCACGCACACACATACACACAGTGTTAACAGTCAGGTTCATAACTTTGGCTCCACACTGGAACCAGCTTTAGGACTTCTGGAAAATCCTGCTGCTCACACTAAAACCTACATCAACTAAATTAGGACCTCAGGGTCCTGGCCCGGGCAGTGGGCCGTTTCTTTCCAAGCCTCACTGATGAGCTAATGTGCTGTCAAGGTGCAGGTACAGGGGCGGGGCTGCTCACACTGCCATGGGCACATGAATCTCCTGGAAAGCTTGTTAAAACACAGATGCTAAAGCTGCGAGAGGGTGGGTCAGGATTCTGTTTCGAAACGCCGGGGGCCAGGTGGAAGGGCTGCTGCTTTGGTTGGAGGACCACACTGAATGCAAGTGGCTGCTGGGCTATGTTAGGAGCCAGGGGCGGGATGGACCACGCAGACCACAGGAGGCCCCACCAGGCTAGGATGGGCGGGGGAGACAGTCGTGCTGGGGAGGTTGCCATCATATATTAAAGGTGCTAGGCAGCAGCCTCGGGACCCTCCTGGCCCCAGAGCCGTCTGTTCTCTAGAGACGTCACCCTTAGAGCCAGCAGTGCCCGGGCCGCAGTGGCTCTTGTTTTGTTCGTGTTGGCTTCAGAAACGAGGAGCAGACGATGAAGTCACCAAATAGCTCATAATGGCTGAGAGCAGGGTTGGGGCGCAGCACTGCTACCCGCTAGGTCTGAGCATTCGGGCAAGTCATTGTGCTGCTGTGACCCATAAAACGAGCTGCCGAGTGGATTAATGGACAGCGCCAAGGAGGGCATGGGACCCACGAGGTGCTGCTATCAGCAAAGGTAAAGATTGGCTGCTGTGACGAGGAGGCCCTAGGAAAGAGGCTGTCAGTCAAACAGCAGTTGATGTCTCCCTTGTGTGACGGTCCCCAGGGAGGGACCCAGGTGAGTGGGTGGCTCACATGTCCCACCCTCCCCCGGAGTGCTGGCCCAATCTGAGATTCAGAGCTGGGTGGCAGACTCACCTGTGTCACCCCTGGGAAGGGAGCTGTGTGGTGCACCCAGAGGTGGTTCTCTATAGCTGAGGGCCTCGTTACCTAGCTGCAAGGGAGGCTGGAAGGGTGGTCTACCACCCAGCTGAGCGGCCCTGAGCCCAGCCACAACTTGAGACCTTCTTAAAGGGAGGCTGGGTGGACAGCTTAGCCTGCCGCACAGCACTCTCCAGGAAAGAAAGAAAGCTTTCTGGGGGTGCCTCCTCCCCAGTCCCAATTCTGGTGCCCTGCAGAGTTGCCCTCCGCCCTACCTTCTGCTTCTCTCTGCCCCTAGGGTGAATGTTCGCAAAAGTGCTACTACATCTTTGTGGTAGAGACCATCTGCGTGGCCTGGTTCTCGCTCGAGTTCTGCCTGCGGTTCGTCCAGGCCCGGAACAAGTGCCGGTTCTTCCAAGGACCCCTGAACATCATCGACATCCTGGCCATCTCCCCGTACTACGTGTCTCTCGTCGTGTCGGAGGAGCCGCGGGAGCCGGGCGAGCGGCCGAGCGGGAGCTCCTACCTGGAGAAGGTGGGGCTGGTTCTGCGCGTGCTGCGCGCCCTGCGCATCCTCTACGTGATGCGGCTGGCCCGGCACTCGCTGGGGCTGCAGACCCTGGGGCTCACGGTGCGCCGCTGCGCCCGCGAGTTCGGCCTGCTGCTCCTCTTCCTGGCGGTGGCCGTCACACTCTTCTCCCCGCTGGTCTACGTGGCCGAGAACGAGTCGGGCCAGGTCCTGGAGTTCACCAGCATCCCCGCCTCCTACTGGTGGGCCATCATCTCCATGACGACGGTGGGCTACGGGGACATGGTCCCTCGCAGCGTGCCGGGCCAGGTGGTGGCGCTGAGTAGCATCCTGAGCGGCGTCCTCATCATGGCCTTCCCGGCCACGTCCATCTTCCACACCTTCTCCCACTCCTACCTGGAGCTCAAAAGGGAGCAGGAGCGGCTGCAAGCGCGCCTCCATCGCCTGCAGAACACCAGCTCGACCAGCGAACGTGAGCTCCTCGCCGACGTGGACGACGCGGTGCTGGAGGGCCCCACCTCGCCCACCGCCTTTGCTTAAACCTGAGCCCTTCCTGAAGGCTCTGAGCTCTGTCCTGGGCCAAGAATCCTGGCTGGCCTGGACCACAGGCCGTCTGTCTCTGGGGCTCCCCGGAGCTCTCCCAAAGCCAGAGGCAGCAAGGCCAGAGACATTGCTTTGTGATCCTGGGCCCTCATGGCTACCAGACCCAGGACAACCAGACCCAGCCCACTTGCCTTCCTCTCGCTCCCTTCCGCCTGCTGGGCCGGGCCAGTGTGGCTGCGCTCCCCCCCCCCCTTCCTTCCCAGAAATCTCCAAGATCCCACTCTCAGTTCCCGATGCCCATAGAACCGGTCACCATAGCCAGCTGAATACTGAGCCTGCAGGGTCCCCTTGCTCCCCTGCAGCTCCTTTCCTTGAACCACGCCATCCCTGGAAATGGGAGGATCCGGGCCCTGCAGACCCTTCTGCTCAGAACCTCCCATCCCACCCACTAGGTTCCTCAGCACGTCCTTTCTGAACCTACCTCCACCGTATTTCCCAACATGGGCGCCACCCCAGCTTGGAAGCTCAAGCCAAGAAGGCAGGCTCAGCCTCTTGGCCCTTGCTGGAGACAGGAGCTGCAAGCCTGTGGTGCCCTGGCCTGCGGGGACCTGGGCAGCGCCACCCCTGGCCCGCACAGCAGGCCCTCCTGGTCCCCTGCGCTCTTGGCCTGGTGGGCTCCAGTTATGCAGCCCTTAGTCTCTGCAAAACCGACTCCTCCTGGGCTCTGAGCTGTCCTGCTGCTGGTCCCTCTGGCACCGGGGGGACCTCAGTGTGACGGGCCCCGCCCATCAGCCAGTAAGTCCGAGAGCTAAGATGGCGCTGAGCGGAAATCTTCCCCAGAGCACTTAGGTGGTAAACAGCTTTCAGGAAGTGACGACAAGAGCATGAGATACACGGGAACACCGCATGCCATAGGGCAACAGCCAATGGACTGGCTGTTGCCATGAGTTGTGCACGTGAACAGTCTGCTGATTGGCTGTTGGGCTCTATATAAGGGGAAGATCTCTGGGGGGAAAGGAGAGAGAAGAGAAGATTTACGGGAAGAAGATTTGCGGGAACTGTACAAGAACCTGGGGTAATAAAACTGCTTGAGGAAGATCGTGTAAGAGTCGTCACTGCGCGCGACAAGTGGTTGGCCCGTACGGGGACCTTCGCTTTGATCAGAACCTCGGCAGTCCAGGGCAGCCGGCTGGTAAGTACTCCTTGACTCCGAAAAGGGAGGAGGAGGCTCCGTTTACGGAGGGTTATTTTCCCCGATCAAAGGGGGCTCCATTAAGGAGGATATTTAGTAAATAAGGCTCGCGGATAAGCGAGGCTCGCGGAAAAGCGAGGAACAGCGCTGTATTTTCCCCGATCAAAGGGGGCTCCATTAAGGAGGATATTTTTTAGTGTAAGTAAGTTAGAGAATCGGGCTGGTCCTGATTCGACAAGATGGGAAATAGTCCATCTCACCCATTGCATAAAGCATTGAAAGCTTTGTTGAAAAGTAGAGGCCTAAAGCTTAGGGACAAGACAATACAAGATTTTCTCGAACAAATAGATAGGGTAGCGCCATGGTTTACAGTATCAGGGAATCTTTCTTTAGCAAGCTGGGATAAATTGGGAAGAGACGTAGAACGCGCCGAAGAACAAGGTATTGTCACAGGAGGGACTCGGCCGCTTTGTCGGCTGATTCGTGCCTGTTTGGAAGAAAGGCGCTTTAGAAAATTTGTGCAGGAGGGCCAGGCAGCTTTAGACGGTGTAAAAGAGGAACGTTCAACTTCCTCTAAAGTGGCCAGTGAGGAGGATTCAGAGTCAGAGGGGGAGGATGAATCTGAGGAGGAATTAGAGGCCATTTGTAAACAAGTGAAAGCTTTTGAACTGATTAAAGAGGAAATTTCGCCTCCTCCGTATAACCCTTCTGCGCCCAGAGCAGGAGAAGGTGTCTCTTTTAGTAGTCAGATGTGGAGAGATGCGGGAATTTTTTTAGCAAATCAAGCTTTCCCAGTTTTCCAGCTGCAGGAGGGGGGAAATCGTTATCATGAGCCTTTGGACTTTAAAATAGTTAAGCATCTCGCAGAGTCAGTTCGCACATATGGGTCGTCAGCTGCTTTCACTATAGCAATAATAGAGAGTTTACATCGCTATGCCATGACCCCAGGAGACTGGCAAAATTTGGTTAGGGCCACCTTAAATCCTGGCCAATATTTGGATTGGAAAGCTTATTATATAGAATATGCCACTGAACAAGCTGCACGTAATCGAGCAGCAGGAAATTCAGCCTGGGATATAGACATGCTGATGGGCCAAGGACGATTTGCTAATCAACAGCTTGGGTATCCACAACAGGTGTATGAACAAATCAACAGACTCGCTACCCAGGCCTGGAAGGCCCTCCCTAACAAAGGAGAGGTATCTGGTAACCTTACAAAGATTACTCAAGGATTGACTGAACCCTTTTCAGACTTCGTTGCCCGTCTAGTAGAGGCTGCGGGAAGAATTTTTGGGGATTCTGACGCGGCCATGCCGCTCATTAAACAATTGGTCTATGAGCAATGCACTAAAGAATGCAGACAGGCCATCACTCCTTACAAACATAAAGGCCTAGAGGTGTGGATGAAGGTGTGCAGGGAACTCGGAGGACCCTTAACCAATTCAGGACTTGCTGCAGCCATTATACAGGCCTCCGGACAACAAAGTAAGAATAGTACCAAAAATGGCAATTGTTTTTCCTGTGGAGCGACAGGACACTTAAAACGAGATTGTCCTAAGTGTAGGGCGTCCCAATCTTATCCTTCTCCTCCTGAGTATTGTCGTCGATGTAGAAAAGGAAGGCATCCTACTTTTGAGTGCCGTTCGGTTAAAGATATCGATGGCAACCCCTTGCCCTATACTGGAAAGCAATCATCAAATACTCAGACAAAAAACGGGAGGGCGGGCCCTCGTTCCCAGGGCCCACAAAAATATGGGAACCCTCAGGTGTATGGGGTCATGGAGACACAGCCACCTCAGTGGCCCAATTTACAGCCTCCGGAACAGTCCGGCGAGCCACTCCAGGTTCGGCAGGATTGGACCTCTGTGCCACCTCCAGGCTGGTATTAACGCCACAAATGGGGGTTCAAATTATTGAAACAGATTTTCAAGGTCCTCTGCCACCTAATTCTGTTGGCTTACTTTTTGGAAGGTCTTCCTCTACCATGAAAGGACTTGTAGTCCATCCGGGGGTTATAGATGAGGATTATACCGGTATCATCAAAGTGATGGTTTCAGCGCCCCGGGGTATCGTTGCCATTTCCCCTGGGGATAGAGTGGCACAGTTACTTTTGCTTCCCAGTCTACATGGTATGTTTCCTTCAGCAGAGGGACGACGCGGTATTGGTGGGTTCGGTTCTTCAGGAAATGAGTTAATATCTCTTGCCTTTGATATGGGAACTCGTCCCTTGATAACCTTGGACGTGGAAGGCAAGCAAATCCTAGGACTTTTAGATACTGGGGCAGATAAAAGTGTCATCGCCTGTAAAGATTGGTCATCTTCATGGCCCACTCAAAAGGCTACCGGAGAACTTAGAGGTTTGGGTTATGCTAAAACCCCTGACCTCAGTGCTAGGGCTTTACATTGGAAAGATCAGGAGGGACATAAGGGGCAGTTTGAACCCTATGTGCTGGAGCTGCCAGTTTCCCTCTGGGGAAGAGATTTATTAGTGGACATGGGATATTCCTTACAAAATACATCTTATTTCCCCCAAGCCCATAATATTCTCCTTCGCCAGGGCTACCACCCTTCCTACGGGCTGGGAAAACACCTCCAGGGACGTAAAAGCCCAATTCCTACTAAAGAAAAGAGTGGTCGCGAGGAACTGGGTTTTGTGCAGTAGCCACTGAGGAGGCAATTCCCATTACCTGGAAGACGGGAGATCCAGTATGGGTTCCTCAGTGGCCTCTCTCCCGTGAAAAGCTTGAAGTAACAAGGAAATTAGTACAAGAGCAATTACAGTTAGGCCATATCCGGCCATCCACCTCTCCTTGGAATACCCCGATTTTTGTGATAAAGAAAAAATCTGGAAAATGGAGGTTATTACACGACCTCCGAGCCATAAATAGCCAAATGCAGATTATGGGGCCAGTCCAACGAGGGCTTCCACTCCTCTCTGCTATTCCGAAGGAGTGGCCACTTATCAGCATAGATATAAAAGATTGTTTTTTCTCCATCCCTTTAAATCCTGCGGATACTCCTCGTTTTGCTTTTACTGTTCCCTCTATTAATCAAGAGGAAATTGACAGTAGATATGAATGGGTGGTCCTCCCACAAGGAATGGCCAATAGCCCTACCCTCTGTCAATTATATGTAAATAGTGCTCTTGAGCCCGTAAAAACCAAATTTCCAGAAATTCGGTGTATTCATTACATGGATGACATTTTGTTAACCACAAAAAATCCCTCCATACTTGAGGAGGCTTATTGTCACCTTGTAAAGATTTTGGAAACTCATCAATTATTCATCGCCTCAGAAAAGGTACAAAGAGGAGAAAATATACACTTTCTTGGCAACATTGTTCTCCCCCATGCAGTCCTGCCTCAAAAATTAATCATCCGCACTGATCAATTAAAAACCCTCAATGATTTCCAAAAACTGTTGGGAGACATTAATTGGGTTCGACCCTTTTTACAAATTCCTAACCATGCCTTGAAACCTTTATATAATCTGCTCGTAGGCAATCCTCAATTAGATTCTCCTCGCGTCCTTACCGATGAGGCCCGCCATGCGTTACAATTAGTAGAACAAGCACTTACGAAAGCGTCTCTCCGTCGAGTGACCCCTGGACAGCCATTATGGGCTTGTATCCTGGCCACTGAAAAACAGCCTACTAGTGTTCTTTGGCAACAAGGACCCCTTCTTTGGATTCACCCCAAAGTCTCCCCTCAAAAGGTAGTTGAATATTATCCCACCAGTGTAGCAAGCCTTGCCCTTAAAGCCATTCAGCAGTGCATCCAACACTTTGGCAGAACGCCCGATAAGCTGGTGGTACCGTACACTGCTCTGCAAGTACAAACGCTGGTAGCCACTATTGATGATTGGGCTATACTTATGTGCTCTTTCAGTGGTGAAATAGACAATCATCTTCCCAAAGATCCATTGTTACATTTTGTTCTGGAACATCCTCTCATTTTCCCATTGGTCACTAAAAACAAACCTGTAGCTAATGCAATTAACATTTTTACTGATGGATCCAAAACTGGTGTGGGGGCCTACCTAATAGAGGGAAGCGATCCTGTTATCATCCAATATTCACATACCTCTCCACAACTGGTTGAATTAAATATTGTTTTAGAAATTTTTAAGAGAGTTTCTTCTCCTTTCAATTTATTATCAGATTCACAATATGTGGTTAATCTGGTTAGATCGCTTGAATGCGCGGGTCAACTCTCTTTACATACTCCTATTCATTCTATGGCTAGCCAAATCCAGATTTATATACATTTAAGAAAGACACCATTCTTTATCCAGCACGTTAGGGCACATACTGGATTACCTGGCCCTATTACATATGGAAATGATCTAGTAGATAAACTCACCAAGATACATATGATTTTTTCTCTTACTCAAATGCAACAGGCACAGGCATTTCACCGTCAATATCATGTAAATTCTAAAACATTACAACAGCGATTTAAAATCCCTCGACATCAGGCTCGGGAAATTGTAAAAACCTGTAATGCCTGTGCCCCTTTTTTACACCCCTCACATGTGGGCATTTGCCCACGAGGCTTGCTCCCTCTACATCTCTGGCAAATGGATGTAACTCACATATCTGAATTTGGAAAATTGAAATATATCCATGTTTCCATAGATACTGTCTCTGGAATTATTCATGCATCTGCTCATGCCGGGGAAAAGGCACATGACGTCGTCAATCATTGCCTTGAGGCCTGGGCAGCATGGAATATGCCTAAAGAAATAAAAACTGATAATGGCCCGGCTTATACTTCCCAAAAATTCACATCTTTTTGTTCACAGATGGGAATAACTCTAAAGCATGGCCTTCCGTACAACCCTCAGGGACAGGGTATTGTGGAACGCGCCCATCGTACTCTTAAAGAATGCTTGATAAAACAAAAAGAGGGAATTGGAACCAATATGAAACCGAAGCAGCGCCTATCCTTAGCCCTTTTTACTTTGAATTTTTTGCAATTAGATGTCAATGGCAAGACTGCTGCCGATCGTCATTTTGCCCCCTCGGGTACGAGCCAGGGTTTCGTGCGTTGGAAGGATGCCCTCACAGGGCAATGGAGGGGACCTGACCCAGTGCTCACATGGGCCAGAGGCTCTGTTTGTGTGTTTCCACAGAACGGCGCCGATCCTGTCTGGGTTCCAGAGCGGCTGACTCGTCTGGTGAAACAAAAGGATGATGAGCCATCGACTGATTCTTTTGGGGACCATGATACTGTGGAATTCCAAGGATAGGAAGTGATCCACAATGGGGGCTTTTGACTGCTTTTTCTTTTCTATTGCCTTTGAGTCATTCTGCTCAAGTTCTTCCCCGCTTAATCCTTTTACCTTTTCCCCTTAAAATTGGCACAGGAGCAAATTCTACTTTTGCAGGTTATAATTTTACTTATTAGAGCCTGACCATGGCCTTTCATTCTAACCTATTTGATCTGTGGCTTCTTTGTGGGATAAATGGCAGTTGCACGGATTTAGCTCCCCTTGTCATGATTAATGATAATGCGTTTATTGCCGCTAATCTTTCTTGCGAGCTTTCTGCATATCCTACAGATAACCGGTCATCGAAATTTGACAATTTGACAAGACGGTTGCGGTTGGAGATCATCAAAGCCAATACTACTCAAGTTGACCCGGTGATGGCCCGCACCTTGATGTCCTGGATCCAACAAGCAGCTCGTCATTTAAAAGAGTGGGCTGGACTGGGTGCTCTTGGTCTTTGTCTGGTCTTACTGTGTATCTTATGTCTCTACTGTCTTAGAAAACTAATCCGTCAGCGCGCTACAGATCAAGTGCTCATAGCTCAGGCATTTGCAGCCATGGAGTTGGGACAATCCCCTCAAATATGGCTTGCGGCGATGGGAAAGTCTTAATGACAGGATGCCAGCTAGGACTGCACTCGGGACCCCGGGAGGGTGCATCCCGAGGAGGGCATGCTCAACTGCATACGGGTTGCCACTGATTCTTGTCCCGTCCCTGGCAAAAGGTGGTGGGCCTAGAAGCCCCTTCCAAACATACAGGGGTTGAGTCCTCTGTCCTCTCCTGTCTGAAAAAACAAAAAAGGGGGAACTGTGACGGGCCCCGCCCATCAGCCAGTAAGTCCGAGAGCTAAGATGGCGCTGAGCGGAAATCTTCCCCAGAGCACTTAGGTGGTAAACAGCTTTCAGGAAGTGACGACAAGAGCATGAGATACACGGGAACACCGCATGCCATAGGGCAACAGCCAATGGACTGGCTGTTGCCATGAGTTGTGCACGTGAACAGTCTGCTGATTGGCTGTTGGGCTCTATATAAGGGGAAGATCTCTGGGGGGAAAGGAGAGAGAAGAGAAGATTTACGGGAAGAAGATTTGCGGGAACTGTACAAGAACCTGGGGTAATAAAACTGCTTGAGGAAGATCGTGTAAGAGTCGTCACTGCGCGCGACACCTCAGCTCTCCACGCACAGCCAAGCAAAGCCACCATGGTCGCAGCCCAGCTTCTTGGCAAGTCAGGTCTACAGGGTCGCCCACCGGACCTCTGTGCCAGAGATAGATAGTATGGATTTATATTTAGATGTATGTACTTACCCCTTCATTTGCCAGCAGGGCCAGCCCTTCATATGTAGTAAAGGAGGTGGGCCTGGGGCCATATTGTTAAGGATACGCAGAGTGTGCTGGGATTGCAAGCAGAGAGTATGGAGCGGCTAGCTCAGAGGTTTCCAAAGGCACAAGACGGGTGGAGACCTTAGGGCAGTGGGGGACGAAGCTGCCAGGTGGGTTGGAATGAGAGCGGGACAGACCCTCGGTGCTCTCTACGGGACACAGTGGCTTGGACTGGCTTGGGCAAGGGCAACCATGATGGTTGAAGGGGACATGAGACCAGACCGGCCAGGGGGCGACTGAGCAGCCCGCCTCCTCCTGCCGCTAATCATCGTCAAGGCACGGCACCTGCTGGCATCTCACCGCGAGTCTCTCCAGTGGGAGCCCTCGCTTTCTACGGCTTCCCCAGACGTCCACCCCGCTGATGCAGGCACGCATCCCACTCCTGAGACCCCAGCAGTCAGTGGGGCACCAAGCCATCATCTCTCCAAGTAAGCCCCTTGCAAGATGGTACAACGGCCACCTGCAGCCTCTGGGAGCCACCGCGCTCACCGCTCTGCTCTGGGATGGCTGGCAGCTCCCACCGGGGCATTTGGTGTTCTGGGCACCGTGGGCAAAAGGCAGATGAATCGCTTGTCCCAAAATAGTTTTTTTCTGTTTCTCTCTGTTGTGCGCGCGCGCGCTCCCTCTCCCCCTCTCTCTCTCTCTCTCTCTCTCTCTCTCTCTCTCGGTATTACAACCTCAGCCCTTTTTTATTTATTTTGAAACCAGGTCTCACTAAGTTGCTAAGGGCCTCACTAAGTTTCTGAGGCTGGCCTTGAACCCACAATCCTCCTGACTCAGCTTCCCAAGTACTAGGATTAGAGGCATGTGCCACCCACCTGGCTCAAGCTAGTATTTTTATGAGCAAGATAGTCAAAGGTCAAAGGTTCCCACTTACTCTTTTATCAGGGTCCAGACAACGTGGGTGTCTGCTGGGGCCTGAGAGCTTCACTCCCTCTGTGACCTTGAGCTGTCCCCTTCCCGCACTGTCAACTGCAGAATAGGGCTAAGCTAAATCTGTTGTTTTCCGACTGGGGTTCCTAAAAAACAACAACCAAAAAAAAAAAAAAACACACGCTCAGGAGCTGCTGTGGGTGGAGAAGGCAGAGCTCTGCATCCCAGAGCACAGCACTGGCCACTGATAATGTTTAGAAAAATACAAAAATGTCTAGACACCCTTTCTACTCCAGACAGTGACTGTCCACAGCACATGAGTGTGTGTGTGTGTGTGTGTGTGTGTGTGTGTGTGTGTGCGCGTTACTGGGGAAGAAACCCAGGGACATTCTACCTCTGATCTAGACTCCCAGCCCCATTTATGTGCTTATTTATTTATTCATTTATTTATTGGTTTATTCATTTTTGTGATACTGGGGATTGAACCCAAGGAGATTCTATCTCCTAGCTACACTCCCAGCCCTTTTGAATCATTTTGCTTTGAAGCAGGGTCCTGCTAGGTTACTGAGAGTCTCACTAAGTTGCTGAGGCTGGTCTTGAACCTGTGATCTTCCTGTCTCAGCCTCCCAAGTACTGGGATTACAGGCATGCGTCACTATGCCCAGCTTGCCCACAGCCTCTTGAACTGAGGTGACAAATTCATCCCTGGAACCAGAGGGGAATCTACAACAGCCACTGGGGCCCCGGGGCCTCTCAGCCCACGCCTGCCCCTCCTGACTGAAGTCCTTGTTTCTGCTCTGTGCCTGGCGCGAGCTCAGCTCTGCCGTGGCTGTGACTGGCTCTCACCCCAGCGTCCCCAGCGTCCTCTGTCCCGCCTACCAGGTATCTCCTCAAATTGGTGCCGAGGCTAAAAGAAAAGTGTAAAATCAATATTAGGCAAACCCATCATTGGCACTGTAAGACCCTCTAGTGATTTCCTCCCCCCGCCCCCGGGTGAAATTCTCTACTAAACTTGAGGTAGAAAATTGGAATTAATTGCTTGCACGTGGGGCTTAATTAGATGCTCTATTTTTTCTACCGGGTCGCGTCTCAGGAGATGATCCGAGCTGCCTCGGTCTCCCTTTGCTGAGCAGCTTCTCACGCTGACTGGCTGGGCCCCCTTGGCGGGAAGGAGCTGTGCTCGACCGCCAGAGGGCTGAGTCCCTGAGGCGAGGGGCACGCTGTGGACACGGGGGACGTGCACTTTAGCCTGCTTTCAGGTCATATGGTAGCCATGGCTCCCACAGGTAAAATTTGGAACAGCACCTCTCTGGCCGAGTAGAGTTGAGCCCACGCAGTAACCTGGGGAAGGACGACTCAGTCCTTCAGTGGAGTGTAAGGGTCCAACTGAGGCCTCTCCAGGGCTGTGCTGTGGCCCACTGACGATTGTGATGGCCTGAGACTCTGGAATGACTGAAAGCCCCATGAGAAGACAGTCCAAGCAGGAGGTTCCCATGAGAGGAGGAGGGACCTCTGGAGGTAATGTATATTTCAAAGTGCAAAATGTCACCAGGCATGGTGGTATATGCCTGCAATCCCGGTACTTGGGAGGTTGAGTCAGGAGAATCTTAGATTTGAGGCCAGCCTCCACAACTTAATGAAACCCTGTTTCAAAATATAAAAAATAAAGCCGGGCGTGGTGGCACACGCTTGTAATCCCAGCATTCGGGAGGCTGAGACCAGAGGATCGCGGTTCGCGGACAGCCTCAGCTCCTTAGTGAGACCCTCTGCAACTCAGTGAGACCCTGTTTCAAAATAAAGAATAAAAAAAAATAGGGCGGGGGGGGTAGCTCGTAGGTCAAATGCCTCTGGGTTCCACCCCCAGACCCACAAAAAAAAATAAAAAGAAATAAAAAGACTGAGAGTGTAGCTCGGGGGTAGAACACCTCTGGCTTTAATCTGAAGTGCCCAAAAAAACTTTTAAAAATTGAATTTAAAAAGCTATTTAAATAAAACACACACACACACACACACACACACACAAGCCAGCAGTTGAAGAGTGCGGTAGTTTGGCTGGGTATGTGAGGACGGAGCGACGCCCCCTCTGCAGATGAGCTTGGCATGCCATCATCTCTCCGCCGGTGACAAGGAGGGCTCTCACTGCCCGCCCCACATCTGGCCAGCTTCGCAGATTCTCAGAGCTAAGAAGACTGTTATGGTCACCAGGCCCCGCCTGCCATTTTACAGGAGTGGACGAGAAGGCCCAGGGAGGGGATGTCATTCGACAAGTCACACTGCCAGGGCTGGCAAAGCCAGGACTCGCTCAGACTCCGGACGCCGGCCCTGCGCTCCCAGCCCAGGCCTGCGATCCCCGCCCAGCCCCGTCCCAGTGCAGAGTTGACAGAGATCCCAGGGGCACCTCCAGGAATATAATGTGGTTAAAAATAAAACAAAAGGAGCCCAGGCCTGCTCCGCAAGCCGGCTTGCAGAGCAGAGAGGGGCACCGAGGGGTCGGCTGCTCAGCTGCCGGGTGGCTTTCACAACTCACCTTTGCTGTAAGGAGAACAAAGCCCAGAGGAATGCAGGCTCTGGCCGTGTGACTGGGGACCGGAGTCGGGTGCCCTGAGCTAAAATTAGCCAATCTCGCTGCTTCCTGAGGCTGGCATTGTGCTCCGCACGCAGAGAGCCCTGGGGAAGGGCAGCCACTTCCCCTCACCCCTGCCCACCCGGCCCCACCCAAGCACCTCCAAGAAGCATCCAAGGACTCCAGGAGCCATGCTATGGCTTCTCTGGCGTGTCAGGCCAGGCCCAGCCACAGGCTGTGGGGTTGACCTGGGTATGTGGGAGGAGGTAGGAGGATCCCCCTGGAAAGGAAGTGGCCAGAGCCGGGGTCACCTGCCCATGTCACCTGCAAGGCCTGGCTCAGTTCAGTGGAGCTCAGCATGATTTCTGTGGCAGTATTTCTCTCTCTCCTTCTTCCTTTCTTTCTTTTTTCTTTTTTTTTCTTTTTCCTTTTTTTTTTTTTTTTTTTTTTTTTTTTTTGCGGTACTGGGGATTGAACCCAGGGGCATTCTACCAGCAAGCTACAGCCCCAGCCCTATTTTATTCTTTATTTTGAAACAGGGGCTCACAAAGTCGCAGAGAGCCTCACAAGTTGCTGAGGCTGGCTTCAAACCTGCAATCCTCCTGTCTCAGCCTCTCAAGTACTAGGATTACAAGCGTGCGCAGCCATGCCCGGAAGTAATTCTTACGCACGTGCTAGACATTCTAGGATGGTGGGCAGAGTACACGAGACGGATGCCCACAGGGGCCCGGGTTGGGGAGCGAGGGCAGTGAAGAAGGCAGGCCTTGAATGCCAGAGAAGCAGGAGAACAAGCCTCACAGTCCTAGGAAGGAAGAGGCTGAGTGAGGTGGGGAGTACCCGCGTGTGGCCCTGGGGGCGGCCAGATCTGGCCAGGCTTCTGGGGCGACGCTTGTCGGTTCTCCCCGATCTTGGAATCTCGGTGTAGTTTTGATTTGCATCTCCCTGATGGCCAGTGATGTAGAACATCTTTTCATGTATCTATTGGCCCCTCACCCAGGGGACTCATGCCAAGAAGACATTAACAGGCTCCCCGCTGCAGAAGCGGCGCTCGGCACCACCCCACGGCCATAAACAAGGTGAGCCAAAGGCACGGGGTGCGTTCTGCGCGGTGAAAGACTGTCTGGGGAGGAGAGGCCAGACGGGCAGATGTACGCAACGTGGGGACACAGAGTGCTTACTTGGCAGAACACAGCGGAGTTGATGTCATTTTGAATAACTTGTTTACCCAGTGATTATGCGATTAATGAACGGCACAAGGCTCTATCATAAAAGCGAAGTTTGGAAAGGCTGGTGTGTTGCTGGACCTGGCGGCCGTCACCGCTGCAGTACAAATGGTAAGTCAACGGGAATCATCTTCCAGGGTAAAAGATGTGCCAGAAACGGGCTAATGAATAGGCCTCGGTTGTTTCCAAAGCCCTCTCCTTCCCTGAAAAATTGTAACCAGGAGACGTGATTATCTCAAAGTTGGCCTGATTTTTTAAAACAATAAAGGTAAATAATGTAACCATCTTTCGGTTGAATAAGAAATCAAGCTTCCCCTGTCCTTTGCCTGCCGCCTGCTGGTTCAGAGCTCTCTCCCTCAGCGAGAGGCTGGCCGCCTCCTGAACACCGGCTCTCCTCTCCTGCAGCTCCTCCTGCCTCGACTTCCCCTCCTGCCCTCCCACAGGCCGTCTTCTCATGGTGATGCCAGCTGGGCATCACCTCCCCCAGGCGCACCAGCCCATGGCTCCCTCCTCTCCCGCCCCTGAGGGCAGAGGGTCTCTTCCTGACCTGTGGCTGTCGGGAGGGTGCAGGACAGAGTGACAAAGCCAGGAGGAAATTGGGGAGCCCCGCTCCCCGTCTCGTTGGGTAAATCAGCACATGGAGGCTTAGAAAGGTCGTGTCTCGTCCGGGGTCGTGGAAGGGAACCCAGAAGCAGCCCTGGTCTGTGGCTGAGGTTGGAGGGCTCAGAGCCAGCCAGCCAGCCCAGGCTCCGTGTGCTCTCCAAACCTCACAGGGAGGCTGCGATTGCGCCCCCAGGCCAGGTTGGTTCAATTTAAGCCCATGGGAAACCTTAGTCGGGGCCTGCTGAAGCCTGGCCCTGCCAGGGGGTGGTCTTTCCTGCCCCCTCTGATGTCCTCCTAGTGGGTCGCAGCAGTGGCCCTGGTGGGGGCAGTGGGCACTGCAGGACTGGGCGCTCCAATCCCCCATATGCTGGGGTGGGGTATTTCTATATAAGCTGTGTACATCCTCGCATGCTGGGGCTGGAGCACAGGGCCTCGTACATTCCAGGCAGGCAAGTACTCTACCACTGAGCTACACCCAGCCCCCTGCATTAGCAGGTCATCACTAGGCTATTCCTAGCGCCCACTACAACCTAGGTGCTGTGTACATACTCGTCACGCTGTATTGCTCAGAGGATAATGACAAAGGAAAAAATCTGTGTGCATCCAGCGCAGGTGAAATGGTTTCTGAGCACCTTCAGTCTGGCGTGGGTCGACTCTGGCTGGGTCTGCGGAGCCCGCGGCACAGAGGGCCAGCTCCGTTTTTCTAGATGAGTGACCCACGCACGCAGAGCAGAGGTGGCCGCCACAGCCACACACACTCAGGGGCAGAGAGAGGAGGTAGAGGGAGGGGAGCGAGCTCAGGGCCCTGGGCAGGTCTGGCCCCGGTCTGCAGGACGGCTGTGGGGCAGCCCAGGCTCTCCAGAGAGGCAGGGCCAGCAGGACACAGATACACAGGAGCCGTCCGAGTCTGCTGAGGGCTCCAGGCTCTGCCGTGTCAACGCCAGGCCCCGGGGGCTGGTGATGCTCCAGCGCAGACCCGAAGGCCCGCGAACCAGGGGCCGAGCCCACCGCCCACCCCGCACCCTCCAACCCAGGCAGCTCCCAGCCACCGAGCACCCCTGACAGGCCAGGGGAGCTCGGCCTCTGACCAGCTCACAGAGGCCCTGCGTTTCCTGCTCCCAGCCTGAGCCTCCATGGTGAGTAAGGAAGGGGTGCCGCCACACCGCATGCCAGCAGCTGCCAGGGCCACGCAGTGCACAGGCCGAAGGCAGGGCAGAAGCCACCTCTTGCCCCCCGCGAGCCTGCCCCCCAGCCTGCTTCCACACACAGACTGAGTGGCAGTTGCCACTACTTCTCTGAGGGGAGGACCCAGGTGAGGGCCAGGTGACCAGGCTTCTCCAAGGAACGCAAGGGCCCCTCTCACACACACACATATGCCAAAAGTACTTCTTTATTTAAACTCCAGCGTGCCAGCAGCCCTGCCCACGGCCAGCTCCGCCCTGCACACCGCCACGCTCCCGACGCGGCCCGCTCTGCATGTCCTGGGACCTTGGCATCAGTTTCTGAATTTGCCCACCAGTGGCTTCGAGGGCCAAGCGCCCAGGCCCTGCTGGTCCAGGAGCAGAGACAGCTGCTGGCGCGCCTCCTGGTAGGGCCCAGCCTAGGGCGGAGGACGTGGGGAGAGAGAGGCGGTTGAGGGAGGCTTCCGGGGGCAGGAGTGCCGGGAAAGGGCTGGGGAGACCCCACACTGACCTTGGCTGCCTCGTAGGTCTGCAGGGTCAGGAGGTGGGGCTTCCCCAAAGCACGGGCAGCCTGGCGGAAGGCCCGGAGGAAAGCCGCCTTACAGAGGCGGGAGGCAGGCCCAGGGGCATTGCTGGGTGGAGAGACACGCAAAGGTGAGGGGAGCACCATGGTCACCGCTCCTTTCACACGGTGACCAGGAGAGCCAGGGGCCAGGGCTGAGCTGGGGTCAGAATTGCACGCGCCCACCCACCACCCCTCCTCTGCCGGCCCCTGGGGTCTTCTCACTCGGCCTGCACACGCCCGCTGGCCACGTCCACAACTTCCACGTCGGGGTCACCCAGGCTCCAGTTGAGGCTCAGGCCCTGGCAGGCCCTGGGGTTGGATGGGGCCACCGCGGGCCCTGTGAACAGGTGCAGGGTGGTGCGGACGTAGGGAGGCGGCAGGCAGCACCCCAAGGCACCGTCCAGCTGGGGCCGAGCGTGGATGGCCCTGCTCAGAGTGGGGGGGTCGTGGCAGGGGTCAGCTGTGGGCGGAAGGCCAGGCGCAGTGTGAGCGGCTCCAGGCCCCCAGC
The DNA here is from genome assembly GCF_963383645.1 of Muscardinus avellanarius. Lineage (NCBI taxonomy): Eukaryota > Metazoa > Chordata > Mammalia > Rodentia > Gliridae > Muscardinus > Muscardinus avellanarius. The sequence continues at coordinate 3,905,448 of NC_137796.1, forward strand.
CCACTCTCTCCTGGCAGCTCGCGTGCGCACGGCTCTCACCCAGGACGAGGCTGGTGGCGTAGAGCGGAGGCAGGAAGTGGGCCAGCAGCGCGCCGCCCAGCCCCAACACGGCCCAGCGCGCCAGCTTGTCGCTGGCCGAGAGGCAGCCCACGTGGGTGTCACGCAGCGCGGGCGCCACATAGGACACGGGCTTCAGCTGCCCACGGACGTGGGCCTGCAGGCGCAGCGACGGGCTGTGCAGGTGGCCGCCTTCCGAGTTCTGCGAGGACAGGGGCAGGCTGCGGGGGAGGGCAATGGGCACGGGTCAGGCGCTCTCGGACCCCCAGCAGCTGCCCCAAGGCGCTCCCAACCCAGGCCACCTACTAGATGTCGTGGGCGGCTCCCTTGGGAGTGTTGCTGACGTAGAGGTGCAGGAAGATCCCAGGCTTGAGGGCGAAGGGGGCTCCCGGCCCCGGCTGGGCAGCCAGCACAGACCGCTCCTTGCCCTTGGCGCCCCCCTGCGTGGCCAGCAGGAGCTGCCGGAAGAAGAACCTGGGAGAGAGGCAGAGGGCAGCTGGGCTGCGTCCTGGCCAGGGCAGCAGGGCCTCCCCTCCGGCCCTCACCTCAGCAGGGCCCGGCGGGCGATGACCACACCATGACAGTCGTGGAGCTGCCGGCCCGAGAACTCTAGCCAGCTGGCACAGCTGCCGCTACCCGTGCCCAGCGCCACCACCTCGTAGGTCTCCTTGGAGTGGCCCCTGGCACCCGGGATCTCTGTGGGGGAGGGGGGCAAGCTGACTCAGCTGGGGCAGGGCTGAGGGGGCCAGCCGTGGTGGGCGGGGTGCTCCCTACCCCTCTCCAGGATGACTGCAGCCACCGTCCCCTTGCAGGCCTGGTGCGGCGAGTTCTCATCCAGCAGGCGGTCCAAGCAGGCGCTGACCACAGCTGCGCAGCGCTGCTCGTGGGTCAGGATGGTCTCTGCACAGGGACAGAGGTGGCACTGGAACCATGGGCCAAGCCCCCGCCCTGACACACACACACACACACACACACACACACACACACACACATATGCTGGGGCTGAGCCCACCTACCTACACCCACAGATAGCTGGCTCGGGGTCCCAGGGGGCTCTGAAAGAGAGGTGAGCATCACCAGCTGCATGGGCGCTGGGGCCGGCCCTCCCGTGAGACAAGGGCGGCCAGGGAGCAGAGGGAAGTTTGTACCTTCCAGAGACAGAAAGTTCCTGGAGCTGCTGCCCTCTGCCCCCGTGTGGGAGAGGACATTGAGGCAGGGGTCAGCACAGCCTCCCTGCCAAGGCCTGGGCGTGCTCGCAGCGGCCTGTCCTGGCACACACCCCTAGCCGTGCAGTCTCTGCCCACGGGGGCTTACCTGGGCTCTCCAGCTGAGTCTGGGTGGAGCCGAGGGCAGAGAGCGCCGCCTGCTGCTTGGTCTCTGCCTTGCTGTCTCCAGTGCCCGCAGAGCAAGCCACCCCATCCAGTTCCGCCAGCTTCGAGAAGGGGAAGCCAGAACCTGGGGAAGGAGGCCGTGAGGAAGGAGCCCTGGCCTTCCCTATCCAGGCCCTTCCCAGGATGTGGAGCACCCAGGCTCCTCCCCACCTGCTGGGGAGTCCACCTCTGTCACCCAGGCCTTCTCCTGACATCTGGCTCCCAGGACGATTCTGTACTGAGATGCAGCCCCTCCCCAGTGGGAGGCTGTATGTGCCTTTGCACTGTCGCCTGGTCTTCACCAGGCCCCTCTCACACCAGTGCAAGGCGGGCCGCATCCAGGCCACCCCAGAGCCCTGCGTGCTGTCCCAGGAGATGCGCTAACCACTGCTGCCTGCCTGCCACCAAACACGACGTCCTTTTGTTTACTCTCTCCCCCAGGGACCATATATTGGAAAGATTTGTTTTTCCCGGTACTGGGGATGGAACCCAGGAGCATTCTACCTCTGAGCTACACCCCCAGCCCGACTTTTTATTCTTTATTTTGAAACAAGGTCTGAGTTGGAAAGGGCCTCACTAAGTAGCTGAGGCTGTCCGCAAACCACGATCCTCCTGTCTCAGCCTCCCAAATGCTGGGATTACAAGCGTGGACCACCACTCCAGGCTTGGAAAGATTTTTTAACACCATTATTTAGGGTGTTACTTAAAAACCAAGGGAGACAGGAGAAGATCCCAAAGCTGGGTCACCTGGTCAAAGGGTAAAAACTTATTCAAGTTCACGATCTTCGCTGTTTCTCCAAAGCACTGACCTTTTGGAAGGGCACCCGCTTCGGCACCCACCCTGAAGGGGTCCAAAACCAGCAGGCACAGGTGGATGTAGAAGGAATGTTGGCATTAGAAAACCATGACGCGGCCGCCATCACGGCCAGAGTGCGACGAGATCGTCGGTGGATGGGGAAAACCGCCAGGGGGCAGTGCTACGGGGACGGGATAGTCTCAGTCTCTAAACGCCTTCCCTCCCTCATACAACTTATTAAGCAAGCACCAAGGGGAAAGCGAAGACACTGGACAGCTGCCACCCTAACCAAGCCCTCGGCAACACCGCCAGCCGAAGGGCACACCGAGATCACGCGCCTCCGGATGGGACACGCGGCCAAGTATGTGACGCCACCTGTCGTGCAGAGCCCGAGCCCGATCCTGAGAAAAGAGGCTGTCCAGATGGAGGGACAGTCTACAGGGCGACCGGCCCCCACCTCTTCAAAGGCATCGGTGTCTCCTGCAAGCCTGCAAGTCGGGGACCGTCTCAGATAAATGATGATCAAAGTGGGCGGCAGTGAAGTGTCACGCTGGGGTGGGGAAAATGGGCACGAGGGCATTTTGGGGACAAATTGGCAAAATGTGGATGTGAATGGAAACCCATTACAGTGTTGTCTTAACGCCTCACTTCAGAATTTGACCTCTGTGCTCTAACTATGTGAGCAATGACCTTGTTCTTAAGACACACACACTGTGTAGGCACAAGGACCACAGTGTTGGTAACTAACTTTCACGCTAAAACTCTGTTGCAATAGGGGCTAGGGGGTGTACTGAGGAAGAGAGAAAGAGAGGATAATTCCCACATTCCCTCAGTAATGATTACACTTCTGTGTTGTGTATATAATTGCCTTTAGCAAATTGATTGCATGTAATATAAGTCAGGGGCTGGCCCTCAAAAAGAAATCTGCAGTGACTACTGTTTTTGCAGGTACTTGGCCCTTTGTAAAAGTGTGCACAAGCCGGGCGTGCTGGCGCCCGCTTGGAATCCCAGTACTTGGGAAGCTGAGAAAGGAGGATCTCAGGTTTGTGGCCAGCTTCTGCTACTTAGTGAGGCCCTCTGCAGCTTAGTGAGACCCTGTTTCAAAATAAAGGAATAAAAAGCCGGGCGTGGTGGCGCATGCTTGTAATCGCTTGTAATCCCAGCATTCGGGAGGCTGAGACCAGAGGATTGCAGTTTACTAACAGCCTCGGCTACTTAGTGAGGCCCTCTGCAACTCAGTGAAACCCCGTTTCGAAATAAAGAATTAAAAAACAGGGCAGGGGATGTAGCTCGGAAGTCGAATGCCCCTGGGTTCCATCCCCAGACCTGCAAAAATAAATAGATAATAATAATTAAAAAATAGGGCTGGGAGTGTAGCCTGGAGGTAGAATGCCCTGGGTTCCATCCCCAGTACTGCAAAATAAAACCCCTAGGCATCAGTTGGGCATGCCACGGCGGTACGGTGGAGCTAGCGCCTTTAAACCCGCAGAGTCCACTCGGGTCCAGTTCACCGCCTACTTCACCCGGGGCCAGCTAGCCAGGGAGCCCTCCACCCTGTGCCCACGGGCCGCCTCACCTGCAGCAGGGTCCTCTCGAGAGCGCAGGGAGAGGCCCAGGTTGGCCGCCACCGTCGGCAAGTCCCCGGTGGGCCCCGCAGGCGGGATAGAGACCCTCGGGGACCTCCCCCTGCTTCCCCTGGGCTCTTCCCGCGCTCGCGCGGCCCCCGGCTCCCCGACTCCGGCCCCCACCCGGGGCCCACCATCCCCCGCCGCCGCGGACCGGGGCTGGGCGCCCGCCTCTGCCTCCTCCTCGGCGCTCGAAGCCGGTGAGGACCCCCAGGCGTCCTGGCCCAAGCCCCCCGACGGCCGCCAGGGGCTGGGCCCGGGGCTGAGCTGCAGCGAGGCGGCCATGCGGGGCTTCCTGCGGCCACCGTCGTCGGCGCCCAAGGCCACGCCGGCTGGCGAAGCCATGCCTGGACCGGGGATGTAGGACCAACAGGCGGGATCTCGCGCGCCTGCGCCTTTTTACACGACGGCTGCTCGCGCGGGGAGCACGCGCTGACCCTGAGCCCCGCCCCCTCCTAGCGCCAGCCAATGAGAGCCCGCGGAGCTGCGGGGAAGCCTGCGGCCGGCCAATGGGAAGGCTGGACTCCAAGACCTCCGCAGCTCCCCTGCAGACTCCGCCAACGGCTGGCCCAGGTGGGCGGTGAGTGCAGGCAGCTCCCGCAGCCTCCTCTCCCGGCTTGCGTGGTTCGGGAGATTGCAAGACACCGATCAGGGTCCCAGGACTGCAGGCCCAGCCTCGCACGCCAGCAGAGCCTGGCGCTTCACTCCAGCCTAACCCCCCAGGCTCTCATCTTACAAAGGCAGGTGTCTGCATTGTAGCAGAACCCCAGAATCCTTAGCATCCGCGTTTTAAAACTTCCCAGGCCGGGCACAATGGCTCACACCTGTCATCCCAGTACTTAGGCTGAAATAGGGGGATCGAGGTTTCGAGGACAGCCTCGGCAACGTAATGAGATCCTATTTCGAAGTAAAAAAGAGCTGGTGCGCACCGGAGTTTGAGAACTATTATCTGAAGCCCCCTCCCCTCCCATCCACTCCTGGCACAGCCAGGCATACCTTCAGAGGCGTTTGTTCCCTTATTTATAAAGCCGATTTCTTAGTATTTATGGACAATCAACAGGATACCTAGGGATCAAAAGCGTGTCTGGCTCAAGTGGGGGTTCAATCTTTGTTGAGTGAATTAGTGTGTGTGTGTGTGTGTGTGTGTGTGTGTGTGTGTGTGTGTGTGGTGTAATAGGGACACGGGCGTCCTGCCTCCGAGATACACCCCCAGCCTTTTTTAGTTTATTGTTTTTTGAAACAGGATCTCACTAGGTTGCTAAGAGCCCTTGCTAAGTAAGTGGCTCAGGCTGGTCTGGAACCTGCGACCCTCCCATCTCAGCCTCCCAAATCCTGCGGTTACAGGTGTGTGCCACCACCCGCGGCTTGAGTGAATTAATTTAATACTGACACCACCTCTGTTCGACAGAAGGTTGGATTCAAATCCAAGACAGCCGGGCCTCCAATATTGGGACTTGGTAGGGATTGAATTATACTACCCACGTGCTCCCTCCACCCGCATATCTACCATCCTCCCGGGAGGTGGCGCTCGCGGACGCTCCTGCGGCCGGGTGGGAGGCGGGACTTCCTGTCTCCCGCGGAGTACTTCCGGTTAGACCCGGAAAACCTTTCGCTGCTGCTGGGGGGCGGTCCCTATGTGGGCGTCCGAGCTGGGGGCTGACTCAAGACACGAGGGTCTGGCGAGAGATCGGCCGGGCTGCCTTCCCAGAGGAGCACCCCGAGGCCCAGCCACGTGAGTGCGCGCACAGCCCCTGCGCGGGCAGGCTTTGGGGGTGCGTGGGGCGTCCAGGTCGCCCCTGCCCGGCTGCAGGCCGGCGCGATGCTCCGGCCCGGAGCCCCTGCACGCCCCTCCCGGGCCTGGGGCTGGAGAGCCTCGGGCGAGCAGGGGGAGTCGGCGGGGAGGTCGCGAGTGCCTCCCCCTGCCTGCACCTGGTCCATCAGCGTCTCCTCCAACGTGGTGGGTGGGTTTCCCTTGGTATTGGGTGGGTGGGTTTCCCTTGGTATTGGGCCGCATCTTCGTTTTGTGGTTGTTTTGTTGGCTGCTTCCTCAAAGAATGTATGCTCGGTTCTGCATTTCGCCCTCTTGGGGACCCTGGAATACTTTTCTGGAGAGGACCAGTTTGGACTTGGGTGCGTGTTTTCCAGGATGGACTTCCCCAGCGCCCTCCGCCCCTCGCTGTTTCTGTCTGGCCCCCTCGGTGCGAGCGATGTCCCTGACCTGTCCTTCATGTGCAGCTGGAGGGATACGCTGACCCTGCCGGACGCCCAGCCCCAGAACTCCAAGGTGAAGACGGAGGTGGGGTCCCTGCAGCTCAGGTGCGGTTTCCCTGCCATCCACAGAGGCACAGAGCTCCAGCTCGGAATCAGATGAGGATTAAATCTTGGCTCAGGTAGCTACAGGTGTTGGACCTAAAGCAGGTTACCACTTCCATGTCTGGATCACATGAATAAGGTGATTGCTTTCCAAAAGAAAGAAATTCAAGCCAGGTGTGGTGGTGCAGGCCTGTGATCCCAATACTTGGGAGGCTGAGACAGGAGGATCGCAGGTTCCAGGACAGCCTCAGCAATTTAGTAAGGCTCTCATCAAATTAGTGGGGCCCTGTTTCAAAAATAAAGAACAATAATACGGCTGAGAATGTAGCTTGGAAGCAGAATGCCCCTGGGTTCAATCCCCCGTACAAGGAAGAAAGAAGAAAGAAAAGTCAACAGAAAGTATCGGCTCCCTTGTCCCTAGTGCTCACTTCCCCCAAATATCCATTACTTTATTTTTTATTTATTTAATTTTTTTTGTGTGTGGGTCTGGGGTTGAAACCCAGGGGCATTCAACCTCTGAGCTACCCCCCCCCCCGCCCTGCTTTTTTTATTCTTTATTTTGAAACAGGGTCTCACTAAGTTACGGAGGGCCTCACTAAGTAGCTGAGGCTGTCCGCAAACCGCGATCCTCCGGTCTCAGCCTCCCAAATGCTGGGATCACAAGCATGCGCCACCACGCCCGGCTGACATCCGTTATTTTATATTCAACAAATATTTTCTGAGCTGCACATGGTGGCGCACGCTTGTGATCCCAGTACTTGGGAGACTGAAACAGGAGGCTCAGCTACTTAGTGAGGCTTTCTGCAAAGTAGTGAGACCCTGTTTCAAAATTTAAAAAATAGGGTGGAATTGTAGCTCGGAGGTACATGCCCCTGAGTTCAATTACCAGTGCCATACCCCCACACACAAAAATATATATATTTTCTGGGCTGAGTTTTTCATTAGGTCCTGGGGGTAGAGTGTGAATTACTCAAACATCCCCTGCCCTCGTGGAATGAGTGGGTGTGATAGAATGTAAACAAGTACACAGACGCAAGTGTGAGCATAGCCTTCAGCAAACACGAGAGGGGAGGCTGGACCTCCTAGGACAGCGGCTAGTGCCTCGGGGAGGACGCCCACTCCTTCCTCCCAATCCTGAGCTATTAGACGGCCGCTTGCAGAGCCTGGCCGAGAACAAGCCAGGAAGGCAAGTGATTGCGTGGATTAAAAAGGCCGGGGGTCGAGGGTACCCTCCTGCACAAGGGAGGGTTTAACAGCAGGTCAGCGCCCTCTAGGATCCTCGTCCAGTGGCACTTTGGTCCGGCCGGCGGGGCACTGGGAGATGGAGCAGCCTGTGTGATTGAGATCAGCCAGGAATGGCAGAAGGTGCTTTCTTCTGTGAGATCCAGCGCAGGTGGATATCAGAAGCACACTGGAGTCAGGCTGCCTGAGTTCAAATCCCAGCTCTTCTGTGTACTGGCCGCGTCACCTGGGGCGAGTGACGGCTGCCCACCCCCCAGTTTCCATACCAGCGATGATGACACGTGCCAGCTTTTCAGGGTGGTAGCGAAGGTTTTTAAGTTAGTACAGGACAAGCGTTCACACCCATCGTTTTGATTCCTCCAGAACGGAGCCCTGCACTTGGCCAAGGACCTGCCGTGGGAGCTGGTGACACCTGGGCCCCTGCCGCTGCTGCCTCCCGGGCCTGGTAAGGATCCTCCCCTCTGCCCTGCTCATGCCCAGACATCCCCGGGGGTCCTTGGGTACCACAGTTACCTGGTACACCTGGCCCCTTCTCTGAGCCCTCCATCGCATTCCTCCCCTACCTGGCCCTCAGATCCCTGGGACCCTGGTGTGACTGCCCGGGACCTCCTCTTCCGAGGAGGCTACCACTACCGCAGGCGGCCCCGGGTCGTGCTGGACATCACTGAACAGGTGAGTTGTTGGGCAGTGGGCAGCGCCGCGCCACCTGGGGCGGTCCCCTCTGACCTGGCCTCTCGTCCAGCTCGGCCAGTTCCTGTGGGATCATGGGGACATAGCCTTTGCACCGCTGGGGAAGCTGATGCTGGAGAATTTCAAACTGGAGGGAGCCCGGGTGAGTAGCCCTCGGCCAGCCAGGAGAAGCGCGAGGCCCCGCCCCCGCTGCAGTGAGCCCCAGGCGTGCAGGCTGACAGGCCTTTCCATGCAGAGCCGCTCCAAGAGGGTGACCGTGGTCAGTGTGAAGAGGCTGCTTCAGGACCTTGGTGGACACCAGCCCCGGGGGCAAGTGCTAGTGAGAACGGGGGTGGGGGGGGTGAGCAGGCCTCGCTGACAGGGTGGGGAGAACCTGGGCCTGTCCAGGTTCCCACAGTGGCTCCCCTTTCCCGTATAGTCGGGAGCCATACTTCTTTGCTCAGGACTCCCAGCTGCAAGCAGCCCGAGGGGGAAAGGGAATCCAAGCCAGCCGGTGGACTTCAGGCATCACTGCCTCTAGGTGTTCAAATACTGAGCTGCTAGGACTCGGTCTTTTTCTGTCTTCTCATCCGCTCCCCTCTGCCTGGCTTAATTCCTAGAAAGTCTGTTCTCAAGGGGTGGCAAGATGGCCCGTGACCCCCGTGGAAGAGCCAGCGCTCTTCCTGAGATGCCAGGAGTCCCAGGAAGGACTTTGGGTGGCTGGGCTGGGGTCCCACACTCACCGTGAGCCAGTCACTGACGGGCAGTGAAGTTCTCGCCCAGATCGAGTGATGTGGGCACCGGACAGGGAGGGCGGCTTCCCAGGGAAGGGACTTTAGGTAGACGAGGGACATGTGCTCCACACCTGGCCCCCGGGGTCCCGGGCCTCCCCACTGCCCCCCATCGAGACCCTCTTGTGTCCGGTTGCCAGGTGCCCCTGGGCCTGCCTCAGCCACCGGCTGCGCCGTTTCTCCATCCTGGGGGGCCCGGTGCTGGGCGAGCCGATGTCCAGCCTCCTGGGCAGGCTGCTGCAGGAGGAGCTGACCATGCGCTGGGAGCGGCTGCTCATGGACGAGGCCTTCACCGGGGGTGCCTTGGCCTGGGTGCCCGGGAGGACGCCACGGGCCGGGCAGCTGGTCTACCCTGTCGGAGCAGCCCTGGACAGGCTGCGTATCCTTTCTCACTGAGCAGCGATGCCGAGGGGCTCTGGCCAGGTCCAGGCCAAGGGCGGGAGCTGGGGAGCTGGCAGTGACAGGAGATCGCACATCATCCTTAGCTGGAGGCTCAGGCTTCCAGAGGGTCAGTCTGACCTCGGGCGGCCATCCTCGGGTCCTTGGGGACCCCGGCTGCATCCAGCTCCGGGGGCCTGTCCGGCAGGTGGTGGCCCGCGCCGTCCAGGGGGAAGGTAAGGCCCTTGGCACCTCTCCCCCCCACACTGACCTGGCCTGCCCCTGAACCAGCCTCTCTGTCCCTCAGCGCTGCTGGCCGTCCGCTCCGACTACCACTGCGCTGTGTGGAAGGTCAGTGACCAGGGACAGCCGGCCCCCCTGCAGGTGCTGCAGGTCGAGAAGGGGGCCACAGGGGTCAGTCTCAGGTGAGAGACGATCGGACGGGCTGGAGAGAGGGGGTCCTGAGAGGCGCGGCGGGTCTCCTGGCGCTGACCACGCCATCACCCCATAGCCCTCACCTGCCTGCGGAGCTAGCTGTCTGCAGCTGTTCTGGAGCTGTCTGTCTGTGGACCCCCCAGGACGGGTAACGCCCCCTCCCCTCCCCACCCAACACCTCCAGGTTGTCAGCTTTTCCATCCTGGCCAGCCCCGCCTTCCGCCCAGCCCTCTCATGCCGCCCGCCCTTCCCCCCAAGGCTGCAGCAAGTCTACAAGGACCCTGAGACCCTGGTGTTCCGGGACCCTTCTCCCTGGCGGTGGGCTGACTTCACGGCCCACCCACGGGTGCTGACCGTGGGTGACCGCACGGGAGTAAAGATGGTCGACACTCAGGTATGGGGCGGGGGCTGGAGACCTCCCACCCCGGCCCCTGCGCTCAGGCAGCCACGATCCCTGGGCCTGCAGGAGGCTGAGCCCCACGCTCCCCCCAGGGCCCCGCCGGCTGCGGGCTGCTGCTGTTCCGTGCGGGCGCAGAGGCCTCCTGCAAGAAAGGGGAGCGTGTGCTGCTCACGCAGTACCTGGGGCAGCCCGGCCCGGAGCCCCCCTCCCCCACGCTCCACCTTGTCCTCACCCAGGTGAGCACCACCCCCTGTGTATTCTCTAGAACCCCTGCAGGCCAGAGTCCTGTGGCTGCAGGGTGGCGCTGGCGCTAGGGAGGAGCAGCACAGGGGCCCTGCCGCACGCCTGGCCCGGAGGCGGCCAGGGCGGTGCCCTCCTCCTGCTGCCCCCAAGGCTGCCAGATGTCAGTGCATTTCCAGTGTGGGTCCCCCTGGGTCGGGAGGGCACAGAGGAGATGCAGGGGCTTCTTGGGATCCCTCTCCCAGTGGTGCCTCCCGTCTGTCCGTCGGTCTGTCTGTCCCTCCAGACTGGCAGCGCTGCTCGCTAGGGAGCGAGTTGTTGAGGGCCGAGTGGCAGAGTTGAGGGGCACGTAAGGCTCTTTGGTGCTGCTCCCCGGGGGTCTGTTGGCGGGGAGGGCCCAGACCACTGCCTGGTGGGCCACGCCCTCCATTTCCTGCCCGCCCAACCCAGTTCTCACTCTACCTGATGGACGAGCGCCTCCCCCTGGTGCCGATGCTGAAGTGGGACCACGGCCTGCCCTCCCCGCCCCTGCTGGCCCGCCTGCTGCCCCCTCCCCGGCCCGGCGCCCCGCAGCCCCTGCTCCTGGGAGGACAGGGCGGGCAGCTGCAGCTGCTGCACATCACTGGTGAGGCTGGGGAGGGGCGGGGCCTGGGGCCTGGGGCCTGGGGGGGTGGTGAGGCCTGGCACATTCAGCCTTGTGTCCTCCCCCCAGGAGATGGCACCTGCACTGCCCGGCTGGCAGGGCCGCCCCGGTCCCTCCCCTCCCGGACCGACTCCCTCTCCGCGTTTCCCGTACTGGAGCCCAAGAGCCAGCAGCAGCTGCAGGAGCGTCTGGAAGCCCCGGCCATAGGTATGCTGGCGGGAACAAGCTTGGGGGTGCCTGCCAGCCTTGCGAGTCACGGCCTCTCCTCCAGCAGGAGCATCATGGGTCACAGTGTCTCCTCCAGCTGGGGGAGGGAGAGAGGGAGAGGCGCCCGCCTGCCGGCCTCTAGGGTCACAGTCTCTCCTCCTGCAGGTCTGGCTGTGGCCGCCCCGCACAGGCCCGCCGTGCCAGCCCTCTCCGTCTTCCAGCTCTCAGCGGCCGGGGACATCTTCTACCAGCATCTCCGCCTCCGTGAAGATGCAGATGTAGGGCCTCCCAGCGGCCCCGGGCCCGCCTGCCCTGCATCTCACCAGGACCGGATGCCCACAGCCCCCGTGCCCTCCTGGACTCCCCAGGCCACTGCCCGCTGTGCCCGCTGGCTGGAGGCCCTGCAGGCGGCACCCCCTGTAGCCCCTGTGTGGACTGCACCCACCTTCTCCCACCGTCACCCACTGGGTGACCTAGAGCTGCCGAGGGACGAAGGCAGAGTGGCACAAGTCCTCCGCACAGCCATGGCCAAGGGGCAGCTCCTGTGCCAGAGAGACCTGGGCTCGCTGCTCAGGCCAGAGCCGCCCCCCGCGCCTGAGTCCAGCCCGCAGGACGAGCTCAGTGAGCGGCTGGGGGAGGCCTGGGAAGGCCGAGGGGCAGCCTGGTGGGACAGGCGCCAGGGCAGGGCTTCGGGGCCCACAAAGCAGGCCCGGCGGCCCAAGCGCAGGACGCTGCTGTCCAGCACCTTCTCCTCGCTCACCAGCGGCCTGGACCTCCCGGGCACCGGCAGCCCCTCTCACCCCGAGCACTCGGCCCCGGAGGCCAGGGCTCGGCTCCCAGCGACCCCGCACTCCCAGGAGTCCATGCAGGAGCCGTGGGCTCCAGGCATTCCCTTGGAGCGGCGGCAGACTCTCCGGGACTACATGGCCAAGCTGCCGCTTCAGAAGGACACCCCAGGACTTGGTGCGGCACCCCACTCCCAGGCCTCCAGCCAGGCTACCGCCTCCTGGCCGCACACACCTGCCCTCTCGGGCTCCCAGCCCCGCAGGAAGAAGCCTCGGATGGGCTTCTGAGGGCACAGGAGGGCTGGAGCCCGGGCCTGGCCTTCACCCTGCATCAGCAGTGCCTTCTAGTACCTTCTGCAGGAAACACCCCCTCCCGGGGGCTCAGGGCTTCCTGCCTCCTGCTGGCCCCGGGCTGCGGGAGAGCAGCAGTGGAGAGGGGGTAGAGGGACCGCGTAACAGGTGGTTCCCAAAGGCCTGTGGGAAGGAGCGGGCAGGACAGCTGGGGTCCGCCTCCCCATCTCACAGGAGTGGGCGTCAGCTCTAGCTCCCGGTGCTCCCTGGGGTGCAGTGGGACCCGGGGAGAGCGAGGGTGGGCAGCGGCTGGGGTTGCTGTTAAACAGGCCCCTGGGTCTGCTGTTCTGTAGATGGAAAGTTGAGCTACAGGCTCAAGGATGGAATAAACCCGTTGGCTGGACATGGGTTGGAATGGCCGTGCCTCTAGACCCGTTTCTCATCACTGAGAAGTTGTTTCTCAGTAGCCGGCAACACCACAGAATCACCTGCGCCTGGCACAGGCCCCAGCCCAGTACCACGGAAGCTCGTGGATATTAAAGTGTTTATCATGTTAACAAACGTTTATAGCTGCACAGTTTCTGCTGCAGGTGACGGGGTGGGGGCCGTGTGACGCGCTGAGCCCCAGGAGTACTCAGACCAGGCAGGTGTGGCCTCCCAGAGCAAAGGCTGGAAGCCATGAAGGCGCGCAGCTGCTGGCGCTGGTCACCGCAAGGCCCCGGAGCACTGGGGGAGGAAGGGTGGCTAGCACCTGCTGCTGCCACCTCGGGGCTCAGTCCAAGCCAAACTCAATGTCCTCGCGGCCTGCTCCCCCGCTGCGCCCCTCGGGCAGCACCACCTCCTCGGTCCCGTCCCCTGCAGGTAGAAGGAGGGTGACCGACATGCCTGGGCGCAGAGGCCGTCTGCAGGCGGGTCTAGAGCACCCCTCAGCCGTTCAGGGGCAGATGCTCTTGGCCACCCAGCCTCCCGCTCCCTGGCGTGCTCCTGGTGCCGCTGGCCCTGGCCCTGGCCCGCGCCGGCCTGGTGTGGGAGGGGCGCACACCATCCACCCCACCAGCCGCATCTGGGCTCTGCAGTGACTGCACCTTTGCACCGGCCTTCACCTGTAATTTGTCCCACACTCCCAGGTCCACAGTCCCCTTCTGGGATAGTGAAAGGGTAAAAGTGCAGGCTCCTTGGCCCCGTCCCCCCCAAATCCAACTGCTGTGCAAAGTGTGACCACAGGAACCAGTGACAGGGTGACGTGCGCAGGGCCACACTCCCACCCAGGCATGGGGCGCCACATGGATTCTTGGGCCCCAGGGACAGCTTCATTCATGGATGTGGGAATGAGACCTACAGGGGCTCCTGGGCTGCCCCCAAAGGCCCATGGGCTCCTCAGGGCAGCTTCGTCAGGCACCTGCCAACCGTCCAGGCTGGGCGGGCACCAGTGTGTTCCCACGGAGCCCCTGCCCTGGCCAGCCGGGGAGGAGGTGGCTTACCTGGCGGGGAGGCAGTGAGGGGGTGGCTGTCCTCGCTCTCGCTGGCAGGGGCGGGGGCAGTGTCTCTCCCGCGGGAGGGGGGTGTCAGGGGTCGGCCTGGGGGCTGGAGGTCACCGAGCTCCTGAATGAGAGGCCGCGGGGACCTGGTGTCTTGACTTGGGCTCTCGGAGTCCCCTCCTCCTGCCTTAAATATGTTGGCAAAGGGCACTTCCACCTTCTTTGGGGCGTCCCTGGACACCGCAAAGATGCGGGACAGGGCGCCAGTGGGCGTGTGCTCCAGTGCAGGCAAGGTTGCGTCCTCCAGTTCAGGGTCACTGTCCCCGCTCGAGCTGGAGATGGCCTCCACCTGTGGACGGTGCTTCTCCTATGGGGACAAGGTGAGGCTGAACCCGTCTGTTTGCACAGGTTACTCTAAAACGCGCCTGCTAGCTGCTTTTCCAGCTAATGCCTCAAAAGTTCTCCCTGCCCCGCAACAGGCAGGCGCAGGGGATGCTGGGCCGTGCCCTTCCGAAGCAAGGCCTTGGGTGGACGCTCCTGACCAGCGGTGCCACCGTGGGCTGCAGCCAGGACCTGTCTCGCCCAGACCTCTGCAGGGCTCCCGCGCCGCCCACCCTGCCCACTGTTTATGCCCAGTACTCTCCCCAGTGGCCTCCGCCTGGCCTGTCCGCTAACCCAGCCGAGTTCACAGCTCCGGGACGCTGCTGTCGAGTGTCAGTCCCGCTGCGGTAACTGTGGCCTGGTTTCTTTGACGGCGACAAGCTTGTGTAGAAACTACTTCTCAGAGGTTCTGATGGCTCCTCCTCCCTCAGGGCCCAGATCCAGCACACAGAGGGAGTAAGGTCCAGTAATGCCCACGGGAGGAGGAGCAGGCCAGTCCCTGTGGTGCCCCATCCGCTCCCTCTCCACCCCCCATCTCTGTGTATCAAGAGTCACACCCCTTCATACACACTATAGGGACAGAAATAAGCTTTCAGGGAGTTCTACGCGGTGCACGATCAGCCAAACATACGTGCAAGAAAACCCCAGTGGCTAGTAATAAAAGCAAGCAGGCCGGGCATGGGGGCACACCTCTGCAATCCCAGTACTTGGGAGGCTGAGACAGGAGGCCACAGGTTCATGGGCAGCCTCAGCAATTTAGTGGAATTTAGAAGGAAGGAAGGAAGGAAGGAAGGAAGGAAGGAAGGAAAAATAGCTACATTTTTGGGTAAGGAAAACATGGGGGTGCTGGATGCCTTGGTTAGTCAAGAGAAGGAAGTATGCTTCATACGTGCCCGAGAGCGGAGTTAAGCTCGGCTGAGGGGAAGGTATGTACCGCTAACCTCATCTTGGTCTTCAGAAGATCCATCTGTATCATCAACGTCTTCCAAGTCAGGCAGGTCCTGCAGAGCCAAGGAGCGCGTGCCACGGGTGGCACGGGCTCCCGGGGTGGAGAGCCGAGCAGCGCGCCCGTGCGCAGTGTGGAGGGAAACGCACCCTCGCCCACCTCCCTGAGCAACTGGCCACCCAAGCGAGGAGTAACCCTGGGGGCGGGCGCCACACAGACACGTGGCCTCGCGCCTGCAGGGAGACTGTGGCCTCGCGCCTGCAGGGAAACCGCAGGAGCCGATGCTGGACGCCATGGGGATAATGAAGCGCAGCTCTAAAGCTGGCGGGCAGGTGGCTTTGCGGTGTGACTCCTTTGGCACAAAGGAACCCGGGCTTGGCAGACATGGCTCACAGGAGGGGCTCCGGCCAGTGCCGTGCAGACCCGCCTGGCCGAGGTCCTGCGAGGTGCATTCCCAGGAGCAGATGTGGGTGGCGGGGCCTGGGTCTGCATTTCAGGCCAAGCCACGCCTCCTTCCCCAGGACCGCACACACTGCGGGTTGAGGATTGCGGGGGTGCGGGTCTGTACCCTACACTGCTCCCCAGGGGGGAACGGTCCACGTACATCGATGAAGAGCTTCTCCTGGGCCTCCAGCGTCACGGTTCCTACAGCGTCAGCTCCAGGCCCCTCGCGTTCCATCACCGACACCCGTGGGGAGGTGGGCTCTGAGCAAGGCAGTGAGCAGTCCTCAGTCCCGGGGTCACTTCCTACACGGGGAGTCCGCCCCGCAAGCCCGTGGTCAAGGGGGAAGATCAGGGATGGACACGGGAGCGAGTGAGAGCCTGGAAGAGGCCGCTCGACGGGGCTAGAGGAGGAAGGTGGCCACGCTCCTGAGGGCCAGCTTCACAGCCCCGGAGAGGGGCGGGGACGGGCAGGGACTTGTGCGCCTTACTAAGGGCACCGTACGTCCTGCCCCTCTCAGGCCTGTTCTCTGCCGGTTTCTTTCCCGCTGCCAGGCCAGGTGCAGCTTCAAAGCCAACTGCAGGGAGGTGACTGACTTTGCAGGGAGATTTATTCCCAGGTGACAAGCCCTAAGTCATACTTGAGCGCTGCCCAGGAGCTCAAAACAGAAACAGTGTAGCCAGGCGCGGGCTTGTAATCCCCACGCTTGGGAGGCTGAGACAGGAGGATCACATGGGTTCGAAGCCAGCCTCAGCTACTGAGTGAGGCTCTCAGCAACTCAGTGAGACCCTGTTTCCAAATAAAGTATAAAAAAGGTCTGGGAGTATAGCCCGGAGGTAGAAAGCCTCTGGGTTCCACCCCCAGGACCACCAAAAAAAAAAAAAAAAAAAAACAGAAACAGTGGCCGGGCGTGGTGGCACACGCTTGTAATCCCCGTACTTGGGAGGGTGAGACAGGAGGATTGCGCAGGTTCAAAGCCACACCCTCAGCAGGCTTAAGAGACTCTGTTTCCAAATAAAATATAAAATAGGTCTGGGAAGCCAGGAGTGGTGGCGCATACTTGTAATCCCAGCATTCAGGAGGCTGAGACAGGAGGATCACGGTTCGCGGACAGCCTCAGCTACTTAGTGAGGCCCTCTGTAACTCAGTGAGACCCTGTTTCAAAATAAAGACCCTGTTTCAAATTGGGCAGGGGGTATAGCTTGGAGGTTAAATGCCTCTGGGTTCCATCCCCAGACCCGCAAAATAAATAAATAAATAAATAAATAAATAAATAAATAAATAAACAAATAGGTCTGGGAGTGTAGCCTGGAGGTAGAAGGCCCCTGGGTTCCACCCCCAGTACCACCAAAAACAAAACAAACAAACAAAAAAAACCCAAACAGTGTGCGCTTGTGGGGAACCCAACCCTGGTTAGGTAGGATTGTCTTCCAGACGCCCAGGGAGGTCTTTCCTGAGGGAAAGTCAACATGAGGCATGTTTCTGGACAGGTGTTCCATTCCAGCATATGTCCTCATATACCAAGAGCTACAGCCAGCCCCCAACCCCACTGAGCAGGCACCGCCGGCAGGACTCTGCCTGGGCTGCGGTGTCCGCCGTCCCCTGCCCTCTGGGGCTGGGCCTGCTTTCCTTCCCGTCTTTGCTGCTTTGCCTGGCTCTGAGCCTCCAGGGGACTCCTGAGTCCCAGCATCCGGGAACCACCATCCCAGCTTCCCAAGGCCGGCCGGCCCATGGACACCGGCATGCTCCCCACGTACACACACATGCACGCGTGCGTGAACACCCCCACCTTACAAGTGGGCGTTTGCACCTCCCACATACATTCTGGAAAAGGCTCTGGGCTAAAGGACATTTTATTTTATTATTTTGTATTTATTTGTTTGCAGTACTGAGGATGGAACCCAGGGGCATTCAACCTCTGAGCTACACTCCAACCTTATATTTTATTCTTTACTTTGAAACAGGGTCTCACTGAGTTGCCAAGGGCCTCACTAAGTAGCTGAGGCTGGCTGCAAACCGCGATCCTGTCTCAGCCTCTCAAATGCTGGGATTACAAGCATGCCCACCACGCCCGGCTTATAGGACATTTTAGGTATGTAATATCAGGAACATTGAAATTATTAGATTTTTCTTTCTCTTTTCTTCTTTTTGGTTTTGGTACTGGAGATTGAACCTGAGGGCATTCTACCTCCGAGCTATACTCCCAGCTCTATTTTTAAATTTTATTTTCTTTTTTAAATTTTGAAACAGGGTCTTGTTAGGTGCATGCGTCTCACTACTAGCTGAGGCTATCCTCCAACTGCAACCCTCCTGTCTCTACCTCCCACGTGCTGGGATTATAGGCACGTGCTGCTAGGCCTGGCTGAAATGATTCTATTTTAGATAGATTGGGTTAAATAAAATATATCATTAGTAGTTTTTCCTGCATCTTTTTCATGTGGCTACTAGAAAATCCCCTAATGGTGTCCATTGTATTTCTTTTTTTTTTTTTTTTTTTTTTTTTTTTGGTGGTACGGGGGGTGGAACCCAGAGGCTTTCTACCTCCGGGCTATACTCCCAGACCCATTTTATATTTTATTTGGAAACAGGGTCTCACTAAGTTGCTGGGAGCCTCACTCAGTAGCTGAGGCTGGCTTTGAACCTGCGCGATCCTCCTGTCTCAGCCTCCCAAGCGCGGGGATTCCAAGCGTGCGCCCCCACGCCCGGCTGTATCCATTGTGTTCTATCTAGCAGCTCTGTTCTGGAAAGCGAGGTCACTTGTGTATGGATCTTCTAAAAGCAGCCATGAGCCATGGCGCGGGCTCCTGCACCCTCTGGGTGACGCTAGCACCACTTACCTTCCGGGGCCGCTCCCAGGGGTGCTGGGCGGCTCCCCGCCGGCTCCCGATCCCCTGTCTCTGTGTGGACCTCCACAGGCGGCCCCGCTTCTCCACTCGACTGTTCTGGAAACAGCTCGTCCTTGGCCTGGAAGCTTTCCGTAACAAACAGCTCTATCTTCTGCCGCATCTCTCCATCCTCCGGGGACTCTTCCCGCCCGTCCGTGCCGGCCTGCGAGCTCGGCCTGCCGTCTGGGGGCGGCGTATCCCCTAAACAAGGCAAGTCTGAAGGTGAGCTTCACACCGGAGGATGGGTCTGTGTGGCCAGCGGGGAGGCTGGGGTGGCGGGGAACACGGATCCCATCAGCGCACAGAGCCAAATGTCCACAGGAAGGGACATGGCCCACTGCAGGTGCCGCAGAGGTCGCCTCTGCTTCCGTATCCCAAGAAAAGTGTGCGCGTGGCCAAGGGATAGAACCACCCGTCCACAGGACAGAGCGCCACTGTTCCTACAAGAGGTCTTTCTGCTTCTCCGAAAAGTTGGAAAATTTCAAAACAAGATGTTGGCAGAAGAAAAACATATACTGTAGAAAGCGTCTTTGTTACGGAAAATAGTCCTAGTGTGTTAATTCAAAAGAACACATAAGCCAGTCATCCCAGGACTTGGGAGGCCGAGACAGGAGAATCGCAGGTTGGAAGGCCAGCCTCTCAGCGGGACCCTGTTTCCAAATAAAAGATACAGGCCGGGCGTGGTGGCGCACGCTTGTAATCCCCGCGCTTGGGAGGCAGAGACAGGAGGATCGCACAGGTTCGAAGCCAGCCGCGCGCGCTGGCTTAGGAGACCCTGTTTCCAAAATGAAAATGTAAAAATAGGTCTGGGAGTGTAGCCCGGAGGTAGAAGGGCTTCCAGGAACCCCAGTACCACCAAAACAAAAACAAAAACAAAAACAAATAAAAGATACAGGAGGACTGTAGGTGTAGCTTAGAGGTAGAACGTCCCTGGGTTTCGTCCCCGGCACCCCCCTCCCACACACACACAGCTGCACCCACCTGCCTCCCCACCCTCTCGCTCCCTCCTCCTCTCCTCCGCCCGCCGCCTGATCACGGCCAAGGCCTCGATGCTGTCCGTGATCTTCTTCTGCTCCCTCTGCTCCCACTGCAGTCTCTCCTCCTTCTCGGCCGCGCACCCGCCCCTCGCCCAGGCCTCCGCGCAAGCTCTGCAGGACGAGGAGAAACAGAACCGGCGCCTGAGCCCCTGCGGGCCGGAAGTAAGTCCCAGACGTTCACTGCTCCATCAAACTTGTTTTCTTCGGAATCAAAGGGCACGCAGGACAAGGGAGCGGACACCCTCCGTCCACACAGCCCGCCCGTGCGTGCTCAGGGCCCTCTTATCCTAGCTGCAAAGGCTGGGGGCCGCCTAGCTCCGAGACGCCCCAGTGGGTGGAGGAGTAGACAGACTCCAAACATTGAGACAAAGAATGTGTGTGTAGACAGAGGCCGCCGGCCACGATGCGCCGGGGACGCCTCAGTGCATGCCGGGAGGCGGCCGGCCTGGCGAGGCCACACACGGTTTATATCCAAGTCTGTGACATCTGCAAGAGGCAAATCTGTGGGGACCAGCCGGCGTGGGGGGGCACACTTGCCATCTCAGCATTCAGGAGGTTGAGACAGGAGGATCGCAGTTTGCGGCCGGCCTCAGCTACTTAGGGAGGCCCTTCGCAACTCAGTGAGAGCCTGTTTCACAGTCAGTAATAAAAAGTAGGGTTGAGGGTATAGCTCAGAGGTAGAATGCCCCTGGGTTCCATCCCCAGTAACTCAAAAAAAAAAAAAATATATATATATATATATATATATAATACAAATTAAAAACTCATCCACAAGGATATTTATCAAAGCAAATCTGAGCATCTATGATTGCTTAGATTTCTACCATGGGCAGTTATGTAGTCACTAACCCTATATCTAAAGAAAGTTTAATGAAATGTTAAAATGCTCAAAACTAAAAAAAAGAAGTCTGATGTTCAGCATATCCAACTATTAAATATTCCAGTGCGCCCGAAAGCGCCTCTCTCCTTACCTGTCCTTTGGAAACACTGGCCTGTCATCCAGGTACGTGAGGTGTTTCAGGCGAACGGTGACCGTCTTTCGGTAATTAGGGATGTGCTTAATGACCGGGTTTCCCATCAGATTCAGCACACGCTGTAAAGCAAAGAAACAGCCAGGTCGATGACAAGAGAAAAGAAGATATGATTCCATACTCCGTGACTTTCTAAGTGCTGTGCCTTAGGAACAAGTCAGTGAGATCTATTGTCTTGACCAAAACAGAGGCGCCTGCCGCAGGCCCGGGGCGCTGGCCGGAGCAGCCCAGGGTCTCGTCACCTTACGCCCTCGGAAGCATAATCGAGCGCCTCTTTCTTCCACCTTGAGCCTGAGGGCTTAGGCCTCTCTGGTCTTCCAGAGCAATCGCACAGGGCATCGCCCGCAGCCTGCCCACGGGCACTGAGGGCACAGCCTGCCCACGGGCACTGAGGGCGCAGCCTGCCCACGGGCACTGAGGGCGCAGCCTTGCTACTGGGTCCTTCTTACCGAAAGCCCTCTCAGTGGAATTGATTGTTTTCTTTCCTGGCCAGGACCCACTTTACAAAACACAGCAGCTAGACAGTTAAGAAGCAGTGAACGGGGAGGGTGGGGCGGAAGGACACCGCCCTGCAGAGGAGGCCCTCCTCACTGGCTGCGGGGCCCCTGAGGTCAAGCGAGGACCAGGGACGAACGAGCAAGGCCCGGAGACACCAGCGCCAACCTCGACCATGTAGCTCGGAGGGAGAATGCCTCTGGGTTCCATCCCCAGTCTGCAATAAAATGAAATAAAATAAAACCAGGCTTGGGGTGTAGCTCAGAGGTAGAATGCCCCTGTGTTCCATACTTAGCACCACTGAAAAATACACACATACATAAATATGTAGATAAATGAGTGAATAAATACAAAAAGGAAGAAAGGCAGGTTTTGTTGCTGGTTAACGTGAATGCATTACAACTTAGTTCACTTAGCTTTTCCCAGGCTCCTGTCTCGTAGCTCCCTCCCATTGCGATGTTTCGAGAAGCTGATGCTTTGTGGGTGAAGGAGGAAGAGCCGCATCCCGGAGGTAGTGATGGGCAGCGATTGTGGGCGGGGATTTCCAAGCAATTACAGACAAGCACAAGGGCTGCTCCTGTCATGGCTCGATTCCATCTCTTCCCTCAGATTTACAAGCTAAAGTCCTAACCCCAGTGCCTCAGAATGTGACTGGACCTGGACATCCGATCACTGCAGAAGTCTTAGGCTAAAACGAGGTCACTAAGCCGGGTGTGGTGGCGCACGCTTGCCATCCCAGCATTCGGGAGGCTGAGACAGGAGGATCATGGTTCGAGGACAGCCTCAGCTACTTAGTGAGGCCCTCTGCAACTCAGTGAGACCCTGTTTCAAAGTAAAGAATAAAAAATAGGGCAGGGGTGTAGCTTGGAGGCCAAATGCCCTGGGTTCTATTCCCAGTACCCCCCCAAAAAAAAGAAAAAAAAAATGAGGTCACTAGGTAGCCAGGGAGCCATCTGGAGGGGCTCCCAAGGTAGGAAACTGTGGACACCACCAAAAATTAGGATGATAGCAAGGATTAAATCATATCAAATACTATACGTGTAAGTTCATGAGCTCATCATGGTCCTGAAAGAGGAAAAAGAAGGCTCCATCTGTCGGAGATACACACTGAAATATTTGAAATATTTGTGGGTGAAATAAGATGACATCTGGCATTTCAGATACTCCAGCTAAAAACAGGAGTATTGAAGATCCTCCTGCCGCAGACAGGAAGGAGGGAAAGAGGAGGAGGAGGGCGGAGGGAGGAGGGGGATTTGATTTTTGATAGACACATCAAATACGGCCAGCGGCGGCCCTGGGCTGTTTCGTACCAAGTCAGGCATGGCCTCCAGGACGCTCAGGATCTGGGGGTCGCTCAGCCGATTGTGGGAGAGGTCGAGCACGCACAGCTTCGGGCACTGCCGCAGGTGCTCGACGTCCTTCAGGGTCTCCAGGTGGTTGTGGGCGATCTGCAGCGTGTTGAGGACCGGCAGGCAGGCTGCAAGGCGAGGCGAGGCGAGCGAGGGGCTCAGGCCTGGCCCGCGGCCCGGCCCGCCCCCGGGGCTCCCCGGCTGGCGGCGCTCACAGAGGTTTTCGATGGTCCGGATGTAGTTGTTGCTGAGGTTCAGCGCGTCCAGCTTCTGCAGAGGCTCCAGGTTCTCGATCTTATGCAGCAGGTTCACTTGCAGGAAGAGGCAGCGCAGCTCCGTCTGGGCCTCCAGGTTCTCAATCCTCTGGATCCCGTTACACTCCAGCCACAAGCAGCGCAGCCCCGTGTACTCCTCCAGGTTCTCGATGCGGTCGAACCCTGCGGGCGCGGGCCATCCACACTCACACGCTCGGGACGGGCCACGGCCGTCCACACTCACATGCTCGGGACGGGGCACGGGCCGTCCACACTCACACGCTCGGGACGGGCCACAGCCGCCCTTGCCCCTGCTGACTGCTGTGGCCTGGATGTCCAAGTCAGCGGGCGTGTTGGCCACGCTCGTGATCGCAGGGCTTGGGAGGCTGAGGCAGGAGGATTGCAGGTCTGAGGGCCAGCCTCAGTAACTTAGCCAGGCCCACTGCAACTTAGTGAGACTCTGTTCCAAAATGAAGAATTAAAAAATAATAGGGCTGGGGGTGTAGCTTGGAGGTAGAACGCCCCGGAGTTTAATCTCCAGTAACACACACACACACACAAACACACACACACAATCTCTCTTCTCTCCTCCCTCCCCTTCTCCTTGCAATTTTTTTTTTTTTTTTTTTTTGTTTGGGTACTGGGGATGGAACTCAGGGACATTCTACCTCCAAGCTACATCCCCAGACCTATTTTTTACTCTTTATTTTGAAACAGGGTCTCACTGAGTTGCAGAGGGCCTAAGTAGCTGAGGCTGTCTGCAAACCACCATCCTCCTGTCTCAGCTTCCCAAATGCTGGGATTACAAGCGTGCGCCACCACGCCTGGTCCTATTTATTTTATTTATTTATTTTCCAGTGCTGGGGATGGAACCCAGGGGCATTCTACCTCTGAGCTACACCCCCAGCCGTATTTTTTATTCTTTATTTTGAAACAGGGTCTCAGTGAGTTGCACAGGGCCTCACTAAGTAGCTGAGGCTGTCCGCGAACTATGATCCTCCTGTCTCAGCCTCCCAAGTGCTGGGATCACGAGCGTGCCCACCACGCCCGGCTAACGGCACTTTTTGATTCCACGGGAGAGTCGCTGTGCCGACACTAGGCCTCACCTTTGAAGTGTAAGTACAGAGTATCGTTCAGCGCCGGAGTGATGTAAAGCTTGTGTTGCTTGCACAGTTTCTGCAGGAAATGCTTAGTCATTCTGTTAAAGTTTTAAAAAGAACACGAATAAGAAATTTCAATTTGTCAGCCGTAAACTTATTCCCAAAGCTCTTTACTATGCACATTTATGTCTAAAATTTGAAATCCTTCGTGCTGGAGACTTACTTTCAGTTCTCCCTATACTCCACTCCCCCCACCCCCACTCCTCTGGTCTTCCTGGTATAGAGAGTTTTCAGGGATGGAGCACAGGGGCATTCGACCTCCAAGCTGCACCCTCAGCCCTATTCTTTATTCTTTATTTCGTACCTCCGCACCTGGCTGAAAACCACTTTTTTTTTTTTTTTTTTTTGGTGGTACTGGGGTTCCTGGAAACCCTTCTACCTCCGGTCTATACTCCCAGACCTATTTTATATTGTTATTTGGAAACAGGGTCTCTTAAGCCAGCGTGGCTGGCTTCGAACCAGCGCGATCCTCCTATCTCTGCCCCCCAAGCGTGGGGATGACAAGCGTGCGCCGCCACGCCTGGCTGAAAATCTCTTTTGACAGTGTCACCAATAACCACAGATGTTTCTCTCTCCAGGCCTGGCGTTAAAGTTTAATAGCATGGAGCTGGCTGTGTAGAGCTGGCCTGAACTCACCACTTCACAATTCTCGGACACAGGGAGGATGATTTGGTCTCCAAAAGCCCCCCTTTCCTCGTCCATGCAAGAAGTTGTGGTCCCCCATACGCTCACAGGCAGCTCGCCCACATACCTGGGCTCCCGGTCTTCCCTGTCATCTCTCAGGTGGGGTAAGTGACCGTTCAATGCACTGTCTCCACTCTGTTTCTGCTGGCTTGGGTAGAATGCATCAGAAGGGCCCACCCCTGTTTCCTTAGGATCAGTGATTTCTGTGAAATGAAAGAGATCTGCTTTATAAAAATCAAGAAATGATTGGGCGCGGTGGCGCACACTTGTCATCCCAGAGCTTGGGAGGCTGAGACAGGAGGATGGCACAGGTTCGAAGCCAGCCTCAGCTACTTAGTGAGGCTCTCAGCAACTTAGTGAGACCCTGTTTCCAAATAAAATATAAAATAGGTCTGGGAGCATAGCCCAGAGGTAGAAAAGCCACTAGGTTCCCTCCCAAGTACCACCAAAATAAATAAATAGATAGATAGATAGATAAAAGTCAGGTGTGGTGGCGCACGCTTATAATCCCAGCATTTGGGAGGCTGAGACTAGAGAGGATTGCAGTTCGCCGACAGCCTCAGCTACTCAGTGAGGCCCTCTGTAACTTAGTGAGACCTTGTTTCAAAATGAAGAATAAAAAAGAGGGCAGGGGGTGTAGCTCGAAGTTCAAATGTCCCTGGGTTTCATCCCCAAACCCGCAAAATAAATAAATATAAATAAGTAAGTAATCCCAGTACTTGTGGATTCACAGACAACCTCAGCTATGTAGCAAGATCCTGTTTCAAAATAAAGAATAAAAAAATAGGGCTGGGAGTGTAGCTCAGAGGTAGAATGCCCCTGGGTCCCATTGCAAAAAAAAAAAAAAAAAAAAGTACAAAAATTCTGCCCCCTTTCCTCCCTCCCTCCATTTTCACTTAATAACGATCTGCTGTTGGTCTGGAACACTAGAAATATTTAATGGTGTAGCAATTTCTTTTCAGACATTGGCAAATACTATGTCAATTTAATTTCTAGGTTGACTCTATAAACTTCCAATGTGCTTGGGAACGAGTGGGAAGATACTCGGTCTTGCACTGTTTGCAATGGCCAAAGTCTGTTAAAAATGCAAGTGTCCACCCAGAGGAACCGGCCATATAAAACAGTGAATCACTCCTCTGTCTTTAAAATGAACACACGAGAAGCTTCATCAATCCCAGGGGATTATGCTCAGAAACACGTGTGGAGAGAAAAAGGCAAACGTTATAAAAAGCACAGGATCCCATTTGTATAAATGAAAACACGCAAGCCAGTGCCACGCAGAAAGACGCAGGTATAGACAAACGCCAGGAGGAACCGGGGTACAGCTCTAGGTGGAGAGAGAACGGGATTCGGATGGGGATGCAGGAAGGGAACATTGATTTCTACATGAAATGTGTTATTGCTTTAACTGAAATAAGACCATAAGACTGCAGGTAAGTAGGACAGAATGTGAGTCATTTTCAACTCCTGGTGGCAACACAAAGGTGGGTGTTTCTTATAATGTCCTTTGTTCTTTCATCTTTTGAATTTCTCAAAAAAAAAGTAAATAATTTACAGTGTGTGTGTGTGTGTGTGTGTGTGTGTGTGTGTGTGTGTGTGTTATTGGGGATTAAACCCAGGGGTGTTCTGCCTCCAAGGTACATCTCCAGCCCTATTTTATTTCTTATTTTGGAACAGGGCCTCATTAAATTGCTGAGGCTGGCTGGCCATGAACCTGTCTGCAATCCTCCTGTCTCAGCCTTCCAAGTACTGGGATTACAGGTATGTGCCACCACGCCCAGCCTTAAGATTTTTTTTTTTTTTTTTTGCGGGTCTGGAGATGGAACCCAGGGGCATTCTACCTCTGAGCTACACCCTCTGCCCTATTTTTTATTCTTTATTTTGAAACAGGGTCTCACTGAGTTGCAGAGGGCCTCGCTAAGTAGCTGAGGCTGTCTGCGAACCGCGATCCTCCGGTCTCAGCCTCTTGAATGCTGGTATTACAAGCGTGCACCACCGCGCCTGGCCTTATTCCCAGAAATTTTTATGAGGGGTTGTAGACTGGCCTCAGAACCCCCACTTCTTCCTCTAGTCTACCATGTGTTAGGCACAGGACTAGGAAACTCAAATTCTATCAGGATGGCCTGCCCTGGTGTCCGATTGCAGGGGAGAGAGCCTTTGTTTTTGTTGTTGTTGTTTTTTGGGGTACTGGGGTTCCTGGAAGCCCTTCTACCTCCGGGCTACACTCCCAGACCTATTTTTTACATTTTTATTTGGAAACAGGGTCTCCTAAGCCAGCGCGCGTGGCTGGCTTCGAAACTGCGCGATCCTCCTGTCTCTGCCTCCCAAGTGCAAGGATTACAAGCGTGCGCCACCACGCCCGGTGGGGACAGAGCCTTTGATCTCTCCTTATCCCCAGCAAAGCAGGGATATATTTAAAACCAAAGTTAGAGCTGGGCGTGGTGGTGCACACCTGTGATCCCAGTACTTAGGAGGCTGAGGCCAGGAGGATTGCAGGTTCCAGGCCAGCTTCAGCAACTTAAGACCATTTCAAAAGTGTTAAGTAAAACAGGAGCTGGGCGTGGTGGCGCGGGCTTCTAATACCAGTACCTAGAAGGCTGAGATGGGAGGATCTAGGTTCGCAGCCAGCCTCGACTACTTAGTGAGGCCCTCTGCAACTTAGTGAGACCCTGTTTCAAAATAAAGAACAAAATATACAGACTGGGGTGTAGCTCAGAGGTAGAATGCCCCTGGGTTCCCTTAAATTCAATCCCTAATCACGCACACACACGCGCACACACCCGCGCTGGGAGGGGTAGAGCTCCGGAGTCAGACTGTCCAGGCCTGAATCTCTATTCTGCCACCGTCTAGCATTTGGAGCAAATTTCAGAGCCTCTTTAACTTACTGTGTTGGAGATTGAACCAGAGGCATTCTACCTCTGAGACACGCCCCTTAGGCCTATTTCATTTTTACTTTGAAACAGGGTCTCACGAAGTTGCGGAAGGCCTCGCTGAATTGCTGAGGCTGCCCTGGAACCTGCAATCCTCCATTTCCAGCCTCCCAAGTGCTCGGGTTACAGGTGTGCACCACCACGCCCAGCTTCGATGCTCAGTCGCAGCTTCCCCGTCTGCACGCGGTAGTACGAGGCGCGCCTGCTGCCCAGCGGTGTCCGGCTCAGGGGCAGCAGCGTCGTTTAACGCGCTGGTGGCTGCTGCAGGCTGCGGACGGGGCTCCCGGGGCTGGCCTGGCCCTGCCCTCCCCGGGCGGCGCGGGCACCTTCCTTGCGGGCGCCGGGGCCCGCGTCCCCACGGTCCCCCGCGGACTCCTCGGCGCCGGGCTCCAGGGCGCCGTCCGCCGCAGGCCTGGAGGCCTCGGGGTGCATGCCCACGCCTTCGCTCCGCAGCCCCGCCGTCCCGCCCCGGTCGTTGGCCGCCCAACGCTTCCCGGGTCGCCACGGCAACCGCCGCGCACGCGCACTCGGGGCGGGCGGCACGGGGGCGGGGCCGGCGCCAGCCACGCCCTGCGCATGCGCGCGCGTCACGTGGGGCGCGGCTGGCGGCCGAGACGGGGGCGGCGGCGGCGCGGAGCGGCGGGACGGGACGGGCTCCGGAGACGGCGCCGCTGCAGGTACCGCGCCCCGGCCCCGAGGCTCGCAGCCGCCGCTCCGGGGCGCCTCTGTGCCCCCGTCCCCATGGAGCGAGCTGGTGTGGAGGGGAGTTAATTCAGGACCGCCGCGTCCTGCGCGGAGGGCGGGCTGCGCCGGGAAGCCGGAGGGGGCCGGCCCGCGCTGCACCTGCCGCCCCGGGCCCGCGGGCGCCGGGGACGGGCCGGCCTCCGTGCGTGCGGGATGTGGGGTGTTGCCTTTCTGAGGTCCTCGGCTTCCGCGGCTGTGAGGTGGGGGTGGCCCTAGATAGTTCTGCCTCCCGGGGTGGAAGAGGGAGCCAAGGGAGACCAGAGGAATGGGCACTGGAGGCTTTTGCATGAAGCCGAGAGCTAACGTCAGACGACATTGAATAGAGCCCCGGGCGTGGTGGCGCAGGCCCGTGATCCCGGGGCTTGGGAGTTTGAGACAGGAGCAGCACAGGTTCGAGGCCTGGTTCAGCAATTTAGCGGGACTCTCAGCAACCTAGTGAGACCCAGTTTTAAAATAAACAGCAACGTATAAAAAAGAAAAATAAAGGGTGGGCCGAGGGTGTGGTTCGGAGCTAGACTGCCCCTGGGTTCCATCCCCAGAGCCACACACTAAAAGACTAAACAAAGACAATAGCCGCCAAGCAATGCTGGCTAGTGCTCAGGTTTACGAGCACTTGTGAACAGGAACCTTCCTAAGTGCTTTTCGTGTTTTACTGCATTTGACTCTCACCATCTCTTTTTACGGGGTATTGGGGATTGAACCCAGGACATCACACGAGCTCCCCCCCGGCTGTCTTCATTGTACATATACACAGCGTCTGGCTCAGCGGCTCTGGGTGGCCTGGAGCCTGGCTGGGATCCTGCCGCCTCAGCCCCTGCAGGAGCTGGGGTTACAGGTGCGTGCCCACGCCGGCCTTGTTTTCTCCATTTTTACCGCTGACTGAGGAAGGCGTAGCCGAGATGTTACCTTACCCAGGACACACAGTGCTTAATTGGGGCACTGGAACCAGGAAGTCCCTATTCAGTCAGGTTTTAATCACTGCAGGAAAATTCCAGGGCATTTGGGGCTCAACAAATGGGCAATTCTGTTTTTAATAGATTTTTTAAATGGAGATAAAATTCACCATTTTAGCCATCTTACAGCGTGCAGCTCCATAGGTTTCGGTACATTCGTGATGTCGTGCGTCCTGAACCACCGCTTAATTCCAGAACGTTCCCATCACTCCCCCCAAAGAAACCCGAGCCCTTAGCACTGACTCTGCTTCCTCCGCCCCACCCCTCCCTGGCCATCATCCCTGATTCACTTTTTGTCTCCGTGGATTTCTCTGATGCAAATGGAATGGAATGGAGTCGTAGAGCATGCCGCTTCTGTGTCTGGCTTCTGTCCCTCGGCACCAGGTGTTCAAGGTCCATTCAGGTGTGTAGATCAGTACCTTATTCATTTTTATGGCTGAATAATATTCCTTTGTGTGGTTAGGCCACGTTGGGTTTGTTCGTCCATCCATTGATGGACTTTTTTTTTTTTTTTGTCTTTCGGCCATTGTGAAGACTGCTACGAACACAGGTACAGTGGTGTGATAAGAACAGAAGCTTTCACTTGTCTTGGTCTGTGCTTAGGATCGGATTGCGGTTACCTTCATTTCCTACTGCACAGAGACATGAGACTCGGGAGTACTGGATCTTGAATAAGAATCCCAGTTTCTGATTCTCACATCACTGCCCTCTCCGCTCAGCCTCGCTGTCAGATAGCAAAAACAGGCAACGGAAAACAAATCCCAGAAAATCATCCTGTACCAACAGTGACATTGTCGAAGTGCTGATACAAAGTTTGAGATGCTTCATCAAGTTTTTTTCTCAAGAGTGAAATTTGAGCTTTGACCAGAAGGCAATATTTGATTCTGTTTACTAAATATTATATACTCCACAGCGTGCTACATGCCATGGAGTTATATTAAAGATGTATGATACTCCAGCATCACACCAGTACTAAGTTCCAGGAGAGTTAAAGACTAACATCTGAAAAGGGAACTACACAACTTCTAGAAAAGTCGGGCGTGGGGCGCACGCGCGAGACCCAGCATCGGGAGGCTGACACAGGAGGATCGCAGTTCACAGACGGCCTCAGCTACTTGGCGAGGCCCTTTGCAACTCAGACCCTGTTTCGAAAAAGGAAAAGACTAAAAAATAGGGCTGGGGGTATAGCTCAAAGATAGAATGCCCCTGGGTTCCATCCTCAGTACCGAAAAAAAGAATTCTAGAAAATAATATGTAGTCAGAGCTGGGCATAGTGGCTCACGCTTGTAATCCCAGCGTTTGAGAGGCTGGAGACAGGAGGATCGCGGTTTGTGGACAGCTTCAACTACTTAGGCCCTTTGCAACTCAGTGAGACCCTGTTTCAAAATAAAAGAATAAAAAATAGGGCTGGAGGTATAGCTCGAAGGTAGAATGCCCCTGGGTTCCATCCTCAGTACCGACAAAAAGAATTCTAGAAAATAATATGTAGTCAGAGCCGGGCATAGTGGCTCACGCTTGTAATCCCAGCGTTTGAGAGGCTGGAGACAGGAGGATCGCGGTTTGTGGACAGCTTCAACTACTTAGGCCCTTTGCAACTCAGTGAGACCCTGTTTCAAAATAAAAGAATAAAAAATAGGGCTGGAGGTATAGCTCGAAGGTAGAATGCCCCTGGGTTCCATCCTCAGTACCACACACTAATAATGATAATAATAATAATATGTTGTCAACTATGGTGGCTCACACTTGTAATTCCAATATTTGGGGGTGCTGAGACAGGAGGAGGTTTGTAGGTTTAAAGCCAGCCTTGGCAATTTAGTGAGTCTCAGCAACCTCGAGAGACCCTGTTTTAAACTAATAATAAAATAGCTGGGCGTGGTGGCGCACGCTTGTAATCCCAGCATTTGGGAGGCTGAGACAGGAGGATCTTGGTTCACAGACAGCCTCAGCTACTTAGGCTTTCCGCAACCTAGTGAGACCCTGTTTCAAAATAAAGAATCAAAAGTAGGGTAGGGGGTTAAGCTCAGAGGTCAAATGCCCCTGGGTTCCACCCTCAGACCTGCAAAAAATAAAAATAAAAAATAAATAAAAACAAAGCTGGGGGTATAGCTTGGAGGTAGAATGCCTCTGGGTTTAGTCCCCGTACTAGAAAACAAAAAAGAAAGAAAATAGTGTGAGCCAGTGTCTGCACGACCTGGGGCTGAGGTGGAGCGCGAGGACCACAGGCCGTAAGGAGGCAGGCCAGCAAGCCGCTCCCCTGAAAATTAAGACACTCAGCATCAGAAGGCCAGGCGTCCAAAGCCAAACAGAACTTGAACCTGTAAGACATAAAGAATTCTTACAACTCAGAGAAACGGAACACAGCACAGTAGAAGAAAAGCCGGAAGGTGGGAGCAGAAACAACAGCAATAAAAGTCAAAAAGAATTCTGGGCCTGTCAGAACTGAGAGGACTGTGGAAGGAGAGCCCGCTGGGCAGCGCCCGCTGGCCACGGGCCCTCAGCTCTGCCAGCCAGTGACCCCCAGAGGCAGTGGACCTCGCCCCGCTGCCTGGGCTGGGCTCCTCTGCTCCCTTCTGGCAGGATGCTTGGAGGCCTGCTGGCCCAGTCCCATTTCGAGCCGTGCCCCTTCGAGAACTCTTGCACAGGTGCCCAGGAGACATGGGCGAGAATACTCAGTGTAGCACCGTTGATAAAACCAGCAAAATAACCCACAGTCCCGTCACCAGCAGGACGGGCCTTGGAATTGTGGGTGTGTGTACTGACAGCGGTGCAGGTGTGGCCTGCGGCGGCAGGTGGCGGACGAGGCCCGGAACATCTCTGCATGAGAGCAGGCCACCACGGGACGACTGGGGTCTTCATGAAGAGTTCACACCAGGCTGTGCTGAGCAGTCCTGTTGTCCAGAACACATGCTTGCGGCGTGCAGTGAGCAACAGAAATGATCGCCTGGGTTTAAAAGGGGCTTCTCCGACGTCAACAAAGGGCCATGGCCAGGGAGGAAGTCTGGGGCTCCTGGGTCTGGCTTTGATAAGTAGGCTGGTGACTACTGGGCATTTTTTCCTTTGCGCATATTAGGTTTTGTGCACTTAAATGTATTTATCAGGGTCTTTTTTAATTACAGGGAAATTAGTGGTGGACACAGTTTCTGCCCCCAGGAGGTCTGAGCTGCTTGGATAATGGAGAGGGAAGCAAGCAGAGGTTTATATTTAAATGGCCAGCAAAGCAGCTGGGCTGAGCACGTAGCAGGGGTGGGCGAGGGCACTCAGTGGCCAAGGGACCCCGGTACCCAGGGCTGATGGCGGCGTGCGGCTGGAGTGCTGGGATTGAGCCAGCCACTGGGGTGGTTTGAGTTGGCCTTGGAGGGCGGGTGGAGTGGAGCCCTGAATGCCCGACAGATGCAGGTTCTGGAAACTTCCATAGCCCTGCAGCCTCACTGAAGAGTTGGACTACACACTCCACTGGGGCTAGAGATGCCCAGGGGCCCTGGGGACCTCAGTCAGAGGTTAGCAGACTCTGAGGAGACTTTCCGCTTCCTGAAAACACTTAATGGCTGTGTCTCAAGGCGTGTAGCAAGGTTTCAGCTCATCTCTGTTGTCCTAAGAGCCATGATGCCCGTTCACTCACTGCCCATCCCCCTTCTCCTGCCCCTCTGCCCCTCTGCCTGCCTTCATTTCCTGCTGTTACGACCACAGAAGCGGTGACTTAACACAATTTTTTATCTTACAGTTCTGAAGGTCAGGAGGCTAAAATCTGCCTTGTGAGGCTAAAACCAAAGTGTCAGCAGGGTGGCTCTTTGAGGAGACTCTGGGGAGAAGCCTCCCCCATCCCTGCCAGCTTCTGAGGCCGCCCGCATCCTTGGCTGGCGACCTCTGTCCACCTTCAGATGCAGCGTGGAGCACCACCAGGCAGCGCTCTCTGACCTCTGAAACAGGCCACACCGCCTTCTCTGGCGTTGCTCTTCCTGCCCTCTGTTCTAAGACCACGCACGTTTACCCTGGGCCTGCTTGGATAACCCAGGATCACTTCCTCATCACAGGGTCCCCCGTCGTACTGACCAAGTCCTTTTGCTATTTAAGGGACCCTGTTTATGGGGAGTGGGGCTAGTCTGTAGACGTCTCTGGGGGCTGCTGTCAGCTGGTGGCGTCATTTGGGGGTGCGCCGATGGTCTTTCTGGCGTACTTGCTTTATTTTCTTTCCTTTTTTCTCTTTTTCTTTTTCTTTTTTTCTTTCCTTTTTTTCAGTACTGAGGATGGAATCCAGGGGCATTCGACCTCTGAGCTACATCCGCTGCCCTATTTTTTATTCTTTAACTTGAAACAGGGTTTCATTAAGTTGTTGAGGGCCTCACTAAGTGGCCGAGGCTGCCGGGAGCCGGGATCCTCCTGTCTCGGCCTCCCGAGTGCTGGGGTGACGAGCGTGCCCACCACGCCCGCTTTCCGTCATTTTCTCTAAAAGCATCTTGTGTTCTTTTACCCTTGTTCGTTTGCGTGGTTGGTGGGGTCAGAGTTTCAGCCAGCACTCTTCTCCGGGCACTCTTGCTTCCTGAAGGGTTTTCTGTTTGATTTTATTTTGTATCTCTCTGCTAAGTCAAGGCAGTTGATCTGTAGGTGGGGAGTGGTCCGGGTCCCCTGGTGCTGGGGAAGCGGGCAGATTGTCAGTGGATGGGGAGTGGGCAGCTAATCTGTGTGTGGCCAGGCCCTCTGGTGCTGGGGCAGGGGCAGCTGACCTGTGGGTGGGCAGTGGGCTGGGCCCCTGGTGCTGGGGCAGGGGATGTGCCACTGCAGTCTACCCGTGACGTCCCATGAACCTCTCCTTGGGTCTCCTAGTCCAGCCCTGACGCGTATCGTCCTGGAGGAAGAGAAAAGGCTCCTCTTTCCCTGGTGTGAGGACCACCGGTTTGGTTCGGTTCTGTGGCATCTTAGTGTTGTGTAGAGATAAGCAAACGCAGCTTAAAAGAAGCTTTTCATTTGTTTGTTCCGACTCCACCACGTCTCAGTGCGTGGTGATTTGGACAGGCGTGCGTGTTGAATGAGCACCAGGAGCAGGTTAGTTCAGCTGCCCATCAGCTCAGCGTTACGGTGTGTGTGTGTGTGTGTGTGTGTGTGTGTGTGCGCGCGCGCGCGCGCGCGCTCACTTCAGGTCTGTCCTTGCGCATTTCAAGTGGACAGTATACTTGTAACTAGTCACTATGCCGTACCTTAGGTTTCCAGAATGGAAAGTTTGTGCTCTACCAAACTCTCCCATTTTCCCTAGTCCTAGCCGCCACTGCTGTTTGGTACTGGGAATTGAACCCAGAGGTGTTTTACCTCCGAGCAGCACCCCAGCCCTTTGCGTTTTGATTCTTCATATTTCTGAGACAGGGTCTCGCCAGGTCACTGCGAGTCTTGCTGTTGCTGAAGCTGGGCTTGAGCCTGTCACCCCTCCTGCCTCAGCCTCCCAGGTACTGGAGTTACAGGTGTGGCCACGCCCAGCTCTCCTAGGCTTGCAAAGTACTCACTCAAGGAAGCAAAGCCTCCTAACAACTTCTTAGAGGCACTTCTAAGGTACCGCCGCTCTGCACGTGATGAGTGTCTAAGATCCAGGCCACACTCTTTTGGGTCGCTGTAACAGGAGACGGTAACTGGGTGGCCTATTAATCGCAATCATTTAATTCTCACAGCGGGAGGCTGGGAAGGTCATCGTCTGAGTGCTGGCAGGTCTGCTGTCCTCCACCGGCTCCTCTGAGCTGGCGCCTTTTGGGTTTGTCTTCATGTAAGCACAGTGGGCATGCACTGTCCCGAGCAGCCTGGCGGCAACAGCACCGCCCCCATCTTCCCTCCTCTGCCCTGCAAGGCCTCAGCCCCCTGCGGGCCCCGCCGCCCTGCGTGGCTCAGCGTACCTTTCTGTAAGTTCCTCATGTGCAGGGAGGTGGGGGTCCTGGCCCAGCGGTCACGATGGTCTCTGTCCTGGCCACTGAGCTGTCGTCTTCCGTGCTCCCCAGGTAGCGTGGCTTCCCGTGCGGGCTATCCTAAATGACCCCGCTATCGACCACGGGCCACACATGTAGGCTTCTTGGCAAAGATGTCGGTTACTCGTGAACATGTTCGGTTTGGATTTGCAGTCTTCTGTGGGTTTGGGGTGTGAGTCCAGTCTCCCCGCCTTTCCCTGTTTCTTAGGAGTGGTAGAATTCACGTGAGGCCGACTGAAGGCTCGCAGCCCTCCAGTGACTGAGATCCTAAAAGCACAGGGCGGGGATAGCGTACACTCGGGCTGTACTGGCACGCCGCCACGTCGGTGCGTCATGACGTGGGCCGGGGAGGGGTCTCTGCTGGGGAGAGCTGGCGTGTTCTGCCTCCCTCGCCCCTCAGGCACTGCCCCTATTCTGGGGGTCCCAAGCAGTGGGGCTTTGGCAGATTTTGCACATAGTTTTTCTTTCTGTAAAGGGTCTCAGGAATTTGTGGGCGGTCCAGTCCGAAGTTGGGGGACAGACTATTTCCGCCATGTGGACACTGCAGGAAAAGTCAACCTGTGAGCGCAGCTGGAGACTCAGTGAGGCCTTTTAACTCAGCTCCTCTCTGCGGGCTTGTGGGATGAGCTGGAGGGTGGCGGAGGCTAGGACCCGGCCTCTGCCCTGGGGGAGTGCCACCTACCACAGTGGTGCAGAAACCAAACAGCCCAACGCAGCGTGTGCGGTGGAGTGCGAGGGACTCGGGTACCAGGTGACTCACCTCACGTCCTGAGGCCCTGACCACCACTCACAGCACTGGGTCACCCCGGATGCCACAAGGCCATTCCCTCTGCCATGGCTGCCAGGGGATCGACGGGTGGTGGATGCCTGAGCTCAGCTGGACCAGCCAGAATCTGTCAGGGATTTGGAGAGAGATGCTCAGGTGGGCAGTTTGAGAGGAGCTGAGGAAGGGGGTCACAGAGAGAGGCGAGAGGATGCCCTGGCAAAAGCCCAGGCAGACTGGGGTGAGGAGCAGCTCTGTGTGGCCTCCCGGGGCCTTGCAGCCGGGCTGTGCCCCAGGCTCCCTGGTGCCGTTCCAGAGGGCCATCTTTCTCCAAGCATTTGGCGGGGTTTTTGTCCCGTTTGATGAGCCTTCCTAAGAACAAGCTCACAGGACGAGGAGTGCTGCCCACCGAGCCCCCGGGGCCAGCGGCCGAGAGGCCTCTTACCTGAGAGGCGCCAGGTCATGCTCAGGAAACACTTTGCTGCCTGCTTGTGGCATAAGAGTTTTGATGCTTCCTTAATTTTGGAAAACTGTAGCGTTCGTTGGATACAAAGCGTTCCCAGGTGAGCTACAGGAAATGAAGGGACTGGTGTCTTTTGTCCACAGCTTGGCCTCGAGGGCAGCACACACGGCTGAAGGCCCAGAGCCAGAGGCAGAAGGTAAGAGACAAGGGTGGTCCACGAACAGATAGCGCGGAAAGCGGGAGGCCCCTGAGGTCAGGCGGCTGGCGCCCAGGTGACGACACAGATGCCCACGTGCCCGGAGCAGCTGGCTCTACGGGCACTGGAGTGAGCCTCGCCTCCTCTCCCCGAACTTCACGGTGCTCCCAGGACATCTTGATGCATGGGCTTTATTTTTTAATCCTTTAATGTCTTAGATACGCGCCCACCTGCAGCTAGAGGAAGACCTAAGGTTCCAGGTGTCTAGGTGGTTTCTACTCACTGTTTTTCTTTCTCTAATAATACATTTTGATTTGAAAGCCCTAGTATATACAAGTAATTTTTATGCATTTACTTTCTGCGTGGCCTAGTGTCTGGTTATGACTAAAGATGCATGTACACTTATTTTTTGCATATACTGTTTTGTGTGTATGGCACTGGGGGTTGAACCCAGGGGCATCGTACCTCTGAACTGCACCCCAGCCCTGTTTGTACTTGGGTGTGGGGCACATCCATGTGATCCCAGTACATGGGAGACTGAGACTGGAGGATTGCAAGTTCAGGTCCCCCTTGGGAACTTAACAAGATCTGGTGTCAAAATAAAAAAATTAAAAAGTCTTGGGGTGTAGCTTGGTGGTAGAGTGCTCTTGGGTTCAATGCCTAGTAACACTAAAAACAAAACAAATAACACACACACGCTGGGCGTGGTGGCGCACGTTTGTAATCCCCGCGCTTGGGAGGCTGAGACAGGAGGATCGCACAGGTTCAAAGCCAGCCTCAGCTACTTGGTGAGGCTCTCAGCAACTTAGTGACACCCTGTTTCCAAATAAAATATAAAATAGGTCTGGGAGTGTAGCCCAGAGGTAGAAGGGCTTCCAGAAACCCTAGTACCACCAAAACACACACACACACACACACACAGGAACTCTTACCTTAATATGCTTTAACACAGAATTCCAGTCCTTTAATGATTTTCTAATAAGAAATTGAAGTTGTGGGCCATTTGTTTCGGGGTTGTATGTTGAGACAGGGTCTCACTGAGTTGCCCAGACTGGCCTTGAACTTGTGACCCTCCGGCCCCCACCTCCAGGTAGCTGAGACGCAGATGAGCTTCGGTTTCAGTCTGTCTCGGTTCGTGATGTTTTCTGCCTCCCCGGCCGCGCGCCGTGGCCGGCTCCAGTGGCTCCTCGGGTTAGACGAGGACGAGGCTCACCGAGTCATGCCGGGCCGCGCCTCGCCTCGGTCGGCCTCTCCAGGGCTGCCCCGTGCAGGCACACGAGTCCAGACCATGAGGCTCTGCAGAAGGTCTCGCTGGAAGTGTGCCTCTTCACAGGGCGCAGGTGTTTGTCTCAGAAGCCTCTCATCTGCCTGCCACGTACACAGAACACAGTGCTCAGGAAATAGCTGCTATGCAGACGCAGAGAAGCGGCGGGACTGTGCTTAAACCTGGGGCAGGAACGCAGCATCGTGTACAAGCTGGCTCCACTTCTTCAAGCTCCGGAGCCATCCTTTACTTGAATACACATGTCACCTAATGTTAAGGTTTGGGGACCAGGGCAGCACCCTAATGCTGCGCTGTTTCTTCTACTGCAGCTCGCTGTGGGTAGTAAAAGGTCTTCCCTGCTTCCTGACTGGACAAAACAAACAGCTCTGGACCCTCCTGGATGGCACAAATTACAAAGTGTGCTTCTTATTACACGAGATTAGAGAATTTTTAGGGCACACAGCATATTATGTTTAACTCTGTGTCCACAACACACAGTACAGTGCTTGAATATTAGGAGAAAAAAATTTTTTGTATGTGTGCTACTGGATATTGAACCCGGGGCATTCTACCTCCGAGCTACGCCCCCAGCCCTATTTTACTTTATTTATTTATTTATTTATTTATTTATTGCGGGTCTGGGGATGGAACCCAGGGGCATTCTACCTCTGAGCTACACCCCCCCGCCCTATATTTTATTCTTTATTTTGAAACAGTCTCGCTGAGTTGTGAAGGACCTAAGTAGCTGAGGCTGTCTGTGAACCGCGATCCTCCTGTCTCAGCCTCCCGAATGCTGGGATTACAAGCGTGAGCCACCACGCCTGGCTTACTTTTTTAAAATTTTGAAACAGGGTCTGACTAGATTGATGAAAATCTCACGACTTGCTGAGGCTGTCCTGGAACCTCTGTTCCTCCCGTCTCAGCTTCCCAAGTGCTAGGATTACAAGCACGTGCCACCACGCCAGGCTTGGGAGTTTGGCGTCTTGTGGTAGTTATTCAGATTAATTTCCTCAGAAGAAAAGCACTCGCTAAGCCACTGATGCTGGGTAATGAGGTTGTCAGCTGGGTCCGTAGGCTTCCTGCTTCCCGAAAGTTACTGTTACCTAAATGCAGAATTGTGAGGGTCTGAATCCCCTCAGGCCTCCTTCGCCCAGCCCAGGCATGGCCCTGACCAGCCTCAGCAGCGGGCCGCTCTCTCTCTCTCCCCATCCCCGCAGGGCGCCATGGCTGCCGTGGACAGCTTCTACCTCCTGTACAGGGAAATTGCCAGGTCCTGCAACTGCTACATGGAGGCGCTGGCTTTGGTCGGAGCCTGGTACACGGCGAGAAAGAGCATCACCATCATCTGTGACTTCTACAGCCTCGTCAGGCTGCACTTCATCCCTCGGCTGGGGAGCAGGGCGGACCTCATTCGGCAGTACGGGAGATGGGCAGTCGTCAGCGGTAACCCGTTTACACTGAGTAGCCTTCTGTGGTTAGGGTGTGTTTTAAGTCACGCACTTACCGTTTTCAGTGCTGTTTTCCTGGGAGCGTGCTGACGAACAGCACCTGGGTTCCTTAAGATGCGCTCGCGTGTCCCGCTGCCTCCTGTGAGAGCAGCTGCGCGCCCGCACTCGTGCACGCGGTCCCTCTGCCGCCGTGCCCTCCTGAGCGGCCGCCCACCCGCCTTCCTGCCCCCCACTCCCCTCCCTTTTGGTTCTGTGGCCGATGGTCGTGGACAGCCACCACTTGAGAAGTACTTCACCTATTTTGCGTCGCATCTTATCACTGCTCAGAAAAGCGCTCCCGCACCCACACAGGCCAGCTGGAAGTTTGGAAACAACTTCCTCCTGTGTTTTTCAGCTTGGCGATGCCTTGCCTGTCTGTTAGGGTGTCTGGAGCCCAGCCTGTGCCCGGCTGCTAGATGTGGGACCGAGAACCCGCTTGTTTCCAGCGTGGCTCTTTCGGGAGTGCCTGGCAGGGGGTGGCTCGGACGCATCTGCAGGACACCGTGAGAGGAGCAGGCTCACGCCCCTGGCTTGCCTCGTAGGTGCGACAGATGGGATTGGCAAGGCCTACGCGGAGGAGTTAGCGAGCCGAGGGCTCAATATTATCCTGATCAGTCGGAGCGAAGAGAAGTTGCAGGTGGTTGCCAAAGACATCGCCGACACCTACAGAGTGGAGACGGACGTCATCGTGGCGGACTTCAGCAGAGGCCGCGAGATCTACGGCCCCATCGGGGAGGCCCTGAGAGACAGAGACATTGGCATCCTGGTGAACAACGTGGGTGTGTTTTACCCCTACCCCCAGTACTTTACCCAGGTCTCCGAGGACACGCTCTGGGACATCATAAACGTGAACATCGCTGCTGCCAGTCTGCTGGTCCACACCGTGCTGCCGGGAATGGTGGAGAGAAAGAGAGGCGCCATCGTCACCATCTCCTCGGGCTCCTGCTGCAAGCCCACTCCCCAGCTGGCCGCGTACTCGGCGTCCAAGGTCTGTGGGGTCCTCGCGGAGGCGGTGGTCGGGGGCGGTGGTCAGGGGCGGTGGTCGGGGGCGGTGGTCGGCCTTACTTGCGAGTCCCTTGTCAGCAGCTCGTGTTCGCTCATGTTGCATTTTGTCCTGAAATGATAATAAGTGCAGCTTCTTCCTGAATTTTCTTTGGGTTCCTCCCGGATTAAAAGTCTTCTCCCCGCTCGCTTTTACCAGGCGTACCTAGACCACTTCAGCAGAGCGCTGCAGTACGAGTACGCGTCTAAAGGGGTCTTCGTGCAGAGCCTCACCCCGTTCTACGTAGCCACCAACTCGTCCGCACCTGGCAGCTTCCTGCACAGGCTCCCGTGGCTGGTGCCTTCACCCACGGTCTACGCGCATCACGCTGTTTCCACCCTCGGGATCTCTAAAAGGACCACGGGCTACTGGTCCCACTCCATTCAGGTAGCCGTGCCTTCAGCTCAGTGCCGGCCGCGTGTGCGGGGCCTCTGAGCGACCCTAGGCATCTGCCAGAAGCCTCACGGGGAAGAGGGGAACGGGCCTCCGGGGCTTACACGTCTCGACCCTAATGATCCCAGTTGAGACACTAAGTTCTCTTCTGTGGGATTACTAAGAGTTTTTAAAGCTTGAATCTGTGTGACTCCTAAAACATGAAATAGGCTGCTTCAGTACAAGTGCAGGATAGGAATAGCAAAGTACTCAGTATTTCATGGGAATGTCAGAGTAAAGATTCTGTTAGCGCTCGCCAGGCATGATGGTGCACATCTGCCATCCCGGAGACTGGTGAACTGAGGCAGGAGGGGTCACGAGCGTGGGGCCATCGAGGCAATTTAGTGAGACCCTGTCTACACATACACACACACGTATATGTAATATGTGTGGGGGGAAGGATGTGGCTTAGTGGAAGAACGTTTGCCTAGTACATTAGGCCCTGGGTTCAATCCCAGTGCTCCAAAAAAATAAAAAGTAAAACATTCTAGTAATGCCTGAAGGGGAACCTCTAAATGAGCATTTATTCCAAAACAGATAAAACCACCAAATATTTCTGTATTTTATGTAGCCATTATTTTAGGTAACAAACATCTCTGTATATTCAACTCGTTTTCTCAAGCACAGACTTGCTTTGATTTTTCCCCCGTGGTGTTAAAGCTAGGCAAGCTTCAGCCCTAGAATTCTTTTTCTTGAGCCATATCACCAGCCCTAAAATTAAAAAAAAAAAAAAATATTGTTCAGACATGACAAAGATTAACATCTTTTAAGAGTACTTTTGGTAGTGGGCATTTAACTCAGGGCATTCTTCCTATGAGCCACAACCTCCCAGCCCTTTTTATTTATTTTTTTATTTTGAAACACATAATCACATAATAATTTTTTTATTTTGAAACACATATGTATTTTGAAACGCTAAGTTGCTGAGGCTGGCCTCAAATCTGCGATCCTCCTATCTCAGCTTCCCAAGTACTGAGATTACACATGTGTATCACCACACCCAGCTTTTATTAAATGTTGAAAATTGTGATTGTAAGTATAAGGGAGAGAACTCATAATAATTTATAATAAGAGCCAGGCGTGGTGGTGCACGCTTGTAGTCCCCGTGCTTGGGAGGCTGAGACAGGAGGATCGCACAGGTTCAAAGCCAGCCTCAGCAACTTAGTGAGACCCTGTTTCTAAATAAAAAAAATATAAAATAGGTCTGGGAGTATAGCCCGGAGGTAGGAAAGCCTCTGGGTTCCACCTCCAGTACTACCAAACCAAACCAAACAAAAAATAATAATAATTTATAATAATTTGTGTTTTACAATCTGGCTTAGAAAATAAACGTGCCCTAGTTTAGAATTTTTTCTTTAATGCTTGGAATTTTTTAAATTACCAAACAAATATTTTTGGGACTGTTTGCATAGGGAGTGTTAGATTTATTACTACAAAATAGACATATAAGCCAGGTGTGGTGGCGCGTGCTTGTAATCTCAGTACTTGGGAAGCTGAGACAGGAGGATCGTAGGCTTAGAGACACCTTGGCAAGTAGTGAGACCCTCAGCAACCTAGCCAGACCCTATTTAAAAGTAAAAACGGCCGGGCGCGGCGGGCGCTCGTCATCCCCGCGCTGGGGAGGCGGAGACAGGAGGAGCGCGCAGGTTCGAAGCCAGCCGCGCGCGCTGGCTCAGGAGACCCTGTTTCCAAATAAAAATGCAAAAATAGGTCTGGGAGTGTAGCCCGGAGGTAGAAGGGCTTCCAGGAACCCCAGTACCACCAAAATAAAATAAAATAAAAATAAATAAAAATAAAATAAGGCTGGGGGTGTAGCTCCGAGGTAGAATGTCCCTGAGATCAACCCTCAGCACCACAAAGCAGACAAACATATACTGCATCAGTAATTTTCACTTTTATCAAAAGATTTGGCTAAATATTTCTTAAATACTATTAAGTGTTTGCTTCTAGATCCTTAATTACTTGAGAAAATCAGACAAACCTAGAAAGTAGTTTTAGAAGCTATTAACCCTGGAGTTCTCTTGGAAATTAAGCGATAGTGAGGATAGGTTTAGGTGTTACAGATACGCTGATTCTGTGTATGAACCATCAATGTTTTAATCACAGTTAAACTTTGTTTACATTGAGAACTTTTCTCAACTATTTTTCTGCCAAGAAATATTGTGAAGCTAATTTAATTCCTAGAGTATTTTTCCAAAAATACAGAGCCATTAAAACTTTCTGTTTTTATATTTTATTTTTATTTTACTCAAATTATTCTCAAGCCGGGCGTGGTGGCGCAGGCTTGTAATCCCAGCATTCAGGAGGCTGAGACAGGAGGATCGCGGTTCGCGGACAGCCTCAGCTACTTAGTGAGGCCCTTTGGAACTCAGTGAGACACTGTTTCAAAAATAAAGAATAAAAAATAGGGCTGGGGGTGTAGTTCAGAGGTCGAATGCCCCTGGGTTCCATTCTCAGTAGCACAAAAAATTATTTTGCACATTATTGATTTTTTTAGTTTAACGTAAAGATTCGACTCATCAGTTGCTGTTTTGTCCAGAACGTGTTTCTGTGGTACTTTCTGCTGCTGTCACTTTCCTTTTTGTAGTCATTTCTTCTGAATGCAGTTTATCCTCGTCACAAAGATTTCTCTCTTATCAAGATTTCAGTCCTCTATCTTTAAACCGTAAGAGCTGAGCGTGGTGGTGCGTGCCTGAAATCCTAGTACTTGGGAGGCTGAGACAGGAGGATCACAGGTGTGCAGCAGCCTCAGCAGTTTAGTGAGGCCCTCCTCAACTTAGTGAGACCCTGTTTCAAAAAAAAGTAAAATAAGTATAAAATGGGGTGGGGGTGTGGCTCAGAGGTAGATGCCCTGTGCTCCAGCGCCACTCCCCCAGCACGCGCGCGCGCTCTCTCTCTCTCTCTCTCTCACACACACACACACACACACACACACACACACACACACACTCACTCTCTCTCTCTCTCTCTCTCACACACACACACACACACTCTGTAGGGAATTTGTCTTGAACAAATGGTGTGAAGTTTATTGTGCTGTTCACTCCAGTTTGTCTCCTGCGTCACGAGTTAACTGAGGATGGTATTCTGTGGTCACTGGTAGAGGAAAGGACGCCCGCAGCGAGCGCGCTCAGCGTGTTGGAAACCTGCAGTGAGCCACCGCCTGCCTGCAGCAGGTGGACCTTGAGGGCTGAGGCGGGGCCGGGGCTTCGGGCTGAAGTCGGGCTGGCGAGGCTGTGCAGGCTGGATTCCAGGCTCTGGGAGCCTTGAGAGGAGCAGGGCGTGCGGGTGGAAGGCTGTGCAGAGACAGAGGCGTGCGGGTCGGCGTGGGGTCCGCGTGGAAGCTGTGCGCGTGGGCGGCACCACCGAGAGAGAACGTGTAAGGAGAAGAAAAGCATTTGCTGAGACTCAGGGCCTCCAGCTTTGCGGGAAAGGGAGGCAGGAGTCCAGCCGAGGGAAGGTGTGGGCG
Source organism: Muscardinus avellanarius (assembly GCF_963383645.1). Lineage (NCBI taxonomy): Eukaryota > Metazoa > Chordata > Mammalia > Rodentia > Gliridae > Muscardinus > Muscardinus avellanarius. The sequence continues at coordinate 3,949,517 of NC_137796.1, forward strand.
CGGGTGCAGGAAGCCAGGAAGGGGCCGGCAGAGGTCGCGGCATCCGCAGCGGGGTAATGTCAGCACACTCAGCCTAGCGAGGACAAGGCGGCTCCGGGCAGCTCTGGCCCCTGGCGAGCGCTTGCTTAGCTGCCCGGGCTGTCTTCCATCCTTCCTGCTCCACCTGCGTCAAGGCTTTCAGCCCACCCAGCCCAGAGGGGGAGGAAGGACACCTGCATTTCAACCGTGCATACAGCGCAGCCCTCCTCCTCACACTCCCTGGCCAGGGTCACGGCAGGGAGGCCCCACGGCAGCTGTCCCTGTAGGTTCTGTTGCAGAGGAGCACTGGGCAGGCTGGGCAGGACCCCGGACGGGGCTAAGCCTGCAGGATCCTGAAACCCACCACTAAGTCTCCATGCCCCTGCTCCTTGGCTTCGGTCCTCTCTCTCTGCAGTTCACGGCTCAGGGCTTGGCGTTCCTTCCCCATAACTGGTGTTGGCTAAAGGGTCAGTGTTAAAGCCCGGTAGCTGGTTGTCAGTGCCAGAGGATCAGGTCTCATCCTCCACTAGCTCCCCAGCCCCCACAGTGAGCAGGGTGCTCGCGCCTCCTTGGGGTGGGCACCAGTGTGCCAGCCAGTCAGTCTGTCCAACACAACTGGGTGCTGGTCCCCTGAAGCAGACAGGGGCAGGGGTGGGAGGAAGAACAAGCAGGGTGGTAGGTGCCAGCCTCTGCCCACAAGTGGGCACTGGAGACGCGCAAGGTCTATCTCGGGTGCACACGCATGGCAGGCTTCCTTTACCCCCACAGACTTGGGAGCACTGGCTTCTGGGAGGAGCGGAGCTCTTCCCACAGGGTCTGCCCAAGGACACAGTCCTTACTTCCCCCAGGACGTTCTCATGGCTGCAGGCCCGATCCTGGGCTGCTGTGTTCCAGGCGGCTGACCTGCACTCTGCCAAGCCCCAGGAGGGCAGCAGGCAGGTAGTGACGTGGCGACCTGCCCTGCGTCAGGCCCCCGGGTCGTTATTGCAAGGGTAGTGATACAGGCTCCTTGACTCAGCACCCCGCTGTATCAGTTCTGCTTGAGGCCAGGATGTTGGCACCGCGGGATCTCCTCTCTTCTTGACTACACAGGCTGTTAGACCGTCTTTCGGTCTCAGGCCCGCCAGCTGCTCGGTTCCTCCCGCAGCACCACTGGCGCACTCGTGACTGTGCCCTTGGCGGGAGCTGTGCTATGTACGATGCTGAGCCGCGTCCCTGGCCTCCACAGACACGGTACCACACACCCCGGGGCAGCTGGACAGGCGGGAAGGGCCTGGGTTGGGAGCCCTGGAGCCGAGCGGCTGTACTGGCACTCTGCCTGTTCCGAGCCCTCGGCTAATGCCAGACACAGCTCCGCTGTCCTGGCGTTCCTCACTTTTCTTGTTTAAATTCGCTCCGGCCTGCTCCCTCCTCAAAGTCTGATTTTCTCACATCACCCTAACCACCCTGCATGCTTATCCCAGCTGAAGTTTGTTGCTAAGGACTTTGTAACTGTAACCAGCGAACATCCTGTTCCTGCACTAAGATGGAGTCGCATCCCTTGGTTTTGGTTTGTCCAGTTCCAGTGCAGACTGGGGAGAGGGTGTGGTGGTGCTGCTCATGCTGTTACCGAGGCAGAGGCAGAGGCTCGTCCTCTTTGAAAACCAGTGCTCCAGAGAAAACGGGTGGAGGAAGAACAGCCGTCTGCGGTGGTCAGAGAATGGAGGAGCTTTCTCCTAAGTCAGGGGCCCGAGGGGCTACAGATGCAGGCTGGGAATGCTGAGAAAGGGAGAGCTGATAAAGGGGGACAGATGCTCTTGTCTCTCCCGGGAACTTGGGCACCACTTCTTGTCACTGTTTTCGTAGGCTGGTTTGCCAGTCGTGGCGGCTAGTGGTGGCTTTAGCCGTAAAGGGAGGTAGAGACCCGGCAAGTCTTTATGACAGCACGGGCCAGAGCATACCTCACAAGATCGCCATGTTTACACGCAGAGCCCAGTAGAATCTGGCCCACGGGTTGAGGCGGCAGAGGAGATGGGGACATGGCCACCAGGGGACATCGCAGGCAGGGAGCCATCAGCGCAAGCCGGCTTCAAGGCCCAGAAGGGTAGCCGAGGCAAGACACGTCAGAGGTGTGGCCGCCGGCAGCGCGGGGGGACTGACAGTGTTGGCCAGGCCGGTGACCTCCAAGGTAGCGTTGTGGAGTGGACCAAGAGCAAGTGCTAGGGGGTTATTTGGCTTTTTCCTCAGTAAAGAGGTGTCTGTTCCCCTAGACAGAATCCAGGCTGGTGTCCTATGCAGAACGCGGTGCTCGGTACAGAAGCCCTGGGAGGGGCTTTCCTGTGTGTGTGTGTGTGTGTGTGTGTGTGTGTGTGTGTGTGTGTGTTGGGGTGCTGGGCACTGAACCCAGGGCGTTCTACTCCCGGGCTACAATGCACTTCATATTTCTGTCTTAGAGCAGGGTCTGCTAGGTGGCCGAGGCTCACTACTTGAGGCTGTCCTTGAACATGTGCTCCTCCTGCCTCGGCCGCCCAAGCCCTGGCTTTACAGGCGCCTCTGTCGTATGTGATGAGGTTGGTAGGTCCTCAGTGGATTAAATCTGTACGCTTGCTTTCTTAGGGTGTTTTGGGATCTGACCGTTTAACCTTTTTCTCTTTCTTTTTAGTTTCTTTTTGCACAGTATATGCCCGAGTGGCTCTGGGTGTGGGGAGCAAACCTTCTCAACCGTTCGTTACGTAAGGAGGCCTTATCCTGCAGAGCGTGAATCTGGACGGCTGGTGGAGAAGTTTTGCCAACTCCTGGTGACCTACAGTATTCCGACATTTGGAAAAACCTCATCTATGTGTGTATTTTCTTTTATGACTGTTGATTCGTCATTTGCAAGGCAGACTTTGAGAGAGACGACCTCAAAGGCCAGGCCGTGGTCAGAGTGAGTGCCAGCGGAGGCGGAGAACTGCCGGGAGGATCAAGACGGCGTTGCTTTTTGTCCCACGCAGCTCACACGTTGCGTGGTTTATGTTGTTATTGTCACCTTGGCGGTTGAACGCCTCCAGCGTGGCTTGTCAGCGCTTCTCGTTTCGGATGCCATGTTAAAGGGAAATGACCTGTTTACCCTTCCCAGATGAATCAGTCCCAGTTCCCACCGTTTCCCCTGTCGTTCTGTAGCGGAGGTGGCTGGCCGGGGCAGCGGTGGGGACCTGCAGAGAGCAATGTGGCGGGCGCTGCTCAGCTCCCGAGGTCCCGAGGTCGACGCCTGCGTGTGTGCCGCGCCCCCATCACACCGGAGAGCACTGTGACGAGTGTGTGCAAGAGATGTAGCTCAGAGGTAGAAGGCTGCTGGGTTCAATCCCCAGTGCCTTGCGTGCACGCGCACACACACACCTTGTTCCGATGCCGTGACGTGGGGGCGTGGGGAAAGGGCCAGGCGGCGGGCGCGCCCTGCGAGCCTGCCGGCCTGCGCGCTGGCCGCACCACATCTGGCACCGCTTCCTCCACGATGTTTTTGCTTTTCGTTTTTATGGAAAATTATATTCCTAGATTTGGTTATGTCATGGGCACCCCTCCCTCACCTTTTGATTTATAGGATAATTATTGTGGGTAAGTAGTGATTTCTTAGCCTGTGGTCCATTTTATAATTGAAACGTAGCCCTCTAGAGCCTGTTATAGTGGGTTTTCATACACTTTTCTATGTTATATTATTCCATTCCAGTAGCATTGTTGGTATGAACCTCAAGTGTTTATGGAGTGGTGGTTAATATGTGGAAAATGTGTGTGTGATATGATGTATCTGTTGAACAATAAGTTAAAGACTCATTTTGGTCCATGTAATGAACTTATACCTTGTAGTGAACACTTCTCTTGGTGTCAAGGTGATTACACACACCCCTTGCAATGTGGGTCAGCACTGAAAGCTGCTGCAGCTGTCTTTAATCAGACTCCAGAAAGCCAGCCATTTTTGAGGGCCATGTATGTAGCGCTCAGAATATGTAAGTGAAATTCATATATTGATAATTGTGACACTGGTCTGGAAGCTAGAAAATTGGTTGAAAGTCAGAAGTCACACGGAATTGCTTCCTCGTAGAGAAGTTACTTGCAGTGCAGGTATGCCTGAGCCTGGCGCTGTCTGCAGCATGCCCAGCTGTGACCGGGACGCACACGCGAGTGGGTAAGTTCCGAAGCCCTTGTGCTCCAAAGCCTGAGATCTGGAAGCTGCACACTGGGAGGCCTGGAGAGCGGCAGTGGTTCTGGTGGAGGAGGCTGGGACCCCCATACACCATGCCACACAGACGCGGACTTGGGGGGCTGTCTAGTCAGCAGCAGCAGCTCTGTAGAAGCACCGTTAGGTGGTTCTGTGTACGGTTTTGTGGTCCAGCTCTGTCTTAGATCAGTTGGTCAGGTGCGGAATCCATGCTCCGTGGTGAGAACGAGACACACCTCATCAGTGATGTGTTAAAACTCCTCCAGCGGCGGAGGGCTGCTGGGTGGTGGGTGGGAGCTGGTGCGCTTGTCTCTACCTTCAGTGAAAGATGGTGACAGAGTTTCCTTAGGTTTTCTAGCTTTCATGAAACACTCCCTCTCCCCCTGGAGCTCACTGGACCGCTGCGGGCAAGGTGTCTAATTTGACAGTGCTGGGAATCTGAACCTTTGCCCTTAATCTGTGAATTGAAATTGTTACAATAAAAGCAGTTGCTGTGTTTCTTCTGGAAGAGGTTGTGTTGCTTTTGTGAGCTGCTTGTTTGGAGACAGTTTCTTTTTTTTTTTTTTTCCTTGTAGAAATGCTTACCAGAAGTCAACTTGTGATTTTAATTCATTAAAAGCCAATACTTTTTTTTTTTTTTTTTTTTGGTGGTACTGGGGGTGGAACCCAGAGGCTTTCTACCTCCGGACTATACTCCCAGACCTATTTTATACTTTATTTGGAAACAGGGCCTCACTAAGTTGCTGAGAGCCTCACTCAGGAGCTGAGGCTGGCTTTGAACCCGTGTGATCCTCCTGTCTCAGCCTCCCAAGCGCGGGGATTACAAGCGTGCGCCACCACGCCCGGCTAAAAGCCAGTACTTTAGTAACAGTCTTGCCTCTGTCTAGTAAGCCTCTGCAGAGGCCCAGTGATCCCCTCCCCAACTGGGGAATATACCTGGGCACAATCTACCTCCCAGCTACACTCCCAGCCCTGTTTTTTATTCATTATTTTGAAACAGGGTCTCCCCACGTTGCTGAGGCCGCCCGGTGATTTCTTGGCCTCGGCTCTCCACTCCAAGAAGGTGCAGGTGGGTTTGACCACTGAATTGGTAGTGCAGAGATGACGGTTGGTTAACCCACCAGTAGCCTTTTTGGCCGAGTGGTGGGAATGCAGGCCAGAGGGTAGTTGGTTCTAGAAAATGAGAACTAGGGAAGAGCAAGTAGAGACAACTCGGAGGAGTTCTTCTCTGTGTGTTCTTCCTACCTCAATTACAGAACATTTTGTCAGGCTCGGGACCCCTGTGGGTACCAAAATCTGGGGTGCTCTTTAAGATGTCATAGTGTTTGCATATAATCTTCACGAGTCTTTCTGTATACTGTAGGCTATTTAACATGCCTAATAATATTATAAACGCTATGTATACTGTATTGTTTAGGGAAGAGTGACAAGGAAATATGAGTCTCTACAAGCTTAGCGCAGATGCACATTTTCTCCCCCAAATATTTTTAGTCCAAGGAAAGGGCAGAGTTCTGATTCGGGACTATTCTGTAGGTTGAATGGGAAGGAGAAGAGGCTTTGGAACGCACATCCTAATACGCAGAAGAATAACTTCCACACACAGCAGCTGACCTGCAAGTGGGCCCAGGGTGGGGACACATCACAGGAACAGCCCTGTAGGAGCTGGCCAGTGCAAGCCCAGGTGCGGGGAGAGGGGCGCGAGCTCGGAGGCAAGGGAGCCCTTGAGGAGGCGTCCAGGCCAGCAGTGCTGTGAGCTCTGCAGCTCGTCCAGCTGTGGTGCAGGCAGCCCCTTGCGGGGGTGTCAAGGGGCTCAGGCAGACGCCAGAGGCCCTGCTGGTTAATGGAGGTCGCAGCGTCTGGGCACAGGATGAGTTCAGTAAGGTCCTGAAGGTAGCTGGCTGGCACAGGGCCGCTGCTGAGGGCTGAGGCGATGGCGCTGCAGGTGCAGGGCCAGGTCCCAAGAGGTAGGGTGAGCCAGCTAGCTGCCTTGCTGTCTCCAGGCACCTGCCTGCGACGTGTTCACACGTGATTGTGGAAATCCTTAAGGAGGACAGTGTTCATCAGGGCGTGGGAGCAGTGGTGCACGCCTGGGGGGCTGAGACAGGAAGATCAAAGGTTCAAGGCTGGAACAAGGTAACTTAGCAAGACCTCTTTCAAAACTTAAAAAAGAACTGGTGTGGTTCAGAGGTAGAGTGCTACTGGGTTCAATCCCCAGACCCCCCCCCACACCCACAAATAATGAAAGGACTTTAGGTTGGACCTCACTGTAAGGATTTGATGCCGACATGTGCAGTGTACTGCAGACTCTGGTCACCAGGATGAGGCCCTGCAAGGCACTGCAGAGCACCCCCACGCTGCTGCACACAGCTGCACCTGGAAGACGAGGCAGGTGGGAGCCATTCCTCGCCTCACTGGCCCTCGCTTTAAGGGCGTGGTGGCTTGAAAGCTGTGTAGCTGCCACAACCTGGCCCCTCATCTGTCTCCCGAATCCATGATTCCTCTTTTTCCTGAGATGCTCAGGCAGGCTTTCCCAGGCTCATTGAGGCACACTGCGGGAGGCATCAGGCAGGGAGCCAGGAGCAAAGCACACACGGTAGACAGCTAGCTCCCTCGCAGCTGGACAGGCGGGCATCCACAGGAAGCACATCTGACCAAGGGACAGCCAAAGGGCTATGAGCCTGGGACAGCTCTACTCACTCCTGACGCAAGAGGTCTCACTAGCGAGGTGTCCATGGTGCGCGCACCTGATGGACCACCCACCTATCTGCCTTGAAACTGCGCTTTCTGGCTCGGCACCTCCAGAGTCCTCCTGTGCTCCCAGTCTTAGCTGACCGTGGTGGCCAAATCGGGTTTTCACCTCCCGATTGCCGATTAGGAAGAACTTATCCAGTTTGAGGTCCAGGTGAAGAGCTCGTATATGGTGCAGGTACTGGCAGCAAGGTACACAGCTGGCCTTACAACAATCCTCCTGTCTCAAGGCACAGACACCCCTGGCGGCAGATATGCGCTGGGCCATCAGGAAGCCCTCCGAGTAGTAAGCCCAAGGCTTCGAGGAGTTCAGGAAGCTGCAGAGGTGGGATCTGGGGGCTTCGTGTCCAGGTGGAAGCCAGAGGCATTCCAGTCACCTGCCCGCATCTCAGCAGGTAGCCGGGTGGGGTGGGAGAGCGCCACGGCGACGGGGAAGCTGGGCGCCCTCGCCTGGGGAGAGGGACCTGGGTCTGCGTGGATGGCAGGAGCTGGCGACGCCGGGAAGCTTCTCACCGGGATGTCTTCTTCCAGAACCCGGCTCTGCGGGCCGATTCCCCGCTGGAAAGCCCGCGGCTCTCCGCGCCCGGCGGCCGCACAGACCGCGCCCCCGCCCAGGCCCCGCCCCCGGTCCCGCCCCGTTCCCTCCCAGGCCTCAAATATCGCGAGATGTCCGCTCACGCTCCGGGGCGCGGGGGCGCGCACGCAGGGCACGCAGGCCGCCGGCGACGCTCGCTCCGGGCCGCGGGGGCGCGCACGCAGGACACGCAGGCCGCCGGCGACGCGCGCTCCGGGCCGCGGGGGCGCGCACGCAGGGCACGCAGGCCGCCGGCGACGCGCGCTCCGGGCCGCGGGTCTCGCGAGAGCTGCGAGTAAACAGCCCCGAATGGAGGGCCGAGGTGCGATCGCCGCGGCCGAGGCGCCGGCGCCCGGGGCTCCCGGGCCCCGACCTTGAGCGGCCCAGGTACGTCCGCCGCCCGCGCCGAGGCCGAGGCCGAGCCGCCCGCCCAGGCCCCGCGCCCCGCACCCAGGCCCCGGACCCGCCGCCCCGGGCCGCCCCGGGCCGCACGCCGCCGGGAGCTGGTGCCGGTTGTTAGATTGGGTCTTTGGGGTTTGGTTCGTTCGGCGCGAGGTGCCCTTTAGCCCAGCGGAGGCCCCGGCCAGCCACCCGGCCTCGGCGTCCTCCCCGGACACCTGCCGCCGCCGGCCGCAGCGCGCCTCGAGCCCCGCCGAGCCCCGGACGCGCGGGACGCCGGCCAGACGCGGAGGACTGACGGCCCCGGCGCCCCTCGTGTTAGCATCCGAGGACCTTTGTTGGGCTTTGTAAGATAGATCCTGTGTTTACGTTGATTGAGGTTCTGAATGACACTCCCAGATGACGGCGTGACAGGCCGGGTGGAGACCTCAGAGTTGAATCCTGGAGAGGAGCCCTTTTGTTTGCACTGAGATGCCTTTTAAAGGAGGAGCTTGGAGACGGACAGTACTTTTGCCCCGCTCCCCAAGATTTTTTTTTTATCTGCAGAACCCTTTTTAAATATTTATTTATAGCCGGGCGTGGTGGCGCACGCTTGTAATCCCCGCGCTTGGGAGGCGGAGACAGGAGGATCGCGCAGGTTCGAAGCCAGCCGCGCGCGCTGGCTTAGGAGACCCTGTTTCCAAAATGAAAATGTAAAAAATAGGTCTGGGAGTGTAGCCCGGAGGCAGAAGGGCTTCCAGGAACCCCAGTACCACCAAAAATAAATAAATAAATATTTATTTATATGTAAGACCTTCATCTTGATAAAACTTACGTGCCATAGCTCACTTAAGTAGCCTAGCAGTGATTTTTAGTAAATGCACAGAGTTGTGCAATCATCATCACAATCCATTTTTAGAACATTTTCATCTTTCCTCGCCCAGGAAGACCCCATCTATAGCCAGTACCCATTTCCGCCCCCAGTCCCAGGCAACTACTGATTTACCTCATTGCCCTAGATTGGCCTTTTCCGAATGTTTCATATATTCAGAGGGAGGCCTTTTGCATCTGGCTTCTTTCAGCCAGCCTAATGTCTTCAAGGTTTGTGCTTGTGGTGATAGAAATCGGCACTTGATGTTCTCTTCTGATTGAATGGGATCCCATTAGACCAACCGCCCACGTTTTCGTTAACCATGCGGAGCACTTTTTGCAAATATAATCTTATTTTACCCTTCAGTGTGCGAAGTACAGAACAGCAGAGCTGTTTATGGAGGGTGGGAGCGGTGCTTTGCCCTTGGCCCGGCGTCCCCTGGGCACCCCTTTCAACCAGAGGTGGTAGTGTCTGAAAAGAGGTGAATTCTGCTGCTGTGTGGGTAGAACCTTTGATGTACCTGCGAGTGTTTCCTAGTCAAGAAGTTTTTAATCAGTAAGTTTTTATCAGTAAGTTTTTCCTAGTCAAGAAGTTTTTATCAGTAAGACCCTTCAAACTTAAATGTTTTTATCCTGTTTTCTGTCTGTCTGGTGATGGATATTCTTGGACCGCCCAGCCTTTTCGTGTGGCAGCCACAGCAAGTGTCACAGGTAATGACAACAACTAAACTACAGAGACTGAAAGTGAAGCTAAGCTGTGCATGCCCCGTGAGTGTCATTGGCGGGTCGGCTTCAGGAGGGAGCTGGGAGAGTGGTTCTATTTTATTAGAAACACTTGACCACTGCAGCGGCTGGCGACTGAACTCCTAAGAGGTGGCTGGACCTTCCGCTTGGTATTGGCTAGGGGGAGGGGGTGTGTCTTTTCGTGTTTTGCCTGTGGCAGATAAAGGGGGTGAGAAAGCCAGTCGAATTCTCTTTCCTTGTGACCTGATCTATCTTGACATTGCAGAAATCCATTAGCAAGATTTATCAATCTGAATAATTTCTTTGTTTCTTGTCTGCTTAAGGACATGAGTTGCAGCGCAGTGAGGAAGGTGGGAGGTTTGGTGATGTATGGCTAGCTATTGTTAGCCGACCGAACGACGAGAGGATGCTTCCAGGGACCAAGAGCAGATCTGGAAGGAGAAGACAGCAGATGAAACTGTAGACAGAGAGGCCAAAGAATTAAAGAAAGAGGCTAACTGATGGACAGATATGCCAGAAGAAACAATTCAGTCGGGCTTAAGAATGCACCTTTATTTTGAGATAGTGTGTTCTGTTATTGCTTAATTGTTAGTCTGTTAAACAGTGGTAATACAGCTAGGCATGCAATTAGTTACAAAAGTGGTAGTTTTTGTACAACTTTTAATTAAACTGGATAGTACCCTTTCGTGGTCTAAATACAATTCAGCCTTCTCTGGAGTTTTTTCAATAAGCTAGTTTATTAAAAAGCAAAGTCTAACCAGGCGTGGTGGCACACACTTGTAATCCCAGCCAGGAGGATCGCGCGGCTAGCCTTAGCTACTTAGTAAGGCCCTTTGCAACATAGTGAGACCCTGTTTCAAAATAAAAACTAAAAATTAGGGCAGGGGGTGTGGCTCTGAGGTCGAATGCCCCTGGGTTCCATTCCCAGACCCCCCCCCAAAAAAACAACAACAAGGTCTAGCCAGGCATGGTGGTGCACGATTGTAATCCCAGCATTTGGGAGGCTGAGACAGGAGGATTGTGGTTTGCAGACAGCCTCAGCTACTTAGTGAGGCCCTCTGCAACTCAGTGAAACCCTGTTTCAAAGTAAAGAATAAAAATAGGGCTGGGGGGTTGTAGCTCAGAGGTAGGATGCCCCTGGGTTCCATGTCCAGTACTGCAAAAAAATAAGTAAATATAAATAAAAAGCAAGGTCAAGCTTTATAATTAGATGATTATAATAGGATACAAGTCATTTTTTCTCAGTTGAATTATGTTTTAAAAGTATTTTTAGATAAGCCGGGCGTGGTGGTGCACGCTTGTAATCTCTGCACTTGGGAGGCTGAGATAGGAGGATCGTACATGTTCGAAGCCAGCCTCGGCTACTGAGTGAGGCTCTCAGCAACTTAGTGAGACCCTGTTTCCAAATAAAATATAAAATAGGTCTGGGAGTATAGCCCGGAGGTAGAAAGCCTCTGGGTTCCACCCCAGTACCACATATATATATATATAATTTTTTTTTTTTAGGTAAATAATTTCCAGCCAGGTGTGGTGGTACATGCTTGTTATCCCAGGACTTGGAGGGCTGAGACAGAAGGATCATAAGTTTGAGGTCAGCACAGTAAACTTTGTGAGACCATTTCAAAATAAAAAGGAGCCAGGCGTTGTGGCACATGCCTGTAGTCCGAGTACCTGGGAGGCTGTGACGGTAGGATCGCAGGTTTGAGAATAGCCCCAGCAACTTAGTGAGACCTGGTTTCAAAATAAAGAAAAATAGGGCCGAGGATGTAGCTCAGAGGTAGAATGATCCTGGGTTCAATCTCGAACTATAGAAAAAAAAAAAGTAGAAATTAAAAGGGCTGGAGTTATAGTTCAGTAGCAGAGCACTCCTAGGCTTAATCCCCAATAGCCCCCCCCCAAACACGTACTCAGAGAAATAATTTTAGATATATTATAGCCAGAAGCAGACTTTGTGGTATTTGTTTATTATGCAAATTACAAGTAGAAGAGTCTCCGGGCTTCCGGAAATGTTAGCTGTCACCTAGACCAGTCGTTTGTTCAGGCAACACTTTTCCTGACTTTGTCTCCTTTACACGTGTACCTCATTCCATCTTATTCCTGGTCCACAGTATATGGACTGTGTCGTTTTCATCTGGAATTTGGTGTCGTTCGGGTTTTGATGACACATGTATTAGAGGTACAGTCATATACACAGAAATCCGTAAGTGGAAATAGCATGTTTTAGGTTACGCCTTTTATGGTCTTTGACATGAATAATTCATAGATACTAACTCCAATCAGCACTTAGTGGATCCGGTACAGCCGAAATGAGACCTGGGAGTAAGTGGTCATACAAACCATGGACCTTTGCGGAAGGAGCCAGACAGCAGCTTCATGTTTCAAAGAGAATCTTTTCCTTAGGCTGAAAATTAGCAGCAGACCGATTTTTGAGAACAATTCCTAGGATATAACCCCCCCCCCCCCACTTTTTTTTCGATACTGGGATGGAACCCAGGGCCATTGCACTTTCGCGTACACGGCCAGTCCTATTTTTTAGTTTTTATTTTTTTAAAGCGGGTCTTTTTTTTCTTCTTTTTGGACTCGGGATCAAACCCAGGGCTGTACACTTGCCAGGCAAGCACTTTGCCACTGAGCTACATCCCAGCCCTATTCTTTTTATTTTTTGAAACAGGGTTTCACTGACTTGTGAAGGGGCTCACTAAGTAGCTGAGGCTGTCTGCGAACCGCTATCCTCTGGTCTCTGCCTCCTGAATGCTGGGATTACAAATATGTGCCACCACGCCTGGCTCAAGATAAATCCCTTTTTTTTTTTTTTTTTTCTTTTTTGCCAGTCTGGGTCGAAACCCAGGGACATTTGATCTCAGAGCTATACTCTACCCTATTTTATTTTTTATTCTTTATTTTGAAACAGTGTCTCACTAAGTTGAAGAGGACCTCACTAAGTAGCTGAGGCTATCCATGAACTGCGATCCTCTGGGCTCAGCCTCCAAATGCTGGAATTACAAGCGTGCACTACCACGCCCAAGATAAATCCCTTTTAAGCTCACTGTAATTGAACACATTTGAATTTTTGTGATTTTTTAAAAATTTATTTTAGAAGGATGTTTGGGCCTTTTTTTTTTTTTTTAGGTCTGGGGATAGAATCCAGGAGCATTTGACCTCTTGCCCTATTTTTTATTCTTTATTTTGAAACAGGGTCTCACTAAGTTGCAGAGGGCATCGCTAAGTAGCTGAGGCTGTGGGAGAACCATCTCAGCCTCCAGCCACTTGTTTGGGCTCTTTCTAAGTAACAGTTGAAGAGTGTCGTTACTGTGAGCATGCCCTGTTTGGGGTTCCTCTGCTGTTTCCTCCGACTTGATTCCAGCGCTGGTCTTTGGAGGAACCTCGGGTGTGGACGGGCTCTTCTCCGCGCACGCGCTTGGGTGGGCCTACAGCTCTGGTCTGGCCCATGGTGGTCGGTGCGGATACCTTGATGAGGCTCCTCCACTGGAGTCCTCTGTCCCTCTGGTAAACATGCGTTTTGTGAGAGGCATTTTTGTAACTCCCTTGTTCATCAAGCTCCTCGCTCCCGTCATTCTCGCTGCCTGTTTTCCTGGCTTCCCGGGGTTAGGATCTGTTGCTGTCGCGTATTGTCAGACTTGGCTGTGGGGGCCTCCACGCCATTCGTGGCCCAGCACACTTTCACTGAGCGCTTCCTCGCTTGGACGGGGAGCTGTCGGACCCATCTCGAGGGCTCCTGCAGATGGGCGGCCCTGCTGCTGTGTCCTCCCCGTACGCGGAGCTGGCAGTGCCTGCCTGTGCCGGTGTACTTATTTCTACATCTCTCCATCTACATTGAGAACCTTGAGTTCACACCAGCTCTTGAATTTCAGTCTGAAACCAAATGCGTTATTAAATTTTTTTTGGTATTTCTGACAATGAGAAAGCCACGTCCCATAATCTGTAAACTATTTATTCGATCGAGGCAGCCTCGTTTCTGCGGCTGTCGGCCCCGCATCCTCACCAGCACTCAGACTCTGACCTACCCGGCTGCCTTCCCACCCTCAGCTCACCCTGCTCAGACCGCAGCGCCCACGCTGCCCTCCGCCCTTAGCGGGTCGCTTGAGAAGGGCAGAGGAGCAAGCGCCGTGTCTGTGGCCGGGGCTCTGTGCGGCGTCTGCCCATGCACACCTGCCTGCCGCTGCACAGGGAGCCCGTCTGGGGCAATCGTTGACTCGGGGATGGATGTGCTGGGCCATGGACAGGACACCCGCTGGGAGTGGTGACTGGTGGCTGCCGCGTGGCCCCCATCACAGTGTCACTGGCCCAGCCCCGCCGTGATGGTGTTCCTCTGAGGAAGTGTTCCTTGTGAGATCGCAGGGTTGCTGGTGTAACTGTTGAGCTATAGCTTCTGGATTCCCATTCACCTTTTAGGATCAAAGCAGATCGGCTACATCCCAACAAGCAGGGTGCTTGGTCATTCCCTGTCTTTTTCAGCCTTGTCTTGGTGTGGGATCTTCATACTCAAAGGTATCCCTCTCTCCCCCCTCCCCCCTTGCTTCCTTCAGTGGGGAAGCGAGCGGCACCTGAGTGGGTTGGTGCAGTGCCCTCGGGGGCCAGCCCCCGGCTCCTGTCCCCACTGTGGTCCTTTTCTGGAAGGGGCCAGTGGCCTTTGAACCCCTAAGCCAGTAGTCTTTCGTGGTTCACCCTTGCTTATGCAGAAGTTCAGTTTGACCACCCCATGCTTGTCTGCCGTCTAGAAAAGATCCTGGATCGCGAGGCTGCTGCCCAGCCTGCCGCCAGCTCCGAGCCCGCCGAAGTCCACCTGTTCATCATGCCCAATCTCCCTTCAGTTAGGGCTGCTCTGTTGGTCCGGGTGGGCAGGAGGCGGGCCGTGGATGACCTCGACTCCTCTCTGGCCTCGTGGGCCGTTCGTGCGCACTCTCCCAGCCATAGCCTGGTCCAAGCCAGCCTCTTCTCTCCTTGGGTTGTTACCTACAGGTCTGCCAGTCGACCCTACCTTCACACAGGAGGGCTCGCGTGTCTCCTCCGCAGCACAGCCGCGGTCCTCGCTGCCCTGCAGGCCCTGGTCTGCCCTGCTCCCCTCCGCTGCGCCTGCCGCTAGCTCTCCCCGTGGACCCCTCAGCCTTTTCCTGGCCCCGGGCTTTGCACTTGCTCTTCCCACTGCCTGAAGCACTTGGCCCAGGCACTGTGGCTTCCTACTTCCTCAAGGTCTCCAGGCTGCGATTGTCCTACTGACCTCACCTCTCCTCCTCCTTCTTCTTGCTTAGCTGGACCCCGCCCCGAGGGCAAGCTCCGCCAGTCACACCTCTGCCTGTTAGCTGGGACAGCACCTGGCCCAGAGGGGCTGCACAGGACCTGGCGACCTCAGTGCTCATGCCAGGGCCGGCTGGTGTCTGGTTCACTCCCAGCGGGGAGAGGTTCTCCTGCCAGGTATCTCGCCCAGCTCCTCTCCTAGTCTCTTGGCCTCTCCAGACGGACATCTGTCCGCCTCCTCCGCAGGCTTCCTGACCCGCTGGTCAGCGTGCTCCTCCTCCACGCCCCCCACTCGAGCTCTCCTGCCCTGCAGGAGCCTCGGCCTGCACTCCAGGAGGGGCTCCTGTCCAGCCCTAGGCTCCACCGCCTCACCACCGCGGCTCCTCCTTCCCCGCAGTTTCCTTGTTCCTGTGTGTGGCCGGCCCCTCGCTGCCTCACACCTGGGGCCGTGTCCCTGACTCACCTGCTTGCTCCGCACACCTGGCCCTGTCTTAACCTGGGAACAGGCTATAAAATCATATGGTTTGAGGAGTGCTTGGGGAAGAATGTCCTGTGATACCGAAGAATGTCCTGTGATACCGACTTCTTGACATGCCACTTTCTGAAAACCTAGAGCTTCTTTCTTCATTTGGGGAGACGTGATTACCGCCTGGGTTTTTTCCTTCAGAAACACCCGAATCCTTTCTTTCCATCTCTTTCTTCTCGAGGCAGGCTCTTGCAGAGCTGGAGGAGAGCCTCGGCCACCTCTCCCGCTGAGCACACCGCAGTGGGAGCTCGCCGTCTTGGCCTTGAGAACTCGCAGCGGGTTGGAGTTGATCTACGCAGTGGGTGCAAGGTCCTCACTAGGCTCGCTCACGACGTTTGCATTTTGTGGGGCTGAATAGGGTGAAGCTTCTTTAGCTTGAGGCTTTTTGGTCCTTTTTGTGGGACTGGGGATGGAACCCAGAGGCATTCTACCTCCGAGCTACACTCCCAGCCCTTTTATTTCTATTTGTATTTTACTTTTTTAAATAGGGCTCCCTGGGTTGCTGACAGCTTTGTTACGTTGCCGAGGCTAGTCTTGAACCTGCATCCTTTTGTCTCAGCCTCCCGCGCATTGGATTACAGGCATGCACCACCATGCCCAGCTTGGTTCATATTTTTAAAAAGTTCAGTGAGGAACCCATCCATTTAAATCTTTTAAATACACACTCATTTACTGTTGTCACCAGTGACTATGTCCTTGACCAGTAATCTTTAATTCAGCTTCCTGAATCATACTTGTTCTTGTGATGCCCCTTGCGGGCAGTACCAAGCGGACGCAGGAAGTCTGGGTGGATACTAACACGTGGTGGCTCAGGCGCCTCCGCTCGTCCGCCAGCCTTTCCGCCACGGTCTCTGGTCGGCTCTCTCCTGCCGTTGAGTCTCGTCTTCTTGTCGAGGTGGACTGAGCTGTGCTTAGAACTCGGATGCGCTGGGCCGTTCTCTACATTAGAATGAACCCTGCGTGTCCATGTGCTAACGTCTGCTGTGCTGTGTCTCCCACCAGCAGTCCGTCGCGCAGCTCCGCTGGGTTGATCGTGGTGCAAATGGAGCTCAGGACTCAGTCGCCTCGGCCCGAATGAGGGAAGCCTCGTGCCCACGATGGAGAAGAAGCGGAGAAAGAAATGAGCCACGCAGGGCCATGGGGCTGGACTCTGAGCCGCGCTGGACAAGACTGTAATGGCTGAGCAGTAACGCGCAGCTCTCAGCCAGACCGGAAATTCACTCCTGATCGAGGAAGAAACGCGCGATTCCAGTTTATGTGATTTTATGACCATATTCTCATGACCATGAAGCTCGTCCACATCTGGCTGCTTCTGCTGGTGGTTCTGCTCTGTGGGAAGAAACATCTGGGTGACCGGTTGGAGAAGAAGTCCCTTGAGAGGGTCCCGTGCCCCGGCTGCTCCCACCTGACCTTAAAGGTGGAGTTCTCCTCGACCGTCGTGGAGTCGGGTAAGGCCGTCTCAGGCCGTAAGCGCCAGCACCTCCCACCTGTTGCTTTCACCCTCAGACACTAGCTTTTGCGGAGAGTCCTCTTCGACAGCCGGTGTCCAGTGGCACGAGGGCACAGCCCTGGGTGCTGCCTGGCTCAGGCTGTTCTCCCAGTGCAGTAAGCGGTATGGCTCAGGAAGTAGACGTTCTGCGTCACTGACCTGCAGCTCGCTTCCCTGGACGAGTGCCGCTGTGCGGGGAGGGTGTGGCGGTGCGGATGTGTGCTCTGAAGTTCAAGTGGTCAGACCGGGACAACCAAGCGCCAGCCTCAGATCCTCCACCCCGCAGTTTAGTTTGTTGCAGTACAATAAACTAACGGAACATTGGGTTCTCTGAATTCCTTTTTATTTTTTCCTATTTGAAAAACTTTATTGCTTTCTTGTATTTTCAAATGTCTGTAGACACTTGCTTTTTAAAAAAAATCGTGAGTGTCTGGTTTTGAACCATGTAATGTGTATGATCAGGAGAATCACTTAAAACCCTTAGCTCAGCCGGGAGTAGTGGCGCAGGCTTATAATTCCCGCACTTGGGAGGCTGAGACGGGAGGATCGCAGGTTCGAAGCCAGCCTCAGCTCCTGAGTGAGGCTCTCAGCAACTTAGTGAGACCCTGTTTCCAAATAAAGTATAAAATAGGTCTGGGGGTGTAGCCCGGAGGTAAACAGCCCCTGGGTTCCACCCCAGTTCCACCAATAAATAAATAAATAAAGCCCTTAGCTCAGCTCTGCAAACTGCTGTCTGGGGCGTTTGAACTAGTTTTTTTTATGTTTTGTGGCCATTTAGATACATACTTTTTCTTATGCCAGTTAAGTATCAGATGAGATATCTGTATTGTATTCCTACATTCTCATTTTTATTTGTGGTCATTGGTTTCAGAGTATATTGTGGCTTTCAACGGATACTTTACAGCCAAAGCTAGGAATTCCTTTATTTCCAGCGCGCTGAAGAGCAGCGAGGTAGACAGCTGGAGAATTGTGCCTCGGAACAACCCATCCAGCGACTACCCTAGCGACTTCGAGGTGGTGCAGATACGAGACAGGCAGAAGGCGGGGCTGCTCACGCTTGAAGACCACCCAAACATCAAGCGCGTGACGCCCCAGCGCAAAGTCTTCCGCTCCCTCAAGTTCGCCGAATGTGAGTTGTGGGGCCTGGGGGAGTCTGCGCCCCGGGCAGGTTCCGAGTGCTCCCCTGGCAGCTGCAGTGGTAGCAGGGACCCGCCCCAGCACCTGGGGGCCGCAGCCCTCCTGCGCCCAAGGGAAGGAGCGGCTTGCTCTTCGCCCCCTGCTCCTCTTGGGTCTAGTTAAGGTGCCTTGGGTTTTGTTGTTGTTATGGAGCCTCCTGGCTGGGCAGCCGTGCCTCCCTCCTTGGCTCCCAGACAGGGCTCCCTGCACTGTGCCCAGTGGGCTAGAGAGAGCTTAGCCACGGCGATGAGCGGCGTAGTTAGCACCTCATATTCCAGAGCTGTGTTACCAAGGGAAAGGTTTTCCCGCTCATCAGAGCCAGATCACACGCTGCTCTCCGGCTGCCCAGCCGTGTCTCTCATTGAAAGGGAGAAGTAACCGTGCCTCCTCCTCTGCCCGGCATGCTCTGCCTGGAGTCTCTGGGCGTCTCTGGAGAGGAAGCAGCGGGCAGTGAGGCCCCAGCTCGAGTCCTGCGGGGCTTGACCCTCGGGCTGCTTCTGCTAGTCCAGATGCTGGCTGTCACTCTCCTCCTTAACAAGCTGTGGCGCCCTAAACTCGTGGCAGGAGAGGAAAGCCCGCCAGACCCGGAGCAGAGGGCCTGATGCATACGCTGTGTCTGCCAGGCCGTGTTCTTGTTCTGTTTCATTTTTAGAGAGCTCTGGACTCTTTTAGGAGACACACACATGCCTAGTTTTCGCACAGGAACTCCGCCGTCCTGCCGGGGCTCCTTTCTACTCATCTCACTGCCTGTACTGGCCGACCCCTAGGAAGCCAGTCACCTCCCGGCCTGCCCGTCCTCGTGGCCAGCCGTGACCTTGGGCAGTACACTGCTTTTCATCTTAAGAGTTTCACTGTTTCTCACCACTAAAATGGAGGCACAGCCCGCCTCGCTGATACAGTGAACCAGGCACGTGGGGAGCCGGAGCGGCTCTACAGCTCGGGCGGTCACTTCTTGGCCCTGCTGGCAGGTTTGGCTTTAGTGAGGACAGAAATCTGCTTCTCCCTGGGTCCCCTGCACTCGATTCTGTCCCCTGGGCCATCGGCAAAGCCAGCCTGCTTCCACTTGAGCAGCATCTAAACACATGATGAAGATGCCTGGCTTTCTGATGAGCGCCCGCGATGATGCCCTTCTCCCCAGGCCGATCGCCCCTGGCCCCTGCACGCTACTCAGAGGACGCGAATCACGTCCCTGTGCCACTTTAATTGCTTTTCTTTTAATAGTTTTTCTAAATAGTTCTTAGAAGAGTAAAGATCAAAGTGTGATACTTCAGATATCGTATCTGAAGTATCGGCCGTGGCGCCGATGCCCTCCCTGGTCCAAACCTTCTTCCTACTAGGCAGCTCTCCTTTGTCCCTGCTGCTGACTTAGGGGCCAGAGCCACGCAGGGAGGTCAGCGGGAATGAGTTCCCCGGCGGAGCTGGCAGGAGCCTGTGTTTCCAGGCTCCCTGTGCCTGCTAGGATGGGAGGGGCCTTGGGCGATGGCTTCGGAGCGCAGCAGCATGGCAGCCCTCCCGCTCTGCCTCTCACCATCTCTCCCTTGACTCTAGCCGGCCCCGTCGTGCCCTGCAATGAGACCCGGTGGAGCCAGAAGTGGCAGTCGTCACGGCCCCTCCGCAGAGCCAGCCTATCCCTGGGCTCCGGCTTCTGGCACGCCACGGGACGGCACTCCAGCCGACGGCTGCTCAGAGCCATCCCCCGCCAGGTCGCCCAGACGCTGCAGGCCGACGTGCTCTGGCAGATGGGGTACACAGGTACGTGCTGCCGGTGGCCGGGCTGGCGGGCGGGGACGGCTCCAGGGCCTGGCGCTGTGGCCCTGCCGCCGACGCTCTGTTCCAGCTGTTTCCGAGGTGGATATGGTCGGCTGCCTGCCTCACTCCTGCTGTGCTGGGCATCTGTTTCTGCGGCTGCCCATTGTCCAGTGCGTCTTCTTTTGTTACCTTTCTGAGGCCAGAAGGGCCAGATGGGGAGCAGCTCTCCCTGGTCGGCACAGACGCTGACAAGCTCAGCGCTGCTCACGGCGAGCTGGTGACAGGCCTGCAGAGGGAGGACTAGTCTGTCGGGGAGGCCGCGTTCAGAGGTGGACCCTGGCTGGGAGCAGTCCCGGGACTGTTAGTTTTTCCCTTGGTGCCCTGTGTGGACGATGATGGGCTGACCAACTGTCCACTCATGGACCATCTGTTTCAGAAGATGAACCCGCGTGGATCTTACAAAATACAGCTCACGGCCAGGAAGAATTTCCTCTTCCTCACTGAGCCACAGTGGCACAGCACCCCCTCTAGCCCACCTGAGTTTTTGCCCTGGTTTACTATGAGCCAGTGTCCTGCCCCTCGGAGCTAGGTGGTGCGGGCGTCTCCACCTGTCTCCTGGGCTCGGAGCGCCGCCTCTCCTGCGACTTTTGTAGCCCCCGCCCCTCGCCATGTTGCTACACATTGGCAACCGCCTGCAAGACAGGCATGTTCTTACAGTGATTGCCGCCTCTGCTTTTGTTTGTTTTGCGGTCCTGGGAATGGAACCCAGGGGCATTCTACCTCCAAGCTGCATCCCCAGCCCTATTTCTTATTCTTTATTTTGAAACAGGGTCTCACTGAGTTGCAAAGGGCCTCACTAAATAGCTGAGGCTGGCCGCGAACCGCGATCCTCCGGTCTCATCCTCCCAAATGCTGGGATTCGAAGCGTGGGCCACCACGCCCAGTCTTTTCCTTGACATTTTATAAAGCTCTCAATCCAGCCAGCCTGTCTGTAGGTGGCTTGGGCCAGTCTCTGAAACAAGTCATTACAGAAAAGTGTGCACAGCAGCCTTGAGGCCGCAGCCTCCTTTGTCACGCAGGACGGCGGGTGTCTCTCCACCCTGCCGACTAGGCCCTGCGCCCCTTGCTGTGCTCTGATGGCCTGCAGCAGGGAGCGGGGAGTGGAAGTGCGGGGGAGCCTCCGGAGCGGAGCCAGGAGTCCCGCACTCTGCTCGCTCGTCCTCCGCTCAGGCTGCTGGTCCTGCGCTGGCCTGGCCTGGCCTGGCGCTCCTGGGTGCCGGCCTTCCTGGCTTGCTGCTCCCTGTGGGTCTGGGGAAGGAATGCATTTTATAGACAGAACACCAGAAAGATGGCTTCAACACCATTGTGCATTGTTTTAATAAGGTGCTAACGTCAGAGTTGCTGTTTTTGATACTGGGCTGAGCGAGAAGCACCCCCACTTCAAGAACGTGAAGGAGAGAACCAACTGGACCAACGAGCGCACCCTGGACGACGGTGGGTCCCCCGTGTGTGAGGACGCGGCCTGGCCGCCCACCGCCGCGGTCACCAGCCACGGGCTCATTTCCCACGCGTTGGGGACCCCACAGTCTGAGCGACACACCCAGGTTGTCTCAGTGCCTTTGGTCATGGCGGAGCTCTGCCGAAGACCTGAGAGGAAGCCGGGCAGTGGAAGTTGGGGGAAGGGCACCCCTGACCGCGGTGGCCGGTGGCTGCCGGGGATGCGCTGGCTCCGGTCGGCCTTGAGCGCGGGTCTGTGTGGGATGGTCGGCTCGTGGCGCGTGCGAGGTCTCACGGGACTTCTCTTTCCTGGCGGTGCAGGGCTGGGCCATGGCACGTTTGTAGCGGGTGTGATCGCCAGCATGAGGGAATGCCAGGGCTTTGCCCCAGATGCAGAACTTCATATCTTCAGGGTCTTTACCAACAATCAGGTAGGTGTTGAGGACCCCTAAAGTTTTTTTTTTTTTTGCAGTACTGAGGATGGATCCCAGGGGTCTTCTACCTCCAGGCTACACTCACAGACCTATTTTACATTTTGTTTGAAAACAGGGCCTCACTAAGTTGCTGAGAGCCTCACTAAGTAGCTGAGGCTGGCTTTGAACCTGTGCGATCCTCCAGTCTCAGCCTCCCAAGTACTGGGATTACAAGTATGCGCCACCATGCCCGGCCCGATGCCTGAAACTTTAAAGGAATCAACACTGAAATGTAAATGTACTAAGACAGGGCTGGTAGAGCATTTGCCTAGTATGCACAAGGCCTGAGCTCCTTCCTGACCATAGCAAAAAAAAAAAAAAAAAAAAAAAGGCACTAGAACACACCCGTTTGAGAAGAGTGCGTGTAGTGACACTGGGTGACCCCCGTCCCCTCCTGCGCCTCCCGTGGCCATGGTCACTCTGCCCCCACCACCTTCACTGGCCTCCCTGGAGCCTGCAGCAGACCTCGCACAGAGGCCGCCGCGTGCGTGGCCCCTCAGCTTCCGTTCCCTCTCCCCCCGGGGTGCCCAGGGCCTCAGGCCGCCGTGCGCTGTGTCCACCCCGTAGGAGAGGTCCCTGCTTGTGTTTTGGCTCCCTGGCTCCTCCCACTGGGGGAAGGAGACTGTACCGGCCTCTGTGCCCCAGCACCCCGCGTGGCCTTGGGTTATGTGAATTTATAAGTTTTGTCACCTTGTTGTTAGTTTTGGAAACAATTTATAGAAATAGTTGTTTCTAAATTTTAATTTTTGACTAGTTGATATATATCTCAAAATATTCAAGCTAGATGTGGTGGGCACACTTGTAATCCCAGTACTTGGGAGACTGAGACAGGAGGATCGCAGTTCACAGCCAACCTCAACTATTTAGTAAGGACCTCTGCAATTCAGTGAGACCCTGTTTCAAAATAAAGAATAAAAAATAGAGGGCGGGCATGGTGGTACATGCTTGTAATCCCAGCATTCGGGAGGCAGAGACCAGAGGATGGCAATTTGCAGACAGCCTCAGCTACTTAGTAAGGCCCTTTGCAACTCAGTGAGACCCTGTTTCAAAAAATAAAAAGACTGAAAAAATAGGAAGGGAGTGTAGCTCGGAGGTAGAATACCCTGGGTTCTATCCCCAGTACAGCAAAAAAAAAAAAAAAAGGACTGGGAATGTAGTTTGGAAGTAGAATGCCCTCAGGTTTCATAACCAGACCCACAAAAAATTTAAAAAAATTAAAACATTTATTGTCAAAATCAGGGCAGGGATGCCCACCTGCCCTGCAGCAGCCCCATAGCTCGCTCCCCACAGCTCCCACATGGTCTCTTCTTAGGAGTTTTTTTACATATATAAGCAAATATAAGTACGTAGTCTCACTTTTAAGAGCCTTTTAAAAACAGTTCTTAATTGTTATAATACTTCTCTTTTTTAATTTTTTTAATTTAAAACATAATTGATGATCCACCACACACTAACATGTAAGGAGAGGAGGAGGAGGAGCATCCGAGACGGCAGCTGTGGAGCGCTCGCTGCGGCCGCGTCCCTCAGCGATTCAGGGGAAGAATGTTGGACAGGCGCGTGAAGGCTTTGACGTCCTCACTGAGCAGGCGCGCCTTAGGACGCTCCGTTCATGAGTGGGCAGTTAGGAGTTTGGGGCTCTGTCTAGGACGGCACAGTAAAGCTGTCCATTATGCCTGGAGAGAAGCCCACGTGCTGACCATAGCCCCAACCTTAGGTCCAGCCCCAAGGACCTGGAATTTCCAGGTCAAGTATTTTACATGCCAAAGCATTATTTGTACTTGGAATTTATTTCTGATTTTTAAGTTACTTTAAAGAAAGATATTAAGAGCATTACTTGAGCCAGGCATGGTGGCTCATACCTGTAATCTCAGTACTTGGGAGGCTGAGACAGGAGGATCTCAGGTTTGAAGCCAGGCTCAGCAACTTAGACTCTCAGCACCCTAATGAAACCCTCTTTCCAAATAAAAGAGGTCTAGGGTATAGCTCAGAGGTAGAATGCCCCTGGGGTCAACTCTAGTAGCACAAAGTGGGAGAGAGAGACACTTGATGCTCTGAAGAGTCTGTATGTTGCCCTTAGAAATAAAAACCGTCCTGGCACTTAGACTCTGAAAGGCTAAGAGAGCTGCTGTGATTTAACTAGGTATCTTACACATCTTGGTTTCTGGACGCCTTCAACTACGCCATCCTAAAGAAGATTGACGTGCTGAACCTGAGCATTGGTGGTCCCGACTTCATGGACCATCCCTTTGTTGACAAGGTTGGTCGCGGCGCTCCCGACTCCGCATGGGGTGACGCCTGCCCTTCCGCATCATTTCTAGAGTGCTGGGGGATTTCAGCCAGGCAGTGCTGCCTCTGTGCAGACAGATGGTAGTGACAGGACCTTAGTGGCTGGCATGCCAACTCCGGGGGTGGAGGCCTCAGGATTAGGTATTGTCAGGAGAACGTACCTTGATGACTCCTCCGTACCCAACCCTGCCACGCCATGTTTTCCTGAACACAGGCAGCAAGCCTTTCTGTGCCGGGCACCCGCAGCCCCCATCTGGATCTGTCCTTTTTCGAGGCCGACCCGTGATGGCCAGTGCTGCACTCGCAGGGACTTCTTCTCTTTTAGGACTGTTTGTAGACGTTGTGGGGCTTGAGGGACATTCGCATGTTGATGGTTTAAGTGGTGTATTTCATTAAATAAGCGCTTGCACATCTTGTAGGTGTGGGAGTTAACAGCTAACAACGTGATCATGGTTTCTGCTATTGGCAACGACGGGCCTCTTTACGGGTGAGTAGCCCCAGCAAGGAAATAGCTGGAAAGGTGGCGTCAGTTTGCGTGTTTCTGCGTGTTCTTGTTTGTGGCTGTTTAGAACTGTGATGAGTGTTTACCAGTGAACAGACAGACCGAATGTGTGATGAGCCCAAGTCCTCACCTGAAGGGCTGTCTTCTCCATTCCAGTTTTTAAGCCTTGCTGTAAATACTAATTTAAAGTTTCAAAGTTTTTAACTGCTCCCACACCCAACCAGCCAGGAGAGGGAATCTTTTAGAGTGAAATGGGTTCTGAGTGTCCTGAGGCCCAGCGCGCACAAAACCCTGGGGTCAAGAGAAAACGAGATGGGGAGATGGGGCACCTGCTCTTCCGGGAAAGGTCGGTGCGGTCCCCGGGAGCCGGTGAGGGGCAGAGGAGCGGGGCCTGGCGGGCACAGCAGCGGCACCGCGGGAGCTGTGGGTGGGTGTGGGTGCATCACAGGTACGCGGCGCCTCTGTGCTGGTTGCTGCAAGGCCTGGCGGTGTGAGATGCGAGCCGCTGACGCACCAGCACGCTGTGTCTGCTCGGCCCTCTCAGTTTTCTCTCTCTGGTTTTCTTTCTGTTGATAACGTACATGGATGATTTCTTGCGCTGTGATGCTCCTGAAATGGAATGCTTGGGTACCTGGATGGTGCAGCTGGGTCTTGTGACAGTGGATTTGAGGGACCACAGAGGGAAGCGAGACAGCAGCGGAGCACGAGCTCCCCGGGCTGGCGCGGGGCACCGCTGAGTATCGGCTCATTCACCCCATGCACTTGGCTCCTGGATGGGGGGATACCCACTGTGCCCAGGCCCAGCAGGTGGGTCGGCCGTGAGAGGTGCTGGCTCATAGGTCAGAAGACACGCCGCTGGTAGCTGTGTGTCGGGTGCGTGGACCTGTCCCCTCGTATGAGGCCGAGACCCTCAGCTGCTGGCTCTTCCCCACAACTCGACTTGATTTTCCCTTCTCCACTGTCGTGTCCCCCTCGCCCGCTGGCTGTCGGCTCGGTTGCCCCTTGTCATCCAGTCACAAGCCCCCTCGTCCCTTTTCCTGCCCTGTGCCTTTCCATCAGCTCTCCCAGCACAGGCAGGGACCAGGTCTGAGCCAGGCAGGCTGAGCCGCCCTCTCCAGGCCTCCGCCCTCCCGCGTCCCACGCCCTAGCCCTGCAGGGGAGGCGGGAGGCCCCGGGGACCCGCGCGGTGGTGGTGCTGGCCTTTTTGTCTGCACTTCTGCTGCTCGGACAGACAACCTGCTGCTTTTCTGTTCAAGAATCTGCAGTGGCCCGACGCTGCCTGACAGGTCACATCCACGTTTCTCTTTCTGCTCTTAAAGATGCCCGGTACCCTCCCTGGGGAGGCGAGCTCCTGTAGAGGGTCAGATACACCAGTTGGCAAGCGTGTCCGTGTTCCAGTAGGACTTGCTCCGTGCAGCAGCTGCTGCCTGAGTGGCCGGCTGCGGTTTACCGACTCTAGCCAGTCTCTGGCTTCCTGCCAGCCCGCGTTCCTCCTCCTCCTGATCTCAGATCCCCTCTCCTCTCTGCACTGTCAGTCCTTCTGTTCACACCTGTCTGTGCTTTCGTGGACTGTTACCACTGTTACCACAAACCCGCCGCCCTCCTGAGAGGCTTGTGTGGGCAGTTGTGCTCGAGAGCTTCGCGCCAGGGCAGGCGGAGGCAGCAAGGGGAGTGAGGACGCCAGCGCGATGCAAGCAGCGTGCGGGCCATACCTGTGGCCAGCTGGTGGCGGGCACGGTTTTACAGCTTGGGCAGCGAAGGGCTGCTCCCAGCGTGGGTCAGAGGATGGATACGCGCTCCTGCCTGCACCTCTGGGTGCCCTTGCCGGGATCACTTTCTCTGTGTCCTGTACCCAGGACTCCATGGGGCCGGCAGTGCTCAGCCGCCTCCTCTTCAGTACCAGTGGTGATTTCTTGGTTCCCAGCCCATCCCTCTTGCTGCCTTCCTGGGTCTTTAAGATTGAAGCACACCGGGTGTTAGCGGATCCACAGGCCAGGGAGCGTGAGGAGGGGTGGCGGTCCCTCACCGACCTCGGTGGGAGGCTCTGTCAATGATTCCCGTATTGGTCTCTGTCCCTTGAATTCACGCAAACTTGTAGCATCAGTGGTGAAGTAGTGCACTGCAGGGCAAACGCGAGGGGCCTGGGGCTCCGCTCTGCTCTTCTGAGGGGCTCGTGGCACGGGGAGGGGAGCGGTCCTCACGCTGTCTGATCCGGCTCTGTAGTGGCAAGGCGGCTGGCAGAAGGTGGACTGGCGCCTGCTGGGGCGTCCGGGGCAGGGAGTCCTGAACCAGGCCCCACACGTGCCCAGGTGGCGAGGGGGGCGGCACGGTGAAGGTGACAGGGAGAGTGGGCTTCACAGGACGGCACGTCGGTCACAGAAGAACCCGTGAAGCCTTAGACCTTTAGGCTCAGGCCGCCTCTTGGTGCTGAGCTTGGAGTCTCCGGGGAGGCCCCAGACCCTTCGGCCTTCCTGGGAGGATTCTTTGAATTATTTTAAACTATTTCTCAGCCCCGTTTGGCTTTTGTGTTTGTGTCTTGTAGCACTCTGAACAATCCTGCTGACCAGATGGACGTGATTGGCGTGGGCGGCATCGACTTTGAAGACAACATCGCCCGCTTCTCCTCCAGGGGCATGACGACCTGGGTATGCTCTTCTGGGACCTCGGCGTGGCTCGCCACGTGCTTGTCGGTGCTCAGAGATGGGCAGCTCGTGAGCAGACCTGAGACCCACATGCCCAGTTGCCAGGGGTTGGGTGTGGGACTTTCATGGCTCGAAGAGACCAGCCCGTGGGCGCCCGCAGCTGTGCCGGGCTCTGGAGCCCCTGCGAGGGCACGGTGGGCTCCGAGCGCTGCCCCCAGCACCGCTTCTCACTTGGTTCTGAGTAACTCCCTCAAGGGGAGCTGGAAGCAAGCCCGCCGGTCCTAACCGAGGCAGGGAAGCTTCTCCTTCACACAAAGTGGGGTGATTCTCTTAGGTCTTAAGAAGCAGACGCAAGAGCAGCCCAGAATCAACTCTGCTAATGTGGAGACAGTTCTGTTTAGTTGGACCAAGTCAAACTGACTCCCACAAGTTCATAAGTCAGTTGTGGGGATTGATTTTACAGCCCATCATCCTTCGTAACCCATCACACTTTGACTCAAATTCCTTGTGCTCGCCAGGCATGGTGGTGCACACCTGTCATCCCAGACAGGAGGATTGCATTTTGCAGCCAGCCTCAGCTACTTAGTGAGGCCCTTTGCAACTCAGTGAGACCCTGCTTTAAAATAAAGGATAAAATATAGGGATGGGGGTGTAGCTCAGAGGTAGAATGTCCCTGGGTTCCGTCCCCAGTACCAAAAAAAAAATTTTTTTTTTCTTTTTTTTTGGTGGTACTGGGGTTCCTGGAAGCCCTTCTACCTCTGGGCTACACTCCCAGACCCATTTTATATTTTTATTTGGAAACAGGGTCTCTTAAGCCAGCCAAGGAGGCTGGCTTCGAACCAGCACGATCCTCCTGTGTCCACCTATCAAGCGTGGGGATTACAGGCGTGGGCTACCACGCCTGGCATTTAATTTTCTAATTCTAATGTGTGTGTAATTTTAATTTAATCAGAGATAGTGTTTTGTCTTAGTAACTAGTTTCTCGTCTGGCTTATTGGTACATTTAAAATACCTGTTTTTGATTGCTTGTGGCCTTGCTGTTGTGCTGGTTATTATAAAACACATTAGAGATTATTTTATTGTCTACGTTATCACCTCAGCTTGCTCCTGTCGAATTTCAGACCCAAAGCAGCCCCTTCCTGCAGACACTGTTTAACCCGTTTCTGGCCTGGTTCTCATCACAGCCGCGTGGCTGTGCGCCTGCGCGCCTCGTGCAGAAACTGAGCTGCTCTTGTTCCTAGGAGCTGCCGGGAGGCTACGGGCGCGTGAAGCCTGACGTCGTCACCTACGGCGCTGGAGTGCGGGGCTCCGGTGTGAAAGGCGGGTGCCGGGCCCTCTCGGGGACCAGCGTGGCCTCTCCGGTGGTCGCGGGCGCCGTCACCTTGCTAGTGAGGTGAGTGTTGTGGCGCACGGTCAGGCAGCCCCGCCCAAGGACCGGTTGCGGGGTGGCAGGTAGGCGCGGGCAGTAGGTGGGCGCGGGCGTGAGGGTCGAGGACGGCAGACCCGCGCTGTCTCTGGTGTTGCTCCTGGCATGGCTGGGTGACGCGTGCCCGTGCCCTTTGTAAGCTGGAGGAAATGTAAAGCACCGTGCAGGGTAGGGAGCTGTCATCCCTGCAGCCTTGCACTCTCAGATGTGTGTTTGTGTTCTTTCTCTCCAAACAAGTGTAAGTGTCAACTGGGGAGCAAAAGTCAGCTGTTTGCTGTGTAGCCTCTCTGTCCTTGGGATGCACCTTTTAAAATCAAATTATATTGTGTATATTTAAGGTGTAAGACATGGTGCTGGGAATACGCATTGATCGTGAAAGGTTGTCTGTGGTGAGGCCGTTCCCGCTCTGTGTCTGTGGCTGGGATTCCCCTTTAACGAGCTTTAGCTGAGGAGCTGCCCGGCGTCCAGGCCTGGCTGGCAGTGCTCCTCTGTGGCGGCGGCTTCCCCATCTTACTGCCTCACCGCTGGGATGGAGCTCAGCCAGCCTTCACTGTCTTGGGTGATGGAGCGAGCAGATGATCCCGCGCCGGAGCCGGGGCCGGTGCTCCCGGGCTGGACTCCCAGGCAGATGGGCCGCACATCCTGGGCCACGCAAGGACCATCCATCTCTGGAGCCAGCATTCATTTTATCACTATATTTTCCTCCAGAATAAATCTTACTTTTTCTGTCTAGCTGAGCTCTTACTTGGGGTACTATATTATAACACACAAAACCCTGAATGTTTAAAACTTATATTCTATACTAACTTGAAAATCATGTCAGTTAAGCCAGCTCTGGTGGCACACCCTGTAATCGTAGTACTTGGGAATCTGAGACAGGAGAATCACAGGTTTGAGGACAGCCTCATCAACTTAGGCCCTCCACAACTTGGTGAAACCCTGTTTTAAAATAAAATAGGAAGCCAGGCGTGGTGGCGCATGCTCGTAATCCCAGCATTCGGGAGGCTGAGACAGGAGGATCGCACAAGTTCGAAGCCAGCTTCAGCTACTTAGTGAGGCCCTCTGAAACTTAGTGAGACCCTGTTTCCAAATAAAGAATAAAATAGGTCTGGGAGTATAGCCCGGAGGTAGAAAGCCTCTGTGTTCCACCTCCAGTGCCACCCAAAAATAAATAAAATAAAATAGGAATGGGGTTGTAGCTTAGAGATAGGATGCCCCTGGGTTCAGTACTGAGTACCACACACACACACACAACAAACAGCGACAACAACAAAAAAAAGCACACATGAATTATATTTAGTGCTTTCACATTTAAAGTTCTGTTTAAAGCCAGGTGCAGTGGCACACACCTGTAATCCCAGCTACTTGGGAGGCTGAAGCAGGAGGATTCCAGGTCTATGCAAGCCTCAGCAACTTAGTGAGAGCCTGTCTGAAAAAAAAATAAAAAGGTAGAGTGCTTCTGGGTTCAATCCCCCAGTACTACAAAATATAATAATAAAGTGAAATAAAATCTCTTTAAAAAGTGAGTGAGTCACATGTTGATTTTGGCATCTAATGCTAAAAAGAGTCGTTTTATTAGTAACCCTTGACAGAGGTAGCATCTGCTTACCCTGTCCTTCCCTTCCAGGCCAGAGCCTCCTTGCGTGTGGCGGGGGCTGAAGCCAGGGGCATTCTGCCTCTGAGCTACACCCCAGCCCTATTTTATTTTTTATTTGCAAACAGGTCCTCACTAGGTTGCTGAGGCCGGCTTCTAACCTGCGACCCTCCTCTCTGAGCCTCCCAAGGCCTGGGAGCACAGGTACGCCCCACACCTGGGCAGAGCAGCTTTGAAAACAGCCATGTGGCCTCCCTCGCTGCTGTGTCCGTGTGGGTGGAGTGACGGGAAGGCAGGGAAGGCGGCCTGGCCTACCTGGGTCGCTCCTGTCTTTGTATTTACCAAGTGGAGAGGATTCAGCCAGGGCCCCGCTGCTTCTGGAAACGGAAGGCGTGGGTCCATCATCCCGCGCCCGGGCAGCCAGCAGGAAGCAAGAGCGCGGCCTCACGGAGCCGCGCCTGCCCGTCGCTCCACTGCCCGTCTCCCACGGCAGATGGACCCCTTTGGCAGAGCGTCAGGAATGCTCCCGATCGATGTGTGCTGCGGGGAGCAGCTAGCCTTGGGCTCGCCCATAGGCGGCAGGGGCAGCGGCTGTCGACCTGCAGCTTCCAGCAGGTCTTGTGTTCCGCCATTAAGAATTAATCGCTCCTGTCAAATTTTCCACTTAGAAAACCTGCCTCAACTCTGAGAAAAACAGGGACATGGAGCCAGGCATGGTGGCGCACGCTTGTAATCCCCACGCTTGGGAGGCTGTGACAGGAGGATCATGCAGGTTCAAAGCCAGCCTCAGCTACTGAGTGAGGCTCTCAGCAACTTAGTGAGACCCTGTTTCCAAATAAAGTATAAAATAGTTCTGGGAGTGTAGCCCGGAGATAGAAAGCCTCTGGGTTCCACCCCCAGTACCACCAAAAAAAAAGGGGGGGGGGACATGGGAGAGTAAGTTTTCCTCATTTACCTACTGGTTTTCCCTCCTTAGTGTAGAGATTAAAATGTATATAGTACACAGATACACAGAACTGGAGTCAGCCAGGTACCTAGCAGGCAGAGCTGTGTGTTGTGGTTTTCTCAGCTGCACCAGTGGCCTCGGGTCTCCGTGCTCTCAGCCTGACCCAGGGTGACCATCCCACCTAGGCCCCCGAGTCTGGAAGCGGAGGCAAGGGCGCTTCTAGGGGCAGCGCTCCCACAGGCCACACTGCCCGCAGCCTCTCCAGCATCCACGGTGCGCTTCTGCTAAACAGCCTTGTTCCCAGCTGCCCTCTCCCCTGGGCGGTGGACATCCTGCCCCACAAGCCAGTGCGTCTGGCTCTGCCTCCCTCAGCCCCTGTGGTGGACTCAGTCAGAAATTATGTGTTACCTGTAAGTTTAGCTCAAGCAGGCGCTAGCCCAGAAGGCACGGTTGACGATCACGCAGAAGCTGCACGTGTGCACGCCAGCCGGTTAGCATTGTCTGACTTACGCATTCTCTTAACCAAGAGAACTGAGCAAATACTTGGTCCCCCAGCACAGTGCAGAAACGTGAGCTGCTGAACCCTGCCAGCGTGAAGCAGGCCCTGATCGCGTCTGCCCGGAGGCTCCCCGGCGTCAACATGTTCGAGCAGGGCCACGGCAAGCTGGATCTGCTGAGAGCCTACCAGATCCTCAGCAGCTACAAACCCCAGGCAAGGTCAGTGTGGGCCCTCCCTTCACCTGTGCCGGCTTCCACAAGTGCTGGCCTCCCACCCACCACCAAAGCCGGCACTCGGGCGCTCCCTGGGCTGCCGGCCGCATGGCTCGCGCTACTGCCCA
The DNA here is from genome assembly GCF_963383645.1 of Muscardinus avellanarius. Classification (NCBI taxonomy): domain Eukaryota; kingdom Metazoa; phylum Chordata; class Mammalia; order Rodentia; family Gliridae; genus Muscardinus; species Muscardinus avellanarius. Next base: position 3,981,424 of record NC_137796.1, read on the forward strand.
CCAGCTGAGGCCCCCTGATTTTTAATATAAACAGAGGTATGATTTTCATTGGCTCAACTTGTAGAGGCTTTGAAAATAATGTTAGGTTAGCCAGGTGTGGTGGCCGACGCTTGTGATCCCAGCATTTGGGAGGCTGAGACAGGAGGATCACGGTTCAAGGGCAGCCTCAGCTATTTAGTGAGGCCCTCTGCAACTCAGTGAGACCCTGTTTCAAAATAATCAAACATAGGGAAGGGGGAGTAGCTTAGAGGTAGAATGCTGCTAGGTTCCATCTCCAGTACAAAAAAAAAATCTTAGATTTATAGAAATTTTGCAAAAGTATACTTTGCAAATACTGTTTGAGGACACCGAGCGTGGTGGCACACACTTGTAATCCCAGCATTCAGGAGGCAGAGACCAGAAGATTGTGGTTCATGGCTAGCCTCAGCTACTTAGGCCCTCCACAACTTAGTGAGACCCTCTTTCAAAATAAAAGAATAAAATATGGGGCTGGGAGTGTAACTTGGAGGTAGAATGCCCCTGGGTTCCATCCCCAGACCTGCAAAAAATTTAAAAAACAGACTGTTTGCCCGCTTCCCCCAGTGCCGCCAGCTTAGTCCACAGCCCCGCTGTTAAAACACCCGCGGCTGGTCCCCTGCGGCGCTCACGGTGACTCTGCGTTCTTCGTGGGTCCGGTCCAGGCCCGCAGGCCCTGGCCGCCTTTGTGGGGCCTTGCGTCCTCTGACCTCTGTGGGCCGTCTGTCACCCTTCGTGACGAGCAGGCTCTCTGCAGGTTTTTCTGGCGTTTTCACGTGATTGGCTTGATGTTGTTGGTTTTTCCCCTGTTCTTTTAGAATAATCTTAGAGTATGGTTTACGATAAGTTTCTTTTTTTTTTTTTTTTTTTTTTTTTTTTTTTTTGGTGGTGGTACTGGGGGTGGAACTCAGGGGCTTTTTACCTCCGGGCTATACTCCCAAACTTATTTTATACTTTATTTGGAAACAGGGTCTCACTAAGTTGCCGAGAGCCTCACTAAGTAGCTGAGGCTGGCTTCGAACCTGTGCGATCCTCCTGTCTCAGCCTCCCAAGCGCGGGGATTACAAGCGTGCGCCACCACGCCCGGCTTACGATAAGTTTCACAAGGCTCTCATGAGAGCCCGTAAACCCTCACCCAGCTCACTCTGGCATCAGTGTTGTGCCCGGCGCAGTGTGGCTCGCAGCCCGTGTCCGCGCCCATGCCACGCAGCGGGCTCTGCTCGCTGTCCACGTGCTTGGCCACCTCCCACTGCGGCGGCTCCTCAGTTTGCCTTCCTGCTGCTGCTTGCGTTTCGTACTTGATCAGCGTGGTGTCAGTTGGGTCCCCCAAGAAAGATGCCAAGACAAGCTCGGGGGTCCAGGACAGTCCTGGCCGCAGGGAGAGTGCCGGGCTGCGGTGCTGATCTGCCTGACGCCGGGGGCAGGCGAGGAGAGCTGCAGGCCACGGCACAGGTCGGGACGGCTTTGCTCATGAGCAGTCCTCGCGCTGAAGCTGCCTGCGAGGAGGGTGGGGACGGCCTTGCCTGACCCCTGTGCTCTCCCGGGCTGGGAACAGCGCGGAGGCCCTGCGGGTGGCGCTGCAGGTGTCTGCTGGCCCTACTCCTGCTCGGGGTGCGGCACGGCTCGGGCCCCAGCACAGCTGCTGCTTTCCCGTCACGCTGTGTCTCTTGGGGACGCGCTTTGACATGATCCTGCGCCTACGGCCCCCTCCGCCAGTTCTTGGCTGCCGGTTCTAGGGAGCATGGCACGCGTGTTTGGGGCTGCCCTCGCTCCTCCCACACTACTCCAGTTACAGTCCGCTCTTCACTGGAATTCTGCTGCTGCAGGGGAGAGCTCCTGCCCCACGCTCGAGCCTGTGTGTAGCGTTGTGACGGAGCCCAGGGCCTTGTGCAGCAAGCGCTCCACCCCGCTCCACCCCAGCCCTTTTAAAACTTTTGGGATAGGGTCTCTCTGTTACCAAGGCTGGCCCGGAACTTGTGGTCCTCCTGCCTCAGCCGCCCCAGTAGCTGGGATTGCAGGCGTGCCCCACCCGCCCAGCCCTCAGTTATGAATCACATCTTATATCCATACGGATGCCTGGATCTTTATTTTACTTGTAGGTAATAATCCATTGATAGCAGCCGGGCATGGTGGCGCATACCTGTAGTCCTAGTTTTTGGGAGCCTAGGACACAGGAAGCAGGTTCACAGCCAACCTCAGCAACTTAGCAAGGCCCTCTGCAGCTTAGCGAGACCCTGGAATTGATATGATTTTTCTACTCTTTATTTCTCCCACCTCCTGGCTGACTGCTGCGAGTGACTGGGGTGGAAAATGCTGCAGGGCTGTGAGGCTGGCCGCCCGCACCAGAGCCTGCATCCACACCCACGTAGGAACACCGTGTGCTTTGCTTGCGCTTCATTACTTTGTGTGTGTGGTACTGGGGATGGAACCCAGGGGCACTCGCCCTCCAAGCTACACCCAGCCCTTTTTTATTCTTTTTGTTTGGAAAGTTGTGGAGGGCCTCTCTGAGTCGCTGAGGCTGGCCTCCAGCCTAAGATCCTCCTGTCTCAACCTCCCGAGTACTGGGATTACAACCGTGTGCCCCCACGCCCGGCTCCGGTTCCTTTTGCACAGAGGAGTGGACAGTGGGGATACTCTGCGGTGAGCTTCGGCGCCTAGCAGTATCCTGGAATCCCCCTGACAGCGTGTTCCCCTTAGAGCTGCAGGCCTGGTGCGCCACTGTGCTCAGCCACTGGTCCACACCCGGGCAGCACGCTGTGCGGACGGTCTGCAGCTGGCTGGGATCGCAGGTCCACGCCGCCTCGTCTGCCTTGTCAGACTTGTTAGACTCTTGCCGCTGCCATCTCTGAACTTTGAGGCTTTGAAAGCCTTTTTCTTTATTGAGTGAGGTAAAATTCACCCATCTTTTCTGTGAATGCTTGTTTTCTTCTGCTTACTTGAGACTCCCTGATCCATTCAGACTCTTATTTTTATATTTGGTGTGAGGTAAGGACCTAATTTTATTTTTTACCTGGGCACGGTGGTACATGCCTGTACTCTCAGTGTTTGGGAAGCTGAGACACGAGGATCACAGGTGGAGGCCTGTGGATGAAGGTCAGTGCGCTGACTTAGCAAGACCTGTTCCGGAATTAAATACACAGGACTGGGTATACTCCAGGCCCCACACCTCCTGTGTGTCCCCAGCACACCCAGGTTACTAATTCTGTCTTTTGCCAGTGGCCACCTGCTTTGTGCAGCTCTGTGTCTTTAGATGAAAGCTCATCTTTGCCTCAGTGGTGTGCATCTTCATCATGGCTGGGTTTTCGTATCTATTCGATCCATCCTGGGCTTTGTCTCATTCCGCTGGTCTCTGTCCACATGCTACTGTCCGCACCAGTTCTGTCCAAGCCCCAGGACCGCTCCAGGCTCAGGGCTTCGCCAGAAGGACTCAGGACCCAGTTGAGATGAGGGGATAGCTGTGCGTGGTGCCTGTGCGGAAGGACCCAGAGTGGACCCACAAGGGAAGGGGACCCTTCGGGCAGGGGCGCAGAAGCACAGGCTTAGACTCTAACCCTTCCCCCAGCTCCCAGGCCCCCAGGGCGGCCTGCGGGCGGCCTGCGGGCGGCTCCTCTCCATCCCTGTCCACGGCCGCTCTAACACCGCACCCTCGTTTCAGCTTGAGCCCCAGCTACATCGACCTGACCGAGTGTCCCTACATGTGGCCCTACTGCTCGCAGCCCATCTACTACGGGGGAATGCCGACCATCGTCAACGTGACCATCCTCAACGGCATGGGAGTCACAGGAAGAATCGTGGATAAGGTGCCGCCCTCCCCTGGCCCAGCCCCTGCTGCGGTTGGGAGGGACGGGCTCCACCTGCCTGGGGCCTGGCCACGCCCTGTGCTGCGCAGAAAAGCCAGGCCGGAAAGGAAAGAAACCAATTTCGCTCTTTTACTTTGGCATGTAGTGAGTTTGGTTCCTGAATAGTTAATCAGTTGGCTTTATCAGTTTCTCATCTATAACTCCAGGCCCCATTGTATTATTTTATGCCTTAATGAGTCCACGTGGGCCTTCATGTTTAGAAGGTGCAGTCTTTTTTAGGAATTTTGCTTTTAAAAATTTTGTTTACTTACTGCATAGACATTACCACAGCAAGGGACAGGGAGACGGGGGGACTCGTCTCCAGCCCCAGTACACGAACAACCACTGCTCTCGAGAGGTCTGTTACCAGCCCTTATCTGAAATACATATTCTTGTTATCTTTGTGTGTAAGCAAGATCTTGCTATCTTTATCTCAATTTGTATTATATCGTGAACAGTTTAAAATGCACTGGTGTGCTTTCAGTGCTTGTTTAAGATGATGTCAAGTTGATGGATGGTAATTTGAACGAGGGGCCTCCCAGCTGTGAGCACTCCACTACCTTGGCACGTGTGGTTGTCTTTTCTCCTGGATTACCTCCTGACATAAGCTCCCTGGGTTGAAATCCAGAACCAGGGTGGGAACACCCTCACAGATCTCGGCGTGTGCAAGCAGATCCTCCCTGAGCGCGCCATGTTGGGCAAGCCACCTGCGGCAGTGCTCTGGGACAGCCTGCCTCCCTGTGCTGACTGGCACATCTGTCTTGCTTTTGTATTTCATGAGGTTTTTAAAAATCAAGATGTAAGCTGGGTGTGGTGGCGCACACTTGTAATCCCCGGTACTTGGGAGGCCGAGACAGGAGGATTCCAAGTTCAAGGCCAGCCTCGGCTACTTAATGAGGCCCTTTGCAACTTAGTGAGGCCCTCTGTAACTTAGTGAGACCCTGTTTCTAAAAGAATAATAATTTAAAAAATAGGGCTGGAGTGTAGCTCAGAGGTAGAATGTCTCTGGGTTCAATCCCTAGTACCACACAAAAAAAAAACAAACCAAGATGTCATTTTTGCACCATCAAACTTACCCTTTTAAGTTGTGCGATTCAGTGGTGATGTGGGTTTTCTTATTAAGGTTGTACCAGCATCTTCCAGAACATTCCCATCATCCCATAAAGAAATGGTACCCATTAGCCCTCGATCCCTGTGCCTCATTCTTCAGTGCATTGAGGCGCAGCGATGCTGCTCTGCAGCTTTTCTCGAGCCTGTTTTTGATGTGTGACTCCCTGGGGAGGGTGTTCTTGGTCCGTGGCTCCGAGCATTTGACTCAGGAGCATTTGAAACGTTGACTCACTGTAAGAGGAAGCGCGTGCGCCTTCGGTGGCCTCCTCACGCCTCCCGTCTGCTGTCCTCCAGCCCCGGAGGAGGACGGGGGAGCAGGGCCGCCCGCACTCGCCCTCGTGCCCTCCAGCGGCCACTGCCACCACGCTTCTTGGGGACAGTGGCGTCCAGGTCGTTTCACTCCTTCTGTTGGCGCGATTCTCATTGTAGACCAACTGGCATCCAACGAGATCTGAGGGCGTTCACGTACAAGTTCTTCATCGGAGAACTTGCCACGTGTGCCCCTTTTTATATAACGAGGACAGCCTCCGTAGGAATGGAGGTTCTCCAAAAGAGGGCTTCCGGGCCTTGGACTGGACGCCTTCCAGGCGCTCACAGCTGCTGAGCCTTTGCGTGCGTTTTGTTTTGCCCCATTGGACGCGTCTCTCTCAAAGCCCGTCGAGGTGGCTTGGGCGCGTCTGCCGCCATGCGGCCCTCCCTGCTGCGCCCTGACAGCCTGGCCTGGCCTCTCCCCGCAGCCTGACTGGCAGCCGTACTTGCCGCAGAACGGGGACAGCGTTGAAGTGGCGTTCTCCTACTCCTCGGTGCTGTGGCCCTGGTCGGGCTACCTGGCCATCTCCATCGCTGTGACCAAGAAGGCGGCGTCCTGGGAGGGCGTCGCCCAGGGCCACGTCATGATCACGGTGGCCTCCCCCGCGGAAACCGAGGTGAGGGCGCGGGAGGGCTGCCCAGCGCGCGTGAAGTGCCCGCACAGCCACCAGAGGGCGCGGGCTGCCGCCCGGCTCCCCAGGAGCCCGGCAAGTGCAGCCGCAGGGCGGCCGGCCTCAGGAGCGCCACGTGCCTGCCGCTGGGCCTTCGGCTCCTAGAGTTCGGTGTGGCCCCCGAACGCTCCACCTTATGTTCACCTTACTGCACGGTCTCGTGCTCAGGCTGTTTGGGTTAAATTGGCTAGTGGAAATGACCTTTTAAAGCTTGAAAACCTGAGTTTTTCCTGGGAAGAGGGGGCATTTCAGACTCCTGGTTTTGTTTTTAAGTCTGAAAGTGGCGCAGAGCGGACTTCCACGGTGAAGCTCCCCATTAAGGTGAAGATCATCCCCACACCCCCGCGCAGCAAGAGGGTCCTCTGGGACCAGTACCACAACCTCCGCTACCCGCCCGGCTACTTCCCCAGGGACAACCTGAGGATGAAGAACGACCCTCTGGACTGGTAAGCGGCCACTCTGAGCGCCCCGGCTTCTCCCGGGAGGCGCCGTAAGCCTAGCGCGCAGTGGGGCTCCGTCCACTGCTGCTTTGCACGGCTCCTCCCTCTGAGCCATTCGGGAATCAGGTCAGCCTCCGCCGCAGGCTGCGTCTACTCACGTCTGTGCGTGGGGGCGTCCGTCCCGTCCTGGAGCCTGCTGAGTCCCATCCTCCGCCTCGCCCTCCCTGATCCCCATCCTCCGCCACACCCTGGGTGGCGTCATCCCGTCCTGGAGCCTCCCTGATCTCCATCCTCCACCTCCCACTGTGGTGATCCTCTAGAACAGATGGTCAGTGTGCTCCAAGCTGCAGCTACAGCCATGGCCAAGCTGGTTACCTGGGCGACCTGCACGGCCTCCTGGAGATGGGGCCACTTACCTCCCCGCCCCCTAGCCCCTCAGAGCAAGAGCGTCAAGGAGGTGGACGTCGAGGGGTGGGGAGGAGAACGCGCAGGCCAGGACACTGGGGGCAGGTTGCCCGCGCAGGAGGTGGGCGCCGGTGGCCTGGGGTGCTCTGGGCATCTGGGAAGCAGCTCACCTGGTGCAGTGGGGGGAGCACGCCTTGGAGGACGGGTAGGCCAATGGGTCGGCAGCGTGCCGTCGGGTCGCAGGTGCCACACACGACTGCTGGCCTTCCTGCGTTCCCGTGGCTGCGCTGAGCTCGCCTCAGGCAGATGGCCCTGAGCAGCGTACACAGATGGGGCGACCGTGGGGCCTGTCCTAACGTCGTGCCGCTGCTTTTCAGGAACGGAGACCATATCCACACCAACTTCAGGGACATGTACCAGCACCTGAGGAGCATGGGCTACTTCGTGGAGGTCCTGGGCTCTCCCTTCACGTGTTTCGACGCCACCCAGTATGGTGAGCGGCAGTGGTGTGCTGCCAGGCGCCTTCCAGCTGGAGCTGTGGGCGTTGTGCACGGGAACCAGTCTTCAGTGATGGGCGCAGGGGAGCTGTGCACGGCTCACCTGGTGGTCGGGAGCCGGCTCTGAGCCGCGCATGCCGGCTTGGTGCGGGTGGTGCTACGCTCGACTCAGGCGGAGTCCTCGCGGGCCAGGGCAGGGACGTGGGCAGTCTTTCTTATCTTATTAATTAAAGAAATTCTAGCAGTGCGCGTCACTCCCCCTAAACGCAACAGCTAGCTGCTCCTCTGTAGGGTCGGGCCCTGACGCAGGGTGGCACCGGCCACGCTGTGAGGCGGCGGCCCGAGCCCTGGGCCAGCGCATGCTGTGAGCGGTGGCGTGCCGGCGGTCCTCAGGCGGTTCTGTCTTCCAGGCACCCTGCTGATGGTGGACAGTGAGGAGGAGTACTTCCCCGAGGAGATCGCCAAGTTGAGGAGGGACGTGGACAACGGCTTGTCGCTCATTGTCTTCAGCGACTGGTACAACACCTCCGTGATGAGAAAAGTGAAGTTCTACGACGAGAACACCCGGTAACGGCCCGGGCCCTGCCGGAGCGCGCCGCGTGGCCTCGGCGGGAGGGGAGGGCCCCGTGCAGCAGGACCCCGGTGACGGCCTGGGCCCCTCCGGAGCGCGCCGCGTGGCGGGAGGACAGGGCCCCCGTGCAGGAGGAGCCCTTGCGGCAGGGTGCTCGCCGCCGTGCCCGCTCCGGGGCCGGCCCCTCCCTGCAGTGCGCTCCGCCCAGCCCCTGCCCAGCCCGTGGCCGTCGCTGAAGAGGTGCCCTTGACGTGCACCAAAGGAGCTGCGGTTCACAGAGTCCTTCTAGCACATTCATTGTTGGCCGCACTTTCCTAGCGTCCTGTAAATATATCATCCTTGCGTCTTGGATTTTTAAGTCTGTGACTTGAGCTTTTCTAAGCGTCTTTCTTATCCTTCTGCTTCATTGTTCTAAGTAGGTCGAGGCCAAGCAGTTCTCTGGTGCATTTTAATGAAGTGCCGATTTTCACATCCTAATGTAAAGCTTTGGCACGTCTGCACAGTGGCCGAAGCAGTTACGTTTGCAGTCTTTCTCAAGGCCGGACAGCGAGTTTCAGTTGCCATCTGCACGTGGACGGGTGGTCTGGCACGGCAGGAGGCGCGGGCCTCGTCGTGGAGATGGCCGTGTGGGGCCTGAGTCCGCCTTCTCTGTTCTCTGCCGCTGTGCAGGCAGTGGTGGATGCCGGACACCGGAGGAGCCAACGTCCCGGCCCTGAACGAGCTGCTCTCTGTGTGGGGCATGGCCTTCAGCGACGGGCTGTACGAAGGGGAGTTTGTCCTGGCCAACCATGACAGTAAGGCGTGGTGCGCGTGTGTGCATGCGTGCGTGCGTGCGTGCGTCACAGTGCGCCTCTGACGTCCACGCTCAGATTGATGATGGGATTTCCTGAATAAGTCGGGCTGTGGGGAGAGCTAACTGGTCAGCGTTCTCAAAGTGCATCCGTGAGGCTGTGTGTTGGCCACTCTGGCTTCTAAAAGGGAAGCACTTTATGTAAGCATTCCTCCTTTTAGTGTTGCCTGTAAGGGAGCGTACATTTAATGTGTTCTCAATAGGAGGGACCTTACGGGCTCCTAATTACTCATCAGATTCTCTTTGTGAGAGGCCGTGGCCTGTCGTCTGAGGGGCCTCCCTGCAGACGAGGCTTGGAGCCACGCCTCGCGGGTTCTTGTAGCTGGTCCCTGCTTCGAGCCTCCGGCTGCTGCTCACTTTCCACACCTGTCTGTCAGACCCGCCTGTTACTAGCATGCTTGCGTGGGTTTTGAGGCGATTACTTATTTAAGTTTGACAAGGCCTCCTGTCTCTTACTGTTAAGAACAGCCTTAGGGTGGGTGGTGCCTAAAGAATGCACGGTTGGTAAACGAGTGGCCATGGCCGCACCGCTCCGCATGTGTCCTATACCGGGGCCCACTCTTTTCCAGTGTACTACGCGTCGGGCTGCAGCATCGCGAAGTTTCCAGAAGATGGCATCGTGATAACACAGACTTTCAAGGACCAAGGTAAAGCTGGGTGCCGGCTGCTCTGGCCTCCTCCTCCGCCCTCCTGACTTTCTTCCCTCTCTTCCCTCCCCCTCCCTTTTTAATAATAGTGGCCTTGAGTACAACTTACGTACTGTAACATTCATTCCTCTAAAGTGTACAGTTCTCTGGTTCTTAGTGTATGTGCAGAATTGTGCGCGCCCATCCCATCTCCCTCCAAATGAACACCCCAAGGAAGCCCAGCAGTTCTGGCTCGTGTGTGTGTGTGTGTGTGTGTGTGTGTGTGTGTGTGTGTGTGTGTGGTGTGCCAGGGATTGTCAGTTCTGTTTTATCTGTCATTTTGAAGTGGGGTTTCACAGTGTTGCCGGGGCTGGCCTCAAACCTGCGGTCCTCCTGCTCAGCCTCCCACGCACCAGGATTGCAGGCTGGCAGCGCCCTTGTGCCTTTTTAAACGACCTGCAGTGTTATCTGTGTGGTACCAGCTCACGTGTGGCTTTAGGCGGGGCTCTGGGACACAGAAGGGTGAGACAGATTGTTGCTGACACTTTGAAAATTTGTCTTCAGTGGCACTGCAAAGGGCGTAGAGTGCCTTCAGAAGAGGCCCAGGACTTGCTTGTTTCTACTGAAATCGTTCCCCTTTTATGATTGCCCGACTACTAGAGAAACATCTTGACCACGTTTTGAAGTTCTTAATTGTATAAAGATCACACTGTTACAGAGCAGCCTCTAAAGCATCCCTCGGTGGTGTTCACACTGAGCTTAGCTTCAGCAGCAGACAAATCACCCAGGAGCGTGGGGTGAGCAGCCTCGGGGGGGCCGCCACACCCAGAGCCGGGTCCCGAGCACGAGGCTGCTCTCACCTCTGCCAGGAAGAGGAGCGGTTCCCGCCACAGGCTCGAAGTGGACGCACGTCCTCGGGCGGGAGACGCCATGCACGTCAGAGTGACGGCCCGCCGTTGTACAGAAGCCACGGACCTCTCAGCGCCTCTGTCTGCACCAGACGATAGCACTTGCTTTGCCTTACCTAGGAGGGGTGGTTTCTTTCCTTCCCTTCTTTCCTTGCTTGCTTCAAGGTCAGTCAGTGAACATATCTGCATTAGGATTACATTTTAACTTTAAACACAGAATAAACAGAATAGTTATGTCTCCCAGCCCCTGGGTGCAGTTCAGTATGGGTTGATGCGCCTGGCTAAAAGTTTCTGAGACAGGTCACTCCAGCACTGGGTCCAAGTCAGGGAGCGGGAGCCCTGGTTTCCTGGCTGTTCTGGTACAGTCTATAAGCAAAGATCTGTTGCCATGGCTTTAAATAATCTTTGGGGTACTAAATAGGACTTTGAAAGTCCAAGTTATGCTGGATCAGAAAAGACCCTAGCAAAGCTCTCCTCAGACCACGGTACAGATGGCCGCGTGCCCCGTTTCTTCTGTTCCCTCCCCAAGGGCTCTTCTGCTCGGCCCCTCGCGGGCAGGAGGTGTCGCGTCTGTAGCTGCAGACATTGTGTATGTTAGGATGCACAAAGCGCTGGACCCTGCTGAAGATGTCGCATCTAGTGCTCAGGAAAGCACTGGCTTTCGGGGGAATCCGAGGCTGGCTGCTGGTACCGCGGGCAGTGGCCGCCCGAGTCTGCGTGTGACTTTTACTTTTTTTTTTTTTTTTTTTTTTTGCGGTACTGGGGATGGAACCCAGAGGCATTCTACCTCCGAGCTATGCCCCCAGCCTGATTTTTTTATCCTTTTATTTGAAACAGTCTCACTGAGTTATGGAGGGCCTCGCTAAGTTGCTGAGGCTGTGTGTGAACCGCGATCCTCCTCTCTCAGCCTCCGGAATACTGGGATCACAGCGTGCCCACCGCGTCCGGCTGGATTTTACTTCTCATTCATTAAACATTGAAAACTGTGTCATCTCTGTGGACGAAGATATGGAGGCTGTGCTGTTGGAATGCTTTTTAAATCTAAACTGAAAATATTACGTGGACATACATTTTATTTTTTATTTTTATTTTATTTTATTTTATTTTTTATATTTTTTATTATTATTTTTGTAATCATACATCACTTTGGAATACAAGCACATATCATCCAGTAAGCCCTCATCCAATCCCCATCCCATTCCCTACCCCCCTCGATCCCATGCTTAATTGGTGATTATCTTTGATATAACTGTTTACGCATCTCATGAGTTTTAAAGAGATTCCATCCTCCTCCATCCCCTCCCCTCTGATTGGTCACCTTAATTGCTTTCTCAATAGGGCCCTTTCTACTACTCGACCTCCTCCTGTTAACCCTTTCCTCCTAGTTCTTGCTAATTAGGGGAAGCATCTGGATTTTATCTTCTGTGTTATTTCTCTGTGCATGCCACATTGCAAGTTCTGATCCCACTCTTGATGGTCCCAGTAGTGGCCAGGCCACCCAGAGAACTCTTATCCCGACCTTGTTGGCTCCAGCACCTGCCTTGCCTCATGGGAGGCCCCAATCCTAGCCTCGCTGGCTCCCACACCGGACTAACCCCTCTGCTGGCTCCTCTCCCGGCCTCAGAGTCCCCAGCCCTGGCCTAGCCTCACGACAGGCTCCAATCCCGGCCTCACTGACCCTGGCACCGGCCTAACCACTTGGCAGGCTCCTATCCTGGTCTCATAAGTCCCAGCTCCATCCTTGCCTCACGGCAGTTTCTGATCCTGGCCTCGCTGGCCCTGGCACCGGCCTTACCCCTCGGCAGAGTCCGATCCCAGCCTCGGAGGTCCCAGCTCCGGTCTTGCCTCACGGCAGGTTCCATTCCTGACCTTGCTGGCCCTGGCACCGGCCTAACCCCTCAGCTGCCCAGACCTCAGGGTCCTGGACATACATTTTAAATACTAGTTATAGTTGTCCTGATTTTAATAATACAACTGAAGCCTCCGGTGTCGGTACATCTGTTTTTGTGGACAGCTGAGTTTAACAAGCGCAGTTGGCTGGCTTCCCCACGTAGGAGCTCTGAAAACAGGCCTTCACTAATAAGAAGGGGGCAGTTTGGTTTTTTAGTATCAAAAGAGAGAATAGAGGCCGTGAGGACTGCAGTCCTCTGTGCCATGCTAGTGACGGGGTCGGCATGGCGACGGATACCCAAGTCAGTTTTGCCAGGCGGGTCGGTGGTGCCGAAGGCTCTGCTCTGGTGTCCTGGGTGTGCACGCCGTTTCCTTCAGGACTGGGTGTGCTCGGTCCCTGTCACACACTGCTGCAAGCTGATCGGCACTGGACAAGCCGTTCTGATGGGAGCCCTTGTCGCTCTTTCAGGGCTGGAGGTGTTAAAGCAGGAGACAGCAGTCGTTGAGAACGTCCCCATCTTGGGGCTCTATCAGCTCCCGGCTGACGGTGGAGGCCGGATTGTGCTGTATGGAGACTCCAATTGCTTGGACGACAGCCACCGGCAGAAGGGTAAGGAGAGGCCATGCCTCGACCCGCGCGCCCTCCCCCGCCTCCTCCCTGTCCCTGGAGAGGTGCTGGGGAATCCCCACACGCTCCCATGAGGGGGCAGGTTGACAGCTCCGAGTGTTTTGATAGGTGTCCAGGCATGGACTGTCTAATACGCAAAACAACTGCCCCTGCGGAGGCCCTGGAGGCCTGCCCTCCAGCGGCAGGGCTGGCCTGGGCTCCGCTCTTGCTAGCCGAACTTCCTGGGGCTCTGCTGCTGCCCCAAGATGTGCAGGCCCAGCTGCCACGGACCTTCCTCAGCAAGGGGCCTCTGGCCATCTTCAGGCTGAAGGGCAGGGCGGGCCAGCCTCTCGGCATCCCCTGCGGGGCTTTGGGCCCTTTCTCCTCTTACAAAGGGAGGCGGTGTGGACAAGGCTCACTGGTTTTCTCTGGTGAGGCCAGGCCTGGGTTTCTGGCTCCTGGACACTGGAGGGCAGGTGGGAAGAGCGGTCCAGAGAGGCCTGTGCTGGCAGACAGCAGCTCCCTGCTGCCCACCCACTGGAAGCTGCGGGTGCCAACACCAGGCATTTGTGTAAAGCCTTAAAATAGGATTCCTCTTTTTAAAACCCAAAGGTGAGGGTTAAAGTTAAAAGAGACTTATTTCCACAGAGCGCCTCTTTAAGGCTGAGATCTGGTAAGACTCTCCAGTATGAGTTCTAACCCCTGAGAAAACTGCATGGGTCCTCACACTCCAGCAGCCTCCAGGCTCTTGTGGCTTGGAGCACTGCCCAGGGTGCTGTTCAGAGAGAAGGTGCTCGCTGGTGTCCCGCCCGTGAGCGTCCCGTAGCCACTGGTGCTCGAGGCTCAGGGACAGATGTGAGGAGCGGTGTTGGGAGCAGGGACACCAGGGCTGAGACCCTGCACCCTGGTGGCCTCCGGGCAGGGCGAGCGCATGGCGACTCTGAGTGGGAGCTGCTGGGAGCCTAGTGCCTGCACTTGCAAACAAGGAAGAATCGACCTTCACGCCAGGCCCCCTTCCTAAAAGGCAGCCCTTCCCTCCTCCCTGCCTGGTGGGCCCATGGGCACTGGCAGACGCCGGAGCCCTGTACCCCTTGCTGCTGCCTGCTCTGGAGGCCGCGAGCCCACCACCTCTGAACATGCTCCATGCCATCCTCGTCCCCAGGGGCCCAGAGCCAGATACGGTGCTGGGCATTGTTCCAGCAGTGGCAGTGGTGCCCGGCCTAGCCCAAGTGCCGGTGCCCAAGCCCACACAGCTCATGCTGGGTGCGCTGATGGGGCAGGCAGGACACTATTGGGACAGGGCAGGTGCCCTAAGGGTAGGAACCCAAGGTGCCAGCCTATGACCTCAGCGCGGCCTTCACACTCGTCCGCCCTCTTCGGGGGCTAGCTCCCCCCTGTAGAATCCTTTCTTTATGAATGGCTTTCCAAGCGGCATGCTCCTGACCCCACAGACTGCTTCTGGCTTCTGGATGCACTCCTCCAGTACACATCCTACGGGGTGACGCCTCCCAGCCTCAGCCACTCCGGGAACCGGCAGCGGCCTCCCAGCGGGGCGGGCTCCGCAGCTCCTGAGAGGATGGAAGGTGAGTGGCCCCACCTGGGCAGGAGGTGGAGCCCAGGTACAGAGGGCCGCCCCCTCGTCCACAGTCACTGGCCTCACAGGGGCCGGGCTCAGGAGCAAGCGTGGGCATTTCTGAGTACTCCCTGGGTAGCAGGCACTGGCTGGGTGCTCCTGAGGTACAGTAAGGCCCCCCTGGACTCCTGTGAAAGGAGGTATTCTTATTGCATTTAGAGATGGACAGGACAGGACTAAGCAGTGAAGCCGGCGCCCGCCCATCGGGAGGGAGCGTGGAGCGGTGCACGCCTCTGACGCTCTGGCCCGCGCTGTTCTGCCTGTGGAAGTATAGCACGAGCCACAGGGGTTATTCACACTTTTCCAGCAGCTACATTAAAAAAGTAAAAATCCCAGCTGCCCTGGAGGCTGAGGCAGGAGGATTACACTCTCAAAGACAGCCTGGGCAACTTAGCAAGACCCTGTCTCAAAAAAGTGCTGGGCCTGTAGCTGAGTGGGAGCTTGCCTGACCTGGGACCCTGGCTTCCATCCCAGAACCAGAAACAACAAAACAAGCTGGGGTGCAGCACGGTGGTAAAGCTATGGGTTTGGTTCCTGTAGCAGGGGAGGAAAAAAAGTAAGAAAAGTGTAGCCAGGCATGGTGGCGCACGCTTGTAATCCCAGCGCTTGGGAGGCTGAGACAGGAGGATCGCACAGGTTCGAAGCCAGCCTCGGCTACTGAGTGAGGCTCTCAGCAACTTAGTGAGACCCTGTTTCCTAACAAAGAATATAAAAATAGGTCTGGGAGTGTAGGAAGCCCCTGGGTTCCATCCCCAGTACCACAAAAAAATAAATAGGAATAGGGGCAAAACTCAGAGGTAGAATGCCTCTCAGTTAAATAAACCTCCAATGCCCAAAAAAGGGAAAGAAAAGTGAAATTTATTCTAGTGATGTCCATTAGCCCAGTATATAAAAAATACTTACTTAGACCTGTGACACTCATTCTATTTCACTTGGTCGATAGCAGTGTGGAACTAGTGGCTACAGTACTAGACGGGGCAGATCTAAGAAATGTCAACAACTTTGAGAACACAGTGGGTCATTTCTGCTTTTTCGTTTGTTTTTGATTTGGCCAGAAAGTGAACCATTCCCAAGGAGGAGGGTTGAGGGTTGTCCGTGACAGGTGTCTAGGATCAGGCTCTCCACACGGCCTGTGCTGAGGGCCCTGAGTGAGGGCATGTGTGGCCTGGGCAGTGCCTCGGTGTGGTCCTGAGGCCCGGGCCACAGGCTGGCGAGGCCAGTGGCAGGAAGGCACAGGGACGCCCAGGCCGCGCTGCCCCGCCCGCTGTGTTGTGCTGAGTGAGATTCCCTTTTGTGTCCACTGCCGCTGACTGCAGGGAACCATCTTCACCGCTACTCCAAGGTTCTTGAGGCCCACTTGGGAGACCCGAAGCCGCGACCTCTGCCAGCCTGCCCGCACTTGTCCTGGGCCAAGCCGCAGCCTTTGAACGAGACGGCGCCCAGGTCAGTGACTCCACAGGGCTTCGGACTCATCCTTTTTCTGTTGAATAAGAGACGTCATCATTTATCTGGGTGTGGAGGCTCACGCTAGTAATCCCAGCATTCGGGAGGCTGAGACTGGAAGACCGCAGTTCACGGACAGCTTCAGCTACTTAGTAAGGCCATCTGCAACTCAGTGAGACCCTGTTTCAAAATAAAGAATAAAAAATAGGGCACGGGGTGTAGCTCAGAGGTCAAATGCCTCTGGGTTCCGTCCTCAAACCCGCAGAAAAAAGAAAAGAAATAGCTCTTTGGGGTGCCCCACATAAAGGAGTGCAGGGCCCTCTGCAGAGGCTTCTACTCCCGCCTGGCCTGCCCCTCAGCGACCCCTGTGCGTGGACCCACTGTGCACGCTGGGATCTGGAGGAGGCCTGAGGAAGGCGCCCACGTTCTCTGCTTTATGGTTCGTCAAAAGCAGAAAGTACCAAATACCACTCGGCACCCGTGTGTTCATTGAGAGCTTGCTAACGCGTTAATAGCAAAGGAACTCTGTGTGCTGATCGCGTTGTCTTCCTGGGCAGCATCCCCGAGCCGTAGCTGCTGGCTGCATTTCCATTCTGTCACCATCCCGTCCTTGCCAACTTATGATACGTTGCCATTTTTGCATCCTGTTTGTCTATAACCTGCTATCATCCTAGCATTCAAACTAGACTTTAGATTCTAGACACGGTCAGCAATTTGTACTCAGAGGAGTCATGCTAGCTCAGTTCCAGAGCCCAATTCTCCCCGCTCGGTGTTGTTCACGACTGAGAACCAGACAAGAATCGCCTTTGGTGTCTACCCCTTCACCTCGAGTAATGCCGATAATGCCGAGCCCCCGGGCGGCCGTGGGGCGGCTCCGCCTGCCGCCCAGCACTCCTCCTCTGCGCGAGCCGCCCGGGCCATATGGGGCGGCCATGGGACGGCTCCGCCCGCCGCCCAGCACTCCTCCTCTGCTTGGTGCTTTTCACACGTTCCGCATCTTGATGGAAATTATTCTGTCTTCAGAGATCTAGATGAGGATGTCTTCTGAATCACTAAAAGAGATTTAGGACTAGTGTTAACAGCTTCAGGCAGCCGCCGACCATGCCCAGAGCAAGTCCCTGTCTGTGTGAATGACGGTTTTTCTCTTTCTTCAGGCTGTCAGGTGTCCTAACTTAGAGCACTGAGGGAGCATCAGCCCGCTCTCCCTCCCTCCCTCCCTCCCTCCCTCCCTCCCTTTACAGCGCTGTGAAGTTCTCACTGCCGCCCGCCTTCCCCAGTGAAGAGCAGGACGGGGAGCCCGCTCACAGGGCTGCGCAGGGCCGCCTGGCCCTCCCTGGCCCCGGCCCTCCCGTCACCAGCCTCGCAGGCCATCTGGAGCGGCTTGGCCGTGTTTGGCAGTGAAAGATCCCTCCTCAGGGTGCGGACTCTGAGCCAGGACTGGACTGGCTGCGCCCTCTGGGGCCCTGGCGGGGCCTCTGCCTGGTTCTCACGCTGCCCGGGGACCCCGGCTGTTTCCTAGGTACAGCCGTGCTGCCTTGGCTGGCACAGATGCTCTTTATTTTCTGCTAATCCGTTTCCCTGCAGCAATCTTTGGAAACACCAGAAGTTACTCTCCATCGACCTGGACAAGGTGGTGTTACCCAACTTCCGGCCGAACCGCCCCCAAGTGAGGCCCCTGTCCCCTGGAGAGAGTAGTGCCTGGGACATGCCTGGAGGTGAGTCCTGGCTTTCTCCCGCGCCGAGTCCGTGTGGTCCAGGGCTCCCATCCCCGGGGTCCAGCAGCCCAGGAGCGGGTCTGGAAGAGGAAGGCATCAGGGCTTCTCTTAGAGACTCCGTGGATCTTCACACACACTGCGCCCGGCAGCGGCCCCGGAACCTGTTCCACAGCGGCTTGCACACACTGTTAAAGCTGAGACACCAGCCTGTGTCGTGGGCCCGGATGCCTGTCCGCAGCAGGACAGCTGAGGTCTCCTGCGGCTCTCTGCCGCAGTCTGCCAGGACGGCACTGGACTGAGCTGGGGCTGCCCTGTCCCCTCCCCAGGTGTTGTCTCGCCCTGGATCGACTGTGGGGACGGCCCTTCTCCCTCAGTCCTGCAGCCCAGTCTCTTCTGCCCCAGACACCCCTGCAGTCTTGGGCCATGGCTCCCAAGAGGGATTCTCTGGGTTTCAGGACCTGGCCAGAAACTCTGGGGTCAGGAAGAGGTGCCCAGCCCCTGTAGCCCAGCCTGTGTGTGGTGCTCTTGAGATCCTGCGGGCCTTGCCCGTAGGTGACAGGTGCGCTGACCCTGCTAAGTTTGAACCCTCGGGCTCCGTCGAAATCCTTGGTGGTCTAGACGGGTCCACCCCAGGCTTTTAACCTCACACCTCCTCCCTAGGGGGAATGTGGCGCACCAGGCTTTCCTCCCCTCCCTCCATGGATTGAGACTTCCTCTGCTGGCACAGAAAGCCCCCGTGGGCCTGCTCTGAGGCCGAGGCTGGGAGTGGGAACCGAGGCCTCACCGCCCTCCCCAGGCATCTCTGCCCTGGGCGAGCGCACCCTGCACCTCCCTCCCCCCTCTTCCTGGCCTGGGTCCTGCAGGCCCAGCTGTGCTAGGGGCTGAGTCCCACTTGCAGAAAGGCCATCGGGAATGCTGTGGCCCTACTGACCTCTCGTCCTCCCGCAGGGATCATGCCTGGCCGCTACAACCAGGAAGTGGGCCAGACCATTCCTGTGTTCGCCTTCTTGGGAGCCATGGTGGTCCTGGCCTTCTTTGTGGTGCAGATCAACAAGGCCAAGAGCAGACCCAAGCGGAGGAAACCCAGGGTGAAGCGCCCACAGCTCGTGCAGCAGGCCCACCCGCCGAGGACGCCGTCGGTGTGACTGTCGGGCTGGCCGGCCCAGGCCAGCAAGCTATGAGGCGCAGGGACGGCCTGGCCGAGCAGGCACGGCTCGGAGGGCCCCGGGAGGCTTGGACCTCCCTCCTGCCACGCGCTGGGCCGCCCGCAGGCTGAAGGCCCGGCCCCCAGGGAGGCCCCGCGTTCTGAACAGACGGGCCCCGGCCGCGCAGAGGCGCATGCACTCGCCGCGTCAGCGGCTCTGTTCTGTATTTATTGTTGGGAGAAGTCACTTTAAAGACTCGTGCTATTCGGAAGCAAAGCTATTTTTCCAACAGAATACGGTTTTTACCCTGATGCCTTGAGCAGCGCAGACCGTGCGGCCTCCTCTTTGACGAGGACAGACTGAGGTTTGAGACCTGCACAGACCTGTGAGACAGACCTTTGCTTTATTTTTCTAAGTATCAACCGCCAACATGTTTTGTAATTCGGGGTCTTGATTTCACCATTATCGGTGAAGAGAATTTTCAATAAATCTGCACTACCTGAATGGAGTGGCAGTCGGTGGCCGCGCGGTGGGCTGATTCGCCTGTTGATGTCTTTTATTGAGATACAGTTCGCACACCACCAACTTCCCGTTCCAGGTGCACACTCGGCGGGCCTCAGCGTGTTCCCTGGAGCTCGGCCTCCCTGCTCACGCTCTCCCAGCCTTGTCCTGGCTGCTCAGGGCACCCGCGCCCCTCAGCGGTCACCCCGCAGGTCCCGCCGCGCCCGGCCTCAGGTCTGCCTGTTGAGGTGTTGGACGCTGGAGGGCGCCGCCCGTGTCCTCTGCACCCAGCTTCTTTTACTTTACATCCTGTCTTCAAGATTCTGAGTTTTAACTTGCATGTCAGAACTTTGTTCTTTTTATTTTTTTATTTTTTGGTACTGGGGATCGAACCTAGGGGCATTCTACCCCTTTTTTACTTTAAAACGGGGCCTCACTGAGTTGCAGAGGGTCTTCCTCAGTTGCTGAGGCTGGCCTCTAGTCCACGATCCTCTGTCTCAGCCTCCCGAGCAGTAGGATTACAGGCTTGAGCGCTGCGCCCCTTATGGCTGCGCGCGTTCCCCTGGGGAGGAGTGCTCCTCAGCCGCCTCGGTTGGTGGACATCGGGTGGCTCCGCTCTGGCTGTGGTGAGCAGCGCTGTTGAGCGCCCATGTGCATGCAGGGTTTTGCGTGCACACGTATTTTATTACTTTGGCTTTGTACCTGGAGTGAGGTCACACAGCTGATCGTTAAGTTTTTGAGGAACAGCTGAACTGTTTCTCCAGCGCAGCCACACCCTTTTACACTTTGCTGGTGACTTAGGAAAGCCCTGGGGTCTCCACACCCTCACCAACACTTGCTCTCTTCGGTTTTGTGGAAGCCAGTTTCCTCTGTGCGCACTGGGCCTGGGAGCTGGAGGGGGCGGGCCACTTCACAGGGCTCGGCCTCCAGGAACAGGCTGGGCAGGGCCGCAGAGAAAGCTGAGTCCTGCGCACAGACATGCTGGCCTCGAGGAGGCCTGGAGGTGTGTCCCCTCACAGCCAGGGGATTCCAGGGACCAACCTTGGAGGAATGTTCTCAAGAGTGAGCCCTGGTCCTAGATTCAGGACTCAGTGCAGGCCTAGCTCCACTGAGCAGGGCAGGGGGCTGAGGCGAGTCCTCCTGGCTGGACCGGCCACAGCGTCGGTAGGTGTGGGCAGCCCCGGGTGTGCCTGAGGGTGCAGGTCTCCCGTCCCCTGGACCGCCCTAGTGGTCTCTTCTTTGGAAGGGTCTCTGGCCCCCGGTGTGGATTCCCTTTGTCCTAATAAACAGTTCCAAATAGCCATACCAGGGATACACTAGGGGCCCACGGGGGAGCTCAGAGTCTCCCGTGGAGACCATGGGGGTATCTACGCAGTGGGGACAGCACCCAGTCCCGTTCAATCCATGGACACCCTCAGAGTCCAGAACTTTCTTTGACGTGCACATACATATCCACACCTGCTTCTGGGGTGCTTCTGGGAGCCTCCCAAGAAGACAGGCCTGGGGGCAGTCCTGCCCAACAGCGTCGGCCCTGGCGTGTCTCTGCAGAGGTGATGGCGTCTTGGCCTTGGGTGCCCTCAGCCTGCGAAGCCCAGGGCAGCCTGAGCCCCACAGCCCCGGTGCCAGCTGCCATTCCTCATCCTGTCCCCTGACACAGGCTGTGGGCGGGGGGAGGGGGGTCCTCGGCAAGTCCCAACGGATTGGGCACTGCTCAGCCCAAAGGGAGATGGCGGCATCTCCTGGTCACCCACAGGGTGCCTTTGTTCACCCTTCGGGCTTGGGGGCCGGGCCACCCGCCTGCTGCCTGCCTGCCCGCCGCAGATGGGGCCCGGCAGGGCGCCCCTCCACAGCTGGGGAAAGGTCACGCCGCCTGTGAAGCCGGGTGGAGGCTGGATATCAAAGCCCTCGGAGTTAAGAGGTTTGCCCCTTTGCCTGGAATTTCACAGCCCAGTGGACAATTTCTAAGTCATGCACGTTAATGGGCGGCTAATGAGGGACCCACTGGCAGGGACAGGGAAGCGGCCCTGCGCCCCAGAGCCAGATTAAGGAGAACAAAGCCGCGGATGAAAAGCGCTATATCTTCTTTCTCAGGAGGCTGGGCTGGGGCTGCAGGGGTGGGAGAGCGCGCGTGAATCCCCTCTGCCCCCTGGCCCAGCCTGAGCGGGCCCGGTCCCCTGCCTGCCGGCCGCATCTAGCAGCATCTTCCCAGGGTTTCTGACGTGCTCCAGCCAAGAGGACACAGAGTTTACATTTTCTGTGTGACAGGCCTTTTCTAGCTGGGCGTGGTGGTGCACACTTGTAATCCCAGCACTTTGGAGCTGAGACAGAAGGGTCACAGTTTGGAGACCAACCTCAGCAAGTTAGCAGAACTCTCAGCCACCTAGTGAGCCCATGTTTCAAAATGAAAGATGGAAGCCGGGCGTGGTGGAGCACGCTTGTAATCCCCACGCTTGGGAGGCTGAAACAGGAGGATCGCACGGGTTCGAAGACGGCCTATTTAGTGAGGCTCTCAGCAACACAGACCCTGTTTCCAAATAAAGTATAAAATAGGTCTGGGAGTATAGCCTGGAGGTAGAAAGCCCCTGGGTTCCACCCCCAGTACCAGAAAAAAAAAAAGAAAAATGTAAAAAGGGATGGGGGTGTAGCTTGGAGGTAAAATGTCTCTAGGTTCAATCCCCAGTACCAAACAGAAAGAAAAAAAAAAAAAAAAACAGAAGGAGAAAGAAAGGCCTTTCCCATCTCAACCCAGACCTCAGGCCACCGGCCGTGGCATGGGGTGTCCCTGTGTGTAAACAAGAGGCAGAGTGTGGGCAGACCAGCAAGAGGCAGGGAGCGGCCTCAACCCCGAACCCTGAGGGAGCCGCCCTGACACACCTCAGCTCTGAGACCTTGAGAATAAGCTTTTGCTCAAGCCCCTGAGCTCCTGACCTTCTTTGTTACAGCAGCTCCAAGAGCCTCATACGGAGAGACACTATTTTTTTCTGCAGTCTGAAAACATACATGCATGCATTCATTCATCACTGGACACATCCCACCCTGGGCACGCCAGAGGCATCACTGGGCAGGGCGGCATCGCAGCCTTTGGGTGGCACCGACTCAGGAGGGAACCCCGGGCACTTCCCTGGCCAGCTGAGTCGCCGGGAGCCACTTACTCACCTGCCCTGCCCAGCCTGGGACCATGGTGACTCCCTCTCAGGATTTGGCAGGCATGGCGTGTCTGCGCATGAATGCTGTTTGAGATGTCTGGCCCCAAGCGCCTGGACCACCCACCCGGCCCCCTTTTCGTGTGTCTCTGCTGAGATGCTGGTCACAGCTGGTCAAGCACTTGTTATCTAGTAGTACTGGGGATTGAGCCCAGAGGTACTCCGCCTCTAAGCTGCATCCTCAGCCCTTTTAATTTTTTTTTTATTTTGAAACAGGACGTTGTTAAGTAATTGCACACTAACCTTGAACATGTGATCCTCCTGTCTTGGCCTTGAGTACTGGGATTACAGATGTGCACCGCTGCGCTTGATGTGGTCAAGCATTTATTATACCTCTCAAGGAAGTAACCCAGTCAGAGGGTTGACACCATTAGGTGGGAAAAAAAAAACTTTTTGAGGCCCATCTGGAGTCTGGTGGATGCTGGCTGACTGGATGGGGTTGGGACTCAGGGGTTAATGATGTTTACGCAGTATTTCTCAAAGGAAGGTTCCCTACTACCACCAGCAGCACCAGCCGCTCAGGGAATTCCTTAGACAGGAGCTCTTAGACCCCGCCCCAGACCATGGAGGCAAGAAGGCTGGGGTCGCTGGCAAACCGTAGAAACAAACCCTCCCAGGGCACCCATGCAAAGCGGAGTGTAAGAATGGGAATTGTGATGCACTCCTGTAATCCTGGGACTTGGGAGACTGAGACTGGAGGATCGCAGGTGTGAGGACAGCCTCAGCAATGTAGCAACTCTCAGCAACCTAGGGAGACTGTTTCAAAAAACAAAACAAGCTGGGCCTGGTGGCGCATGCTTGTAATCCCCACGCTTGGGAGGCTGAGACAGGAGGATCGCACAGGTTCGAAACTAGCCTCAGCTACTGAGTGAGGCTCTCAGCAACTGAGTGAGACCCTGTTTCCATATAAAAAAAATATAAAACAGGTCTGGGAATGTAGCCCAGAAGTAGAAAGCCCCTGGGTTCCACCCCCAGTACCACAAAAAAAAAAAAAAAAAAAGTAAAAGAAAGCGGGCTGCGGCTGTAGCTCAGCGGTAGAAGGCCTCAGGGTTCAACACCAGCACCAGACAACAAAAACCAATAGAAGTGAAGGCGGCAGGAAGAAATGGGCTCGAATGGAAGAAGGCATCTCCGTCCCCGGCTGAGCACGCCAGGGCAGCGCAGAGAGAAGTCTGCTCAGAGTGGGGGCCGGGCCATGCAGCCTCCTCCTGGAGCACCTTAGAAACAAGGAGACGGTGCTGTCCGGAGGTAGAAGAAGCTAGTCTGCGGTTCAGCGAGGCCCCAGGTGAATCATGGTCATTGCATCAGCCAGGAAGGCGGCGAGAGGGCACAGACAGGTCCCCGCGGCCCATGGCGCTCTGCGGATGAGTCGGCCAGGGCAGCACCCGGGTCAAGAGTCCAGTGCTTCCCACCTCCCCGGCCGGGGCCTCAGGGCATCTGTGGGCAGCGGAGGCTCTGGAGAAGCTGACCCCTGTGATCAGCTGCCCTAAGCTCCCTTCAGCCTTCTGGGAGGCAGGGAAACCCCACCCCGGGGAGGGGCAGGAGGGCTGGGGAGTCTAATCCCTGGGCAGGGCAGCTACAGCCTCAGAAGCTGCCCGCTCTTGGGGATGGTGGCCCTGACCCTTGTCTCTGGCTCCTAGGCTTTGGGCCCTGACCTCCAGGGCCTTCCCCATGAGCCACTCGCTCCCCCCTGGCCCACCCCTCGCAGCCCACGCGATGCGGCCTGGGCACCTGGAGGGAGCCTGAGACGCCCCTGCGTCCCCTTAGCATTGGCATCTGGTGGTAAGGACTAGGGCCTGGGCACTGTGCGGGACGTTTGGAAGCTGGAGGGGTGGGGGCTGAGAATCGATGGAGAGGAGGATGCTGGAGGTTTGGAGGCAGAGGGGGAGGAGGAAGGGGTCTGGGTCACCTTGGGGTTGAGAAAGAAGACAGGAGTGGGCGTAAATGAGGTTAGAGAAAGCCGGGCGTGGTGGCGCAGGATTGTCATCCCAGCATTCGGGAGGCTGAGACCGGAGGATCGCGGTTGGAGGACAGCCTCAGCTACTTAGTGAGGCCCTCTGCAACTCAGTGAGACCCTGTTTCAAAACAGAGAAGAAAAAATAGGGCAGGGGGTGTAACTTGGAGGTGGAATGCCCCTGGGTTCCATCCCCAGTACTGAAAAGAAAGAAAGAAAGAAAGAAAGAAAGAAAGAAAGAAAGAAAGAAGGAAGGAAAGAAAGGGAAGAAAAGAAAAGCCCCACGAGGTAGAGTGTTCCTGGGTGAGGGCAGAAGCCCCGGGCTGGGGTGTAAAGGGCGAGCGGGGGCCAGGGAGAGGGCGCTGCTGGGACTGGGCTTGAGCCAGCTCACTGGGGAGGCGGCCCTGCAGATCCGTGGGTGGGCAGGTGAAGGCTGCCCTACACTTTGTCCCTCTGCGGTTCCCAGCCATGGAGGGGCAGACCCAAGCAAAGCATCTCCCCGCCGCCGCCGCCGCCGCCGCCCCCAGTCTGTCCTCGCTGGGCGCTGTCTTCATTCTCCTGAAGTCTGCGCTGGGCGCGGGGCTGCTCAACTTCCCCTGGGCCTTCCACAAGGCGGGGGGCGTGGTGCCCGCCTTCCTGATGGAGCTGGTAAGTGGCTGGGCTCTTCTGGGTGGGACCTGCCTGTCCCGTAAAAGACACCTTTGGGATTTTACTTTCTCTCTGCGTGACGAACAGGGGAGATTACAGTGGTCTCCCACGGTAGCCCCGGGCAGAGGGCGTGCTCTGCAGCGCTGGTGAGCTGGGCCGCGGTGGCTGACAGGCTGGGGTGCGGCTGTGCAGCCAGAACGGAGGCCTCGGTGAGCCGGCCCTGCGAGCGCCTCTCCTGCCTGCTCTCCAGCTCTGCGCTAAAGCCTTCAGGTGGCCACCCGCCTCGCCTCCATCCCCGGCCAGGCCTCGCGGGGCATTGGAGGTGCGGCCTCCTTCCTGGTCCCTTGGGGCCGTGGGGGCTCCACGGGCCGGAGCCTATAGTCTGCAATGAAGGTGCCAGGGTTCGGCTACCTCAAAGGCTCCGCAGCTCCCTAGCTGCGCTGCTTCCCTCTCTGCCTTCTGCCCCTCCTGATGTCGCTGCTTCTCCTTCTCCTCTTTCTCCTTCTCTTCCTCCTCCTGGGTAATAGCGGGGCGTGGTGGCGCACACTTGTCATCCCAGCATTCGGGAGGCTGAGACGGGGGATCGTGGTTCGCGGACAGCCTCAGCTACTTAGCGAGGCCCTCTGCAACTCAGTGAGACCCTGTTTCAAATTGAAGAGTAGAAAATAGGGCTGGGGGTGTAGCCCAGAGGTCGAATGCCCCGGGTTTCAATCCCAGCACCGCAAAATAAATAAATAAATAAATAAATAAATAAATATAAAATAACATCAGTCTGGGGGGGTATAGCTCAAAAGTAGAATGCCCCTGGGTTCAATCCCTAGCACCACACACACACACACACACACACACACACACACACACACACACATATACACACACGCGCGCGCGCGAATCCCAGGTCCACAGACAGAGCCCAGGAGGCTGGCGGATCCACCTCTCCGCTCTTGTATCCCAGGGTGGGGAGGGGCCCTGGCACTTGTAGGGCAGGCCCCCAGGCCCCCAGAGCGCAGGGGCTGCCGGCGTGGGTGCCTGCGCATTCCCGCTGCTTGCTCCGCAGGTCTCCTTGGCCTTCCTGATCAGCGGGCTGGTCATCCTGGGCTACGCGGCCTCTGTCAGCGGCCAGGCCACCTACCAGGGCGTGGTCCGCGGGCTGTGCGGCGCGGCCGTCGGGGGACTGTGCGAAGCCTGCTTCATCCTCAACCTGGTCATGATCTCCGTGGCCTTCCTCAGGGTGGTCGGCGACCAGCTGGAGAAGCGTAAGTCCCCTCGCTGGAGTCCGGGCGGCCGGAGCGGGCACAGGACGCCTGGCCCCAGGGGTGGAGCAGCCGCTGGGCTCCGCGCTCAGCCCTGCCCCTGGGTCCCCAGTGTGCGACTCCCTCCTGCCGGGCCACGCGCGGCCCTGGTTCGCCGCCCAGACCTTCACGTTGCCCTTGCTCTGTGCGCTGGTCATCCTGCCGCTGTCCGTGCCCCGGGAGATCACCTTCCAGAAGTACACGAGGTACGCAGCGCAAACGCTGCAGGCCGGCCCGGGGAGTGGGAGAGGGAGCGCCCGGCGGCCCTTCCCCTTGGAGCAGGAAAAAAACCCTAAGAATTATACAAGGAATGCGAACCCACTGTAGAAACATAAACAAGCAAATATAGATATGCATAATGTCACGTTTTGTAACTGTTATAGACCTTTCCTGCATATGCAGCCATGGAGAGAGAGAGAGAGGGAGAGGGAGAGGAAGAGAGGGAGAGGGAGAAAGGGAGAGGAGAGGGAGAGGAAGAGAGGGAGAGGGAGAGACCTGTTCTTTTTTTTCTTTCAGTGTTTTGCTCTGAGGCTTTCTGTACAGACTAGGTAAAGCCTGGTGACAGACCCCGTCTGAGTTTGGTGACCTTTCCTTTATTGTTCGCAATAGTCTGCCCCGCAGCGCAGCAGGTGGGCAGCCGGGCCCCCTCGCGCTGCAGCCCCGCGAGGCTTCGCGCCCTATCATCCCGGCCGGGGCCTTCCCCTCTCCGTGTGGCCAAGCCGGGCGGCATCCCGCCTCCGTGCCAAGCCCCAGCGGCCCTGCTTCTCAGTGAGGGCAGAGTTGTGCTCCGGGAGCTCGCACGCCCGGCCTCCGGGCCTGAGCAGCCCGCACTGCGGCCCTGGCACACCCGGAGGGGCCCGGGGCACCGCCGGACAGGGCAGAGCTGGGGCTCCACTCAGATGCCGCTGCGCCCACCCTGTGAGCTGGCCGGCCCCTGACGCTCTGCCCGTCTCTGCGTCAGCATCCTAGGCACCCTGGCTGCCTGCTACCTGGCGCTGGTCATCGCCGTGCAGTACTACCTCCGGCCCCCGGGCCTGGAGCACAGCGAGCCCCGCCCCTCACTCAGGTGAGTCTGGGGCTGGCTTCTCCTGGCCTCTGGAGGAAGGCTGCAAAGGGAGGCTGGAGGAGGAGCCTGGGGAGGAGCATGGAGGAGGAGCCCGGAAGAACCATAGAGGGAAGCCTAAGGAGGACCATAGAGGAGGAGCCTAAGGAGGATCATGGAGGAGGAGTCTAAGGAGAATCATAGAGGAGGAGCCTGGGGAGGACTGTAGAGGAGGAGCCATGGGAGGACCACAGAGGAGGAGCCTAAGGATCATGGAGGAAGAGGGAGGATATGGAGGAGGAGCCTGGGGAGGACCATGGAGGAGGAGCCTAAGGAGGACCATAGAGGAGGAGCCTGGGGAGGAGCATGAAGGAGGAGGGAGAACATGGAGGAGGAGCCTGGGGAGGACTTTGAAGGAGGAGCCTAAGGAGGATCATGGAGGAGGAAGGAGGACATGGAGGAGGAGCCTGGGGAGGATCATGGAGGAGGAGCTGGAGCCAGCCGGCAGAAGTACGGGTTCTGAAGAGAGGCGTGAGGATGAGGGTGGCCAGCACACTCCTGAGCCGTTATCTCTACTGGCCGACAACCAGGTTTATTTCTCTTCTGGTATTTATACAATTTCTAGCTTTGGGTTGCACAGGAATGCAATCATGACAAATCCAAAGTACATATATCACTTTGCGAGTCAAATAACACCCTGGTACAACATAAACCTAATCTTAACTAGTAAAACAGCATCAGTCATCCCGAGAGGGTCTTATTCACTTAGACTCCATGACTCCAAACCTTGTTGACTGGGTGAAGGACCGTCAGAAGTGCACTTTTGAGTAAGGGTGAGACAAGATAAGGTAGAAACCTTAATGGCTCCCCACAAGGAGGAGCCTAAGGAGGACCATGGAGGAGGAGCCTGGGGAGGACCATGTAGGAAGAGCCTAAGGAGGACCATTGAGGAGGATCCTGAGGAGGATCATGGAGGAGGAGCCCAGGGAGGACATGGAGGAGGAGCCCCTCCATGCTGCACTGCAGCCTAAGGCCGAGGGAAGCGGGTAGCAGGGAAGGGTGTAGCACAGGGCTCAGGATGCCCGGCCAGGGACACACAGGCCGAAGGCCACATGGACACAGGAAGGCCACACGGGCTGGAGGGCCTAGGCCAGGGTCTCCCCGAGTGCAGGCCACAGATGCAGCAGACAGGCGCAGGGCGGAGGAGCAGCCAGGCTGTGAGCCAGGGCAGAAGCGGGCCGGGGTGAGGCGCAGGGACGCAGCTGTGATGAGGCCTGGGTTTGCGCTGGGAAGCACCACGGCCTTCTGAGCACCGCGGGCAGTGTTGCGACTTCCTCCAAGGGACCGCCCAGCTGCCTGTTGTCTGTGAGGTTTGGGCTGGGAGCAGGAAGACCAGGCATGAGGCCCCGCTGCCTAGGTCCAGGTGGCCAGACCCCAGTGCGCTGCCTGGGCCTTCCCAGGGCAGGGCCGGCCCATGGCGTGTGACCTGTGCAGTTGCTGGGCCGCAGGCTCAGTTGAACGTCAGCCTTCTGGACGCTCTTAATTGTGGTCAGTTCATCCTGCACTGGGCCCTGCAGATCACGTGGCCGGTCACTCCGAGGGATTGGAGGGGGTAGAGAGAGGGAAGGCGTACAGGGGACCCCGAGCTCCAGGTGGAGTGGCCAGGAGTGGGGAGCAGCCGTTTCCTGGACGGTGAAGCCCGAGGGGCAGAGCGGGAGAGGAGGGCAAGTGGGGACAGCGTCAAGAGGTGCCATGGGAGCCGGGCATGGTGGCACACACTTGTAATCCCAGCACTGGGGAGGCTGAGACCGGAGGATCACGGTTCATGGACAGCCTCAGCTATTTAGTGAGGCCCTCTGCAACTCAGTGAGACCCTGTTTCAAAGTAAGGAATAAAAAATAGGGCTGAGGGTGTAGCTTGGAGCTAGAATGCCCCTGGGTTCCATCCCCAGCACCACACAAAAAAAGATGTCACGGGTGTGAGTGGCTGGCAGATCTGCGTGCCCGCCGTTCAGGGCCGAGGTGCACTGGACGCCCCGTGTGGTTGGCGCAGGCGTGGGGGAGGCGTTAAGGCCTTGCCCTGAGGCCTTGCTGTTACCGTGCTGCTTTGCCGCTGGGGAAGACCCAGGCAGGTGAGTCAGGAGGAGGCGTGGTGTCCTGGGGCTGCTGAGACAAGCACCCACAGGTTTGGCTGAATGCAGCAGGAATGTATCTCTGGGTTCCGGAGGTCAGACGCCAACGTGAGCCTCGCCGGGCCGATGTCAGGGTTGGGCAGGGCTGCTCCTTCTGGAGGCTCCAGGAGAGACTGATCTGCCGTCCTCTAGCAGCTCTCTGCTGCCTTGGCTTGAGCCCCTTCCTCTTCCTTCAAAGCCAGCGTACCTTTCCTCCCTGGTCACGGCTCCCTCCCACCACAGCCAGGCAGGGTGTCAAAGACTGGTGCCATGGGCTCCTGTGGTTATGCCGGGCTCACCTGGGTGACCCAGAACACTTCCCCATCTCGGAGTCCTTAACCACATCTGCCAAGTTCCTATTGCCCTGGATTAGGACTTGAGCCTCCGTGGGGTTGTTATTCTGCCACCGGCTCTGCAGGGGGCGCTATTCACAGCCCACTCCGCTGTGTGTCTCCCATCAGTGCCAGAGGCCGACACAGAAGTGCTTGTCAAGGGAAGCTGGGGACCCCCGAGGCTTGACCTGTGCACACCTCTGTCCTCTCAGGGACTGGATGGGGTCAAACCATCCTTGTACTTTAGGGGATGCGTTGGGCAGAGGCTGCCAGTGCACCCAGCACCTGGACCGCGCTGGCTGCAGGCAGCCTCAAAAGGGAGGGTGGGAGATGCCTCTCGCCCTAGCTTGCCTCCGTCCTGGCCACCGGGAGAATGTCACATTACCAGATGTTGGCAAAGACACGTCTAGCAAGCGCTGCATTTACCCAGCATCCTCGGCCCCCAAGCCTGCGCTTGGACAGTCATTACACGCGGTTATGTCTCCCTGGCTCCCTTTAAGATGATCTTCTCTGAGCCGAGCGTGGTGGCGCACGCTTGTAATCCCAGTACTTGGGAGGCTGAGACAGGAGGATGGAGGTTTGTGGACAACCTTAGCTACCTAGTGAGGCCCTCAGCAACTTAGTGAGGCCTTGTTTCAAAATGAAGAATAAAAAATAGGGCTGGGGGTGTGGCTTGGAGGTAGAATGCCCCTGGGGTCCATAAAAAGATTATCTTCTCCGCTGAGGTGGCTGTGCGCGGAACTTTTCCCTAACAAACGCCCTTCCTGTCCGCCTGCAGCCCTTCCTCCTGGACCTCCGCGCTCAGCATCTTCCCTACCATCTGCTTCGGCTTCCAGGTGAGCTGGGAAGGTGGCTTTGTGTTTCAGAGGCTCCCTGGGGAGAGTGTGGCTTCTCCCAGCCACACACCTGTCTTCCGGAGCGGGCTGGCATCTGAGCTCCGGGCTGGGTGTCACCTGTGCTTGCTGGGTTTGGAGCAGAGCGTGGGGACCTGGAACCTGTCCTCTCCCTGCAGTCTGGAGCTGCCCTTGTAGGCCCGCAGAACACCTGGGCACCGCAGGTGGATTCTGCCCCAAGATCGTCCCTTCTGAGGACGGGCTGGGGTGTGTGCAGGGGGCCAAGTGACGGGCAGTCTGCAGTGGAGATGGCTGGGAGGCGGTGGGGGGGCTCCACCTGCCCTGAGGACTTGGGCTCCTAACAGGTGGCGGCTGGCACCACCTTTTCATGCTTTTCTTTAGAAAAGATTTACCTCCATCACCTAAAAACAACCACCCACCCACCACCACCAACCAAACACCAGGCCCAAGTAAGATCCAGTTCCTGGGAATCCACAACAGCTGCCACCGAGCTCCCGTGTCTGTTCTCCATCTTGCATTTTCTCGGAGAACCATTTTCGAAAACAAAACAAAACACCCAGCACCATTTCCATTTCTCTTCCTTGTAAAGGACTCAGGGCCGCGTCTGGGGCTCAATGTCTCGGCTGCAGGGCGCTGATTTTGCAGCGGGCTCCTCTGGATCGGGCTTCGCTGCCCCCTCCTGCCCCACCTCACCTTTGCTATCTCCCCTATCCATCGGCTCCCCACCGCTTCTCCTAGCAACCAGGCTCCCTGTTTCCAGGGACACGGGATGCAGGATGCTGGATGAGAGCGTGGGGCGGGCTCAGGCCTTGGTGGGGCTGGGGGAGGGGCGCAGAGCGGCCAGGGCGGTGGGGGATGGGCCAGACCCCAGGCAAGGGCAGGGAGTCTGACTGGTTCAGAGGTGCCAGCCCCCCACAGACACATTTAGCAGTGGGGCGCCCGCCCACCCCAGCCCATGCAGGGTCAGTGGGACTGCAGGGGCAGGCGGGCTGCGGGGTCTCCCCAACCGCTGTGCCTGCGCTGGGGCTTCTGGGTTTTGTTTTTCCAAGTCTTTCTCGAGATTCCAGTTCACATCCGGTTGCCAGTAACTAAGCCACGGAGGCCGCGGGACCCTGCGGCTGGGCTTGGCTGCCCGCCCGCTTCAGGAACAAGCCAGCGCGAAACGGCAAAACGGAACAGAGTCCATCTCGATCGGACTCAGAGAAGCATCTAGACTGTTTCGCTGCAGGTCCCAGAGAAGGTGTTAGAATTTGCAGAGCCGGGAGGGGGCTCTGCAGACGAGCCAGCCGCACAGCCCGAGGTGCCGGCGGGCCAGGGGACCATTTTCTCACTTTCCACTCTCAGCACGAAGAAGTTCGGAAGCCAAAGCAATTTGGAGCTTTTTATTTCAGAGGTTCTGTTTCACAGCCAGGATTCTGCCCTTCGGAAGTGTACGGCCCAGTGCTTTTTACTGTAGTCACAGAATCCTGTAGCCACTGCCGCCATCAGCTTCAAATCCTGTCCCTCAGCCCCAAAAGAACCCCCAGCCTCCATCAGCCATCGCGCCGCCGCCCCTCCGGCCTCTGGTCACTCTGAGCCAGTTTGGATGTTTGTATTTCCCTATACTGGGCTTTTTTTTTTTTTTTTTTTTTTTTTTGGTAGTGGTACTGGGGGTGGAAGAGGCTTTCTACCTCTGGGCTACACTCCCAGACATATTTTATACTTTATTTGGAAAACAGGGTCTCACTAAGTTGCTGAGAGCCTCACTAAGTAGCTGAGGCTGGCTTTGAACCTGCGCGATCCTCCTGTCTCAGCCTCCCAAGCGCGGGGATTACAAGCGTGCGCCACCACGCCTGGCTCCAGCCTGTTTTTTAGTCTTTATTTTGAAACAGGGTCTCACTGAGTTGCAAAGGGCCTCGCTAAGTAACCGAGGCTGTCTGAGAACCACAACCCTCCTGTCTCAGCCTCCCGAATGCTGGATTGCAAGTGTGCGCCACCACGCCCGGCTTTGGGCATTTCATACAAACGAGATCACGTAACATGTGGCCCTGGGTGCCGGACTTGTCTCTCAGACTCAAGTTTTCATGTCCACCCATGTGGTTTCTGTCAGCACTTCATTTCTTTTCATGGCTGAGTAATATTCCAGCCTCCCAGTAGCCATAGTCTGCACACTGGTGCCTCAGCCGTGGATCAGTGGATCCTTCTTGCTTTTTGGCTTATATGTTCTCTGCCTCTGGTCTGCCTGCACCCCGAGGAGCTGGTAAAGCCGCCAGCCCCAGCCAGTTCTCATATGTGGCTGAGCAGGGCAGCCCGCCGCCCTGGGGCCTGGGCTCTGTCCCTCCTCAAATGGCCAGAGGCCCCAGGCGGGAGCACGGGAAGGCACCTTTCTGCACTGGTTCCCCAAAAATGGAGCCAGCAAAGCCTGGGGCAGGGCGGGGATGTGGTGTCTGTTCAGGGTGGGGCATCCTGGGGCCAGTGCTGTGGCGGGTGGCCCCAGGTCCCCTGGGCTGTCCCCGGCCGTGTGTGGCGGGCATCGTGGGTGTGTGCCAGTGTGAAGGAGGTGTGGCCCAGCAGGGCTGGCGGCAGGGGAGGCCCTGGGAGAGTGCAGGACCCGAGCCAGGGAGGGAGAGAGGCGCTGCCATTCCTCAGGCTTTGCATTACACGTGAGCCTTAAATAGGAGGGCGGGCCGGTGTAGGAGCCCCTGAGAGCCCAGAACACGAGGACACGCCCGGCTGCTCCCTGGCGGCCGCTGTTCACCCAGAACCGCTGTCCCCAGGCGTGACGCCCAGGCTGCCGGCGGCTGTTGGTGTTGAGCACATGTTCACACGCGGGATTTCTAGCCATCAGAGTCCATTGTGTCTAGAGTCCGTCCGTCTGGAGTCTCAGGCCCAGGAGGGGGCGCTCTCCACCTCTACCACCGCAGAGCCGGGGCCCTGGAGGACCTCCGGCCATGTCTGGAGATGTTTGGGGTAGTCACAAACAGGGGCCTCCTGAGGGTCAAGGCCAGAGCTGTATGCAGTATCCTCCCATGCCCCAGGCAGCCCGCCCCAGGACATCATCCCATCTCAATTTCAGAATGTGCCCGTCAGCTCCAAAAAACTCCCCATTACTAGCCGCTGTGGTGGCGCACGCTTGTAATCCCCGCGCTTGGGAGGCAGAGACAGGAAGATGGTGCAGGTTCAAAGCCAGTCGCGCGCGCTGGCTTAGGAGACCCTGTTTCCAAATAAAAATGTAAAAATAGGTCTGGGAGTGTAGCCCGGGGGTAGAAGGGCTCCCAGGAGCCCCAGTACCATCAACAAAACAAAACAAAACAAAACTCCCCATTCCAGCTGGGCATGTTGGCGCATGCTTGTAATCCCAGCATTCTGGAGGCTGAGACAGGATTGTGGTTCGTGGACAGCCTCAGCTACTTAGTGAGGCCCTTTGCAACTCAGTGAGACCCTGTTTCAAAATAAAGACTAAAAAATAGAGCTGGGGAGTGTCACTCAGAGGTAGAATGCCTCTGGGTTCCATCCCCGGTACTGCAAAAAAGAAGAAAAAAAATAAAGAGTCCCCATTCCCATCAGCCACTGCTCTGCACCCCCCTCCTCCAACTTCTGGTTACCTCTGACCCAAGCTCCTTTCGGGGGCATCGGGAATGTCTGGGAACTGGCTGGTGCTTGAAGGCCCTCCAGCTCCTCCGGAACGGAGCAGAGCAGAGGCAGAGACACGTTAGCCAAAAAGCAGGGACAACCCACAGGCCTGTAGCTAGGCACTGATACGCAGACCGTTCCTGCGGGTAGACTGGAATATTAGTTGGCCATAAAATAGAATAGAGACTAATGCAAACCGTGTGGCTGCACCTGAAAACATGAGGCTGATGGACAGAAGTCAGAAGCCATTTTGTATCATGCTCCCGTTTGTATGAAATGCCCATTATAGGGAAATCCAGAGTCAGCATTGCCGAGGTCAGGAAGCCGGCTGTAGACATGTCTGCCTCCTGACGGCAACTTCACAGACACGGGCATCTTCTCCCGCCTGGCTTTTCTCATTTAGTGCTTGTTATATTGTATCTGTGAGATTCTTCTGTGTTGAGGTATAGAGTTGGGGCCGCTGTTTTTCAGAGCCATGTAATATTCCTGGCGTGGGTATCCTGTGACTTACGTATGCCTTCTGTTGCTGCTGGAGGGACAGGGTGCTCCCCACCTCTGGGACGCGGCGGCTTCCCAGCCGCTCCAGGTTCTCACGCCCTGTGGCCTGTCTTTCTGAACCGCGCTCTGCCCTCCAGTGTCACGAGGCCGCCGTCTCCATCTACTGCAGCATGAGCAACCGGAGCCTCTCCCGCTGGACCCTGGTCTCTGTGCTGTCCTTGCTGGCCTGCTGTCTGGTCTACTCGCTGACGGGTAAGGCCCTGCGGGTGCCCGGGGGCGTGGAGGGGGTGGCCAAAGACGAGTGTGTGCAGAGAGCCGTGCGGGCGGGGCTCCGCGCTTTGGCTTCTCCGCACCTTCAATCACTGTGGCCTCAGCACCCAGAGGAAAAGGCCAGCTCACAGATGCAGGAGCTGAGCCTCCGAAGGCTCCCAGGGCGTGTCCAGGCCTCACAGCTAGATGTGCAAAGCCGAGGGCCGGTCCAAGCCCCCGCCCTTCTGAAGCGCCCCCTGCTGTTCACGGTGACTGTCGCAATATTGCCGGGGCGTCGCCTCTGGAGGTGGGCGTCCAGGCCCTCACAAAGGTGCTGGCGCCGGGTGCTTGCCAGCAGGTGAGGCGGGTCCCGGCCTCACCTGCTGGCAAGTGTGAGGGTGTGAGAGTGAGAGGGTGTGGCTGTGACGTGCGGGTCCGCAGCGCGTCTGTGGCCTGCTGGGTGCTTTTTTTGTTTGTTTTTTCTTTTTCGGAGGTACTGAGGGTTGAACCCAGGGATGCTCTTTTACTGGCCCACACCTCCAGCCCTCTTTATTTTTATTTTGAGACAGGGTCCCAGTTGCGAGGCTAACCGCGGATGTGACCTCAGCCTCCTGTTGCTGGGATTAGAGGTGTGTACCTCCACACCTGGCCTGGTGGCTTTTTTTTTTTTTAACCCACCTATTGACAACTCCAATTTAGAAGTTTGGGCTGCAGTGAATCTGTCATTCAAGAAACTTGCTGGAGAACCTCTTCCCTGGTCAGTCTGTAACTCCCGGTCAGAGGACCATGCCTGTGTGAGGGTCTCCTCTAAAAGGCCCAGGGTAACAGATGCACAGGGCCTCTCAGAAAGGCCTGGAAAGAAGCCGAGAAGTTCCACGCTTTGGGCCTGAGGAGGGGCCACTGGACCGCACAGAGGGCCTGGGTGACGGAGGGAGCCGTTGGGGCGGGGGACTGGCTTTTGGGTTTAGGAACTTCAGTTTCAGTCAGCATCCCCACTGCTGTGAGCCACAAGACCTGACCACACCACTCAGAGTAAGGGAGATTTATTTGCTCCCGTTCTGGAGATCTCAGGGATTCAGTCCATGTCAGGCCAGGTCTGCAGAGCTCCGGTCGTGGCGGTGGGAGGCGGGGAGGAGGAGGGGGAGCTCTGCACTCACATCACGGAGGCCAGACGCAGGAGTATAAGCAAGCAGGGCGTTCAGAGATGGCAGCACAGTCCCCGAGGACCCCTGGCCCACCTCCTCAGCCACACTCCGGCCGCCTCGGTGACCCCCCGGTGGGCCTGTTACAAGGATGAATCCCCTGATGAGATTTCACCCTCGGGCCTTGGTGCTGTCAACTCTGACATTAGTGCTCGGGCTCTCAAGGGGACAGTCTATGTCTAAACAACACGACCGCGCGACTAGTTGCTGACGCTCCAGGTGTGGGTTTTCCCATCTGAGCAGTGGGCATTCTCCCAGAACCTCTGCTTAGCGCTGTGGGCACGCGCGGCCAGTCGGGGCAGGTTGTCAAAGCTTTGTGTGCTTCCGGCCAGCATCCACGCTAAACGCTGCCCTGGTTCCAGCTCCAAGGCTGTGTGGCAGGTTTGTACGGGACTTGGGGAGCCCTTGGAGCCATCGTGGGACAGGACGGCCTTGGAGAAGGAAGAACCCCAACGGCCCTCCCATCAGCTTTGAAAACAGAGTGTGCTGAGGGCGCCGTGTGGTTTTCCAGCAGCGCTCTCTGGCCCCTCTGTCCCCTCCAGGGCTCTATGGCTTCCTGACCTTCGGGACAGCAGTCTCTGCTGACATCTTGATGTCCTACCCAAGCAACGACGTGGCCATCATCGTCGCCCGCGTCCTCTTTGCGGTCTCCATTGTGACCGTCTACCCCATCGTGCTCTTCCTGGGGAGGTGAGCCCCGGGCCCGGGAGGGTGGAGGACCCTTTCAACATGGCGCGTGGGTGGGCCGCGCTTAGCAGGTGCAGGCGCCTTTGCCGCTGCCTCCGACGGACAGAGGAGTAAATGGAGGCACAGAGGGTAGACAGTTTCCTCATAGAGGCGCCCAGGTGTCGGCGGGTCTGGAACCTGCATGTCCACTCTGTCGGCAGCTCCTCTGGGTGCTGACAGGCGCCCTGCAGGGGCAGGGCTGCTGGGGAGGGCAAGGGGCAGCGGCGGGCGCTGGCTGGAGCCCGTGTCCCACTGTGGTCTCCAGGTCCGTGATACAGGATTTCTGGAGGAGGGGCTGCTGGGGGCCGCGGGGGCCCCCGGCGCGGGCCGAGCCCTCGGGGCCGTGGGTGCGGGTGCCGCTCACCGTGCTCTGGGTGGCCGCGACGCTCGCCCTGGCCCTGCTCCTGCCCGACCTCGGCGAGATCATCGGCGTCATCGGCGGCGTCAGCTCCTTCTTCGTCTTCATCTTCCCGGGTGCGTGGCCCCGCCCGGCCTCCCCGCCCGGCCTCCCCGCCCGGCCTCCCCGCCCCGCCCGGCCCGCGATCTCCACGCTTGCGAGGCTGAGACGAAGGACTGTGGGTGCGAGGCCAGTCTCAGCAACTCAGAGGGGCCCTGTTTCAAAATAAAAACAGAACAGGGCTGGGTGTGGCTTGGAGGCAGAAGGTCCCTGGGTTCCATCCCCCACATGGTAATCCCAGGACTTGGGAGGCTGAGCCAGGAGGATCACAGGCCGAAGGCCAGCCATCTGCAACCTGGTGAGACCCTGTTTTTAAATAAATGGAAAAAGGGCTGGAGGTGTTGCTCAGAGGTAGAATGGCCCTGGGTTCAACTCCTAGCACCCCCCCCCTCCAAACACACACATGCACCGCAGTTACTGAGCACTCCCCAGGTGTTGGGCCACCCGGGGCCATGTCTACCCTGGCTCTGTGATGGGGTGCTGTTACTCCATCTCAGAGGTTCCGGAGGACACATTTTTTTTTTTTTTTTCCAGTACCAGGGATGGAACCCAGGGGCATTCTACCTCCAAGCTCCACCCCCAGCCCTATTTTTTATTCTTTATTTTGAAACAGGGTCTCACTAAGTCACAGAGGGCCTCACTAAGTAGCTGAGGCTGGCCACGAACCCAGATCCTCCAGTCTCAGCCTCCCGAATGCTGGGATTCCAAGCGTGCACCGCCACGCCCGGCTAGGAGGCCACATTTTGCGAGACCGCTGGCCAAGTCCACCCTGCGGCCCCAGCTCCAAGCCAGGACACTGGCCTCCGTGTGGTGCTGCTGGCCCCCGAGTGTGCCGGTGGGTGCTGCCGGCCCCCGGCCGTAGCCCTCACCTGCCTTGGGTGGACGGGCCAAGCTGGGTGACCCTCAGTATCCCTGCAGGCCTGTGTATCATCTGTGCCGTGGACGTCGAGCCCATCGGACCCCGAGTCAAGTGAGTGTCCCAAGATGAGGGCGGCGACCTGGGGGTGCCGGGGCCTGGAGCAAGGAGCTTCTGTCTTCTCATCCTGAAGGGGAGAGATGCTTGTCACATAGGAAGATGATGTCGGAGCCACAGACCCCCCCTGGGTCCTGCGCTCTGCTGTCTACACCCCGCTGCTCCGAGGGCCTGTGAGCGGTTGGAACCGTCCATGGGCGTGGGGCCTTCCCGAGGCGCGTCCTCCCCCTCCCTCAGAGCCAGGCTCGGACCCAGGGCAGGACCCTGTGGCTGCTGGTCCCGAGGGCTGGACCAGCCGGGCCCCAGCCGACATCCGGGTGGCAGATCCTGTGGGCATCCTCTGTGTCCCCCCAGGCACACTCCTCTCCCACCCTTCTGGGGAGTCTCCATCCTTCAGACAAGAAGTCAGGCCAGGAGCTGGGCAAGGGCGGCTGGGCCAGCAGGGCCCCCTGGATGGAGGCTCCCACGCCTCCTCCCCGTTCTGTTCTGCAAATGTGAAAACCAAGACAGAGCCGGGCGTGGTGGTGCACGCTTGTCATCCCAGCATTCGGGAGGCTGAGACAGGAGGATCGTGGTTCGAGGACAGCCTCAGTTACTTAGCAAGGCCCTTTGCAACTCAGTGAGACCCTGTTTCAAGATAAAGAATAAGCCGGGCGTGGTGGGCACGCTTGTAATCCCTGAGCTTGGGAGGCTGAGACAGGAGGATCGCGCAGGTTCGAAGGCAGCCTCAGCTGGTTTAAGAGACCCTGTTTCCAAATAAAGTATAAAATAGGTCTGGGAGTGTAGCCCGGAAGTAAAAGGCCCCTGGGTTCCATCCCCAGTACCTCAAAACAAACAAACAAACAAACAAACAAAAATGACTGCAGGACCTACAGCAATGGGAACCCAGCCACCCAGACCAGAAGCGGGGGAGCCAGCCCTATTTTATTTTTTATTTTGAAACAGGGTCTAAGTTGCTAAGGGCCTCATTAAGTAGCGGAGGCTGACCTGTGATCCTCCTGTCTCAGCCTCCCAAGTACAGGGATTAAGGTGTGTGCCGCCATACCCGGACCCCTATTTCTTTGTCTTTGACAAAAT
This sequence comes from Muscardinus avellanarius, assembly GCF_963383645.1. NCBI lineage: Eukaryota > Metazoa > Chordata > Mammalia > Rodentia > Gliridae > Muscardinus > Muscardinus avellanarius. The sequence goes on from NC_137796.1 coordinate 4,020,888, forward strand.
ACTGGGAAGGTACAGGTTATGAAATGCGTGATAGGGTAAGAAAAATAATTTAAATACTGCGTACTTTATTTCCTGTGGTCTCAGAAGCCCACTCCTTCAGGAATAAGAGGAAACTTGGTGTTTTCTCCAAATCAGCGGCTCTGCTGGGTTTTAAGGGACACATTTGCTGGGTGCAGGGTGCGTGGTGGGGCTGGGGGCCGGCGCGGACACGGCTGCATTGAATTGGCAGGTGCTGTCTGGAGATCTGGGGCGTGGTCTCCGTGCTGGTCGGCACCTTCATCTTTGGGCAGAGCACGGTGGCGGCCGTCTTGGAGCTGTTCTGAGTGAGGGTCCTGGTGACCCCTGCGGCCCCACATCCAACCCAGAGTCCGGTGTAACCTTCGTCCTGAAGATGCGGCTCCTCGGGGCTCGGCTCGCTCCCTGTTTCTGGTGAGAAGTGGGAAGGCTGTATGAGGCTCCGGTGGGTGCTGCAACGAATCACCACACACTGGGGCTTCGAACAACAGAAACTTACTGAGCAGAAGTCGGAACCCAGTGTGGTGACTACGCTCTCCCCCGGTGCCCCAGGGAGGCGCCTCCTGCCTCCTCCTGTCTTGGCGGCAGCTGCGGGGTTCCTTGGCTCTCAGAAGTGCTCTGATCTCTGCGTTCCTCTTCACACGGCCGCCCAGGGGGTGTGTCCGCCCGAGTTTCCCTCTTCTCTGAGATGCTAGGCCGATCCTGACTACTAGAGTCCCATCTGAACTCGATTGCACCTCATCTAACTGCCCAGTTAGGACGGCAAAGATCCACTTTCTAAGGAAGGGCGCGCTGGCAGGGTCTCGGGTGAGGGCGTCAACTCCGTTCTGGGGATGCCACCTGGGCTCGTAATGGGGGGTGGGGGGGGGCTGAGACCAGAGAATCCAGCTTTTAGTGTTCTGATCAAAGGCACCAGGTGGGGGTGATGGAGGAGAGCCTGGGAGGTCGGGGGCATCCTGTGGGGACGGTGGTGGGCTCCAGTGGGTCCCCTGGCCAGGGCATGAAGCGGTCATGATCCTGCCCTGACCAGGAGCCACCCAGGGGGATGCTCACCGGAACAGGCCCACGGCCAGGCACAGGGCCCCGAAGAGCCCCAAACCCCACGAGCTTAGAAGCTGCCTGGCTCGTACTTCCCTCCTGACCCCGCCCCTGGGCCGTGAAGGGCGCGAGAGGCCCAGGGTCTCCTGGGCAAGCAGGAGAGGGCATGGGGGGGGGGGACCAGCTGCTCCTGTGTCCCGGAGCACCTGCCCTTTCCCTGCTCAGCCGGCACCGCCTGTGTGCTGCCCGATCCAGGCCCCGCTTCTCTGCCTCGGGACGCTCTGCCAGGAGCCAGCGGCACGACAGCCGGGAGGGGGTCTGATGTTCTGGGTCACCCTCGTTTGGGAAGGCAGGGAGGCCGGCGACGGCCAGGCCCCTCCTGTTTCTGTCCTGCACCGTGCCTTGACCATGTGCGGTTGGTGATGATGGGTCCCATTCTGTTATCGTATTTCCCAGCCTGTCTACATGCAAAACTGAGGTACGATTCACATACTATGAAAGTTTGCTTGTTTATATTTTTGTGGTACTAGGGATTAAACCCAGGAGCATTCTACCTCTGAGCTACACCCCCAGCCCCTCTGTGTGTGTGTGTGTGTTACTGGGAATGGAACCCAAAAGCTTTCTACCTCTGGGCTATACTCCCAGACCTATTTTATATTTTATTTGGAAACAGGATCTCACTAACGTTGCTGAGAGCCTCACTAAGTAGCTGAGGCTGGTTTTGGTGGTACTGGGGTTCCTGGAAACCCTTCTACCTCCGGGCTACACTCCCAGACCTATTTTATACTTTTTTTAAAATTTGGAAACAGGGTCTCTTAAGCCAGCGCGGCTGGCTTTGAACCTGCACGATCCTCCTGTCTCTGCCTCCCAAGCGCGGGGATTACAAGCGTGCGCCACCACTCCTGGCGGCTGGCTTTTTAAAGAAATATGTATTTTGTTTGGAAATAGGATCTCCCTAGGTTGGTAAGAGTCTCGCTAAGTTACTGAGGCTGTCTTCCAACCTGCACTCCTCCTGTCTCAGCCTCCCAAGTTCTGGGATTACAGGCACGTGCCCCCAGGCCCTGCAAATTTGACCTTTGAAGAAGCCAGTTCAGTGTTTTTTTAGTATATTCAGATGCCGTCACTGACGCCAGCATTATTTCATCACTCCAAAAAAGCCCCTGTGTCCATCAGCAGTCAGCCCACCTCTCCCATCCATCCTCAGGCCCTGACAGCGGGGCTCCACTCTCAGCCTCTGGACCAGCCCATTCTGGGACCCCTGTGAAGCCCCATGCGGTTGGGCCTGTGAGCACGGCTCCCCAGGCCAAGCGCCGGGCTTCCAGATGGGTCCATTTCACAGACCAGGCAACCGAGGCTTGGAAAAACGAGGCTGCCTGTGCTGCAAGGGGCAGGGCTGGGCCCAGGACCAGTGGCCCTGGGCAGGCCCGGCTGCCCCTCCAGGCCCGGTGTTCAGTGTTCAGCCGCTGGTCCTCCAGGTGCGGCCTCTGAGGAGGGAGAGGATGCGCGGGCGCCCGCTTCCCGAGTGACTCACCTCACAGCGGGCAGGGAGGACAGAGCGCCTTTCATGTATTATTGATGCCCCGCTGCTTTCTAAGTGGCCCCGCTGCATTGCCCAGGAGGGCTGAGCCGCCATGGGCCCATTCACATCCAAGAATAACAAAGTGGGCGCACCGGGGTCCAAAGGGCGGCCGAAGGCTCTGGAGCGGAATTGCTGGCCGGGAACACTGGCCCGCCATTTGCTGTCCCAGGGCCTTTTCTAACATCAGATTCCCCACCAGCAAGATGGAGCAGGCTTACTGTGTCTGGTGTGTGTTTACTGTGAGGTCTGAAGGTGGTAATGTCTCTTAGAGTCGCTGGGAGGGGGTCCCACACCCAGTGAGGACCCGAGCCATGTTAGCTTTGTTTCCAGAAAACATGGGTTGAGCTTGGCAGAGGAACACTGAGTTTCCCGGCAGCCAAGGGAAAAAGAGAAATATGGGAATGCGAGGGCTCCCCCAGAGCAGCTGGCACAAATGCTAAAAAGAGGTGAGGGGGAGAGCCCGTTAAGGGGAGGGCCCTTTAAGGGGAGGGCCCTTTAAGGGGAGGGCTCTTTAAGGGGTGGCAGTATTGCCACTGCGGACAAAGGTTCCTGTCTCAAATCTGTGGCTGGTTTAGATGAAGTCACAAATTAACCAGCTTAGTACAAAGGCAACGTCTAGTGCGGCCAGAGAACTGCAGGCTGGGTGCCCCTCTGCTGTCTGAGCCTGTAAAGGAAGGTGGCCGTGACTTTTGGGACTGTCCTGCTCAAAACAAAGTGCTCCTTCGAGGCCTGCTGGAGGCAGGACGGAGCCGCTGGCATGCTCAGGGCGGGCATCGTGCAGGGCTTCGGGCGAGGGTTCCGGAGGATCTGCATCGACCCTGTCGCCGTCCAGCGCTGTGACCTTAGCAGAGCCCGCGCCCTCTCTGCGCAGTGTGTACCGCGCACTAACGCAGGGAAGCGCCATCAGCCCTGTTCCCACCTCGGGCTCTAGGTGTCGGCCCTCGGTGTCTTCTTCTAAAATAAAAGCTAGGACAGCCCTTCCCTGCCTGGGTGACCACCGAGGTCCCCGCCAAGCGCCCGCACTCCTGCTCTGCGCGCCGCGGGCGGCAGGGGGCGCTCGGCGCCCGGGGAAACACCTCTGCGGAGGCTCCGGCCGCGCTGGGCTTGGCTCCGGAGTGGCCCTGCGACTCGGAGGGAGGGAGGGATCCCCTTTTCCGGCCCCGTGGGCACCGGCGTGCACAGGGCCCGGCCAGCGTGAGGATGCAGGACCAGCTGGACCCGGCTCAGCTCTGCGGGTGAGCGGCGGGAGCGAGCCGGGCTTGCAGGTGCCTCTCAGGTGTGCCTGGCACAGCCCAGCCCGCAGCGCTGGCTCCTCCAGCTCCAAACCTTCCTGATGCTGCACAGAAACTCTCATCCACTAAGAGGCTGCCCCTCCAGCCCCGCGGGGGCGCACCTCCCGCCGCCAGGGGGCCTGGACCGTGCACAGCGGGGAGGGCAGCCCGCCTGTGGTCTTCGGTGGCTGCTTCTGTTTCTTATCCACGCTGCGGCGGAATCACCGCTTCACCCACGGGTGGCTGGAGTGGCCCCGTTGTATCTGGGACCTTGGTGCCAGGCTCCCCCTGGTTATCCAATATATTGATGCCTGCTGGGTGTGGTGGCGCACACCTGTAATCCCAGTACTTGGGAGGCTGGGACAGGAGGATCGAAGGCTTGCGACCAGCCTCGGCTACTTAATGAGGCCCTCTGCAACTTAGGGAGATCCTGTTTCAACCTCAAAAAAGAGCTGGGGTCTAGCTCAAGTATAATGCCCCCGGGTTCAATCCCCAGTGCCACAAAAATAAAATAAAATAAAGGAAATAAAAATCTACAGATGTTTGAGCCTCTTATATAAAAGGGTATGTTTGTATATATCTAGGTGCACGTGCACACACACACACACACACACACACACACACACACACTTTTTTGTAGTGCTGGAGATGTAACCCAGGGCCTTGTGCATGCCAGGCCAATGCTGTACCACTGAGCTACACCCCCAGCCTTCACGTACACTTTAATACTTTCTGGATTACTTATAAAACCCAAAGCAAGCCAGCTGTGGTGGCACATACCTATAATCCTAGTACTTGGGAGGCTGAGACAGGAGGATCACAGGTTTGAGGCCAGCCTCAGCAACTTAGTGAGGCCTTCCACAACTTAATGAGACTCTGTTTCAACATAAAAAATATATAAAATAAAATAGGACTAGGGGTGTAGCTCAGAGGCAGAATGCCCTGGGTTCAATCCCCAGAACAAATTAATAATAATAATGATGCCCAATACAGTGTAGGTGCTAGTTGCCACACCGTACTGTGTAGGAAAACTAACACGGAAAGTTTGCGCCTGTTTGGTAGAGACGCCGTCATTGTGAGCCGGCTGCGTGGTGCGCACTGGCAACGGCAGGGGAGTTCTCGTGCCCCTGGCTGGCCTGGCCGGGCCCGGAGGCCAGGCTGGCTCTGTGTCCGCCCTGCGGAGCGCCATGCTGTGCTTACCCCTTAGCTGACTGATGGTTCTCGGAGTTTCCACCTTTTGACTACTTGAGATAGTGCTGAATACAGGTGAAACCTTTTCTTTAATTCTCTTGGGGATAGTGTACACCCAGGGGTGGGATTGCTGGGCATACGGTAGTCCTCCTCCTCCTCCTCCTCCTCCTCCTCCTCCTCCTCCTCCTCTTCCTTTGTATTAGGGATTGCACTCAGGAGCTTTTTGCCTCTGAGCTACACCTATAGCCCTATTTATTTTTATTTTTTGAAGCAGGGTCTCACTAGGTGAGAAGATTCTATGTTGTTGAGTCCGTCCTTGAACCTGAGATCCTCCTGCGTCAGCCTCCCAAGTGCAGGGATTACAAGTGTGTGCCACCATGCCTGGTTTAACTTTTTGAGGATCCAGATCTGGACATGTGCAGGTCACTCAGGAGCTGTTCCTCCGGGGATGTCCATGACAGTTGCGTGGTAGGTGGACACAGGACTTGGGGTGCAGCGTGTGGCCCTGGGTTTGGGTGTAACCTGAGCTACTTATTTGCTGTGTGGCTTCTGGCAAGTTACATGCCCTGGCTGTGTCTTCGTTCTCCCTGTCCACCAAGCCCAGGACGGCGTGGTGAGCGTCGAGCGGGACCGTGCCTGCTGAGGGCTGGATTCTGCGCTCGGAAGCATCGGTGAAGTGGGAGCTCGGATGGCTTTTAGGGTTGCAATCTGCTCTTTGAACACCGCGGGCTGCAGCTCACAGTAATGCTGTCTTTGGGGAGAGTACAGAGGGGTGGAGGGGCCAGCTCAACAGGGCACCCAGTTGGGCCCCAAAGGCCCAGTCTCCCAAGAGTCAGCCAGCCAGCCTGCCTTCCTCCTCCTCCTTTTCCCTCCCCCCTCCTTCCCTCCAGGTTTCTGTCTCTCTCTCTCTCTCTTGTACTAGGGGTTGGCCCCAGGGGGATTTACTTCTGATTCACATTCACAGACTCCCAGGCCCCCTTTTTTAGTGCTTTATTTATTCATTTATTTTGCGGTACTGGGGGTGGAACCCAGGGGCATTCTACCTCCGAGCTACACCCCCAGCCCTATTTTATTTTTTTTTTTTTGAAAAAGGGTCTCACTAAGTTGCAGAGGGAGGCCTCACTAAGTAGCTGAGGCTGGCTGCTAACCTGCGATCCTCCTGTCTCAGCCTCCCAAGTACTGGATTACAAGTGTGCGCCACCACGCCCGGCTCGAAGCTTTTAGAAAGAGCTGAGCAGTGACTGGGTGTGCGGTGGCCTCAGTGGGGGCGCGCCTTACAGGTGAGGCTGCGGAGCGGCCCCTGTGGGCGGCGGTAAGGCCTGCCTCACGTGTGGCCCTCTGCGGCTGGGAGGTAAGCGTCTGGCCTGGTCTCCCCCTGCTCTGCCAGGGCCACCGTGACTCCGCGCGTCCCTCTGCTCAATCGCTGATGCTCGGTGGCGCCGGGCCCGGCCTCTGTGGCAGGCCTTTTCCCAAACGCTCCCGCCCCGGCTGCAACCGCCCTGATGGACAGAGGAGGCCGCTGAGGCCAGGGAGTCTGTGGAGGCCTCAGGGGTACTGAGGGGCCACCCCGGCTCTGCTGCTCCCGGGCCCACGTCCTCCACAGCTTCGCGCCTGCAGCTGCGTCCCCCAAAGTGCGGGCAACAGAGACTTCAGCACATGGCCGCTCCCAACCAGGGTTTATTTGGTGCCTGTCTGCCGGGCTGGCGCGGGTTACGGGCTCTACTGTGGCTCACGGGCTCCGCCCGGGCCGAAGTTGGGCACTACGGGGTCACAGCTCCTACCAGGTAGAGGGATGCGGAGGAGAGAGTGGTCCGTCATCGAGGGCGCCCTGCTGAGCCCCGCCGGAGCGCGGGGTGGCCAGAGGCTGCTGGGCTTGAGAGGCTGTTCATTCAAGGGGCGGAGTGAGGCCAGGAAGGAGAGGAGGAGGAGGGGAAGGGGCCCTGTCACGGGCCACCCGCCTCAGCAGGCTCCCAGCAGCAGCAGAGACATGCTCTGCCACTCTCAAACAGGGCGGGGACAGGCCAAGGGCAGGGTCCTCCTCCACTTCCAACAGCCGGGGAAATACATTCTGGTTTAGAAGTAATATTGAAAAGACAGCTTGTGTACCAAAGTGTCTAGAAAAGTGGGGAGGTCCTTCACAAGAAGAGGGCGGGGTGGCGGCTCCTCCGTAGGGTCGGGAGGGCTTCAGTCTCGGCCCATGGTGCACCAAGCCGCTGCAGGAGGAGGGAGAGAGTTGGGTGGCTCGCAGGGACACGCAGCCCCTTCCCCTTGTGTCCTGGGGAGGTGCCATCTCGCCCGCCCCCCTTTCCTGCAACACCACCTGTCACGGTTTCCCCCAAGCGGATGCCCCCAATTCAGCGGGCGTCGGCTCTGCGCCCTGCCAGGGCTGGCCTGACGCACCCTGGGACACTGTAGCCAGCAAAGCCAGACTCCGGGACCTCATGTGTGACGCAAAGGTGCTTGCTGGTCAGCCAGGTAGTTGTACACCTGTCCAGGTGAGCTGTGCCTGGTTGAGTGCAGGTAGGGGACCCACAGAGGGGCCTCTCTTGCGCACCCTCACCACGTGCTGGGCACCTCCCTGGCGCCCCGGCCCTGCCTTCTCTCTGGATTTCTGTTGTTTTGTCCTGGGGCTGCCGGGGCGAGATGGTTGTCTTGCCCCTCGAGCTCTCCCCCACAGCCTTTCTGCACACCTGGTCTACGCTCCCTGGAGGGTAAGTGAGCACTGTGGCTGCAGGACGTAACCCTCTCTGCAGCTGCTGCTGCCCTCGGCTCTGTCCACTCTCTCTGCCTGGACATGGCCTGCCTCCTGGAGCCTGGAAGCCGGGCACCCCTCGCCCGGCGCTGTCCCTGGCCCTCGGCCCCTACCTGGCACTGAGATGCGGGACAGGGCCTCGGGCTGGCTCAGCGTGTCCACCTTGACGTGCCGGAATGCCTTGCACGCGGCGCTCTGCAGGTGCCTGCGACCCAGGGCAGGTCAGTCGGGGGGCTGGAGCCGCAGGTGTGGGCCCGCCTCTAATCTCAGCGGGCCCCTGGCAGCTGAGCGCTGGCCCTGCCCAGGGAGCGTCCGCAGTAGACGGACTCGCTCTAGACCGAGGCCTGAGCTCACCGGGCCGCGTGGGGTCTGCCTGCCCGAGTGGGTGGGGGTGAAATGTTGACGTGACAAGGGGCGGGGGACCTTGCCGCCAAGGCTGAGCCGTGCGATGCGGATGTAGAGGACACCCGCCGTCCTCCCTGTTCATGGCGGCACCCCGGCGTCCTCGGTGTGATAACCCCGAGTGCTCTCCAGGCAGGGGGGTGGTCAGGGAGCAGCCCGCGCCCCTCCCTCCTGCTGGGCTGAGCTCTGCGGGGACCAGGGAGAAACCCCAGGACTGTTGATGGGCCGTCCTGTCTCCATCCCGAGTGGGCAGCAAGGGCTCCGAGCAGGTGACAGCCATCGATGGAACCCTGGTCCCCAAGCTTACCTTCCCGACCACCACCCCACGGCTGCCTGCCAGCAAGCACTGGGGGACCCCTGCGACCTCCTCCACCTCGTGCCCCAGAGGACCTTCTCCATCTCGTGTGGAAAAATGCTCAGAAAGGCAGAGCCGCGGCCCTCGAGAGCAGGGTGAGGCCAAAAAGGGCCAAGGGCACAGGAGGAGACTCGGGGAAGTCCAGAGGGCTTCCTGGAGGAGGGCACCGGTACAGGGTCTCCCTAATCTTGGGTGGGAGGTCAGAAGGGGCAGAGGGGACTCTGAACCCTAAGAGCCGCTCTTATCATCCAGCGCACAGCTGGGTGGGGCCCTGAGCCATCTGCCGCTTCTGGGGTCGGGGCGCTGGTTGGGCCGGCAACGCATCGGCGCTCTTGCTGGGACAGGCTGCTGGAACCTGGGAGCCGGGCTCACTGCTCATATCACCACCTCTCACCACCCCGGGACCCGGGCATGTCCGTACCCACCTCTTCCAGTCCTCCTCCGTCTCCCAGAACTCGTAGATGACAAAGGTGAAGCCGTCCAACAGCCTCACGGCGGTGATGCTGCAGAGAGAGAAGGGGGTAGGGGCGTGGGGCCGAGGGACCTGCCTTCAGCCTCCCCGCAGGGCGCCCCAAGTCTGGCTCTGGGGTGGCCTAAAAGTCCAGAAGCGAGAGCCAGGGGGCACTGGGAAGAATGGCGGCTCCATCCTCCAGGTCGGAAAAACCTGGAGCCTCCAGGAGCAGCCGCTGGGGTTCTGGGTCGCACGCTGCGGGCCCACCACTGAACCACCACGCTGGCTATGTGTTGGACGAGTTGAAATAAAAGGTAATATTCACTTAACCCCCCAAAGCCAGGGCATCTCCCCCACCAAGCTCCTTCCTGACCACTGTCGCGGCTACAGCAGTGTCCAGGAGCCCAGACCTGGGCTTCCTGGAGGAAACCGAAGCTGGGGGCGCCCTGCCCTGGGCTGCCGTCCCGCAGGCCAGCCCCGCTGGGGACCTGGACCTTCGCTCAGCTCGTACTTGGCCCTGGGACTCCAGGAGGGGAGGCGAGGTCTCTTGAGGGCTCTTAAGATTCTGGAGGCTCGGGGAGCGGGTTACACAGTCTGGTTCTGTCCGTCCCTCCCCGGGGGCTTCTCCTCTTTCACACACTCAGCAGAAGGGAGCCCCAGGCCGCCTCCTGGAGGAGACGGGTCCCCGAGGTGAAGGGCTCACCACAGTTACAGGCGGGTGAGAAGCAGGGTGTCAGGCCGCTAATCGTGTCCTTAGTTCACCATGCTCCCCTCTAAAATGACACGTGGTGCGTGAGCGGCCTCCCAACCTCACGAGTGTGTGGGGCAGGAGCTTAGTAGCCAGAGAGAGCCCCTGGGCCTCGACGGCAGGTGCCGCGCCCCACGATGGGCAAAGGCCGTCAGTGCAACTGCGCTCCTCCGAGCTTGGCTGCCCAGCTCTAGGGCCGGAAGCACCTTCTGGCTGATATTTTATTAATTTGGGCGGGCACCTCTGGCTGGGTGAGGGCACAGGGCTGGCAGGCCTGGGGTAGAGACATGGGTTCCACAAACAGGTGTGCGTGCCCTAGGGAGGGGCATATCCCGAGGCTGGACCTTGCTTTTTATTTATTTTGTTATTTTTATTTGTTTGTTTGTGGTACTGAGGATGGAACCCAGGGACATTCTACCTCCGAGCTACACCCCCAGTCCTATTTTTTATTCTTTCTTTCTATCTTTTTTTGTGGGTCTGGGGATAGAACCCAGAGACATTTGGCCTCCCAGCTACACCCCTTGCCCTATTTTTTATTCTTTTTTTATTATTATTATTTTTGGTGGTACTGGGGTACTGGTGGTAGAAACCTCTGGGCTACACTCCCAGACCTATTTTTATACTTTTTTTTTATTATTTGAAAACAGGGTCTCTTAAGCCAGCGCGGCTGGCTTCGAACCTGTGCAATCCTCCTGTCTCCGCCTCCCAAGCGTGGAGATTACAAGCATGTGCCACCACGCCCGGCTTTTTATTTATTTTGAAACAGGGTCTCACAAAGTTGCAGAGGGCCTTACTAAGTAGCTGAGACTGGAGGATCACGGTTCGCGGACAGCCTCAGCTACTTAGTGAGGCCCTCTGCAACTCAGTGAGACCTGGTTTCAAAAAAAAAGAATAAAAAAATAGGGCAGGGGGTGTAGCTCGGAGGTAGAATGACCCTGGGTTCCATCCCCAGGCCCGCCAAAAAAAAAAAAAAAAAAAAAAAAGGAAGAGCCCGAGACCCCACAACAATGTCTCAGTCTTGGGGAACAGGGCTCTCCATGAATGTGTGCTCCTTGCATTGCTGAATAAACCTGTTTGGTCTCTGACGCATCCTGAAATTCTTGTTTCCCATGAATCTCAAAGACGTGTCACCCTGAGTTGAAGCCCCACGCTGGGGCCTCCTGGGACCCCCTCGGGTGGCACTGCTGGCGGCCCACTTTACAGATGGGTCAGCTGAGGTCTGGCAGATGAAGTCACCTGCCATGTCCTCAGAGTGGGGCGCCCGGCCCTGCCCCCTCCCGCCACCCCTGGGTGGCACCCGGCTGGCCTGTCCCATCCCCCCCTGGGGCCTGGGCAGGGCTCACTCACTGAAAGCAGCTCCCCACTCCCGTGGTGGCCCGCAGGTACTGTCGCAGGGAGTCCAGGAACTCGCTCAGCTGCTCGGGACACACGGCCATCTCCTGCCGGACCAGCTGCAGGTGCTGCCAGACCAGAGAGGGTGAGTGCGGGCGGGCAGCCGTGCCAGCGTGCCTCTACCTCCCCTCAGGTGCCCTGCCAGTCCCTGCCCCAGCCCCTCCCTGCAGAGGGGACAGCACCCACGGGCCAAACCAAACCTGAGCCCTTCCTGCCCACAGTTCTAATCCTTTTTTAAAAAAATTTGTGGATGCCGGGCGTGGTGGCGCACGCTTGTAATCCCCGCGCTTGGGAGGCAGAGACAGGAGGATCGCGCAGGTTCGAAGCTAGCCCCGCGCGCTGGCTTAGGAGACCCTGTTTCCAAATAAAAATGCAAAAATAGGTCTGGGAGTGTAGCCCGGAGGTAGAAGGGCTTCCAGGAACCCCAGTACCACCAAAAAAAAAAAAAAAAAATTTGTGGTACTGGGGATTGAACCCAGGGACATTCTGCCTCTGAGCTACGCTCTCCAGCCCTATGGTGATGGTGATGATTTTATTTTAACTTGAAACAAGGTCTCACTATTTGCAGGTGGCCTTGCTAAGTTGCTGAGGTTTGCCTAAAATTTGCAATCCTTCTGCCTCGGCCTCCCAAGTATTGGGATTGCAGGTGTGTACCACTACCCAGCTACCACTTTTGATTCTTGTGTGTGTGTGTGTGTGTGTGTGTGTGTGTGTGTGTGAGTGTGTGTGTGTGTGTGTGTGTGTGTGTTACTGGGGATGGAGCCCAGGGGCACTCTACCTCCGAGCTATACCCCAGCCCTATTTTTTATTCTTTACTTTGAAACAAGGTCTCACTGAGTTCCGAGTGCCTAAGGAGCTGAGGCTGGCTACAAACCGCGATCTTCCTGTCTCGGCCTCCCGAGGGCTGGCATCCGAAGCGTGCGCCCCACTCCCAGCTGGAACTTGAACTGCCAAGTACGTAGAGCAGTCCCTTCCAAATTTCCAGAAGGCTCGGATATGCAGACAGGCTGCCTGAAGGTATCTGGGTCTCTGACACAGTGAACAGCCCACCTGTGCCCCCCGCTGTTGGAGTCTGCCTTCTGCCCTGCTGACCACTAGGCAGAGTCCTGGACCTCAGAGCTACCTGGGGAGGGTCCAGGCGGGCAGGGTGTGGGTCGGGGGCCCCGGGGCACTCAGACCTCAGCAGTCCCGCCTCAGGGTGTGCTGGGAAAGGGCCTCACCATGTTGGTGCCTTCTTCATCCGAGAGGCGCTGCTGTAGGTCAAACCAGAGTGTCTGAAATAATGAAGCACAAAGCGATGCCTGGGATGAGGCCGCCTCCCCCAGGGAGGCCTCCGGGATCCCCACGAGGACACGGGAGCCCTTGGGGACACCATGGAGCCGCAGCCGCCCTGCCCGGTGTGCCAGGGTGTCCCAGGCCAGCCTTGCAGGACCAGGCCATCTACCTCCTGTGTACAGTGCTGCCTCACAGGGTCCCCAGAAGCCAGGGCTGGGAGACCAACCGCGGGGAGTGGCAGCGAGCCCCTCTGGCCTCTGGGGACACCAAGAGAGACCAAGCTGGCCACTGCAGAGAGGAGAGGAGAAGCTCACGTTCTGTTGGGGGGTTTGGGGAGAGGCGTCAACGAGGACTCGGGGGCCCCAATTGAGGACGCTAGCTCCCTGCCACAGCTGCTGATGGCAGCTCTGGAATTCCTAACCTACAAACCGCCCCATCTTAACCCCTGGCCCCCCAAGAATGCAACGAAGGCAGTGGCCGGGATGGGCCAGCCTGTACTCTGGCCTCCACCAAGGCCTGAACCAAAGGGCTTATAAATACATCCCATTTAATTTCCCAGACTTCCAGAAACAAGTACAGCCTCCCTGTAGGCTCCAGCAGAGCAGGGTGTCTGTCTCTGCGTGTCACCTGTACCTGGGGCCCAGCATCATCATACAACAGAGTCCCAGGCTCTGAGGACCACAAGAGCCGGTCCAGAGTCAGAGCCTGGCGTCTTCCTCCGACACTCAGAACCGAGACCCCACGTCTTAGCTGGGCGTGTCCACACGTGGGGCTTCTTTGCACGTGCCCGCCCATCTCGCGAGAGCTGTCACTATCGCGCGTGTGTGGGTGTGCACGCACCCAAGGGCTTAGGAGTTAAGGAAAACAGCTGAACAAGGGGCCTTTTCACCTTCACTCTGGACTGGGGTGGGACCCTGCAGAGCTGGTCCTGGACAGGGTGCCACCTGATCCAGGATGCCCAGCAGAACTGCCCAAATGGGGAAGGGGTGTGGTGTCCAGCTCTTCAGTCACACACAAATGCCTCTGGAGGGCAGGGGCCACCCCAGGCTCCCCAAGGCTTCTCTACCCGAGGGTCAGGAGACGTCCCGCACAGATCCCCCAATCTGCTACCCAGGGCCTCCGGCCTCCCCGTGGGCGGTGCCTGGAGCCAGTCAAGCCCTGGTTGGCCCCTGCTCAAGGCCAAGGCCAACCACAGACCTGGGATGAGGGAAGCGGCCCACCCCATCTCCAGGACGCTCAGGTGCTCCATGGTTACCAGCCAGCCTGGTTGTTAGGGCGACCAGGGCGCTAAAAATAAGCTTCAAAGAGCTTCCCTCCAGAGGCCCCCCGCCGAGTTGTTATGACAACGGGGCCGCGGGGTCCCAGCTCCCACCCAGGCAGGCGGGCGTGGGATCCCACTCTGGTCCAGCCCTGCAGCCTGGCTCCAGCCTCCTCCTCCAGGTCTCCCTCGGGTCAGGGGCTGCTGCCCTTGGGTGGGGAGCTCCCCCCACGAATCCTTCGGAAACCCTAAAACCATTCAAGTACTAATGCCCTTTGAAAAGATGTGAAAAAAATATATAGAAAAGTAGGAGAAATGTCACCTCGCCACTCAGCTCAGAGAGGCCCAGCGCGGGGTTTCTGGAGGTGCGTGGGGGAGGGCGTGTGCCTGTGCGAGGCTGGTGGTAACCAAATGTCTAATTGCTGGGGCTGCTAATATGAAATGCTAACTAGGACGCTCTGCCGCACGCTGCTGAGACATCGTACACCATCTTCACACCCTTGAGAGGGGCCCACTCTCCTGATGACCTCTCCCGAGGAGGAATCCGAGGCTCGGAGCGGGTAGGCCACGGGCCCGTCCACACAGCTGGCCCGTGACAAAGCCGGGATTCATGGGCCTTACACCGGAGCCCTCCGCCCCCAAGCCCTACGGCGACTGCTCTCTCTGGTCCTCCAAAAGGTCACAGGATGAGGATGCTACAGTCACAAACCCTTCCTTGGACACGTGACGGTGCAGCGGCCGTTCCTCCTCCTCTTATCTGCCCTATAGTTCTTAACCGTATCTCCCGCTGCCAGCGTCCTGCTCTGTCCTGAGCCAGCATTCCCTCCCATGTCCCTGCCTCCTGGTGCTCAGTCCACCCCGCCTCGGCACGAAGCCCCCGCTACCGGGACGTGCCCAGGCAGCCCAGGCCCCTGCGGACCCCTCTGCTCCTCTGACCCCACTGCCCACCCTGAAGACAGAGTCCCACCCTTGGCCTTTCTGCACACAGCACCCCACCTGGACGAGGCCCTTTGAGGCCCCTGGCCACCCTGCCTCCGGCCTCAGCCCGAGCCTCGCTCTACACCCCTGCTGTGTGGGTGTGGGGTGCCGGGGGAAGACCCCAGGCATGGCGGCGCCTGGAGGCTCACCTTGCTCTCCAGCCTTCCAATCAGCTCCGCCAGCCGGCTGATACAGGCTTCCAGACCCTCCTCCTTCGAGTCCCCAGTGGCTGGGAAGGAGAACAGGTACCCTGTTGGTGCCCATTGGTGGGCAGGGCCAGGCTGAGGGGGAGGGGAGGACCCAGCGCTGGCCCGCCCGGCAGGGGCCCAGGACCCCGGCACACCCCCACCCACAGCCACGGTTCTCACCAGGCGGAAGGCTCTTGCCTTGTTCCACAGTCACCAGCTTGTGGTTGGGGGCGTAGGGAGGAGTGGGGCTTCCGTACCAGGTGCCCACGCTGCCGCTGGGGCTGGCTTTGCCCTGGTTCTGTCTGCAGCGGGGTGGGGAACACAGACAAGGACCGCGCTCAGCAGCTCCCGTGGGTGCTGGCAGGCTGCGGCACGCACCGAACCTGCCCTGTGGGCCCCCGGCTCCTTAGGGAGGGCTACGTGGCACTCATTTTTTTTTTTTTTTTGGAGGGGGAGCCACTGGGGATCGATCCCAGGGGCATTCCATCTTCAAGTTGTACCCCCAGCCCTAGTTTGAAACAGGGTCTCGCTAAGTTGTTGAGGCCAGCGTCAAGCCTGTGATCCTCCTGTCCCAGCCTCCTAAGCACTGGGATGACAGGCGTGTGCCACCGTGCCTGGCTGTGGTTCTCATTTTGAGAGAGCAAGAAAAAAGACCCAAAAAACTAACGGCTGCATCTGCACGCGGCAGGCCTCTGGCTCTGGGGACCACCAAACGCTCATGGGAGGGGAGCCAGGAAACACCGCAGGTGGGCACGCGGTGGGCCAGGGCCCGCGGGGACACGGGAAGCGTGTGCTCGAGCAAGGTGCCTGTGCGCGTGGTCCCACCCCTGTCTCTGAGCATCGCTGCCTGGGCACATTCTGGAATATGTCTCCCGGGGACTTTGGAAGCGCAGTCCCCAGAGGCGGGGAGAGACTGGCAGAGCCTTTGAGGTGTCAATCACGCCATCTCTACAGAGCAGCAGCCAATTAAATGTGTCCCTCAGACCATGAAAGGCTGCGCAGGAGCCCCCCAGGGAGCAGGGCAGGAACACAACACACAATACCCCTGGGGGGCCAGGGAAGCAGAATGGCCCAAGGGAACCTGGGGCTGGGATCTGGGGCAGCTGGAGGCGGGGGTGTGGAGCAGCGCCCCTCCCATCCGACACGCTGCCCCTCCTCCCACGTCCAAAGTAAGGTCCGATGCGGGGGTGGCCACTGACGTCGGGCGTGGCGGGGAGGGGGGGAACAGGCAGAGCGTGGAGAAGCAGCTCCGAGAATCACACAATGATCCTGCCCATCTGTGGCAGGATCAAAAGGGGCGAGTTTTTGATCAAGATGGGCATAAGAACAGAAACAAAGGAAATCTAAGTGCCAGCTGGGGACTCTCTCCATCACACGGCTGGGCATGGACGCAGAGCTCTGGATTCGGCCCCACGTGCTCAGAGCAAACATTTGCTGGGAAGGAACCATGTCAGGGGGCCGCCTTCATGGTCACGTCTGACTGGGCCCTGCAGCCAGCCGAGGTCCTGGCTGGGCTGCCCCGGGACTCCAGGCCCAGGCGGTGCAGAGAACTCAAGGCCCCAGGAGGGCGTGCGGGTCCTGGCCCATCGCATGCACACCTGCTGTGCTTTCCCGGCTCCCTTCCCACGGAGCCTTGGTGGTCCCCAGAGCCTGTTTTGAGCCCTGCTGCGTGCAGACACAGCGCTAAGTTGTGTGCGCGGCTGTGGCCAGCTGCGCCTATGTGCCACTGTGTGTGGGGCGAGAGGTGCGTTGGGATGCGTTGGGACGGGAGATGGGCACCTGTGGCCCCTGTGAAGGTCACAGGTGCTAAGGTCAAGGTTACAGCAGGTGATATAGCTTTACCAAGGAGCGTAAGCACATACTATTTCCTAAACTAATTTCCACTTTTAAAACAGTATCTTTCCGGGCGTGGTGGCACACGCTTGTAATCCCCGCGCTTGGGAGGCAGAGACAGGAGGATCGCGCAGATTCAAGGCCAGTCTCTCTGGCTTAAGAGACCCTGTTTCCAAATAAAAATATAAAAATAGGTCTGCGAGTATAGCCTGGAGGTAGAAGGGCTTCCAGGAACCCCAGTACCACCAAAAACCCCCACAAAAAACAGAAAACAAAAAAGCAAAAAAAAAAACCCCACAAACAAAACAAACAAAAACAGTATCTTTACTCTGTGTGTGCAGGGCCCGCATATCTGCACACCAGGCACACTTAAAAGAGTATCCTGATCCCATTTGATCCTCAGGAGGACAGAGGAGCCAGGTATAGAACTGTCTCCACGTCCCAGCTGGAGAGGCTCAGGCAGAGAGATGCAGCTACTCGGCCAGGATCACCCAGCTCCCAGGCACTGAGCCCTGCGGGGTCCCGGGACGCACCGGATCTGGCTGGTCTGCTCTTCGATGGCCTCCACCGCGCTCTCCACGGAGCTGAGCAGCGACTGGATCTGATTGGCCGTCTCCTTCAGGAGGAAGCGGGTCACGAACTGGTCCACGTTGCTCCCTCCCTCGTACACCTGTGCGGGGAGGGCGGGTATGGAGAGGACAGAGAATGGATGTGGGGTCCGGCATGGGTCAGCAAGGACTCCACTGCCTCCTCACCTCGGAGGCTGCAGAGGAGCTAATTCAGGTGCCACAAGTTCTGAGACGAGGGTTTGAACCCCTGGCTTCACCACTTACCAGCCCGGTGACCTCTCCAAGCATGAAGGGATCACTGTACCCTGGTGAGGACTCAATGACAAAGGTATGTGTGACGCTCACACTGTGCCTGCCACAGAGCTAACAGGAAGTGGTGGCTGCTATGAGGAAGACGATGGTGGTGATGGTGATGGAAGTATCAATGGTGGTGATGGTGATGATTATGGTGATGATGGTGGTGATGGTAGTGATGGTGTTAATGATGGTACTGATAACGATGGTGATGGAAATGGAAGTTGTGATGATGATGATGGTGGTCATACCGGTGAAGATGGAAGTCATGATGGTGGTGGTGATGATGGTGATGGAGACAGAAGTCATGATGATGATGATGATGATGATGATGGTGGTGGTGGTCATACTGATGACGGTGGTGATGATGATGGTGATGGAGACAAGTCATGATGATGATGGTGGTGGTGGTGGTGGTGGTCATACTGATGAAGATGGAAGTCATGATGGTGGTGGTGATGGTGTTAATGATGGTAGTGTTAACAATGGTGATGGAAATGGAAGTTGTGATGATGATGATGATGGTATTGGTGATGGTGGTCATATGATAGAGATGGAAATTGTGATTGTGATAATGATGATGGTGGTGATAATGGTGGTGGTGATGGTGATGGAGAGGGAAGTCGTGATGATAGTGATGATGATGGTGATGATGATGATGATGGTGAAGAGGGAAGTCGTGATGGTGGTGATGATGGTGGTGGTGGTGATTATGGTGATAATGATAATTATGGAGAGGGAAGTTGTGATGGTGATGATGGTGAAGATGATGATGGTGGTGGTGATGATGGTGGTGGTAGTGATAATGATGGTGATGGAGAGGGAAGTCAAGATGGTGATGATGATGGTGGTGGTGATGATGGTGATAATGATGATGATGGAGAGGGAAGTCGTGATGGTGGTGATGATGGTGGTGGTGGTGATGGTGGTGGTGGTGGTGATAATGGTGGTGATGGAGAGGGAAGTTGTGATGGTGATGATGATGGTGGTGGTGATGATGGTGATAATGATGATGGAGAGGGAAGTCGTGATGGTGATTGTGATGATGATGATGGTGATGGTGGTCATATTGATGGAGATGGAAGTCGCGATGGTGGTGATAATGATGGTGATGGAGAGGGAAGTCGCGATGGTGATTGTGATGATGATGATGGTGGTGGCTGATGACAGTGGGAGTGGTCGCCCCAGCAATGATTAGTGGTAATACTTTCACTGCTGTAACGTGGAGCTAATTAGGGAGGATGCTGTCGCACCCTCTGCCCCTTCCTTCCTCCTCCACAGACAACCGTCTGGACCCCTGGGACTTTAAACTGCTACAGAGAAAAGTGACAGCAGGAGTCAGTAGCTGAGAAGGTTAAGCTGGCCTCCCCCCAAAAGTGCCTGCGGCTCAGTCCTCGGGAGCAGGAAAGGGGAGCTGGAGGAAGAGGGAGGCCAGTCCACACCAGCAGGAGGGAACTCTGGGAAAGGATGGAGAGGAGCTTCCTGCAAATGTTACAGTCAAAAGACTCTGGGATGGATATTTCTCAGATTTTTTTTTTTTTTTTTTTTTGGCTATGAAAGGCTTCACAATAGATAGAAGAAGATTCAGTGTATCCAGGTCACTTGAGGTAAACTGACAATGCAGATCATGGGGCAGGGGTGGAGACAGGGATGGGGCAGGTTGTAGGCCTTCAGCCCCGAGCCATGTCCTGGCGCCCACGAGACCCTGGCTTCCCAGGCCACCTGCCCCAGGCACCTTGGAATTCTGCCCAGTCCTTAGCAGAGGAAAACAGGACTCTCAAGGAAAGCAAATTAAACCATCCATCACTCTGACTGGGAATTAATTAGTAATAATTGAACAGTGGGAACATGGCTGAGAGACAGAGAGGCTGGGGAAGGAGGCGGGGGCGGGGAGCCGAGAACGAGGCGTGGGGGTGGACATCTTGGGCCAGCGGCTGGCCAGGGCAGACCTGCTAGAGAAACACTCTCTGCCAAAGGTGTGTCAGGCCCTGGCATCCTGACGGATGGCAACAATCGAGCGCCCTTCCTGGCCGACAGCTGGGGCCACACTCGACCCGGCGATCAATAGACTTCAGGCAAATGAATGGCTGAAAGCCCACGAGGAGACCTAACTTGGTAAGAAAAATGTACACACAGAGAAAAAGGCAGCTAGAAAGTGAAGGGGCAGGAAAACAAGCAGGTGTGCTCCAAGCGTGAAGCCTGGTGGTAGATGATGAGGTCGGGTTTGGGGGAATTCAAAGTGAAGACCAAGAGTCTGCAGATTTCTCTGCGGCCACGGTGAACCGATGCGTCAGCCAGGAGCCCTGCCCCACGGGCTCCAGCGGGAAGGCACAGACCTGGAGATCCTGTGTCCTGTTTTTGCAGAACAGGGGGATGCTCAGAAATCTGCCAGTCTAGGAAACTGGCCACACGAGCATCTTTTCTGCAAGGATGCTTAAGAAACTCTCTTACGACCATCTAGGCTTGAACTGCAGGAAAAAATAAAGATAAAAATAAAACCCTGAATAGGGAAGTTATGAATGGAAATCATGGTGATCCATTGCTCAAATTAAACGTTAAGGTTCCAAAGATCCAGAAATAAAAATTAAACCAATAGTTTAATCCCAATGATGTTAGATTAAGTCAATGCATGATAAATAGCTCCACATCTCAAAATTACTTTATTCCCCAAGAAAACATGTGGTTTTTAATAGCTAAGTATGAAAGCAGGGTTAAGATTGTTAATAAACTGGGTGCAGTGGCAAGCTCCTGTGATCCCAATACTTGGAAGGCTGAGACAGGAGGATCGCAGGTTTGTGGCCAGCCTCAGCCACTTAGTGGAGCCCTTTGTCTCACACACAAAAAGGGGCACAAACGTAATAAACTGACATGTCGGGATGCTGGGATTTGAGGTGATGTGAAATTTTCTGTATAATATATATATTTATATATAAATATTTATATAATATATACCATTTATATAGTAAAGATAGAACAAAAGTCTATATGCATCAAACCACACGGCCAAAAAGAAAAAAGGAAAAACATTAGAAATGCAAAGATCAAATAGCAAAATACAACTCAGTGTGAGAATTTAACGCCCCACTGTCCCACAGGACACATAAAGTGGCTGGTGATGAACAGGAACGCAGAGGGGTCGTCAGGGAAAATGGTGACAGTCCTTGAAATGGGAAAAGAAAGATTCTGGGTTTCTTTCCTAGTGTACTTTTCTGGATTATTTAAATCCTTATTTTGAAGCTACTTTAAAAACTCTGTAAATGGCCAGGCGTGGTGGGCACGCTTGTCATCCCGGCATTCGGGAGGCTGAGACTGGAGGATCGTGGTTCGCGGACAGCCTCAGCTACTTAGTGAGGCCCTCTGCAACTCAGTGAGACCCTGTTTCAAAATAAAGAATAAAAAATAGGGTAGGGGGTGTAGCTCAGAGGTAGAGTGCCCCTGGGTTCCATCCCCATCCCCCCAAAAAAAAAAAACTCTGTAAGATGTAGAAAACTTAAAATAATGCGGTATCCTCATCCACAGAATTGCCATGAATTTTATCTGGCAGAACATACTTAATTATTCTCTTGTTAATAGTGATTCACAAATATGTTTCAGAATTCCTCGTTGCCTACACACACACACACACACACACACTCTCTCTCTCTCTCTCTCTCGTTCTCTTTAGAGCTAGTTCTAATATCTTACTATTTCCCATATTAATAAGTTAAAGAAAATCTATGACATGGCATGTACATTTTAATATATGTAGAAAAGGCTTCATTTTTTTCATTACTAAGAATTAAACCCAGGGGCATGCTACCTCTGAGCTACAACCCCAGCCCTATTTTTTATTTTGAAACAGAATCTAAGTCGCAGAGAGCCGCATTAAGCAGCTGAAGCTGGCCCTGAACCTGCAGTCCTCCTGTCTAGTCTCCCAAGTACTAGGATTACACACTTGTGTTTTTATCTTTTATATATAAAAAAGCTGTCTTCTGGCTAGCCGTGACAGCACCTAGGATAGAATGCCCCTGGCTTCAATTCCCATTGCCAGTAACTAATGCATAAATTAAATAACCTCCTTCCCTTGGCCCAAGAGTTATGGGTAAATTCGTCTTTCTGTTTTTGAATAGAAAAATGATTCTACCTTGGAGAGGCTGAACCACACAGAGGAAACATAAAAAAAAAAAAAAGCCTCACAGTTTATTCCCAAACCCTCATCCCACCTCAATTGCTGATGGCAAGATAAAGCGCCCAGCCAGGGACGGGGTCAGAGAGGAATACTGCAGTCAAGATTCAGCGCTGGGAGCTACGGATGGTTCGATATAAGCGTCTAAAAATAGATTCCACCCCATCAACAGCCTAAGTACAATCATTTGATCATTTTAGAAAAAAAAAAAACCCAAAAGGCATTTGAAAAAAATCCACTGCCACCTCCTAAGACAAAATTTAACAAAGGGAAGGCAAAAATATTTCTCCAACGGGCTGAAAGAGGATCCCAGATGAGAGCTGGTATTAATATTATAATTAGTGGAAAAATCCCAGAAGAAAGGCCCCGAGAAACAGGAGCAGAAGGAGGATGCCGCGCGTGACGTCACCACAGTGCTCTGGGATGGGGGAGCGCGTCAGAGACGCGGGGACGCGCACCAGTTCGCCACCCACGGTGCCGCGGCACACAGGAGCAAAGCTGTCCACTGTGCACCCAAGGACAGATTCAGGGTAACAACCAGCGAGCTGCCTCTCCACCACCAAAAGCCAGTTAGAAAATCCGCAAGAAGAAATGGCATTCATAAACTCGAGGGTCTCGGTCACCGCTCAGAGCCCCCGCGAGTGGTCCAGGCAGGTGGCCAAGTCCCCGAGTGCAATCTCTCAAGCTGTCCTGTGCGGCCCCAGCAGGCATCACGGGTTTCAGGACCCTGTAACCACAGACCGGCCAGCAATGCCGGCTGGGCAGTGTCCATCCCTCAGTACCCTGCTGGGGAGCAGCCCGCAGTGAGGAAGTGAAGTGGGTCCCGCTGCAGGGCTGCCCAGCGCAGGGTCACTACCCCGCACCAGCCGTCAGCCTGGGCGCCCTGCTGATCCCTGCCCATGGCTGCTTCAGGGCCGCACAGGAGACTCGACAAAAACCAACGCTTATAGTCGAGTGGCTCTTACGTGGCCTTAAATACACTTCAAAAACAGACTCAGCCGGGTTTGGTGGCGCATGCTTGTAATCCCAGCATTGGGGAGGCTGAGACTGGAGGATCCTGGTTCGCAGACAGCCTCAGCTACTACTTAGTGAGGCTCTCTGCAATTCAGTGAGACTCTGTTTCAAAATATAAAGAATTAGAAATAGGGCTGGGGGTGTGGCTCAGAGGTAGAATGCCCCTGGGTTCCATCTCCAGTACTGAAAAAAAAAATAAAATACAGAAAGACTTAAAACAGCCCACGCGGGGACCAGCCCACGACTGGTCCACACAGGTGGACAAGGCCCCGAGTGCAATCTCTCAAGCTGTTCTGTGCGGCACCAGCAGGCATCAAAGCCTGGATGGAAACCCGTGTCCGTAATGGCATCCGGGAGCGGTGAAGCCTGGGGATCAGGCCCAGGGATGTTTGGATGCGTGGCCAAGGCCTGTCCAGTCCAGGGCGGCAGTGACCCGCTAATGTGTGCAGAACTTCGGGTGGTCCTCACCTGTGCCCAGGCACACAGGAGGAACCTAATGACGGAGACCACCTGCCACCATATTTGTGTACGGGCCTGAGTTAACAGCCCCGTGGGCCAGTCCCCTCTAGGGCTGTAGGAGGGATACTCCCACTTCACAGACGGAAAAGCGAGGTGCAGGAAGGGAAGTGGCCAGCTTGGGTCCTTTATCCAGGTCTGGGACTCGCCTCATGCCCCAAACCAGACCCCGCCTGGACAGGGCCGTCCAGAGGCTGCCCCGCTCACCCCGCCACCCGGCGCCCTTGGTCAGGCTGTTCCAGAAGAGCCGGGCCAGCTGGGCCCTGGGCTTGGCGCGCCTTGCTACCGACCTTCTTGGTGTAGCCCATGGCCTTCAGGACAGAGTGGTTCAGAGTCTCCAGAGAGGCCAAGACGTCCTCGTAGTCCCCCATGTGGTCCACAAAGTAATCTGGAGGGGGGCAGAGGTCAGGGGCCACAGGGGAGCCTCCCCCCAACCCCTCCTTCAGGTCCGCCCCCATCCTGCCCTGTACCCCCTCTTGGTGGCCACATAACCGGGCACTCACCACACAGCTCCTTGGTGTCCACGTGGCTGGAGGGAGAGAGGAGGGCGGGAGGGTCAGCAGGCCGGCCTCTGCCCACTCTCTCCACCCCCCGCCCAGGTCAGAGAGGAGGGGTGGCGGGGCTTCTGTCTCCCTTTTCTGCCCTCCCTGTTTTCTCTCCACAGTGGAGAAGGATCCATCCTTTCTTTGGGGAGGAGGCTGAGTCCAAGACTGTCACCCACAAGGGCGCAGGTGCACACCGCAGCCTCGAGATAGATGCTGTGGTGAAGCAGGCGGGGCAGGGGCTGCGGACCTGGGCTTCCCGGGGGCTGCGCAGGGGCTGGGGACCTGGGCTTCCGGCTGCCCCACCTGTGGGTGCCGGGGGAGGGGAGCCAGGCTCAGTGCTGTCCTCTGGGCAGGCGGCCTCTGCGGCCTTGCACTGAGCTAATGCTGGGCTGGGAGGCCATGTGCTGTCCCGGGCTCCCTCCAATTTCCGCTGCACATTCCACACTCTGACAAGCCCTGCAGAAACCTGCCCTGCGATTCTGCCTAAAGTAGCCTGTCTTTTTATTTTTATTTTCTGTGGCACTGGAAATGGAACCCAGGGGCATTCTACCTCTGAGCTACACTCCGGCCCTATTTTTATTCTTTCTTTTGAAACAGGGTCTCACTAAGTTGCTGAGAGCCTAAGTAGCTGAGGCTGGCTTCGAACCTGTGCGATCCTCCTGTCTCAGCCTCTCAAGCGCTGGGATAACAAGTGTGCGCTACCACGCCCCATTTCTGAGTTCTGACCTTCTATCAAGAGATGCCAGCCCGCACCCCAACCCTAGTCTCTCATGGGCAAACTCTCAGACCAGTACCTCCTCCTGCCCCGCCCAGCTGGCTGGACACAAAGGGCATTGCAGGAAATGGATACCTGAGGGGCTGCCTGCTGAGGCCTCTGTAAGGAGCCCCAGGAGGCTGCGGGCACTGCGCAGCCTCCATCTGGCTCCAGAGAGCCATCCCTACAAAGCAGCCTTCCTCGCAAGCCCCTTGCCCAAACCACCCAGGAAACTCAGTCCCATCTCTGGTCTAGGCCATCCTCAAGACCATCTTGGGGTCGACTGCTTAGCCAGTTGACCGCAAGCAGCCCCCAGGAGCTGGGGTCTCCACACGAGCAGACCCAGGGAAGGGAATATCAAGGGAAGGATGGGCGCTGAGGCTGGGGGTGGGGGGTGAGCCTGTGCTTTCTCTGGGCTTGGGGACACGAAGGAAGGGGAGGACCCTGGCCGGGCTGGAGGAAGGTTCAGCAGCTATGGGGTAGCAGTGGGTGAAGGCTAGGGCCGGGATTGCTATTAGTTTAGGTTAGGATGGAGGTCCGCATCAAGGTGAGGCTGGACTTGGAGGTCAGTGCTGGGACGGGAGAGGCTTTGGGCTTAGCTGGGGTCAGGACTGGGTGGAGTGAACAGGGCCAGGTCCCTGTCAACTTCCCTCTTGTTTGTTTTTTGTTTATCTATTTATTTTTGCAGAACTGGGAATTGGACCCCAGGGGCATACTACCTCTGAGCTACATCTCCAGTTCTATATTTTTTTAATTATTTATTTTGAAACAGAGCCTCACTAAGTTGTAGAGGGCCTAAGTTGCTGAGGCGGGCTGTGAACCTGCGATCCTCCTGTCTTAGCCTCCCAGGTGCTGGGATTACAATTGGGCGCCCCCACCCCAGGCTCTCAACTTCCCTTTTATCTGAGGTACTGGGGATTGAACTCAGGGGCATTCTTCCTCTGAGCTACTCCCTCAGCTTTAATTAATTAATTAATTAATTTTTGCAGTACTGGGGATGGAACCCAGGGGCATTCTATCTCTGAGCTACACCCCCAGTTCTATTTTTTTTTATTCTTTATTTTGAAACAGAGCCTCACTAAGTTGTAGAGGGCCTCAATAAGTAGCTGAGGCTGTCCATGAACCGGGATCCTATGGTGTCTGCCTCCAGAATGCTGGGATTGCAAGGTGCACCATCACGCCCGGCTTTATTTTATTTTATTTTTTAAATTTCAAAACAGGGTCTTACTAAGTTGTAGAGGCTTCACTAAAATTGCTAGGCTGGCCCTGAACCTGCGACCCTCCAGTCTCAGCTTTCCAAGTACTGGGATTACGAGCGTGCGCCACCACGCCTGACTTTTTTAAAATTTATTTTATTTTGAAACAGGGTCTTGCCAAGTTGCTGAGGCTGCCTCAGGCTCCCAGGTGCTGGGATCACAAATGTGTGCCACATGCCTGGCACCTTCCCTTCTTTATTAACCTGTGTAAACCAGGCAAAATCAAGGATTTCTCCTTACCTAGCTATATTGCTCAGGAAAGACCAATTCTAAGACAGTAGTCAAAGGGGTGTCGACCTGTCTGTTCCCCACACCACCCGGGAGTGCAGGCCAAACAGACCTGACTTCTGGTTTAGCAAGTGGGGGCGATGGCAGGCCCTGACCGCTACGGGAACCGGGCAGTGGAGCCGTGCTCCGGGGCCAGCAGCAAGGGGCCCCGGCCGCCCAGCGGGGCAGGCTCACTTGGTGTTGTCGGAGTCAATGGTGTGGAAGAGGTCCTCCAGCTCCTTCTCGTTAAGGACGCCATCCGAGAAGAAGAGCTGGAACTCCTCCAGGGACAGTTTCCCGTCGTCTGCGAGGCAGAGGGACAGGAAAGCGCCAGCGTCAACAAAGACTGGGAGCCAGGCAGCCCCCCACCAGAGACCCTCCAGCCCTGAGCCCTGCCGCGCCCACCCCAACCTCAGGGCCGACTGCCCTCTGCCCCACCCTGCCCGGCTGCTGAGTCACCCGCTGGACTCGAGCACCACGATTCACTCAGTGCCTTCACAACTCAGCAGACTCCTGAGAATCCTCAGGCCTACAGATGTACACTAGTGGCCTTGCTGGGACGCCTCACACGACTTCAATGAGCGGGGAGCCACTGATCCCTGTCAAGCATCTCCCCCACCCCGTGCCCCCATGACCACCTGCGGGCAGGTGGGCGCTACCTGGGAGCCCCATCTTGGGAACTGAAACTCACTTTATATTTTTTCGTTCTTTTTCTTTTTTTTATTTCTTTTTTTGTGGTACTGGGGATGGAACCCATGGGCTTTCTACTTCCGAGCGACACCCCTAGCCCTATTTTTTTATTTTTTATTTTTTTATTTTTGTGTGTGTGTGGTACTGGGGTTCCTGGAAGCCCTTCTACCTCCGGGCTACACTCCCAGACCTATTTTGTACTTTTTAAAATTTGGAAACAGGTTCTCTTAAGCCAGCGCAGCTGGCTTCAAACCTGCGCGATCCTCCTGTCTCCGCCTCCCAAGCGCGGGGATTACAAGCGTGCGCCATCACACCCGGCTTTATTCTTTATTTCGAAACAGGGTCTCACTGAGTTGCAAAGGGTCTCACTAAGTAGTAGCTGAGGCTGGCCGCGAACCGTGATCCTCCTGTCTCAGCCTCCTGAATGCTGGGATTACAATGTACACCACCATGCCTGGCTCAAAGCCACTGTTTAACCCTGCAGGCCCCAAGTTCTGCCTCTGCTCCCAGCACCTCTGCCAGGGATGGAAGGAGGGCAGGAGCAGGAGCCCAGGAGGGAGGCATCAGCAGGACCGAGCCGAGGACTACCAACTCAGCCCTGAAGTCCAAGAAGCCCAGTTGGGCTCTCTGCTCTGGGACAGGAGACTTTCCCGCTTCTGGGCAGAGCCCCAGCGCCACACAGATATGCCGAGCCCCTTGCCGTTTAACTTTTTTACACTGTGACGTAGGTACCCCCAAGTCACAGAGGGGTAAACTAAGGCACAAACCCAGGTTCCACAGCTGCAGCTGAAGCCCCGACTCTGTGGTTTCCAGGTCCTGCCCCTCAGCCCACCCCAGGCCAGGGTCTTGTGGAGAGGGAGGCCTCCATGTACCCAGCGTGCAGCAGGAGCTAGCATGGAGCCCCACTCTTTTTGAGGGACACAGCAGTTGCTGGGATGTACAGAGAGGCTGAGGCCTGGCCTAGACCTTGGACCTGTGCTGTTTCGCACCGGCTGGGCTCTGTGGGCACCGCAGGGCGTCCCAGCACCAGCCTCCCGCGGGCCACCTACATCTCTTCCGTAAGCTCTGGCACTTCGGTCCCCTCTGCGCCCAGGGAGAACAGACAGACAGAGGCTGGCAGGCCCCCTGGTTACAAAGCCTCCTCAGCTGACATTTACCTTGAATATCAACCGCAGGCCTAACGAACTCGTATCAGTTAATGAGGCGAAGACGCCTCCACCTGCACCCCCACCCGTCCAATTAGACCACTAGGCGGGGTCAGTACCTCAGCCTCCACCACGGCCGCTGCAGGCCTGTTAAGAGCGGTGTCTCCACTAATGAGCCGAGCTCAGCCTGCAGCAAGGGCTTTTGGGGCATCAGGAGCCCGCCACTGGAGTCCGCACCACTCAAGGGCGAGGCTGGCCGGCCAAGCTGGTCTCTGCTGAGGGCACCCCCAGCCTCACCAGCCCGGATCCTGGCTGCTGCGATGCCACTGCCCAGGCCTCCCTTGACCCGCAGCTGGGGTCGGGGTGGAGGCCACAACCCAGCTCCCACTCCACTGGGCCCTCTCCGGGGATGCCATGGGTGTTCAGCGCCACCACGCAGGCCTCATGTGTCTAGAGCCACAGCTACACCCACTCTGCACGCACACCTCTCCCACGCCCACACCGTGTTTTTAACCTGTGTTGAATCAGAGCCCCACCTGCACCCTGCCCACCTAAAGAACACCATCTGCCTGCCCCACGCCTGGCTGTCATCTCAGAGCTGCAAGTGGGCGGAGCTGCAGAGGCTGGCCTGCCGGGTGGGGGCCCAGCCTCCCCGCCCTAGACCCCTAGCGTGACAGGGACCCTGACAACCCCCCCCCCACGGCGTGCAGCGGTGACTGGAAGACTGAGGGCCGGGGAGGAGCCGCCCGGCCTTATGGGGGCAGGAAGGATTCTGGGGATGAGGGCCAGGACACCACCCACACACTGCCAGGGCTCCTGCAGAAAGACCAGCGACTGGATGCAGGGCCGTGGGCCACAGGGGCACCGCCTCCCCTCGGGCACCGGCCCAAGTGCTATGAACATTTTTCAGTACCAGTCTCCCCGACATCCCCTCTCCCTCCTCCACAGGGAAGGACCGCTGAGGGTCCTTTGCCCCAAGAGGGGGCACAGCACCCAGGGATGGGTCAGGGAAGAGATCCAGGGGACCTGTGTCCCTCAATGTGCACCCCATTAGAAACTCCAGGATGGGAAGGGGTGCTGGGGACGAGGCCACAGCTGCCATCTGGACTTAAGCCATGCGGGAGGAACCAGACCCCCCGCCCAGGTGACAGGCAACTTCCTGTCTCCCTCGGTTTCCTCACTGGGGGAACAGAGAGCTCCCCGATTCTCCCTGGAAATGCTCAGCCCCGCCGGGCGTGGTGGCGCGTGCTTGTAATCCCAGCATCTGGGAGGCTGAAACCGGAGGATCACAGGTTCGAGAACAGCCTCAGCAACTACTTAGTGAGGCCCTTTGCAACTCAGTGAGACCCTGTTTCAAAATAAAGAATTAAAAAATAGATCTGGGGGCGTAGCTCAGGGGTAGAATGCCCCTGGGTCCATCCCCAGTACCGGAAAAAAAAAAATGCTCAGCGCCCACTTTTCTTCCCTGGCTTTTCCCAGAAGCCCAGGGCAACAGACAGGGTAAGTGTTATCACTCCAGTTTACAGATGGGGAAGCCGAGGCCCAGGGAGCAGCAGGGTCTTGGCCAAAGTTGGCAGAGAGAGGCTGGGAGCCAGATCCTAAAACCTGAAGAGTCAGTAAGGTGCCCCCCCCCCCCAGGCTGGAAAGGGCCCCTCCTCCTTCCCACACAAGCCCCGCCCCCTGGGGTGGAGCCTCTGGCGATGTCCAAAAGGGAGGCCGCCTGGGTCACACAGGCGCTGCTCACCCGCTTGTGGTGTGAGAGCTTCCAGGAAAGGGCTGAGGTCTGCGAGGCAGCCGTGACCTCCTTTACCAGTCACTTAACCTGACTGGTTAGGGCTTGGAGTAAGGCTGGGGCTTCCAGTCAAGGGCGGCCTCTGGGCCCAGCGGGATGCCTGGTGCCCCATAAAGGCTGCCAGGGACAGCCTGAGGGGCCCAGGCACCCATCCACAAAATGCTCGCAGCACCCCTACTAGGTAGGAACTATTAGCTGGCCATTCTGCAGCCAAGGAGACGGGCACAGAGCAACAGCAAGGCGCCTGGCCCCAGAGCCTCGTGCTTTAACCTCCAGGATCAAGGCTGTCCGTGCCATGCACCCTGACTCCATCCTAGAACACCGGACGGAGGGAGCCGGGCCCTCACTCAGTGGGCGGCCCGGAGGTAACTTACCATTTTTGTCCGCACGTCGGAAAATCTGCAGAGAAGAGAGGCAGAGTCAGCCCGGGCTGGCGAGAGGCCGCGCCCCCAACCGCTCTGGCCAACCCCAAGAACCCTCCCTGGGAGCCCGCCTTGCCCAGGGAGCCTGGGTTCCAGGGGCGGGGCGGGAGGGACATCCTCGAAAGGAAGCAGCTGCCCCCTCCCTCTGCTCTACACACATACTCACGCCGTGCACGCTCAGGACACCCACACACGTCCCTGCAGGTGTGCGTCCAGCGCCCCAGGGGGAATTGCAGGCTTTACCGCCGCTCCTCTCAGAACCCCCCCCCGGGGGGGGGGCTCCTCCAGGGAGGCTGGGTTCAGTGTGGAGATGCCCTCCAGGCCTGGCAAGAGGCCAGTCACAGCAGGATGGCTTCATCCGGGCGGGGAGGGGGTGAAGGCAGGGGCCCAGAGCCCCAGCCACTCATCCCTCTTGGCTCACTCACAGTCCCCTTTTAAGGTGCGGGTGGAGGAGGGGCTGCCAGGCTAAGCCCTGGCAATCCCCAGGCTTCGCCAAGCCCCTCAGCCTGGGCGGCACCCCAGCGAGATCCCGCTGCTGTGGGGAGACCCGGGCAGTGTGTGCAGTCTCCATCCGTCAACTAGAAACGCGTCACTCCCGTGAGGCTGCAACAGGTGGGCTCTCCTGGGCCTGGGGGCTCCCACTTCCATCCAACCAGACCCTCAGGGAGCTGAGGACTCCGGAGCCCCATCCTGGTGCAAATGGCTAAATGCCTTTTTTATTTTTGATGTGGGATATATTGAACCCAGGAACATTTTACCTATGGACGAAACCCTCTGCCTTATTTTATTTTGAAACAGGGTCTCACTAAGTTGCTGAGGCTGGCTTTCAGTTTGCAGTCCTGTCTCGGCCCCTTGAGTACTGGGATTACAGGTGTGTCCGGCCCTAGAATTATTTTAGCCAGGAAGAAACGGAGGCCCAGGGAGGGCTGGTGACTTGCCCCAGCTCTGGCTCTGGGGGAGGGGGCTGTTCTTGTAGACCCCAGGGGGCCCCCCTCTGACCATTCAGTCCAGGTGGGGCAAAGGGCAGAGGCCCCTCTCCACCCTGCGCACAAGGGGCTCGCAGGCCCTGCATTGTGAGCCTGGAGCGGAGCTGCCCTCGGGAGGCTCCTCAGTGCAGCCCCTGCCTGGGCAGGGTTCTGGGGGCAGCCTGGGCACCCCCAGGTTCCCTTGAGGCCCGAGTCTTAGCAACTGAGTAGAGCAAGCAAATATCACCAGGGGGTCAGGTCACCCTCCTGGCTCCTCACCCAAGACACTGTGGGAGATGCAAGCTCCCAGCCCTCACCCTGCCGGAGGGGTGCAGGGGGACCTGCTCCCTGGCCCAGCCCTGCTGGGGTCCCGAGTGTGAGTGAGTGTGTGTGTGTGTGTGTGTGTGTGTGTGTGTGTGTGTGTGTGTCTGGAGCTCCAGAGCCCAGCCCCTGCTTGCCAGCCCTACCTAGTGGGTCTGGGATGCAAGAGGAAAAACCACCCGGAGATGACAGGGATCCCTGTTTTCTGGGATGTGTGATACACACATGTCTACGCACACACGCTCACAGGAACACACCCACAACTCTCTCAGAAACGCGGCCCACGCAGAGACCCCCAGGCACACAGGACCCTCCCTGGGGCTGCACCCACCGGGCACTGCGCCTCCACTGCCCCCGCTTCTCCATGGGGAGGGCGTCTGCCCCCCCAGGTCCCCTTCGCTGGGGGAGGGCAAGGGGCTTGGGGGCGGATGGGGGACAGAGCCAGGTGGGGCGCAGAGGGTGGGGCGCGGGTGGGGGCGGGGCGGGGGAGGGGATGGAGGAGCAAGGGGCTGGGGTGGGGGGTGGGTGGGGGGCCAGAGGGGTCCAGGCTCGGGGCCTCGGCCAAGGTTCTGGCTTGGTGGAAAGGAGACCCCAAGACCGGGCGGGGAGGAGGCTTCACTTCGGGGCGGCGCGGCAGGGGTCCCGGGGAGGGGGACCGGAGCGCACAGGGTCCCGAGCGGCCAGAGATGGGAGGAACCGGGGTCGCCGGGGGTCTCGGAAAAGTATCGCTCGGGACAGGAATCCAGGAGCGAGAAGAGGGGCGGCCGGGCCGGGGGCTCCTGTCGCCGCGTTTAGAGAGGAGGTTCCGCTGGCACAATGCGGGGGGCCGGGGCTCGGGGGTCCGCGCCCCGGGAGGCGGCTTCCCGGGCAGTGGACGGGGAGGCGGGCAGGGGTCGTCCGCCGGGCGGAGACCCCCGGGGCGGAGGGGCTGGGGGCTCCGGGCAGGGGCTCCCGGGCTGCGGGCCGGGGTCCGGGGGAGGAGGCCGGTACTCACGTCCAGGATGACCGCGGTGCCCCCGCGCGGCGCGGCGGGGCCGGGGGCGTCGGGGGCGGGGGGCGCCCGGGGCTCGCCCATCCTGACGCCCACCCAGCGCAGCAGCCCGCCCAGCGCCCGGCCCTGCGGCGGCGGCTCCCGGAGCAGCCTGTGCGCGCCGGCCCTGCACAGGCGCGCCGCCCGCTCGCACATCGCGCCGCGCCCGGGAGCCGCCGACCCCCGCCCGCCGCCGCGACCCTCCCTCCCGCCCTCCGCGCCCCGCCCCGCGCCGGCCACGGGGCGCCCCGCCCGGACCCCGGCCACGTGCCCGGCCCCGCCCGCCCGCGCCGGCCGGACTGCCCGCCCGGGGGGCCGCCGAGGGCCGGGGCTCGCGGGGGTCTGCGCGCCGGGGGCGGCCCCGAAAGTGTCCCGCGGCCCCCCCGAGTCCTCCTCCCGCCCCCCGGGGCCCCCGCCCCTCCCCCGTGGCGCCGCCGCAGGGGCCGGAGCGCGGTGTCCGGCGAGCCCCGAGCGCCCTCTGCCGGCCGCGGCCCCCGCCCGGTGCCCACGCACGGCCTGGACCAGGACCCCGCCCGCTCGAGTCCGCCCACCT
Source organism: Muscardinus avellanarius (assembly GCF_963383645.1). Taxonomy (NCBI): domain Eukaryota; kingdom Metazoa; phylum Chordata; class Mammalia; order Rodentia; family Gliridae; genus Muscardinus; species Muscardinus avellanarius. The sequence goes on from NC_137796.1 coordinate 4,053,912, forward strand.
GGGGGCCCAGGCCCGAGAACCCCCCTCCCGGCCAAGGGCCGAGGAGCCCCGCTCTTGGCTTCCTGGAGTGGGTGGAGCCGGACACGAAAATCATTGCACAGATACACGGAGCCCTAAAACTGCTCTGCTGGGGCCCTGAGGGGTCCCCAGAGTCTCCCGGAGGGGCAGTTCTTATTCGGAGATTTGCATGAGAGAGGTCTGAGAGGAGAGGCAGGAAGGTGCTTTAGGCCAGATGCCGGCTCGGGCGAAGGTCCTGGGGTAGGCAGGAGCGAGGTACGAGGGGCAGAAAGGAAGCAAGCAGGAAGAGAGGAGAGGGGCCAGGCGCGGGGACCCTCCGTCCCAGACACAGCCCCGACACACGCTCCCTGCCCAGGCAGAGTCCTCAGGAGCCAGAGTGCAGGCAGACATGGGTTTTATTTGGAACCTGACTCTTGTAGGAACCCGGCCTGGATTCCTCCGGGCTGGGCGCGGGGCCCACCCTGGTGGCTTCCCCCAGCCCCAGGCCCTGGCTCGGGCCACTGCTCCCGCCTCGGTCTTGGTCTTGGTCTTGGTCTTGGTCTTGGTCTTGGTCTTGGTCTGAGCGCGGGCAAACTGTGCCCCCACGCGCTCCAGCGCCAGGGCGGCCTGGTGGCCCCCCATATCCCAGCCGGGGGAGGCCCGTCCCCTACAGGGCATCTTCCGATGAGTCCTGCGGCTGGCAGGGTTGCGATGATCTCCCTCCGTCGGGGCCTTTGCTAGGGCGGCTTCCTGGTCTCCTTCTGCTGCAGGGAGCTGGCCACGGCCAGGGCCCCGCCCTGCACGAAGCGCACAAAGTTGTCCCCGGCCAGCGGCCCCACGGCGTACAGGCCCTGCTGGTGGGTGCTCTGGTAGGTGAAGGGGTCCACGTCAATGGGGTTTCTCTTGGCACTCAAGGGCTGCTCGGGGTCGGTGGCGAGGTCGGCACCCGCCCCGGGGAGGAAGGAGAGGTCGGGGTGCGAGCCGATGAGGACCAGGACCAGGGAGACCCCGAAGACCTGGTGGCCGCCCTGTGGGTCCCGGAACACGGCCTGCCGGTCGTCCTTGAAGAGCAGCGGGGTGTGCTCCGGGAGGCTGCGGTAGCCCGCGTAGGGGCTGGGCGACAGGACGGACTGCTCACGCATCATCTGGTGGACCTTGTGGTACTCGGGGTACAGCATCTTGGGCAGCTGGCTGAACACCAGGCCGGGGTCGTCCACCCGCCGGCGGAAGGCATGGATCACCGGGATGTTGTAGTGGCGGGCGTACAGCACGGCGTCGGCCGCAGACAGCCCCGCTCCCACGATGAGCACGGGGTCGGAGGCCGGGGTGACGGTGCCCGCCCGCGTGGCCGCCTCCAGGGCCGACAGCTCGTGGTGGACGAAGGGCAGGAGCTCTCCCGGGATGCCCAGGCGCGCCGGGCTGTCGAAGGTGCCCGTGGCCAGGACCACGTTACGGGCCCACAGCGAGAAGGGCCGCCGGCTCTGGTCCTTGGCGGTCAGGAAGCCGCTCACCTGGAACAGGGGTCCGGGCTCCTGGGTCCCCGAGTTGACGACCTCAGGGCTCCCCCACTCCACGGCTGTGACCACGGCGCCGGACATGAAGTTGTGGCCCAGACCCTTCTTGCTCACATAGTCTCTGTAGTAGCAGGCAATGTCCCCGGCTGTGGCCCGGCTGTTGCGAAGACCCCTGTAGGGGATGGGAGGGGTGTCAGATTGTAGCCATTTTCGACGGCACAGGGAAAGAGTTCAAGCTGGGTGGCAGCGGGTGTGTGGCCGTGGCGGTGCCACAGGGCGGGGGCATGTCGGCTGTGGGTTTCACCCACATCGTAAGCACAAGGCTTTGCCCACAGTACGGAGTTGAGGAAGATTTGCTGAACCAACTGATGTGTGCCCTGGTGGGAATATTACTCGGCTGTGTAAAGGGACAGCTGTAAGCCCTGTGAGCGCACTGTGTGACGTGCGTGGGACGTGAGAGGGCACGCTTACAAGGGAAATTCAAGCTGTCTGCTGCTAACACGTCACTACACAATCTTTCTACGGAATCCTCAGGGACCAAGTCTTGGTATGAAAGAGTGAGTGAAGCTGGTGAGACCACGTGCCCGCAGGGAGACGACCCTGTCACAGCCCCGGGTGGGGGCACGGCTTCCCCTGCAGGGCGGCCCACCCCGTGACGGCAGGGCAGGACGCGCTGATTCAGCGTGTCTGTCCGACTGTTTCTCGGGGCAGTCAGAGCGGGGGACCAGGCGCAAGTACCCTGGAGGTGACAGAACTGGCAGGGGGTGGCCGGGTGGCCTCCTTTCCTCAGTTGTCAATATTCTGTGGTGGTTTTTAATGCAAAGTCTTTTTTTTTTTTTTTTAATTAGAAAGCTCTCCTTACTAGCTGACTTGTAGAGAGGCTTTGGGCGGGCTGGGCAGAGCGTGGGAGGCAGGGCCGGCTGGCCCTCCCAGGGGCTGGGTGTCCGGCGGGAGGCCAGGTTGGGCCAGCAGCAGGTTGAGGCAGGCAGCCCCTCCCCATCTGAGCCGTGGTTCCCTCCCTTGGGACGGCGAGCCCACCCACCTGCGTCTCTTCCTCATCCAGTCCTTGACCTGCAGGTCAGGAAGCCCCATCCACTGGCCAAGGCTCAGGGTCACCATGGAGCCCTCGATGGACTGCGGGGGGAGGGGGAGAAGGGGAGGAGTCAGGGAGCATGGAAGAATCGGGGGACCGCCCCCCGCAGCTCCAGCCCTCCCCCCACTCACGTGCCAGGCACCCCCGGGAAGGTTCCGGCCCAGGACCACGTGGGGGAGGGCGCGCTCCTTCTGGTGGGTCCAGGTGAGGACGGAGTCCATGTCGCCCCCGAAGTCGGTGTCTGGGCGCAGGAGGGTGTCGAAGAGCAGAGCCACGGGGCTGGAGCAGCGGCCCTCAAGGCCCTCGGACAGGTAGTCCAGGTCCTGGGGGAGGGCGCAGGTCAGGGGCTGCCGGGGCAGGCGGGCTCCCTGGCCCAGGGGACTGGGCCGGCGTCTCCCTGACGCCTACACTGCGGGCTGTTGGGAGCAGTCACCGTGAGGTGCCTGCGGGACCCCAAAGTCCCCGGAGCACAGACTGGACAGGGACACCCAGGGGGACTGAGAGCAGTACTAGGTCCTGCATCCCAATACCAGCGCGGTCACACGAGCTGGGGAGATGCCGCCTCTACCGGGGATGTGCCCAGAGCATCCAACGGCTGACAGTCCTGCAACCGACACCCACCCATCTCCCGGGTTTCCTAGAGTGGGGCTCTCTCCTCGGCCTGCGATACCAAGAAACCGGGGTGCAGCCCTGATCTAGCCAGAATGGGATAAGGGACGGGAAGGGTCTAGAAGGCTGGCAGTTGGCAGAGGGGTCCTGTATAAGATAAGATGGCCCGGGAGGCAGGGGGGAGAGGGAGGTCTGCCAGCCCTTGGGGTGGGCTCTGGACACGGGCCGGGCCCTTGGTTCTAGCGGCCTGGTGAGTATCAGGAAGCTTCAAGCGTCACCCCGGGGACAACCAAGACCGTCTCCAGAGGCTGCCAAGCATCTCCAGGGAGCAGGACGTCCTCTCCCTGGAAGCCGCGTGCAGCGCGTGGGGAGACAGCTTGCAGAGCATCTGCGGGCCCCAGACGCCCTGGGTTTTCTTTCTCTGGCAATTCCCTAGGCTGGTTTTGGGGGTGCCCCTGGTCTGTGACCAGCCTTGCTCTGGGCGTTCTCTGGGAAGGTGGGTCGGACCCCCGGGGGTGGGTGCCCGAGCCTCGGCCGCCCCTCCACCCACCTGGTCCAGGATGGAGACTCCCGGGGCCTCGGCGAGCTTCCTCTGCAGAAGGGGGTGCGGGTGGACGGCGTCCGACCTCACGTACGGGGTGTAGCCAGAGAGCAAGTAGGACAAGCAGATGCCCGAGGGCCCGTTGCCTGTGGGGACAGGGCAGGGTCGGCGGCGAGGCAGATGGACGGGAGCACGGCAGGGCCCGCTGTGGGTCTGGGTGAGCGTGGGCGGTGGGCAGGCCCAGCAGGCTGGCTGTGGGGCTGGCTGACTCCAGTGGGAACGGACGAGGGTCTCTCTGAGGACTAACAAGGCTGTCCTCAGGGCAGACTTTTTTCTTTTTTTGTGGGTCTGGGGATGAAGCCCAGGGGCATTCTACCTCCGAGCTATACCCCCAGCCCTATTTTTTATTCTCTATTTTGAAACAGGGCCTCACTAAGTTGCAAAGGGCCTCACTAAGTAGCTGAGGCTGTCCACCAACCGCGATCCTCCTGTCTCAGCCTCCAGAGTGCTGGGATTACAAGCGTGCACCACCAGGCCCATTCTCTCCGTTTTTATCTGTTTTCCCCCTTATCTTGTCTGGTTTAGGATGTCTTGGGATACCCTTGGGCACAGTGACACAGGGTGGCCAGTGTTGCCTTGATCGCGGCCATTTCTGGGGAGTGGGGTGCGTTTCTGTCCCAGTTTGCAGACTGAATATTGGAAGGCCTGCCACGGCCGTGCGTGCCCAGGACAGGCCAGACACAGGGTGGGGCCGGGCACCCGGGGACCTCTCAGGTCTATTCCGCCTCCCGTGTTGCGGGGAGCGCCCACGGAACGAGATCTCCTCGGTGCCAAGCACAGCCAGCAGACGTGGCTGCCCAGCTGGCCTTGCAGGGCCGCTGACCTCGGGTCCAGAGGGCACCACGCGCCACTCACCGATGATGATGGCCGCCAGGGGCTCTGAGGGGCTGGTGCCCAGCTGGTCCTTCCTCAGGGCGCACATGGCTGCAGCTGGCGGCTGGCCTGGAGGGAGAGGGAGGAAGGGTCCTGGGTCAGGGATGGGGTGGCCACTTCCAGCTACCAGGTGGCCCGTGGGCTGCACACAGGTCACCGTGTGACTCTACTTCCCCTGTGGCTCTGTGCACACCCTCCGCCCCATGGCCACCCCTTGCTGCTGTAAGCAGGGTGCGCCCTCCTCTTGGCCCTGGTCACCCGCAGCCTCCACTCTGGCCTCACCCTGCTCGCCCCTCCTGGTCCCTAAGGCAGGAGCATCTCCCAAAGCCGCTCTCCTCCCAGAAGCTTCTCTGTCCCCCTAGGGACCGTGTGCCCAGCACCTCTGTGCTGGCTGTGGCCCCCCCACACCACCGGCCCCCGAGCCTCTCCATGTAGCCTGGTGGGTTGGGGGCCATCCCGACTGCCAAGCTGGCGACCCTGGGCTCCCCTGAGCCCCGGTTTCCTCATGTACAAAATGGGAATTGCGAGCGTGCCCCGGGGCGGCTTATGGAGGGGCACAGTGCGTGGGGCACCTGCCGTGGAAAAGGACTGAGCTCAGGGTCTGCTGGGGATGGGCTGTCCCTGCAGGGGGGTCCTGCGGGCAGCTGGGAGGAGTGGGTCTGGGGACAAGGCCCTTTTCCGGAGCGCTGGCTCCCTCTGCTGGCCACAGGCACCCAACACAGGGCTGGAGGTGTAGCTCAGAGGTAGGATGCCTCTGGGTTCCATCCCCGGTACAATAATAATAATAATAATAATAATAATAATAATAATAATAATAATAATAATAATAAGGCTGGGAAGCTACTTAGTGAGGCCCTTTGCAATTCAGTGAGACCCTGTTTCAAAATAAAGAATAAAAAATAGGGCTGGGGGTGTAGCTCAGAGGTCGAACACCCCTGGGTTCAATCCCTAGTACTAAAAAAGAAAAAAACAAAAACCCCACACACAGATGTCTGCCTGTAGCCATGGGGCCGTCTGCAGGGCTGGCGGAGGGGTCGGGGTCACACACAGTTAAAAGAGTAAGCGGCCAGGGCAGGGCCTGGGCCACCCAGAGTGGCTGGGGCAGGGCCTCCGATTCTTCCAGAGGAGGTGGGAATGTGGACTTGTGTGTGAATCCTCTGGCTGGGGAGGGTGGTCAACCCGTGCACACTTTTGTTGGTGTGTGGAGGGCCCGTAACTCCAGCACCGCTGTGGGTGTGTGGGCCTGTGTGCTGAGGAGGACCGGGCCTTGCCCCTGCACCCACAGCTGACCGCACGGCGCTCTGCAGTTTGCAGAGTCTGCGCCCAAGCCTCGGTGCTCCCTGGGAGGGGAGCTTTGCAGGTGCGGGGAGGTCTCCAGGACGGTGTGTCCAGCACCCCGATTCCCAAGGCTCCCCAGGAGGACAGGCTCCTGTCCAGGCAGACCCTGTGCCCCCTCCTCTCTGCCTGGGGACAGGGACGTGGCCTCCTGCTGCTATGGGGACCACGGGACCTTTCCTGCAGGCTGCGCCCCATGCTGTCTGCCGGGGAGAGGATTTGGGGCCCAAACCACCAAGAGTGATCTCAGAGGGATGACGGTGACTGACATTCCTCTACCTGGGTGGGGTTGGCCGGCTGCCACGCATGCTCTGAAGGCCGTGCCAACTGGTTTGACCTTTCTGTAATCGTGTTGCTATAAGCACTCTGACAATCTCTCCCCTACTGCATGTGGACCAACTGACGCCCCGAGTCCTCACAGCCCTTTGCAGTGTGCGGGGGCTCGCCCATCTCTCTGGGGCTGAGCTGGGGCTGAGCCCGGCTTCCCTGCTCGGGGCCTCCTCTCTGCCCACAGAGGCGGCAGCTCTTGCCAGAGGCCCCTTGGCCTGGCTCAGTATACAGCAGGCGTGTCTGTCTGTCTGTCCACGCTTGCCCGGCTGCTCTGTCCCAGGGCGGGGCAGGGAGGGGAGGTCAGGGGTGGTAGCGATGGTCTCCATGATTTGCAGGGAGGGCCAGTTTCTCACTAACCATTGCACATCGGTGCCCAGAGGCCGTGGAGACAGTTGCAGCTACCAGAGGGCGTCTACCCCCTCCTCAGGACACCTGCTATCAGCCTGGGGGGACCAACAGCCTGGCCGAGAAAAGCAAGCGCGCCCTAGGCACGGCCGAGTTATGTCTCCAAGGTGCCAGAGCCAGCAGGGACAGGTCTGAAATCCCACTACTGTGGGCCGGACTCACCTAGACACCCCCACGCCCCACAAGACCAATGTGCATGCATCCTGTGCCCCAGGCCCGCCTCCCTCCGCCTTGGGGGCTCCCGCACTCGGGGTGGGGTGAGACATGGGGCTCACAGGAGCCCAGGCCAGGGAGGAGGGCCAGGGAGGAGGGGGACTGCCCGCCCCTTGCAGGCTCTGTGCTCCTTGGCCAGTGCTCCCTCCCAGAACGGGCAGGCACTTGAATAGAAGCTTCTGGATGCCACACACATGAGGTCACCACCCAGGGGCCGGCCGGAGGTTACTTCCTGTGAAGAATGACCCAAGCTGTCCCCGAGGCTCCTGGAGCTTAGAGCTGTGCTCACGGCCTGGGACAGACGCCCGCGGCCGGCCTACAAGGGCAGCTTAGATTTCGCTCGCGTGCCCACCTTTTACACTCCCTAGTTTTGAGGTGTTTAAAGTCCCTGATTGGAGAGGGCAGATACCGATGGAGACAAGACTGAAAGTGGATCGTTGGGATTCTGCGAAAACAGAGCTCACGCCCATGGGAAGTGGCGCGTCTACCAGGGGCCCTGTCTATAGCTTGGTCCATCTGGGGCAGTGGGCAGCCGCGGGGCCACCATGGGGCTGCACTTACTGGGCTCCTTAGGTGGCCCTTTACCTCCCACAGGCTTGAGCACTGAATTTTTTTTTTTTATCCCCAGCGCAGAGAGAAACTGAGGTGCGGGTGGGAGGTGGCATCTCGCCCCAGTCACCCTGTAAGGTCCCAAACCACACACGTGCGACTCTAGCGCTGACCCTCGCTATCTGTCCAACAGAGGGCGGGTCCTCTGCTGCACAATAAAGCTGCAGATGACAGTCACCTGCAGCCCAGGGGATGAGGAAGTGGCTGTCTGCCCCAGGCTACCTGCCGTTTGGTCACCTGAATCCGCCCCACAGGAGCCCCAGGCCCCACCCCTTTCCTGAGGCCAAGGAGCAGCCCCTGGAGAGAGGCTGACCTGGGACCCCGGGACTCCCAGGGACGCCCCTGGCCTGGCTGAGGACCGGTGGCCTCGGGGACTCTGGGAAGCCACACTTCTCTTCTTCCGGCCCAGAGTGGCCGTCCGGCTGGACTGTGGGGACCTGGGGCAGCTGGCAGTTATCTGGACAGACAGGGGATGGTCTGAAGGAGGGCCGGAGGAAGCCAGAGAGGGAGATTCACACTGAGCCTCTGCTCAGCACCACTGGGGCCCTTCCTGGCCCCCTGGGGGACTGGCCACCCCGACGACGCCCACCTGCGGCCTTGCTCGGGCCACTCACCTGACGGGCGGTGGGCGGAGGGAGAGCCGTGAGGCTGGCTGGCTGGTGCGCTGGGAGGGTGGGGACCTTGGTGGCCGCCACCCATTACTCTTACTCGGGGCTCCCAGAGGCTGTGTGTGTGTGAGGCCGGGAAGCCTGGCTATTTCACTGGCGGGAGGAGGCGGGGCGCGGGGGCGGGGCCAGGAAAATCACTTTCATAAGGGTGACTCAGCAGGGGCCCTTGGGTGAATGAACTTGTCCCTGGCGAGCCTTAAAGGGCCCCCGCTGGGCTGCCCGCCAGGGAGCAGTGGATGGCTCTTTCCTGGCTTCCTCTCTGGAAAAGAAACCTGTGACCCTTGAAAGAACCAGCCTGGCCCTGCTTTTTCCCAAAGGAAGGAGGAGAAGACTTTACTCCATAACACCTAAAGTGGTGGCCCCTTTAAGAAGAGCCTAAGACCTGCAGTTCACCTGGCCTCTGCTGAGCTTCCGGCCCTCTGGCACCACGGTCCCACGGAGAACTCAGCTCCGCCAATTCCTGCCCAAGGGGCTCTGGGAAAGCTGCCTATGGCAGCCGAGCCTCAGTTTCCCCATCCAAAAATGGGGCTGAGCGACAGACTTCCTCCTGGGGTGGGGGTGGGGGCTGTTTTTCCTTTGTGTTCTGGGGTCGCCCGTCCCTTGCAGGAAGGTGGCTCTGTAAGGGCGGGGCTTCTGTGCTCCATCCCCGGAAGGGACCTGGCATACAGTAGGTGCTCAGCGGTGGTTGAATAGGAGGGGGCTGGGGAGAGTTGGGGCAGACTTTGCCCAGATCTCAGTACACTTCTGTTACCTTCCTTCCTTTCTCTTTCCTTTTGTGGTGCTGGGGATGAACCTAGGGGCATTCTACCTCCAGCCTACACCCCAGTCCTCTTTTATTTTTTATTTTGAAACAGGGGCTCGCTAGGTCCCTGAGGGGCTAGCTACGTTGCTGAGGCTGGCCTTGAACCTGTGATCCCCTTGTCTTGGCCTCCTAGGCACTGGGCTCACAGGCGTGCACCTGCACACTGAGTTCTGCCTTAACATTCCTAGTGGATTTGGAACAAAGGGGTCCCACGTTTTCATTTTGTAGGGGCCACGTGAGCCCGGATAGGTATGGGGCCATGTGAGCCCGGGTAGGTATGCGCTGCCTCTGGGCACAGTCCCCTCCACAGTCCCCATGGAGGGGCCGTCTTGGCAAGGCGCTAGTCCAGCAGTAAACAGTCCTTCCCAACTTGCCTGGCTGTGTGGCCACGGGCAAGGCCGCAGTATATGAGAGGCCTCGCCTCCAGGCTGGCTTCCGGCCCTGCAGGTGTGGCCTGCGGTAAGAGGCTTCCCTCCCTAGGCCTCGGTTCCAGCCACAGCTCGTGGCCAGCTCTCCTGGCGCTCAGAAGGTGTGCCCCTCATCCCCCGGGACCTGGGTGGGGTGTCTGACCGTGGCAGGGACCCCAGAGCCAGAGCAGGCCTACCTGTGGTTCACGCGGCACTCCTCCTCGTTCCCATCCTCCGCTTGTGGATCTGCAACTCCCCGGGGCTTTGGGATGTGTAAACTGAGGCAGAGAGACACGAAGACGTGCCGGGGGTCAGAGACCTCCACCCAGGGGTGTCTGGCCAGCTGAGGCTGGGGGCCCTGGGGGCGCACCCAGGAAGGAGCGGCTTCGACAGCTGGCCTGGCCTTCCTCCCTGCCCCCCAGGGCCCTGACCCCTTATCTGGGCTTGCTGATAGGGAGGAATTGCTGATAGGGGGAACTGTAGAGCCCAAGTGGACTTTCTTCCCAGCACCTTGTTTATCACCCCAGGTGATTACTGGGTGGCTTCTAGAAAGCCTGGCTGAGATAAAAGTAGGCCAAGGGGCCGGCAGCGAGTGAGGCCGCAGAGCCCGGCGGCAGAGCGGAGCAGAGGCTGGGGCTGCGCAGGCCCCTGGGTGCCCGGCCGGCCCAGAGCTCTGCGGGCAACCCTCCTCCAACTCACAGGCGACAGACGCAGGGACAGCAGAAACTGGGAGAAATCTCAGTTGAGATCCGCGAGAAATAACCCTTCAGTATAAGAAGTGTCCCGTGCAACATTTGGGGTGCGGGAGGGTGCGGGTCTGGAGCTGCCCAGCTCCCCAGGCAGGCTGCAGACCCAGCTAACCCCCATTCCACAGGCGAGCCCCGGCGGGGGGCAGGGTGGGCTGGGCGACCCCGGGCAGCCAGCCCGGCATGAGGAGATGCGGCACCTGACCCGAGAGCCAATATTTGTCGGGCTCATGCTATTTGCAGAGCCCGGTCGCCCACACGGCCCATCGATCCTCCTGGCAGCCTGAGAGACGGGCAGGTGTTTTCCAATACTGACAAAATACATTGCGACACTGGGAATTGAACCCAGAGGCATTCTATTTTTGACCTATACTCCCAGACTGATTTTACTTATTTGAAAACAAGGTCTCACTAGGTTGCTGAGGGCCTCACTAATTTGCTGAGGCTGGCCTCGAACCTGCCATCCTTCTGTCTCTGCCTCCCAAGCATTAGGATTACAAACACATGCTACCAGTGCCTGGCTGACCACAGTTTAAGATGCAGAAGCTTGCCAGGCGTGGTGGCACACGCTTGTACGCTCTGTTTCCTGGACTTGGGAGGCTGAGATAGGAAGATTGTGCAGGTTCGAAGCCGGCCTCAGCTACTTAGGCTCTCAGCAACTCAGTGAGACCCTGTTTCCAAATAAAATATAGAATAGGTCTGGGAGTTTAACCCAGAGGTAGAAAGCCCCTGGGTGCTGTTCCCAGGCCTGCCCTCTGCCCAGGAGCAGACATTCTGGGGCAGCCGGGCACCTGCATGCCCAAGCCTGCTGGGGTTCCCACGCTTGCTCCACCACGAGAACCGTGCCCGTGGGACAGGACAGAACACCCCTCCCAGGGCCCCTGTCTACACCAGCCCCCCACCTAGATGAAGGACAGCCATCTGACTCTGCCACCTTCCATAAATGCCGAATTAATAAACGCGCTCAGGTGCCGCACGCCGTGCCGGCAGCCTCCAGGGCTGGCATTTCGGTACTTGCTTCTCAGCTCTTGGAAAACTGGGACCCCACCTGCTTCCCCTGCCCTTGAGGGTCCTGCGGGGCTCTTGGGACCCGCTAGCTGAGCCCAAGCCCTGAGGGCGAGGGGCCCCAGCTCGCTGGGGTGTTATTCTGCAGCAGGGGGGGGTCCGCAGACCCCAGGCTGCCTGGGCTGTCCGCCCAGGCCCTCCCACCCAGGAGCCACCTCTGTCCGAGACCACCGCCGCCCAAGGCCTGGGCAGGCGATCGAGCTGTTTTCTCTCTGGGGCCCACATCTGTTTCCACTGGTCCCTTTCTTTTTTAGTCTCCTGTGCTGCTAAAATAATAAACAAAAATTTTGTTTGCTGCCCTTGTTAGGTTTTGCAAACCCTCCAGACCTTGACCTCAGTTAGATGGGATCGGTGACCTGATTCAGTGTCATGTGAACCAGCCACTCACAGGAGCGGGCAGAGGACAGCGCCAGGGCATTTCATTTCTCTCTGCAGAACACCTAGACGTTCCAGGAAGAAGGCTCAGGGCCTCCGGCTCCTGTCTAAGGACATGGGGGGCAGGGGCTCTGTCCTGTCGAGCCCCACAGACACTTACATGCAGCATGCACACAGGCACACACAGTAGATCCAGTCCCCCGGCCGCCCTCAGCAGCCCTCAGCTCAGGGGCCACCTGCCTACAGCCCGTGAAGCCCTGCTTGGCTCTCTGGCTTCCCACTGGCAGGGATCCCAAGGACTTGCTTGAGGAGTCCAGAGAGGAGGGCAGTGGTGGGGTGTCCTGAGAGGGGCCAAGACCAGGGCACGGGGGACCAGGGTATGGAGTGGGGAGGTGAGGTCGGATAGAAGCAAAAGAAATAGGTAAAAAGGAGACAGACAGGGAAGGAAAGAGGGACTGTGGCTTTAAATATAAAACACCTCCATCACCTTCCCCTTTATTCGAAAGGGCTGTTTTCTTCCAAGCCTGAATTCTAAAAGGTCCAGTCAACCTTATACTACCGTGAGTCCAGTTCACTGGTGTATGGATATCTTGTTAGCGCGCAGAAACTGCCGTCCGCCAATTAGATAACGCCAGCCTGGAGGTTCTGAGGAGAACCGGGCCGCCGGGCCTGCTCTGTGCTCCCCGGGCAACCGTGCTCCCATACGCTGATCATTTATGGAGTTGTCTATCAAAGAAGAGGCTCCTCCCCCAGTGCGCCCCCTCTCCCACCCCGAAGATGGCCTGCTCTGCATTTTCCCTTGAAGGTGTATTTCTTGCTCCTAAATAAACTTTTGTCTGTAGCTCCACCCTGTGTCTTGGAAATTCTCTTCCAACTCCCATCTGTATCACGACAGCGTCCTGCAGGTTGGGTGACTACCTTGGCTACTACTGGGCTGCAGTGAGGAGCCCTCCTCCTCTTCTCTTCCTCCTCCTCCTCCTCCTCCTCCTCCTCCTCCTCCTCTTCCTCCTTCTTGTGTTGGGGATGGAACCCAGGGCCTTGCACTGTGCGCCAAGCTGCGTTCCCAGCCCCGGCCACCATCCTCTTCGTGCTTATCGTTAGCACCGACTGTCCTCGGTCATCACCAGCATCTTCCCATCATCCCTGCTGCCTCCTTCATCGGCACCTTCATCAGCACCACCGCCTTTGTCTCCACGGTTACCACCCCCTCCATCAGCGGCCTCAACCTCACTGACTGCAGGGAGCGGGACTGTGTCCCCAGCTGTATTTGCGCATTTCCCTGCAGTGGCCAAGTCCAACTCAGACATATTAAGATGGGGCAGTCCAGGGGTGAACTTGGGGTGTTCTTACGTGTGCGGGTGCCGGTCTGAATAACCAAGCTCCCTGCCTTGCAGTCAGGGCCGTGTCTGGCAAGACCCGACAGGCCTGGGCTCCTGGGACTGGCTTCCCCTCCGTGCACTGGGAAGCCTGCCATTTGGCCGTGGCAGGGGCCGGGGTGCCCGCCAGCGGTGCGGTCAGGCCCGGGCAGGCCTGAGGTTGTGCACGTGTGGGGGAGCAGCCACCTCGCTGCCTGGGGTGGGGGGAGTCGCGGGGACAGAGCTGCATGGGGAGCAAACCTCCTCCTCTGTGATGCTGGGACGAGGATGGCTGCGACAGAGGCCTCGGGAGGTCGAATGCCATTGGGCCAGCCTGGCTTTCCAGACCCAGAAGCCAGCTCTGTTTTGGGTCTGCCGGGCGGGCTTCTCTGCCTGTCACCACCAAGGGGCCTGGAGGAATCCAGACTGCCGGTGTCTTCATCTCTAGAAAGCTGCACCCTCTCCCTCCTGCTCGGGGAGGGTGGTCCCTAGGCCCCCAGCTGGGGGCAGCACCCCTTCCCTGGGATCCCTGTGATTCCTTCAAGCGCTGGGGCGGAGGCTCTGGCCAGGGGAGAGCCACACTCAGAGGGCACCGTCTCAGAAGCGGTGCCACAGGCGGATGCCTCCTATCCTCGGTAGAGAAGCTGAGGTCCAGATGGGGGAAGTGGTCCCTCCCGGGCACACCGCAGGAGCCGGCCTCAGAATCCAGCAAAGCAGCAGACGAATAAACATACTGCGCCAAGTTGGAAGCTGGGACACTGGGGTTGCCGCCCTGAGGGAATGAAGGATGGGTGCGAATCCATGCTGGGTGCGACCAGCCGCTCAGGAATCAAGTCTCAGATGTGGACGCCAGAGAGGACACAGGAAAAAAAAAGACTTCAGATAAAAGAGGAGAGAGACCAGGTGCTAGTGGAAGGGGATGGGGAGGGAGAGGGGAAAGGAAGTTTGGGGACAGAAACAGGTCAAAGGATGCTAAGTGCAGATGTGTGAGGGCGTCACTACCAAGTCTCCCTCGCGTCCAGGAGGGAGGACCGGGGAGGGATGCTGCCGAGGGGAAGGCAGCAAGTGCCGTGTGCATGTGTGAGCGCATCGCCGCGCTGACCCCGCAGGCTTCCCACCCAGGTGGCTCCTTACAGCTATCAAGAGCCCGCAGCCCTCTGGTGCGTGTTATTGCTGTCCTGCACACACTGTTCTTCTGCCCAGAGCACATGTCCCTCCCACGCCTACCCAGGGACAAGACAGCCCCTGATGGGTGTAGATGTCTCTGGAGCGCCTTCTTACCCGAGGACTTCCCAGAGCCCCAAGCAAGTGAGCGGCCTCCTCCGAGCCACCTGGGCTGGACGCTGGGTTTGTGTTGGACGCGCCCTGTGGCCAGGACAGGGATGGAGACTTCTCCTCCCTACCTCTGGTCCTCGCATCTTGCAGGGTGCACGGCACACAGGGAGCCTCAGGTAACGTGCTGTCAAAAATCAAACCGAGTAGCCGGGGACAGAGACACAGGCCTGTAATCCCGGTACTTGGGGGGCTGAGGCTGGAGGATCACAAGTTCGAGGCCAGCCTCAGCAACTTAGTGAGCCCCTGTTTAAAAAAAAAAAAAAAAACAGCCGGAGGTGTTGCTTGGAGGTAGGATGCCCCTGGGTTCCATCCCTAGTACCAAAACCAAACAATCACACAAATATCAGTAAGTGAAGCTGAGTGCAGGTGGGTAGGTGTTGAGGAGGAGCGCACATCGTAACTGTGCAGCTGGGTGAGATTTTACAGGTGTGCAAGCCCGTGTGACTGCCAGGCACTTAGATGTGGGGCGGGTCCGCTCCCTGGAAGGCTCCCTTGGGCTGTCCTGTTTTTGTTTTTTTTTAACCTCTACTCTGACTTTCGTCCCTATGGACTGGTTTGACCTGTCCTTTCTCTGTACACACGGAGTCACACATTCTCTTTGGTGTCTTGAAGTCCGTCCTCTGAGGCTTACCCCCAGTGCATGTCCGGGCCGGCAGAGGCAGAGGCCGGCCCCAGGGCTTCTGCTCGACCTGAGCTTCCTTGGCCCGCACCTGAGCGTCCGCCCCGGACTTCTCGCCTGGCCTCCAGCTTCCTTCCTTGGCCTGGCGGGGCTTTGTCTCTGAGCTCTTGGCTTCTGAGCATGGAACCCTCTCCTTCCTGTTCTCAGAGAGGCGGCCTCAACATTCCTGTGACCGGCCTTGAAATTCACGTGGGCTCTGCCTGGACTCGCAGGGCGCTCCTGACAGCGAGCCCCGGGCGCCCCTCCTCTGCCTCGACGCGCCCCTCTGCGGCCAGCTCGTGGCAGCCGCCCATGCTCGGCCCACGCGTATTGCCTGGGTCCACAGGGACGAGACGCCTGGCCACACTCCTCCCTGCTTGCTACGGGAGGCTAAGGGGAGCCATTGTCACCTGCCATGGGAGGGGGCTGGCATTTAGCCCACTCCTGCTGTGAGTTCTCCAGGGGGTGGCGCAGCTCAGCCTGACTCCCTGAGTGGGAAGCCCTGGGCGGGGCCTGTGTTCACACGTTGCGGCCCCGGGTTCTAACACACTTCTGTGACAGCTGCGGGCGCCAGGTGTGTGGGCAGAGAGGAGGTAAGTTGGTAGAGATGGGACATTCCTTCCTTCAAGGAGAAGTGTATTACTGCTACCCTAAAAGTTACAGAGGGGCCAGGCGTGGCGGTGCACACCTGTGATCCCAGTACTTGGGAGGCTGAGACTGGAGGATTGCAAGTTCGAGGACAGCCTTAGCCACACAACGTAGTGAGACTCTGAGCAACCTAGCGAGACCCTGTTTCATATAACAACGGAGCTGGGCGTGGTGGCGCACACTTGTAATCCCAGCACTTGGGAGGCTGAGACAGGAGGCTCGTGGGTTTGCGGACAGCCTCAGTTACTACTTAGTGAGGCCCTTTGCAACTCAGTGAGATTCTTTTTCAAAATGAAAAATAGGGCTGGGGGTGTAGCTCAGAGGTAGAATGACCCTGGGTTCCATCCCCAGAACTGAAAAAAAAAATCATAAGAGCTGGGGTGTAGCTCGGAGTAGCATGTCCCTGGGTTTAATCCCTAACACCACCACCAAAACAAATAACAGTAAATAAGTAAAAGTGCAAAGGGTTTTGGGCCACAGGGCTGGTGAGGCCTGCTGTCAGCAGATCACCCCTGTGTCCCCTCTCCAAGGACTGGCCAGTCCCCCGGGGCCGCCGGGCCAGTGCTGAGCATGTGCAGAGCCCCGCAAAGGCCTGCCCTCTGTCCCCACCACAAGGGCTTCACCTCCCCAGAGCTGAGGCTGGCATGAGAGGCTCCTGCTGCCCCTGCTGTCCATCCCCACCTTCCTTGCCCTGAGCCTCCGGGGCTGAGTCCTGGGGGCTGTGATCCCAGCATCCCAGCCAGCTAGCTTCTGCTTGGGTTTGACCAATGGGAGGCAGTGGGCAGGCGTCTAGAGACTGCGGGGAGAGTGGCCAGGGCAAAGGGTGCGGCCAGTGTTTTAACAGGCAGTTTGGGGGCAGTGTGCAAAACCCTAACTTGTAGCCTGCCAATTTCTTTTGAGGGGGTTACTGAGTATTGAACCCAAGGGCATTCTACCTCTCAGCTACACCCCCAGTCCTATGACATGTTTTCTTTTGAAACGGTCTCTCTAAGTTGCTGAGGGCCTCACTGAGTTGCTGAGACTGGCTTTGAACCCGCGACCCTCCTGTCTCAGCCTCCTAAGTACTGGGACTACAGGCGTGCACCACTACACCCACTGCTACAAAAGTCCCCTCTTTTATCCATCAGCCTTTGGCATAAGATTTCTTTTCAGAAAAATAATGATTCTGAGACCAGAAAAACAGAAAACCATGGAAACAGGGTGACTGTGAGGACAGGAAGAGGGCCGGCAGGGTGACCGTCGGAAGCCCTCTTGGCAGGCGACTTAGCCACATCTGTCCTGAGAACAATGCTGGCAGCCTCGGGGCCAGCAACGCCTTGGAGGGTGTTCATCCGACAGACAGACCCGCAGCCGTGCAAGGTGATGCCTGTCCAAAGTTGTGCATGACTGCATTGTTCCGGAGAGCCAGCAACGGAGGCCACCCGAGCGTCGGTCATTGGGCGGCCCGGCACATTCTCACGGTTAGTGCCCTGCAGCGGCTCCTGGTAGAGACGCGCCGGGGGCTCCCTACACTGCTGTGATAAGAAGTCAGAATGGCAGGTGGACTGTGCTTCCATTTGTGCAAGGACAGAAGATGGGGCAGAGCAGAGGAGAGCGGCTGGCAAGTTCTACTGTCCTGCAGCACATACAAGAAGCCGGCGGGTGTCCCGAGTGGGGCGCGTGGCTGGGGGCTGACGGTCACTGTTAACCCATTTGTGCTTCTGGAGTGCTGGACATTTTCCTGACCTGCCTGGCCCACGGCCATAGACAGCCTGTCTGAGTCTGCATCCTCTCCACTGGGGCCCAAATACCTGACGACCACGTCTTAGAGGAAGAAGACTGATTTGCTCACAGTGCTGGAGTTTTCAGAGGCTTGGGTCTGTGTGAGGCCCGGGCTACATCTGTGGAGCTCGGGATGTAGAGGTGGGAGGCATATGTACTGTCCAAAGCCACCTCCCAGTGACCCAGCTCCTCCAGACATGCCCCGCCTACCTATATGATCACCAATGAATCAAGTTGTTAACCTGCCGACACACTTCAATGAATGCTCAGAATACTTTGACACTCACGATAGACGCGCTCTTCCAAGAGACATGCTAACAGACCGTCGCCCAGCTTAAACATGGATAGAGAGCAGCCTGCGGCCTTTGATTACTTCCTTATGGCCCCACATCCACGGCCTTGGATGGGGCCAGTTCCTTTGCTGTGACTCTGCCAGGGAAAGGCTGCTGGCCAAGGTCCCCAGGACCCCAGTGGGGGTGACTGTCCTTATGCTCAAGAGCTTCCTGTCCAGTCTGTAGCTCGGCCTGGCTCTGCTGGGTTGGGGGGGGGGCTCGGCGATGACTACGCCCACCACGTGAGAGCTAAGAGTTGGGGGGAGTCGGGCTCGGGTGGGGGTGGGGGGACAGGCTATGGTGCCCAGCTCAGTGCCGTGAGCAAATCAGTCTTTCTTCTGTAAGTTAGAAGCTGCAGACTGGGAGGTTGTGCGGGACCCCCGCGGGGGGCCAGCCAGAATGAACTCATTTAGGATAACAAATGACCCCCAGGGTTATGCTGGGCGGCCAGCTGTTGGAGGAAGATTCAGGGAGCCTACAATACTTAACAGAGCGCGGGTGGAGGGTGGAATGAGGCTGGCTGTGCAGGCAGAAGCGCCTGGGAACCTGGGCTGTCTGCAGGCTTTCCTGTGCAGCTCAGCAGAGCGCCCTGAAGGAGCTAGAAGGGTCTAGATGTGGGGGGAGATGGGGTGGCCTCTCGAAGACGTGACATCATCACAAGACTGAGGGTGGGGCCCACAGGGAGAGCCTCCAGACCCAGCTGAGAGCACCCACAGGGCCTGCGAGGGCTGGGTGTCTCCGAGGACCCCGAGCAACCCCACGGCGATCTCGGGGGAGAACGGGGTGGCTGGGGAGGCGGCAGAGAAGCCACACAGGCTTGCGCACTGCGGACTCTGTCTTAGGGGCCCAACCCTCTGGGCCCGCTCCCTCTGGAGCTCCCCCACCAGCTCCTCTATGCTCTAAAGCCGCCCCCTCCCAGCCCCCTGCAGCGCCACAGTCCCTCAGCCGCTCCTTTGCACCCCAGGCCACGGCCATTCCCCCAGGGCGGGACACGTTCACACCCCCACCCCCCACGTCTCTAACCCATGCTCCTCGGTCCTGTGCCCTGCCCAGCGGCACTCCATGGAGCAGCTGGGACAGTCCCACCCAACAAAGACAGCCGTCCCCCGCCCCTCTCGATGATGCCTTCACCTTGGGTACCACGTGTCTGTTTCCTCCCCTGCCACTAGCTCTCCCAACAGCTCCCACCTCTGGGCCTTTGCTTGTGCGGTTCCCTGGGCCTCGAATGCTCTTTCCTCTGACATCCACGCTTCACTCAGGTCTCCACTCAAATACTGCCTTCCTAGGGGGACTGCGGTGCTCCCGCCCTCCCCGCCCAGCGCACCTTACAGAGCCCTCACTACCACAAAGGTGCTTCTTGGCTGGAGATACATCGGGGCTGGCCTGGCAAGGCACCATCAAGACCCCAGCTCCCCTCCGTAGTTGACGCCAAGAACACTGGGCTGGGGACCCAACGGCTGGAGCTGGGCCTCCAGAGGGCTGGGGATCTGGGTGGGAACCAGGGAGGCTGGGGCTGGGATGCCGGGGGACAGATTATGGTGGGGCTCACAGATGCAGGGGTGGGCTGGCCAGGAAAGGTGGAGGCAAAGCTATGGCTGGAGCCTGGGGCTGGGGAGGGGGCGGGAGGGAGCAGCCCTGCCTGGGGGAGCGGTGTGGAGACCCCCTGAGAAGCCAGGCTCTGCAGGTAGCTGAGCTGGCAGGGGTGTGGGGCACCCCAGGGAGCAGGCAGGAACAGCTCCCCATGGGCACTGCAGGAAGGCGGAAGGCTGGCCGCATGGGTGAGGCTGCGGCCAGAGTGGAGGCCGGAAGGCCGGCTGCAGGCCACCCTGTCATCTCCCACGCAGATGGGTGGCTTTGGGAGAGTGAGCCTTGCGCCACTCACCCATCTCCGTCCAGCGGGGACTGGTCCAGGTTCTCCCCAAGGGACTTTTTTTTTTATTGTGGTACTGGGGATGGAACCCAGGGGTCTTCTACCTCTGGGCTACACCCCCAGACCTATTTTATGTTTTATTTAGAAACAGGGTCTTACTAAGCTGCTGAGGCTGGCTTCAAACCTGCATGATCCTCCTGTCTCAGCCTCCCAAATACTGGGATTACAAGCGTGCGCCACCACACCCGGCTTCCCAAGGGACTTTCTATCTTGACTATTCTGAATGCTTACTTTTTTTTCTGGTACTGGGGATGAAACCTTAGTACTTCCTCATTCTACCTCTGAGCTACATCCTCAGCCCTATTTCTGTTATTTTGAAACAAGGTCTCGCTGAGTTGCAAAGGGCCTAAGCAGTAGCTGAGGATATCCCTAAATTGCGATCCTCCCGTCTCAGCCTCCCGAATGCTGGGATGACAAGCGTGCGCCACCACGCCCGGCCTGAGTGTTTACTTTTTAAATCCACTCCCGTTCCTATCAATTGTGGAAAGATATCAGTGGCTGCTCAGAGCTTCTCGAAGTTAACGATTGCAACAGAAACTCTGAACATCTCCATGCTGGTGTTTAGACAACATCACACCTAGAAAGAGCCGAGACGTGGGGGTCTGAACAGGGCCCCCCAAAACACATCGCATCTCAATCCCAGGAACCCACGGGTGCGACTTTGTTTGAAGGGTCTTTGCAGATATAATGAGGCGCTTGGACGGCGGTCACGTGGGATAAGAGGGCCCTCACCCATGGACTTTATGAGAAACTGGAGACTTGGAAGCCCCAAGGCAGAAGCTGTGTGACCCCAGAGACGGAGGCCGGAGCCTGGGGACCCCTAGCGCCTGGGAGGTGGAAGAGCTGAGCACCTGGGGAGTACAGCCCCACCAGCACCGTGACGTCCGTCGCGTGGCCCAGGCCGTGGGAACAGGTTTCTGTGGTTTGAAGCCCTCGGCTGTGGCACTTGTGACGTCAGCCGCGGGACACTCACCCAGGAGGAATGGCAGGGGATGAACGCTGGGCAGAAAGGGGATTTCCACCGGGATTAGCTTGGATTTCAAGTGTCAGGTCTGGGCTTTGTGTGCGGTGCCACCCCAGCCCTGCCCTCCTGCAGGGATCGGGGTGGGGCACATCGGGACGCAGGGAGGGTGCGGGGCGGCCGGCGCCTCTGCCCTGCGGACCGGGCACCACGCTGCCCTGGCAGGATGTGCAGCTTCACACTGCCCGGGGCCGGGCCTTGCAAGGTGGCTGGGCCGAAGGGGAAATGGTTCGATTGGACCTGTCTGCCTGTGGCCGTGAGCTTGACGCCCGGAGCCTGCCTGCCCACCTGCAGGCATGTGTGCCTGTGTGCGCGCGTGTGTGTGCGCGGTACTGGGGACTGGACTGGGGTCTTCTACCTCTCAGCTGCACTCCCAGCCCTTTTGATTTCTTATTTAGAAAGACGGTTTCACCAGGTTGCTGAGGCCTTGAACCTGCAATCCTCCTGTCTCAGCCCCCTGCACCCCTTTAAAGTAGGGAAACCATGGGCATGGGGGGGCGCTCTTCTGCAGGCAACGGGTGTGTGCGCGGGGGCTTTGCTGCTTTGGGGGAGGGCAGTCCAGGAGGCCAAGGGGTGCCAAGCACAGCCAGCAGGAAGAGCAGAGGGAACCGCCCAACAGCAGCTGGCAGCACCTCGCTGCGTCACCCGCAGCGTCTCGGTGCCCCGTGAGTGAGCTGCTGTGCCAGGCATTCTACAGATAAGAAAATGGGGGCAAGCGGCCTTCTAGGTCCCCACAGGGCAGCGGCTGGACTGGCGGAGCTCAGGCCTGGCTGCAGGTGGGAGGCTCGCAGACCCTGTGATGGTATATGAGTGGCATGTCCCGGAGACAGATGTCCCTCCAGAGGGTGGACCTGATCACTCCAGGCCGGCTGGCCTGCAGTGCAGATGGGGTCCCAGCACAGGGCTGCAGGTGCCCCTGGGGACACCCTTGGCAGAAAGGACCAGGGTGGAGGGCAGGGGGCAGGGGAGCAGCGGCTCAGATCAGGGAACAGACACCAGGAATTATAGGGCATAGGGCTGAGGGTCAGGGGAGCAGAGGCCAGGGGTCAAGGAGCGGGGCTCAAGGGTCAAGGAACACAGCATGGCCTCTGCTAGCCGCAGTGTGGCACAGGAGCTCTGTCCAGGGATGCTGGCTGGGAGCTGGTGCTGGTACTGCTCAGAGCTGCTGGGTGATTGTGTGGAAGGATGCTGAGACCCGGGGTCCAGCCTGCCTGGGCCGGCATCTGTGTTTGGAGGATAGGGAGGTGGCGCTAGTGGAGCCCCGTGGTGCAAGACGCCCAGCCAGGCCACAGCGCAGGGCTGCAGGGCAGGGGAGGCCAGGCGGGGCCGAGGACCTGTGGCTCCTTCCCTGGTGCCAGTTGCATGCTGGGGGACACAGAGGCTCTGGGCTAGCCCATTAGTGAAGTCAGGCCCTGGCCTCACCCAGAGGCGGAGCCAGAAAACCTGGGGCTGGGCTGTGGCCTGCCTGGACCCAAGCTGTCTGGGGAGCCCAACACGGCCAGGCGATAGCTGTAGAGCCAAGGGCAAGGGCCGGGGGTGGGGAGCTGGTGAGCGAGGAGGGCTGGGCCAGGGGCAGGTGACCCCGGAGGATCTCCTGAGAGGGAGACAGCGGCGGCTCTGCCTGTGGGCTTGCGTGGGGTCCCCTATGGGGGTGCACCTTGGCCTCCAGCACCCTGCACAGGAGGACCACGCAAACCTGTTTTCCCAGAGCCCAGCAGCAGCACTGAGCCGCATGAGCCCCTGACCCTGCAGAGGCTGCGAGCACAAGTGTCATCCCAAAGGACACTTTGGGATGGCGTCCTCCTTACCTGGTGATGGGGCTGGAGGTGGCAGGGGCGACCAGCTGGCATGGGGGACAAGCATAGCGGAGCCGGCCGCCCCCCAGGGCACCCGGAGTGGCAGCAGGGCCAGGCCAGGGCCGGGCCTGTTTATCGCATCACAAAGCCTGGCCTGGGCCGACCTGGTGCCCGGGAGGGGGGAGCCTGGGCATGGCCCTGGCCTGCCGCCCCTCCCACGGTGGCTCTGCCAGGGTGTCAGCAGCCTCTGAGGTGGCACTCGCAGAACCCAGCATCCACTGACGGGCCCCATGGTCGAGTGCCTCAGAACCTGGGCCTGGGTGTGGGCCACAATTGCCAGCCCGGAGCCATCATGTGCATGCTGGAAGCTCAGCTGCCTTACCTGGGGCCCCAGCTGCGCCCACTCCCAGGGCTGCGCCAGGTGATGGGCCTCGGGGAGTGGGAGAAGGTCAGGTAGGAGGGAGGCAAGGTGCGGGGAGGGAGGGAGGAGGGGAAGGAGAGGGCTGGACGGGGGCAGGGGCGTGTGTGGGGCAGGAGTCGAGTTTGAGACCAGCCTGTGCTCTGGCTCCGGCTCTGGAACCCCTGATGAGCAGGGAGCGCCTCGGCTGCTTTGCCTGAGCTCCCTGCCAAGTCTCTCGGCCTAATCGAGGTCCAAAGCTCTTGTGGGTCCGCGTGCTAAAGCCCGTCCTGAGGCTGTCAGCGAAGGTGTCCTTTGCTGCCCCAGCGCTGCCTGCACCGGGACCCCTGAGGGGTGCACCATGGTGGGGTCCAGGGAGAAGGAGCGACCAGCCCGAGGAGTGGGGCGCTTACTCCCAAGCCCCCAGGCGGGCTCTTTCCAGGACTAGCCTGCAGGCTGGAGGGCTGGGAGGCCCAGGATGCTGGGAGAGGCCCGGCCCATGGATGTGGGGTGCTTCCCCGGTCCTGACCCCCCTGGAACCAGGAGGGCGATGGCTGCTTGGTGACAGGTGTGTCCTGGGCCCGGCCAGCCTGTGGTACAGGCTCAGTCCCTCTTGCTGAATGACACGCCTTGCTTGTTGCTTGCCAGCAGGTGGCAGAGCCAGACTCCTACCCAGACTGACCTGGGACCCCATCAGCTCTTTCTGGGTCTC
This sequence comes from Muscardinus avellanarius, assembly GCF_963383645.1. Taxonomy (NCBI): domain Eukaryota; kingdom Metazoa; phylum Chordata; class Mammalia; order Rodentia; family Gliridae; genus Muscardinus; species Muscardinus avellanarius. Next base: position 4,077,499 of record NC_137796.1, read on the forward strand.
AGATGCTGGGGGGCTCCCTCCAGCTCCCCCAGGTGCGAGGGCCCTGCCCCACCCTAGGTCACCACGGCAGGTGCAGTTGCTTGGTAGTGGGGATGGGGGGGCACTGGAGCCCTGCCTGCCCCAGGGTCACCATGGCCCCAGGGTGCCCCCCCCCGCCCCCGCAGTGTCTTGACCGACGTTCTCAAACTCCATCCAGCAAGCAGCCACAGAAGCCATTTTTTTTTTTTTTTTTTTTTGGTGTGGGTCTGAGGATGGAACCCAGAAGCATTCTACCTCTAAGATATACCCCCGCCCTATTCTTTTTATTCTTTATTTGAAACAGGGTCTCACTGAGTTGCAGAGGGCCTAAGTACCTGAGGTTGTCCACGAACTGTGATCCTCCTGTCTCAGCCTCCCAAATGCTGGGATTACAAGCATGCGCCACCACGCCCAGCTCACATAAGTCTTTTAAAAAACAAAACTCTGACTTTGAATCTCACCATAATATACAATTACAATGTACCAATAAACGTATAACATTTACTGGAATACCAATATGAAATTGTAAATTAGGAAAAATGGTATAGTGGCTTGCATTTTTTTTTTTTTTTTGTGGGTCTGGGGATGGAACCCAGAGGCACTTGACCTCCGTGCTTCACGCCCTGCCCAATTTTTTATTCTTTATTTTGAAACAGGGTCTCACTGAGTTGCAGAGGGCCTCACTAAGTAGCTGAGGCTGTCGGGAACTGCGATCCTCCGGTCTCAGCCTCCCTAATGCTGGGATTACAAGCGTGCGCCACCATGCCCGGCTTGCATTTCTTAATAAGTTAAACTGATGCCTTTTTCTTGCAAGTCTGGTGACAGCTCCCCAGTGGCAGCGCAGTAGCAGGGCCAGGAGCCATATCTATTCACTGGTCACCGGGATCGCGAGGGTCCTTGCCGTGGGCAGGGGCGGGCCTGGCCACTGGATGCCGTGACCCTGCCTTGTGCCCTCCTCTGGCTGCCCCGGTGCCCCAGCCCCGCTGTGAAGCGCCGTGTACCTCTGCGGTGGTGCACAGCCTGCCAGCCTTCACGGTGGTCTTGTGTGGGGGCTTGGCTGGCATCAGTGTGAACTCAGTACCTTTTCAATACTCCTGAATGCTCATTTATTAATCCTCCCGCTTTGGGAGAGAAAGCAACTGTATCTAACTAAAATTTGCTGATGCTATTTTGTTTCTGTCCTGTATTTTTGCTCTTAAATTCTATTCAGTGATAAGAAGTACTGAATTATTACCGTGGCAGTGGCAGAAAAACTCGCAACGGTGGTCAGCAGAGGACCGACATCTGGGGACCGTGGCTCCTAAACCTACTGGGATTTGGGTTCGCGATCTGGGCTCCGCCGGAACCACAGCCAGGTCCTGTCAGCCTGGCTGGAGCCGAGGCAGGGCAGGGGTCCTCTGGACAGCTGGAGACACCACAGGCTGGCCCACTGTGAGGGGGAGGCAGAGACCGAGTCCTTGGGTTCTTGGTCCCGTGAGAACTGGAGCCGGCCCTGAGCGTGGGTCTATGTTCCCCACTGAGAACTCAGCAACGAAGCTGGGTGCGACTGGCAGAGTGCTCGCCTGGCAGGTGCAAGGCCGTGGGTTCCACCGCCAGCTCCACACAGCTAACAGCTCAGCACTGGGCTGCCAGGGTCCAGGGAGAGGCCAGGGAAGCGCCACGATGCCACCTAGTGGCGAGGGGATGGCAGCGCCTGGATGACAGCCCGGGGGACCCACTGAGAGCTTGGTGTGCAGTAGGCGGCGGTGGTGCCCATGGCCACCTGCCCACCGACAGTGCAGCCCACCAGAGGCCCAGAAGCGGGGGGCGTGCCTTCCAACTTCCATTGTGTTCACAGGGAACTTCCCGCTAGGCCACAGGGTGAAAACCGGGGGAGCCAACGGGCACTGTCACCAGGCTGCCCTCAGTGGCTTCACCCCTCCTCGGAATGAGCCTGAGGGTGTCCAGTGTGGCCTGTGATGGGCGGCAGAGGGGCTGTGTTCACTGACTGATCTATCTGGGCCGTGGATTCCGAGTCAGGGTACCTGAGTCATTGCGCCCTGACGGCAGCCTCAGGCAGGGGCTGTCCTGGGCCAGTGGGGCGGTGGCCATGCTTGTTACTGGACACAGGTGGCTGGTGGAGACCTGGCTGCAGATGAGCCCCCCAAGGAAGGGGGGAAGTCTGCGATGAATATTAAGGTGCCTCCGCCGAGGCAGGATGCGGAGGCGCCGAGCGTGGGGAAGAGCTGGCCCGTGTCCCTGGCCTCCGCCAAGGCACCTGGCCGGCTTAGTCCCCGGCGCCCTCTGGGGTCCCTGTGAGAGCCATGCCAGGTGGCCAGGGGAGCTGGAGGGCACAGTCGCCCACATCCCCTGGAGTAGCACTAACCCTCGTCCCTCCCACAGATGGCGCTCAGGGCATCTCTCGGGTCTCCCCCGCTCTTGGTCAAAGTCACAGCAGAGTGGGGAGCCCCGCCAGTGTCGAGCAGTGAGGACCGCGCTGCTTCCACGGATCCAGAGCTGCCCTGCCCTGCTCGTTCCACGCAGTGCCGAACGTGGCACCCGCTCCACTGCGGCACCGAGGTGGGCCTGCATCCTTCAGCAGGAGGAGGCGGAGCCCAGGGCGTGGGCCGGGCCTCTCGCTCTGGCTCTCCCTGCAGCCTGGGGCTCGAGCCGGCCGCTCCATCCCCCCTTGTCTTTTCTGTGCCCATGTCCCCTGTGCTCCCCCCAGAACTGGCTGAAGCTGAGGCTGTCTCTGTGCACACTGGGATTTTAGGGATGGTCCTTCTGGGACCCCGCTTCCTTGCCAGGATGGTAGCACCCTAAGTTCCTGTCCTTGGTTCCCCTGGCCTGGCCAGGCTGATTCCTGACGCTCTTCCCCCTTGTCTTTGCCTACGTGAATGACTGGTGGGTCCATCTGTCCGTTTACCGCAGGGCTTCTAAGCCAGGCACTGGTCCTTCCCTCCTGGTGGAGGAAGGAGGGCGGGTGTTGGCTGGTGTTGGCCTTGACCCTCAAGCCCGGTTTCCTCACCTGTGACCAAGGGGCGCTCACCCTGGCCTCGGGGTTAGGAGGGTGGAGAAGCTCAGTGGTAGAATACCTCTGGGTTAATCCCCAGACTTCGAAGGAAGGAAGGAAGGAAATAAAAATGGAAAAAAGGCAAGAAGGATCTTGGGTCACCTGTCAGTTTTGCTCTCAATTGCAAACGATGCAGAAACTTCCTGCGGCGGCGGCTCATGGGCGCTTTGTTTCTGAGAGCGCATCAAGATGTTCCTAAACGCTTCAAAACCCCGTGAAAAATCAGCAGAGTGCTCCCGCCACTGAAATCTTCAATTTGCCTCATGCTTGACTTCAAGCAGAGCTGGGACAGCCGGGCCTCCGCCCCCTTGTTCACACAGACCCCCTCCCCTGCAGAGGGGCGCACCGGAAGCATGGAGCCACCACCGCTGCGAGCTTCTGACCCCTGCCCTGCCTGTGTGCGCAGGATGGAGCTCGCGAAACTGCAGTGTGACCGGCCCCAGGCGAGGGCGCGAGGTCAGCGGCCATGAGGGGCTGCCCGTGCGGGACCCACGTGACAACGTTGAGGGGCCGCGGCGCAGTTATCACGGGCTCTTTGTTTCTGAATGATTTCAACTGAGGCAGGGGAGGGATGCCGGCATCTCACCTGTCTGTCCTTCTGTCCCGCCTTCCCCAAGCTTCAGGGGGACACACGGTGGTGTAACAAGCACCGTGTGCGAGGTCCAACGACAGCGAAACTGGTACTGACTGCGAGGCCGGCGATGGCGGAGAGGCTCACAGGAGAGGGCTCTACCTGTGCGCGTGCGCTCTTCCACAGCACGCTGCGAAGCAAGGCGTGAGGAGCTGGGGTCTCAGGCTGGCTGCCAGAGCCAGCAGAGGGGCGGGGACACCGGCTATAAAGACCTGTGCCCGGCAGGGCCAGGAGCTGCGGCCACTGGCTGTAACCGCAGGGCCCACCCTTCAGAGCCAGGCCTTGAAGAAGACTCAGAAAAAGCAAGGCACCCTGTGCCACCAGCCATTGCCCACTCGGGGTCAACACTCACAGGCAGAGGCGGCTGGAGAGAAAGAACAGAAAGGCCAGCAGACCTGCGGGCCCCTGAGCAGAGCGAGGGCACACTGCACACACATGCGCACACAGGCACAAACACACAGACACCACGCCCAGCCCCGGCGAGGCCTGTCTCCGCTCCGCTCCGCGTCCCAGGTGCCTGTGCAGAGCCCGCACATCCCCACAGGCCGGCTGTGGAGTGGCGGCGCGGCTGACGCTCCAGCTAGAGTCACCCTTAAATAATCACGTGTTTAATGCTTTACAGACACACTTGTTCTTTACCAGCCAGTTCATTATGGACTTGATCACCGTAATTTTAAAGCCTCTGGCTCAACGGAGGCCGCAGGCAGTGCGCCATGTTCGGTGACTTACCTACGACCCCGGGGTGGAGCCACGAACGCGTCCCTGCATCGTGAACTCCCCGAGTCCCCTGGTAAAGTGCAGCCCAGCCCTTTGTCCCTTTGCACTGCGTGGACAGAAATGACTCCAGTGACCACGCCAGGTTACATTCTAGGAGCTTGAAGGAGGATGCTCTCATCTGGCCACCTGCCCTGGTCCTCGTGACGCCCCTGGCTCAGCCCTGGGCCCCAAGGGGCAGAGGCTGCAGGAGGGGGCAGTGAACCCAGCGCATGGGCACCTGCTGCCATCTCCGCCTGGCAGTGGCGGCTGGGGCTGGGCCTGGTAGAGCGCCCAGTGCTTTCCTCTGAGAGCACCTTCCTATCGGCGGTGTGGAGCCCTCCGGGGCCGGCCGAGCTGTGGGGGCCGCTCCTAGAGCTTGCTGTTCTTCTGGTACTGGGCCACCAGGCCGAGCACCTGCTCGGAGGCTTTGATGCTCTTGGAGCCCAGGTAGGCGATGCTGTTGGGGCCGGTGTCCTCCAGGTAGTAGCGGTAGTTGACCATGAGTCCGCAGGAGCCGGTGAGGCCCTTGAGGCTGCTGTTGGCCATCCAGTTGATGCGCCACAGCACGGCCCCGTTCTGCAGGTGGAAGTTGGCCACGGGGTTGAGGGCGTAGCCGCGGTGCTTCTCGCCGTACAGGTACCAGGCGCACAGCCGCGTCAGGGGTGTCTGGAGCGCGCGCACCAGCGCCTCCGACTTGGCCCACTCACCGCTGCTCAGCAGGCCCCGGAGCGTCTCCAGCGCGGGCCCGCCGGTGAGCTCCGAGATTTCCTTGCATTCCGAGTCCGTGAACAGCTCGTTCCTCCCGTGCTCCTTAGTCTGTGAGTTCAGAAGCCCCAAAAGCCACTTGGTGAATCCAGGTATAGGCGACAGGCTCGAGAAGGCCCCCAGGTGAGGAAATTCCTTCTGTACAGCGGTGGTGAAGGGAGGGAGAGAGGGACGGAGCAGAGAGGACACACAAGCTCAGCAGGTGGCACCCCACACACTGGGGCGCACCTCGCACCTCCTCAACTCTGCCCGCTGCTCAGCTGGACACTGTGACCCGCCTCCTTCCAGGTACATTCCTAGGAGCCTGGTGTCCGCCAGGCCCTGGAGCCCAGGCAAGCCTCTGCGGTGGGGGTCCAGCGCAGCGTGGGGGCCTTCCCTAAAGCCAGAGAGCTGGCCCCTATGCTGGGGCCCAGACCTTATCTTTCCTCAGCACCACGCCCTCCCGGGAGCCTCTGCGGCCCCAGAGCCTGGGCTGCTGCTTGGCACACAAGCACCAGCGGAGCACACGTGGGTGAGACCCAGTCACCCTCCGTCGGGGCGGGCGGGGCGGCAGGCGATGGCGCAGCTCCACCACGAACGTTCTTGTTTACTTATTTATTTCTGCAGTGCTGGAGATGGAACCCAGGGACATTCTACTTTTTATTTTTATATTTTGTGGTACTGGGGGTGGAACCCAGGGGCTTTTTATCTCCGGGCTATACTCCCAGACCTATTTTATACTTTATTTAGAAACAGGGTCTCACTAAGTAGCTGAGGCTGGCTTGGAACCCGTGCGATCCTCCTGTCTCAGCCTCCCAAGCACGGGGACTACAAGTGTGCACCACCACGCCCAGCTGACATTCTACTTCTAAGCTGTACCCCAGCCCTATTTTTTTATTTCAAAGCAGAGTCTCACTAGGTTGCTGAGTCTTACTACTTGCGGAGGCTGTCCTTGAGCCTGTGACCCTCCTGTCTCAGCCTCCCAAGTACTGGGATCACCATGGCCAGATAAATCATTATTATTCAAAGTACAGAGATTTCAATGATTATTTCCCTAAGTCCTCTATTTTCTGATTATAAATATGATATGTGCTCAGTTTGGAAAGTTTTTTGGGGGGATATTGTAAACTGGGATATTCTACCTCTGAGGTACACCCCTAGCCCTTTTTATTTATTTTGAAGCGAGATCTCACTAAGTTGCTGAGGCTGGCCTGACCCTGCAATCCTTGTCTCAGCCTCAAAGTCCTGGATCGCAGGGGATCGTATGGAAAGCTTTTAAAATTTTGTGACAGAAGAAAAGAAACCACTTGGCCCACCTCTGAGAAGGGTGCCTCAGCGGCCTGTGGCCGGGGCACCGAGCCAGGGCACTTGGGACTTCTCTGCCCAGATTTACGTGCAGACGCCCTGCGTCCTGTGCTCTGCCTGACATCCTGAGCGTTCTCTATCACTTAAGAGATACAATTTCAATGGCAGCGTAGTATTAGGAGCTCCCTAGCCGTGTTCTCACTGGGCACCGAGCGGCCCTCGAGTTTCCTGCTTCTGTAAACCCGACCTTGTGTGCGGAGGGCACGGGCTGCGGCTCTCCTCGGGGCCTCTGAGCTGCTCAGGCCACGTGTCCGGGCAGCGGCACGGCCAGGGCGGCTCACCCTGCGCTGGACTGTTCCTCCTCCCGGGGCCTCTCCTTCCCACTGACGGCCCCTGCCACTCACAACACTGCCAGCAAAGGCCGCGGATCTGGTGTTAGGACGGACTCTGACCTGATGGGAAGCCTGGGGGCCCTGGCTCTACCCTGCCATGTTGGGGCAGAGGCCACCCTGCCTCCCTGTGCCAGCCAGCCTAGAGGCACCTGCGCAGGCAGCGAGGGGAGGGTGCTTCCCTGCAGGCTGCCCTCCGCCCTCCCTCAGGACTGAGCCAGCCCGCTGCTGACCCAGCCCGCTGCTGGCCCGGCCTCATCTGCGTTCTGGACGCCTGCCTGCAGCACCGCGCCCTCGGCGTCCTCCCCCGCCGTCCTTGGTGGGGCCGCGCTGACCGTTCAGGACAGGACAGGACTGAGCGGCACTCACCTGCAGCTCCTTGACCACACGCTTGATCAGGAAAGTGCCCAGCTCCACGCCCTGCAGTCCCTGCTGGGTGAGGCTGATGGAATAGAAGATGGCAGCGGCGATTTTGTTCCTCTCCTCAGTTTCTGACGGGGGACACTCCTTCACGATGGCCTGCAAGACACAGGCGGGCTGAGCCAGCCGGGCACAGACGGCCCGAGACGTGCAGAGGTCTGATGCCCACAGAGCCAGCTCTGCCTGTGAGGGCCAACGTGGCAGGTGGGCTCACCGGCCATTCCTACCGCTTTGGAAGGCTTGTGCAAGCTCCACTGAAGGGCAAGTTAGGTTTCAGGCCCCTGTGGAAACGGAGCCGCGCTGCCCGTGCTCCCGCCGCCGCTCCACCCCGCTGTCAGGGCAGCCGGGCTCAGCGCTGCTTCTGCCTCGCCTCAAAGGCCTTTCTCTAACCAGTAGTTTTTTTCCCTCCTTTTCTCTGAACTCTAGTTTTCAGATTTCTCAGCAGGCCACACGCAGTCCAATGTAATTCTACTTTTTTGAAATTTGTTTTCTTAGGCTCTTCTATGTAACTGATTTTTGTGCCAAGAACCTTGTTTTTTTCTAAAAGAAAACACATTCACACAGACATGTACACAAAACAATCTAAAAAGTGACTTTTATTAGAAGGTCACTTGGCTGAAGTCTGATTGTACTAGCTTTAAATTGAAAAAAAAAAAAAAGCTTTTAGCCAGGCGTGCAGGTTCAAGACTAGCCTAAGCTACTCAGTGAGGCCCTCCTCAACTTAGCGAGACCCTGCTCTGTGTGTGTGGGTGGGGGGGGGAGGTGCTGGGGATTAAGCCCGGGGTGATCTACCACTGAGCTACACCCCAGCCCTTTTTAGTTTTTATTTTGAGACAGGGCCTTGCCCACTCGCTGCTGCGGCCTTGGCTGTGCCTCTGTGCCTGTGTGCTCCTACCTCTGATGCGGCCGTGGGCCCCTGCACCCGAAGGCCACTTGGTGATGGTAGAAGAGCAGGCAGCTGGCTTTTAGTTTGCTTTGAGGCAGGCACATCAGCTTGATTTTAAATTTTTTTCTTTTGTGGTACTGGGGATTGAACGGGTTGGCCTTGAACCTACAATCCTCTTGCCTCAGTCTCCCAGGCACCGGGATTACAGGCATACACCACCACACCTGGCTCGCCAACTTGATCTTAAGGACATATTTAAATCACTTAACTCTGATCTGCGACACCTGAGTCCTGAAGCGGGGTGCTTAGCCCACAGCGCGGAAGGCAACTTGTCTTTGGGGCTGAGCGTGGACGCGAGCCCCCATTCCACCCTTACCTGCTCTATGAGGGGGTTATGAGGTTCCCCTCAGCCTCATTCTGCTGCGTCTAACGTGAGGCCCCTAACGGTGACACTGGAGTTGCGTGGTGCCCAGGCAGCAGGTGTGGGACTTGCCGAGGGCCCACGGCCTGCATTAAGCAGGAGTTACGAGTTAGACGCTGTATCTGCTATTGTGTTTTGAATTTTTACTCAACAGTAAGTCAAAGCCGGCTTCCCTGAACTGTAAGCCCACGTCCATATTTAAGTGGATGCAGGAACCCAGGCCTGTGCAGGGCACCTGTGTTCACGCCCACCCGAGCCCTCCTTGCCAAGCAGCAGCTCGTCCTGCTCTCTGGCCTTTCACCCGTCCATGGTGCTGCGTGAGGTGCCACCTGGCCTGCAGGCCTGGGGTCTCCCCAGGACAGCCCCACAGCGGGTCCTCAGGCCAGAAGGAATGCATCCTGTGCTAGCACGCACACTGCCGACCACCCTCAGAGGACCCAGTAGCAGCCCGGAGCCTCCCGACTCCTCTAAACACAGGGACCAGGAGATTTCTCCTTGGAGTCAAGAACATCTGCCTTTCGCCTTACACGACTCCTCTGGCTTCTAAAGACTAGGAAAGTGCCCAGGTCCCATCTTCCTAACAGGCTACTCCGACCCAGAGTCCTCGCCCCACGTCCTGGTCTGAGTGAACCTGGAGTCTCCTGCCCTGTCTTTATCCCCCACCCCTGAGGCCTGGCCTCCTAGCTCTGGACCCCGCACTGCGCACTGTGGTCACTGGGCTCCTGTGTGTCGGACACTCCTGCCAACTCCAGCAAAGTCAGCTGCTGGGAAGGGACCGGGGCTCCAGTCCCACAGCCTCCCCGTGCGTTGCGGGCCAGGCCAGGCAGACGGCACCCAGCCTGCCTTTGTTTCTCCAAGGTCTCTTTCCAAACTCCCACAGGCACTCAACAGATGCTGAAAGGTGGAGCCTGCACCTGGCCTCGCTCGTCCCTCACCACTGTCTGCTGTCCTGGACCCATCTCGACTCAAGGTCAACACAGCCCAGGAGTGTGCTCCCTGAACCCGGCGGCCTGTGCTTCTCACCCCACATCCCGGAGCTACACTGGATATTTCATCTACCCAGTCACCACGATCGCAGACGTTCACAGAAACTTTTTTTTTTTTTTTTTTTTGGTGGTACTGGGGTTCTTGGAAGCCCTTCTACCTCCAGGCTACACTCCAGACCTCTTTTTATTTGGAAACAGGGTCTCTTAAGCCAGCACCGCTGGCTTCGACCCTGCACGATCCTCCTGTCTCCGCCTCCCAAGCGCGGGGATTACAAGCGTGCACCCAGCTCACAGCAACTTTTAAAAAGAGGATAAAACCAGCTGGGCATGGTGGTGCACGCTTGTAATCCCCGTGCTTGGGAGGCTGAGACAGGAGGGTCGCACAGGTTCGAAGCCAGCCTCAACTACTTAGTGAGGCTCTTAGCAACTTAGTGAGACCCTGTTTCCAAATAAAATATAAAGTAGGCCTGGGAGTATAGCCCAGAAGTAGAAAGCTCCTGGGTTCCACCCCCAGTACCACACACACACAAATAAATAAATAAATAAATAAAACCAAGCTTCAAAGCCTTCGGGGCTGTGGGACGCCTTTCTGGCCTGGAAGTGGCCGTCTGCAGGTACCTGGATGTTGCTGGAGATGTCGCCGGTCAGCGCCACGTGCAGGACGACCAGGGGCTCCCCGGGGGTGGAGCAGTGGGAGAAGAAATAGCACCTTCGGTAGGGCCCGACGCGCTGCTTCAGGTCCATCCAGCTCTTGACCGGGTGCACGGCCTCGCACCTGGGAGGAGGCGGAGACCGGAGACTGTGACGCCCACAGGGCGGAAGGATGCCAGACCCCTCCCGTCCAGCACAGCCACGGGCATCCTCTCGGTACAGCCCTGGGTGGGGCCTCTGGAAACCCTGAGGAAACCCTCTGAAGGTGAACGCACACCGAGGGAGACTGGAATTAACGGCCATTCCACACACAAAACCGCGCTCCAGTTCTTAACCCCACTCTGAGGAGCAGTGTGTGAGGCTCCTGGGAGGTGTGTGCGCAGACCTCCACCCAGTCACTGTCCCCAGGACCCTGGCGGGTGAAGGGGGAAGTGGCTGTCCTGGGCCTAACCCTCCCCGCGGGGTTCCACGTGTCCCCCAACCTCACTCCCCACGGCTTGCTTTCAGCGTGGGTGAAAGCAAGCGCTGCATCACGGGCACACAGGACCCTCCCAAGCCTCGGGTCCACAGGCCAGCGCGGAACACGATGGCAGGAGGCCGCGACACGCGGGCCGCGCTACACTGCGTCCTGACGCGCTGCGATTACGACTCACTTAGAGATTTTGTTCAAGGGAGAGACTGGAGCAACCAGGAGATGAGTGCTGTTTTCGTTACTAATATACATACTTGGTCCAGAGAGTTCAGACAGGTCTGATAATGGGGTCCTGGGACAGAGTAAACAGGCCTGCTTGCTTTCAATCTGAGGACACAGTGAGAAAGGCCCTGGCCCCTGGCAGGCCAATGGGCCCCTCCTGGGCGGCCCCGTCCCCGTGTTGTGTGCAGGGACAGCCAGGACCTTGCACGCGGAGGTGAAGGGCGCCAGCTGGCAGACGGCACACTTACTCACTGATCTTCTGAAGCACCTCGCACGGCGAGTGCCAGGTGACCCGCTCCAGGCTCAGGAACCCCGAAGAAAACCATTCCGAGAGCATGCCCTTCAGCACCCCGTTCATCTCCTGCAGAGGAGACAAAGCGCAGCCCTCTGCGGTCACCGGAGCCTGCCGTCAGCTTCACTGTCAGCACCCGGCGGCGGCGGGAAAGAGCCCGGGCAGGCTGACTCTGCGCGAGGCCCGCGGGACTCTGCTCGCAGACCACGCCAGGCTTCAGCTTGGCTCTACGCAGGCTTCCCACCCCAGTCTAAGGGACGCGGGAATGGGGACTCTCATTCTGCACCAAGTTGCTCGATTCAAATAAAACGTTCCGACATGTTCACCCAGTGAATGTAACTAAACGTTCCATGTTAAGATGACAACAAGGAACGCAGCCAGAGGAAAACACCAGGTCTGCCCAGGGCTCCGCGGGCCTCGCCCCGGGCCCGGTCCAGACACGCGAAACACACGGGGTTCCCAAGGGCGCTCTTGCATCAACCTGGGGATACATGCTGCACACGTGTGTGCACATGTGTGTGTAACTGAGGATTGAACTCAGGGGCATTCTGACTCTGAGGTGCACCCCTAGCCCTATTTTAGTTTTACTTTTGAAATGGAGGGTCTTACTAAGTTGCTGAGGCGGGCTGTGAACCTGCGATCCCGTCTCAGCCTCCCAAGTACCAGGATTACAGAGCAGCACAAGCACGCCGGGCTATGTCTTCATATTTTAACGTCTCTGAAAGAAGGACGTGCCTTTCAGAGGATGGTGGGCCACAGTTTAATTGGAGCAATTTTGCAATTTTAGTTACCTTAGTGGGACAAAAAATAAGTGTGCCTGGCAAACGATGCATGTTAGATTTGATAAATCCCCGACTTTGCTTCACTTACTCACTTCCCCAAACCATTTGAGTTGACATTAAAGATCATTTGCCCGAGCCGGGCGTGGTGGGCACGCTTGTAACCCCCGCGCTTGGGAGGCTGAGACAGGAGGATCGCACAGGTTCGAAGCCAGCCTCAGCTACTTAGTGAGACCCTGTTTCCAAATAAAATATAAAATAGGTCTGGGAGTGTAGCCCGGAGGTAGACAGCCCCTGGGTTCCACCCCCAGGACCACCACCACCACCCTGACCTTTAAGGGAGAACAGGAGAGGCACTGGGGCCAGAGGGGCCAGGTGAGCGTGGCCCCAGGGAGCTGGGCCATGCAGCTGAGGCACCCGGGTAGGTGAGGGCGTGGCTCCCGCTCCCATGGCTGCTTCCCCTTCCTTCCTCCTAAGCTCTGCGTGCGGCTGCCCTGGACACACTGCCGTGCTCCTAGTGGTCATGTGACTGAGCTCTGGCCAGTGAGGGGTACGCAGAGGGGCCCCGAGGCAGCTTTGGGATGCCTCTGTCACCGGTCTTTCCTCGTGGGCTGGCAGGTGCCGCGAATCGGGCACGGGAACAGCGGCTGGGCCGAGGGGTGACTGTGGAGATGGCTTTTCAGGGCAGCACGGTAAGACTGAAGACGGGGCTCGCTGGAGACACGGGGTTCGCCTGGCCACAGAGTCAGCTCTGGGCTGCCTAACCCAGCCTGACCAGAGACCAACTTCTCCATTATTTAATCCACTAGGACTCTGGGCCTGTTACTCATAGAGACATTGAATAGTACTTGTTAAATAACAGGAAACACCTTAGTGCATCAGTTCCCAAAGTGCCCTCCTGAATCTCAGTATAAAGTACACAGAGAATATGAGAGCTGTCATCTATGAAGAACAGCTTCATTTAATAATTTACTTACTCACGGTCCTGGGGCTTAGGACCCTCTAAGTTGTTGAAGGTCTTGCTAAATCGCTGAGGCTGGCTTCAAACCTGTGATCCTCCTGTCTCGCCTCCCGAGTACTAGGATCACAGGCGTGCGCGGCCATGTTTGGCTACAGATCAGTTTTATAACAGCTACAAAAGTTCACAGCACTGATTTGCATTTTAATTCCTGTTAAAATATGAAAGGCCTCAGAACTTTGCCCCTAAGCAAAAGCTGCAGGCCTGGGTGGCGGCTCAGAGGGGCCTCCAGAAGGAGAGGCCCACCCTTAGGAGGCTTACGCACGGGCAGAGGAGGCCACAGCCCTGTTGTGTGTGACTCAGGAGGCAGGGGTGAGCCCAGGGCCACGGTGGAGGCCACAGACACGCAGACTTGGGCGGGGGTGCCTCAAGGAAGGGGTTTTGAACCGCTGGGGCTGTCCAGACATCCTGCTGGGAGAGGTTGACCTTGCCACTGAGAGTGACCGCAGAGGGTGGACAAGGACTCCGTGGGGCTGTTCTAGAAAGGACTTAGCGCTGGCTAAGGCGGTAAGGCAGATAATCTTGGAAATTCCTTTAAACTCTAGGCTCCGGTACCTAACTCCTTCACTCAGCTGTGAGCTCCACATGGGAGGCCCATGTCTGGCTTATTCCTACAGTTTTCAAAGCATCCATGACTAGGCTGATAGCAGATGGAATGAGGGGGTGGGGCTAGCAGCCAGGAAGATGGGCGCTGTCCTCGGCAGGTAGGACAGACCAGCTCTTTAGAAAACACGGTGCTCTGCACTGGCCCGTGGTGGTTCTCCATCCTCCAGGGAGCCTCACACACTCCCAGGAGGACGGTATGTGCTGGGCATCACGGCCCCACCCACCCCAGCAAAGATGCCAACACAGCTCAACTCTGCCCGCTCTTTCCCGAGGCTCGTGGGGCCCGGGCAGCCGCTCCCCGCTGAGGCTTGACACAGTAGGCCTCTTTCACACCGGGGCAGGAACAGCTGGAAATGCCCAGTTCCAGTACTGATTAGGAAAGAAATGGCCTGGCTGCCGGACCGCCCCTCTGGAAGGCTCTTCTTTCTATTCCGGGCTGCTGAGAGCGATGGCATGTGACCCTGGACACGGGAGCTGAGAATCTAGGTTAAAGTTTACAAGTGCCGGGCGCCTGGTTTTAGCAGGGACAGCTTCTCAGGCTGGAACCGGCCGCAGCAAGCAGCAGGGCTTCAGGAACATAAAGGCGAGTGAGGGAGAAACGGCCCCATCCGTCCTCACAGGCCCAGCAGCCGCTCGCCAGCGCCCAGGCCAGGCCGAGCCCCGAGGCCAGGCACCCCCCGAGCTGCGAGCCGGCCTGGTTCCCAGCTCGCCCCGACTGCTGACCCCGCTTTTCTTGAAAGACAGTTTAGGAGACCAGATGACTTGCCCTCTTAGCAGATAGTCATCTCCACCTTTCTTCTGCAGTTCTAGGCTACCAAGGTCTGCCTATCTGGGCAGGCAAACCAAAGCGGCTCAGAAGCCCTGGGCTGGGGACGGAGGGAGAGCCGTGGATGGGGAGAGACCGCAGGGGCTCAGAAACTGCGGGCACAACTCCAACTCGTACAAGCCGCCACCCCAGGTATATCCTCTACACTGGGGCATACCTGCTCTCTATAAATAAATTCCTGACTCCTGTACAGATTTACTAAGGCACACGGGAGTCCTGCAATGGCTCAGAGGCCGAGCCTGCTCGGGAAGGCTGCCCAGGGGAGGCTGCCCAGAGGAGGCTGCCCGGGAAGGCTGTCCAGCGGAGGCTGCCCAGGGCGCTGGCCGCCTTGGCTCGCTCCTTCTCCAGTTCCCAGGCTTGAGGGAGGCTCCTGTCCCCGCTTCACCAAGATGCCCCCGTCCCGGCGGCCTGTCAAGAGGCTCATCAAGAGCCCCCAGCTGCTGAACGTGCCCAGCCTTCGTCTAGTCTGGGGTTGAATTTGGCTCACTTTATCTCAAGGAAACTTAAGTCGTCAACCCAATGGGCCCTTGAAATGTCTCTGGAGGAAAACCAAGAGCTTACAGACCACAGCCCGCACGGCTCCCACACGCCCGCAGACGCCAGCCGAGCGAAGCTGGGCACACCAGGGCCTGTGCCAGGAGGCTCAGCACACAGCGATCACCCACTGGCTGAAGACAGTGCTTCCCCGGGAGCAAGTGTGTATGGCTGACCTCAGCTGCCACCCAAGAACGCCTCGGAGGGGAGCTGCACGCGGGGCCCAGTGGGCGGATCTGATATGCCTGAGCCCAAAGCCCATCTCACATAAGAACACACAAAACGGGACTGATCTCTACCGAGAGGCCAGACCCAAGCACATTAGCCAGCCTCCACACTCTCCAGAACTCTGGTAGAGAAGAACGTTGTTTTTTTAGGAAGTCTGTCTTGTACCCGAGGGGCGCGTGGCCTTCTCTGGGGAGATGAGCCAGCTCCACGGCTCTCTATCCCGCCCTACTGAATCCTCCCTGCTCCCTGTCTGCAGGTCGCCATGAGGACTGGTGACCACTGAAGGCAAGGATGGTGTCAAGTGCTTTCTTACAAATCCTTCTCTTGGAATAAACCATGAAGGTCAACTCACAGGAGGCCTATGAGTTCCCATGGGTGCATGCACCACAGCAGCAGACACTCGGCGCGGATCGAGAAGCCCCACGTATGGCTGCATCGAGCATCCTGAAAATTGATGCCGGGCAATGGGCAACGTCACCTCTTCCTTGACATATCGGGCTTGCTATCTTGAAAAGCACAACACACACCTGGCCTCTGCCGCACTGTAAAAACTTTCAAAGTGCCGCCTGTACTTTCCAGCAACAAGACTAAAGGTGTGGACTTGACTTACATTGAAAGGACCAAGCATCCCCAAGGGAGAGAAAGGGAAGGTTTCAGCGCCCCCAGGGCTCAGCAAGCCCAGCTGGGCCTGCTCTCGGCACACCGCAGTCTCCTGTCTCTCCTTGGCAACAGCACCCTCATCTGCCATGTTTTAAGGAAGCTCCAGTACATTCCTCAGAGCATTTTCTGGAGGGAAGCAGCCTGCCCCGGGGCTTGTGGGCCACAACCCACTCTCTCCTCTCAATGCAGGGCCAAGTGGTGCCGGGTCACCGAGAGATGGGGCGAACGTCACCCAGAGAGATGAGAAGGGGCCGGAAACCTCCTCCTCCAGACCCGCCGGCCTGCAACCTACGCGGCACCAGCGCCAATCCGCGGCTGCACGGCTGCCATTTTGTTCTAAAGTGACTGCGCCACACAGGACTCGGGAAGCAAAGGACCTTAAATATACCATGCGGTGACCTGACTCGCTGCAGGGGCAGGGGCCGGACCGAGCCCCGGGAGCGCTCCTGTGACCAGCCCTGGCTCCTGGACCTTATCTAGCCAATCCCAAAGTCAACCTGGGCCAGGCGAGTGGCATGCCTGTGTGACAGGCACCGGGGCATCCCACCAGAGGTGTCGAGATCCCGCCCCTCTGTCAACACTCAGCATTCATAAAAGCTCCTGGTAGCCGGGCATGGTGGTGTGCACCTGTATCTCAGTACCTGGGAGGTTGAGACAGGAGCTTTAGCAAGCCTCTCTGCAGCTTAGACCCTGTTTCAAATAAAAAATAAAAGGGGGGTGTGGCTCAGAGGTGGAATGCACCTGGGTTCAATACTCAGCACCAAATAAATAAATAAATAAATAAACAAACAATAAAATAGGCCTGAGGGGGTGTCTGGAGATCTACTCCAGAGCCAAACTTCTTCAGTTTTTTTTGTTTTTTTTGGTGGTACTGGGGTTCCTGGAAGCCCTTCTACCTCTGGGATACACTCCCAGACCTATTTTATATTTATGTTTATATTTTATATTTATATTTTATATTTATATTTATATTATAAAAGGGTCTCTTACGCCAGTGCGGCTGGCTTCGAACCTGCGCGATCCTCCTGTCTCTGCCTCCCAAGCGCGGGGATTACAAGTGTGCGCCACCACGCCCGGCCTTTCTTCAGTTTTTAATGTTGCATTCCTAGGAGTAAACAGTTCTGGCTGAGTTGCCTCTAATGCGGAGGAAGCAAAACAGGAGAGAAGTGGCCTGTGTACCAAACCAACACAAAGCTCCATGCCAAGAGGGAGCCCTGATACGCACTGCAGACTCCACGTAAGGAGGACGTGGGCGCGCGCTCTGAGCTGAGCGGCTGCGGCTCTGGTGCGGTGCTGGTAATGGAGGCTGCGAGTGCAAGGGCACCCGGGAAATCTGCTCCTTCCGCTCCATTCTGCACCTGAAACTGCTCTAACAAAGTCTATTTAAGAACGAGACACTGATTCTGGTGACAGATTACAATATCAAATCCCAGCTGACAATTTCTAGGGAAAAGAAGGCAACTGTGCTTTAAATGGCAGGGTTTTAAAAACCCTACGTTACTATGCAAAGCAAAGGAGAAAGAACTAAGATTCAACTACTACAGTAGACACAGGGACTCAAGGCCAGGACTGGGTGGAGTGCGGGGTGCAACAGGCCGGCCAGCTTCTGCGGCCAGCGGTCCAAACGCGAGGGTGGAGGGTGAAGGCCAGGCCGTGCTGACCCCTGTTCTGAGCATCTGTATTCTTCTCACACTTAGCACAGCCGGCGTCTCTGGATTTCCCAGAAGCCAGTTCCGCCTCAAAGGTTAGTTTCCACATCACGGGAAGTTGCCACGGTGTTTCCTGGCAACCATGCAACAACGGCGAGTGTTCTCGCGTGGGGCAGCGCAAGGGGAGGCATTTGGCAACCCTCGCAGCATCAGGGCACTTGGACCTGGAGGGTCACCAATTGCCAGGGGCCAGAGCTGCCCACCTGACTGTTAGGGCTCAGGGCCGCGCAGAAGCCTGGCTTCCTTCCAGGCCAGAGCCCGTGACCAGGCCTGGGCCCACGTCCCGACAATGACCACTGGTGAATGATAGGCGTACGGGTCTGCCTCATGCCCCAGACCCGCGGCCACGTCGATGGTCCATTCATCACTCTGCTATGTGAGAAATTTAAGACAAGGTTCCAGTTTTTAAGGAGCTGGCCATCTAGCTGGGGGGTAACCTGTGTCACACACTACTTCGAACCCAAAGGTTCAGCTACTCAGACTGCACTTGAGCCTGGGACACGGTCAGCTTAACACAGTAAGCGTCAGGACGGATTCCGTGATACGCAATTAGCAACGGGGGTTTTCAGTCGGGGAATCTTATGGTCAAAGGTTTATGGTCCTAGGTTAACACCTGGTATTATAAATTAACCAATCATCATGAGAAATCATACCACAGCCATGGCTGTCACTCACTAAACCCATCTTTATCCTGCACCCAGTCTTCTTGCATGAGGCCAAGTAGCCCCAAAAGGTGATGATGTATAGGTCATCTGGGTGAGTAATCACACACACGTCTATTTGCTCCAAGTTCTTGGACAAGCCACACAACCTCGGCATTTATCTCCTTTACTGCAAAAGGGAGTGTGTGTATCACCCCACGACTGAGGGAACAGAAATAACTGCGAGGTCACTGTGACTAGAGTTCTTACAGGAGTCAGCGCAGTCACTCAACGGTTCACCTTCTTTAAATCACAAAATAAGTTAAGAATGCCAGATGCTTCCGCAACTTTCTCCTTCACTAAAAGGCAGGTCGGCGCTCCCTCCATATTTAACACGCACAGAATAAAAGGACTAGATGTAACCCCAGGCAATCTCTTAGTCCATAGTTATTTAAATTTCAAAGTACCAGCACCTAACAGAACTCCCTGCATTAAGCACCTAACCACCTCTGGACTACAACTTAGAAATGATCACTTTTAGGGCTAAGCTCAGAGTGAAACATCCTGTTCAAAGTTATGAACAGGGCAGAGAAGGCTGGGAGGCACTAAGACTCCTAGGAGGTAGTGACCTTGAATTCTCTGCTCTTTAGGGACTTCCTAGGACAGTGCCTCCACATACAAAGAGCGCGCGCACACACACACACACACACACACACACACACACACACACACACACACACACGGTCTCACTATGCTGCCCAGTTTGGCCCTTGAACTCCAGGTCTCAAGCGATCCTCCAGCCTCAGCCTCCCCAGGTAGCTGGGGCTACAGGCTTGTGGGAGCCCAGTTAACTTGCTGACACCGTCCAGGTTTACGAAGAATGCCTGACACTCTGTTTGATACTTGTTCAGGTGTGTTTCAGGATTTTTTTTTTTGGCAGAACTGGGTTTGGAACCCAGGGGCATTCTACCTCCGAGCTATGCCCCAGCCCTATTTTTTATTCTTTATTTTGAAACAGGGTCTCACTAAGTTTCGGAGGGCCTCACTAGGTAGCTGGGGCTGTCCAATCCTCCGGTCTCAGCCTCCCGAATGCTGGGATTACAAGCGTGCGCCACCACGCCCGGTTACATTTCACTTTTTAAAGAGACTTTGTACGGGACACTTCCCAGGTCCCGGGCGTGACAGTCACCTTAAGGGTAGACAAGTGCTGAACACTCTTACGCACTACAATTGGGG
The DNA here is from genome assembly GCF_963383645.1 of Muscardinus avellanarius. Taxonomy (NCBI): domain Eukaryota; kingdom Metazoa; phylum Chordata; class Mammalia; order Rodentia; family Gliridae; genus Muscardinus; species Muscardinus avellanarius. The sequence goes on from NC_137796.1 coordinate 4,096,981, forward strand.
CTTGCAAGGTGAGACTGGAGGGCGGCAGGTCCTCGACCTATGCAAAGGCTGAGCGGGAAGGCAGGGGCTGAGCCTGGGGCTGTGACTGTGGGCGATGTGCGCGCACCTCCGCGCAGGGAGGCTGCGTTTGGGCAGGCGAGGACTGCGCGGGGAGGGCCGCCAGGAGCCCGCGCCGGGGTCTGGGCGGCCCGGGCAGGGCCTTACCCGGACGTGCGGCCCCTCCAGCAGCTTGAGGGCCTGCGCCTCGAGCAGGTCGGCCCGCAGCTGCACCAGGAAGCGCACGCCGCCGTCCAGCTTGCTGATGTGGTGGAAGAGGCCGCGGTAGCGCGGCACGAGCGCGTAGCGCAGCCGGTCCTCGGCCTGCAGCAGCACGGCCGCCTCCCGCGGCTGCTGGCGCAGCTGGAGCACGCCGGCGCTCTGCTCGGCCACCTGGCCGTGGTCCACGCCGAAGCCCTGCGCCAGGCGGCCCAGCAGCTCGGCGCGCTGCGCCACCTCGGCCAGGCCGCCGTAGAAGCTCACGAAGTCGGCGCACTGGCCCTCGGCGGGCGCCGGCGTCTTCTCGCGCAGCTCGTAGGCCGGCGTCGGCGGCACGGCGCGGCGCAGCAGCTCGTCCATGGCCCGCTCGAGGGCGCCGGCCGCCGCCGCCGCCGGCCCGCTGGACAGCCGAGGCCCCGGCGGGCGCGGCGGCCGCGTGGGGACGCGCAGCGGGAGGAGGCGCCGCACCGCCAGCCCGGGCCCGAGGCCCCGCATGGCGCCGGGAGGCAGCTGCAGAGGGGCGAGGCCGCCCGCGCCGCCGCGCTTCCGGTTCCGGCTTCCGGCGCGCGCCGGCCCCATTGGTCAGGGCCGGGGGCTTGGCGGGGCAGCGACCAATCGGAGCGGGAGGGGCGGGGCTCGCGGGCGTCGGGGGCGGGGCGGCTCGGGGCCAAGTGTGGCCAAAGGTCCCCGGGACGGGGCGGCCTGGGACACCTGTCTGGAGTCCTGCGGCCAGCCTGCTGGAGTCGCCGGCTCCGCGCTCCTCCCCTACCCCGCCGCACGCCATCTCTCTAGGGCGCAGCGCCTCCACCTCCGGGCGCGTCTGTTCCCTGGAAACCCAGAGATCCTGACCCGCGGTGTGGGGGGGAGCCGCGGCCGGGTGGCCAGGCGATGCTCTGGCCGGGCGGCTATTTCAGACCCTGCCCAGGCGCCCTGCAGTCCTGGTCAGCAGGCGGAGCGACGACCCCGGCACCCCAGCCCGCGTGCGGTTCCTCCTGCGGGGTGGAGCTTCTCCCAGGTGCTGCGAGCCCAGCCCCCAGCCTCCCTCTCCTTTCAAGGACTGGTTTCCCTAACGTAAAAGAGGACAGAACACCGAGGGAAAAGGCTCTCAACCCACTAGAACAACAGGGAAAGGAGGAGACTAGAGAGCTCCTAGGAAAGGAAATAAGTGACCCGTAAAATATGTAAAGGAACTACCTTCACTCATGACAAGAAAATGCAAATTAAAACTCCAATGAGTCGTCGATCACTCTTGGATTGTAAAGACCAAGAAGTTAGATAACACCCTGTGCTTGTGAGGCTGTGTGTGTGTGTGAAATCTGTTAAGTTACAGAGCTGGCCTCTAAATGGGTACAACCCTTCTACGTGTGTGTGTGTGTGTGTGTGTGTGTGACCTTTGCAAAATCTACCAAAACTGCCGTGTGTGTGTGTGTGTGTGTGTGTGTGTGTGTGTGTGTGTGTGTGTGACCTTTGCAAAATCTACCAAAACTGCCAATTCACCCAGCAATTTTTACAAATGAATACTTGACCTGCTGAATTGGGTTAGTGGCAGATGAGACCTAGGACTCCTGGGGCACTCCAAAGGCCAGGCCAGGTCCCCAAGGAGGTGCAGCCAGGCAGAACAGCCAGCTCTGGCCATGACCTGCCATCTCAAGTTCAAAAATCCGCCTCCAGAGACCATTAGGAAACAGAAATGGGGCTGGGGGGGTGGCTGGCCAGGAGCTGTTGTCTCTGTGGAGGTAAGCACGGGAGCCTGACAGACTCATGATAATCAGCTCTGAAGTCAACAGAAGGCCACAGTTTTGCACCTGTGCCTGCCACTTACTCGGGCAGTGACCTTAAGTGGCTTTGACGCCTTTTTAAGGCTCTTCCCCACCTCTGAGATGAAGATAATCGTAATAGCTATCTCAGGCTGGCGAGAATTGAATTAAACAATTCATGTTAAAAACAAAAGTTGCAAGGGCTCCATGACATTCTAGCTAAATTATTATGAATGTAATACAACTAAGTATTTTGGAGTAGGCTTGTGTTTTTGTATGTCTAAAATAAAGCATTTTGAATTCTGTTTTTTTTTTTTTTTTCTTTCCCCCTTTGGCACTGGGGGCTGAACCCAGGGGCATTCTACCTCCCAGCTACACCCCTGGCCTTTTTTTTTTTTTTTTCCAAAACAGGATCTTGCTAGGTCTCGGAGTCTTGCTACATTGCTGAAGGTGTCCTCAAACCTGTAATCTTCCTGTCTCAGCCTCCCAAGTACTGGAATTATAGATGTGTACCACTACGCCTAGCTTACTTTTTTGTTTTGTTTTGAAACAGGGTCTCACTAACTTGCTGAGGCTGTCCTTGAACCTGTGACCCTCCTGTCCCAGCCTCCCAAGTACTGGGATTACAAGCATGTACAACCATGCCCAACTTCTCCCTGGAATTCTGAATTAGGTGGGAAGAGATGTGACAGCTGTGGATGATGTGGTGTGTGTGGGGGATGCTCTAGTGGAAAAAAAAACAAACACCCAATGACATTTTCTTTTAAAGTAATTTTCAGTATTTGTAGTTACCAGGAGAGATTTATTTTGTCCTCTGAGAAGTTAGGCCTTCCTCCTTTCCTCCACCCAGTACATTTGTGGGCGAGAATGGCTCATATTAGTCTCTTTCTGCTGCTGTAACTAGAAACCACAGACTGAGTAGCTTATAAGGAATAAAGGTTTATTCAACTCACCATTCTGAAGGCCGGGAAGTTCAGCATTGGGCAGCAGCAGCATCTGGTGAGGTCCTTCCTGCTCAGAGCCCCAGAGGGCGCAGGGCATCACATGCTAAGAACAAGCCGGCTCCAGTCTCTCCTGCCCCTCTTGTGAAGCCACAGTCCTGCTGGGCGTGGTGGTGCACTCCTGGCACCCCAGTACTTGGGAGGCTGAGACAGGAGAATCACAGGTTCCAGGCTGGTCTCAGCAACTTTATGAAACCCACAGTAACTCCAACCCTGTTTCAAAATAAAAATAAAATGGGACTGGTGATGTGGCTCGGTAGTAGTAGGACCCTGGGTTCAATTCTCAGGACTAAAAAAGAAAGCCACAGTCCCATCGGACTAGGGCCTCTTTCTTAGGGCCTCATTTAACCTTAATTACCTCCCAAAAAGAAGAGTAATCTCCAAATACCATTAGCTTTGAGGATTGCACTAGAGACACACCTAAACTGTAGCACATACAAACTGATAAGTTGGGTCCCTCCCCTACCCAACGTGATCTCACAGCGGGAACAGGAGGCAGAACCCCAGAAGCCAGAAGCACAGATATCGTGAGACTACAGGTGCCGCGAGACATACTCGGGAGCTTGAGACTACAGATATCGCGAGAGCATCGGCATGCCTATAAAACATCGGTGCCCCCCATGAGAGGTGCCCCCAGGACTATGTGCAACTCTCCAGATGCGTGGTCCGTCAGTCTCTTTTCCCATGGCCGGCTGACTCCCCAGAGGGTGCCAGGTCGGGTCCAAATAAAACAATGGTCTCTGATGACCCGGTTGGTGTTTTTACCTCCCTCCTAAACTCCCTAACTCTATTTTCAACCTTTAACTAACCTGGTCTCACACAGAAAAACCGCAGGAGGCATTAGGAAAACGGTGGGACTTCCTTCCACTTGTGGAGAAGTGCCATCTTTGGCGGAGAGCAAGGGAGCCAGTGACCCTGGTTGACGACACCCAGGTGCCGGGAGGACCACAGGTAGAAGAACGCTTGAGTCCAGGTTGTAGCCCGAGAACCCTGGGCCTTATTTATGAGGACAGTCTTATTGGGCATACCTGAGCTTGCAGGGTACAAGCACACTCCCTTAGGCTCATTCTGCAAAGACATGGACACACAGGACACTCCAAAGGCCTGCTGCTGGGTTGGGAGCACGCCCCAATTCCTCTTCACTAAAGACATTCTGAAGACATCTTCAGCTGGCTGAGGGTCAGCGCTGGGCCACATGGCTCATCCTTTCTGCTGTGGTCTGGTCCAGCCCTGGAAGCTCCAGCCTCGCCAGGGGAAACTTGAGGTTAATTTCTGCAGAGCAGAGTCTGATTTGCAGAAGCATGGGCATAAAGCCCACCCCTCAAGTCTCCCTCCCCCCAGGGCCTTGCTTTGGCGTCATCTCCCGTCATTCCTCTTGTTCTCTGTGTTCAGACTTATTTCTCTCCGTGCCAATGGCCAATCTCAGCTTCTTCCCACTTGTCCTTGGTTCTGAAGATTGCCCCAGTCTGAAAGCAAGATTAAGAAAGAATAGTTCAGTTTACGATAGCATCAGAAAGGACAGAAATATGTTTACGCAAGGAAGTGGAAACCTGTAGGTGGAAAATAGCTGAGCAGAATTGAAGGGAACTGAAGAAGGCCTAAACACATGGAATAGTGTGTGCTTGGTGGCTTAGAAGCTTTAATTGTTAAGATGGCAGTGCCCCTCAAATTAACCTACAGAGTCAATGCACCTCTCCCTTTTTGTGGGATTGGGGATTGAGCCCAGGGGCATTCTACCTCTGCGCTACACCCCCAGCCCTATTTTTTTTATTTTTAATTTTATTTATTTATTTATTTATTTATTTATTTATTTATTTACTTACTTATTTGCAGTACTGGGGATGGAACCCAGGGGTATCCTACCTCCGAGCGACACCTCCATCCCTATGTTTTATTCTTTATTTTGAAACAGCATCTCATTGAGTTGCAGAGGGCCTCACTTAGTAGCTGAGGCTGAATTTGAACCTGCATAATCCTCCTGTCTCAGCCTCCCAAATTCTGGGATTACAAGTGTGTGCCACCATGCCCGCCTCCCTATTTTATTTTATTTTTTATTATGAAACAGGGTTTATGACTCATCTCTCTACAGTGAAATCCTGTTTCAAAATTAAAATGAAGTAGGGCTGGGGGTATAGCTCTGAGTCCAATCCCTGGTCACACACACACACACACACACACACACACACACACACAATGGGCCAAGAGTTTGAATATATGTTCTTCAAAGAGGGTCTATAAGTGGCCAATAAACACATACGAAGAAGTTCAATACCATTAGCCATTAAGGAAATGCAAATAAACCCCCCTTCCGGTCCACTAGCTGGCTCTAATGATAGGAAATGGAGTGTCCGTGAGAGTGCGGAGAAATCAAAACCCTGTGTTCTCTTGGTGGGAATGTCAAGAGATGCAGCCATTGTGGAAGTCATTTTGGCAGGACCACAAAAAGTTCAACGCAGAGTCGCCATATGGCCTGGCAACTGCGCTCCGAGGTGCTCAAGAGAACTGCGAACATATGTTCACATAAAGACTTGTGCATGAATCTTCACAGCAGAATTATTCATAATAACCAGAGAGTAGGAGCAATCCGCACGCTCGTCAACAGATGGGTGGGATAAACCAAATGTGGCCTGCTCACACAGTGGAATATTATTTAGCCATAAAAACTAATGGAGCATTGATGTGTGTGTCACAACACCGATGAACCTTGGGACGTGATACCAAGTAAAAGAAGCCAGTCTCCAAGAGCCGCTTGAGTCCATCTGTAAGAACTTCCATTACAGGCAAATCCAGGGGGTGACTGCTTAGCGGGCGTAGGGCTTCTTGTTGGGCTGGTAAAGATATTCTGGAATTAGTGGTGATTACATGGTGTCGCGAACACATCAGCAAACACTGAATTGAACTTGCTACATTAGTGGAAACGGTGAATTTTATCTTACATTCATTTTACCTTAAAAAAAAGAAAAAAAGAAAAAAAGCCAGGCGTGGGGGCACACACCTGTGATCCTAGTACTTGGAAGGCTGCCACAAGAGGATTACAACTCCTAGACCAGCCTCGGCAGCTTAGTGGGACTCTCAGCAACCTAGCAAGGCCCTGTTTCAAAACAAACGGACAAAAAAGGGCTGGGGGTATAGCCTGGAGGTAGATGCCTCCGGGTTCAATCCTCAGCCTCCCCTCTACCCCTTTCTTGGCACAAACTACCTTAGCGATATTACCGTTTCTCTAGTTGGATTTCAATGACTCAGCGCAGAGAATCTGATTGGTCCAGCTTGGCTCGCCAGGCAGGGGCAGCGGTCACACAGGGCCAGCAGGGCCTTTGGGGACTCTCCTTTTTGGGTTGTGGACACAGTGTTCAGGCCAGAGAGATGTGGGCTGTGCTGTTGGTTAAAGATATGCCTGCTTTAATATATCACCCATAATCTTACCATCCTAATCCCCGCAGTACTTATTTCTGCAAATTCTCCCAGTCTTTGTCTGCAGGCAGGCCAACAGGTTTCTTAGTGTCGCATTCACTGTGTTTTCTGTCTCTGGTTCGTTTACCCATCACGTCGCCCACATTTCCCGGGCTTCGGCTCACCTTTGCAATTACCCTTCTTATTAGCTGCCTAACATTAGATTTGAGGTGATGTACCACCATCTTCTCAATGGCCTCGCCATTCCGGAACGTTTACTTAGTTGCTATGTTTTTGAGTGTATGTGTGTGTGTGTGTTCAAGTATATAAATATATATTTCATACTGTAGAAAATGCTTTCATGCAGCCCGGTGTGGTGGTGCACGCTTGTCATCCCTGCGCTTGGGAGGCAGAGAAAGGAGGATTGCGCAGGTTCGAAGCCAGCCACCTGGCTTAAGAGACCCTGTTTCCAAATAAAAATATAAAATAGGTCTGGGAGTATAGCCCAGAGGTAGAAGGGCTTCTAGGAACCCCAGTACCACAAAAAAGAAAGAAAGAAAGAAAGAAAGATACTTTCATGCATACTGATTTATTTGTCTTGACCCGAGTTGCCCAGATAACTTAAACAGACCAAATACGATAAAATTTCCCATGAAATGTCAAATTAACTGAGCAGCGAGGACTGTTTTCCTAGTTCTTATTTCTTGCACGCCTGCCCCCTCTGCTGCCCATGCCGGTCCCTACTCTGAGCTCCCTGCAGGAGGGCCAGTGACTCCCTGGCCTTTGGATTCCTGCTGTCCAGGGAGCCCCCAGGCTGTGTGTGTGTGTGTGTGTGTGTGTGTGTGTGTGTGTGTGTGAAGCTGATGGGGCAGGGGCTCCCAGGTACCCTCTGTGCTCAGCTGAATGAGGCCCCCACATACATCCATGCCCCGGTGTACAGAGCCTGTGCATACGCCAGGCTTAAGGAAGGCTGCTCGCCGGCTGACCTGGGGATGCGGCGTTATCCCCGAAGATCCAGGTGTGAGAAGAAGGTGGCAAGTCTGTGGGGAGAGAGGTTTTGCAAAGGCTGTGCTGTAGAGGAAGACCAAGAGGACAGGCCTCTGGACAAGGCGCTCGGGCGGCCTCTAGGGGCTGGGAGAGTTAAAAAGACAGATTCTCTCTGGAAACTTCTGGAGCACAGGCCTGGGGATCCTGGAGACTTCTGACCTCTAGAAATGTTGAATGTTGCTCCAAGCCACTAGGTTTAGTTGGGCATGGTGGCACATGCCTGTAATCTCAGTGCTTGGGAGGCTGAGACAAGAAGACCACAGGTTTGAGGCCAGCCTCAGCAATTTAGAGAGATCCTGCTTCAAAATAAAAAGTAAAAGCCGGATGTGGTGACGCACACTTGTAATCCCAGAATTTGGGAGGCTGAGACAGGAGGATTGCAGTTCGCAGATAGCCTCAGCTACTTGGTGAGGCCCTTTGCAACTCAGTGAGACCCTGTTTAAAAAAAAAGAATAAGAAATAGGGCTGTGGGTATAGTTTGGAGATAGAGTGCTTCTGGGTTCCATCCCCAGTACCACAAAAAAGTTAAAAAAAAAAAAACAATAAAAAAAATCATCAGGCCGGGGTCATAGCTCAGAGGTCGAATGCCCCTGGGCTCAATCCCTGGTACCAAACAAACAACAGGTGCTGGTTACAATAGCCTGGGAAAGTAACTGCCTCCCACGGTGGGCTTTGCTCCCAGGAGAAACACAGAGGGCAAGCATGTCTTAGATCACACTCTGGCCTCTGCCTGGTGTTGCTTGCTGCTCAGGGGCCGCAGACAGCGCCCAAAGTGCTTCATTCCATCCGCACAGTTCCCTGACGGGTAGTGTTTTAAGTAACTGAGGCACAGAGAGGTTGGGCAGCAGAGCTGAGGCTGCAGAGCTCCGGCAGCATGCTGCTGGGCTCGGTGGTTACTCAGAAGGCTGGGGTCTTTCTGGAAAGACCTGGGGCTCTTCTAGATGCGATCTGCGTAACTGTGTGGGCAGCGCATGGCTGGTCCGCTCCCACACCGGGCAGGTGACCTTCAAATGCGGCCGTGGCTGGCTGGCCATGACACGGAGTTGCACTACTTCACCTAGCCGGGCGTGGGGCGCACGCTCCTAACCCCAGCTTCCGGGAGGCCGAGACAGGAGGATCGTGGTTCGCAGCCAGCCTCAGCTACTTAGTGAGGCCCTGTTTCAAAATAAATAGCAGGGCGTGGTGGCGCACGCTTGTAATCCCCCGCGCTTGGGAGGAGGAGACAGGAGGATGGCGCAGGTTCAAAGTCAGCCGCGCTGGCTTAAGAGATCCTGTTTCCAAATAAAAAGTATAAAATGGGGCTGGGAGTGTAGCCCAGAGGTAGAAGGGCTTCCAGGAACCCCAGTACCACCAAATATAAATAAAGAAAAAATAAATAAACAAAATAAAGAATAAAAAATAGGACTGGGGGCTTAGCTTGGAGGTAGAATGCCCCCGGGTTCCATCCCCAGTACTGCAAATACATACATACATACATACATACATACATACATACATAGTTCAGCCAGGCAGGTGTTAGAGCACACTCCTATAATCCTGGTACTTGGGAGACTGAGACAGGAGGATTGAAGCCAGCTTCAGCAACTTAATTAGGCTGTCAGCAACTTGGCAAGACCCTGTTTCAAAATAAAAAAAAAAATAGGGCTAGGGGTGTAGCTCAGAGGCAGAACACCTCTGGGTCTAATCCCCAGTATGAAAAAAAAAAAAAAAAAAGAGCAGCCCACAGGTAGAAGGAAGCAGGAGAGAGGGCGAGGACCGACGACAGGGTGAGGACCGACCAGGCCACGCAACTCCAGTTCCGACCTCTTTTGGTTCAAGCTATTACTGGACTCAAACCACATGAGAGACCCCAGGACCCTCTGCCAGTGGCTGGTGCTTCCTGAGTTCCTGTGAGAGACAGAGGACCACGGCTGTCCTAGGTACTGAGTTTGGGTTGACTCGGCACGCAGCACCACTCGGCACGCAGCACCCGGCGGCCATGACATGGGAGCCCGGGCTGCTGCTTCCCGAGACATCAGCAAGCTTTGTGCCTCTGTGGGAGCCAGGCGCATAGGAGGTGCCCGAGACATGCTTGTTACTGCTCCGTATATCTGGAAATAAATGTGCAGCAGATGAAACATTTTCTATCTAATTAAATTATGATGAAAATCCATTTTAAGGCACCCTCCAAATATTTGCTGATCAGAGAAACTGGGGTGACTCTGAGGTCTGGGATTAGAATTCTGAGACTCAAAATTAGGAGACACCCCCCCATGTAATATACATAGAAATGACTGTAGTGAATTCCTGCTTTCTGCTATTACCTACACAGGAATAAAGACATAGACAGCCGGGCATGGTGGTGCACGCCTGAAACCCCAGTCCTTGGGAAGCTGAGACAGGAGGAGCACAGGTTTGTGACCAGTCTTAACAATTTGGCAAGACCCTGTTTCAAAATAAAATAATAAAAAGCCGGGCATGGTGGCGCATGCTTGTAATCCCAGCATTCGGGAGGCTGAGACAGGAGGATCGCGGTTCGCGGACAGCCTCAGCTTCTTAGTGAGGCCCTTTGCAACTTAGTGAGAGATCCGGTTTCAAAATAAAGAATAAAAAGTAGGGCAGGGGGTGTAGCTCGGAGGTCAAGTGCCCCTGGATTCCATCCCCAGATCCGCAAAAAAATAAAAAATAAAAAGAGCAGGGAGGGTGAGGCTTAGAGGTAAAATGTCCCTGGATTCAATCAATCCTATCTCTCCCCCACCCCTCTCTCTCTCTCTCTCTCACACACACACACACACACACACACACACACACACACACACACACACACACACTGTAATACCGGGGAGAGGACGGCCTTTGTGAGCTCCTTGGCCAACCCCAAATCCCGCCCCAGCCTCTGATTCTGACTTCCAGCTGACAGGACCTGAGTGTGACCCCATATCTACTCATAAAAAGTCACTGAGTTTCTAATGCTGTTAGCAGACTCCGCTACGTACTAAGCAGAAATGCAAACATACGCTCGGCAGAAGACACGTCTAGAATGTCCACAGTAGCCCAGGCCTTGGAAAGCCCAGCCCCGGATACCATCTTGCCCCAAAACCAGCGGCTTGAGGACACCTGTGCCCTCGCTGGTGATCCTGCTACTTCCCATCAGCCAGGAGATCGGGCCTACGCCCCGGAGTCCCATGGGGCTGCAGTCCAGGGATGTCCAGGGCGTGGTGGCGCACGCTTGTAATCCCAACATTTGGGAGGTGGAGACAGGAGGATCACGGTTCGTGGCCAACCTCAGTGACTTAAGTGAGGCCCTTTGCAACTCAGAGAGACCCTGTTTCAAAATAAAGAGTAAAAAATAGGGCTGGGGGGTGTAGCTTGGAGGTAGAATGCCCCTGGGTTCCATCCCCAGTGCTGAAAAAAGAAAAAACTTAACAAAAAACCAAAATCAAAACCCAAACCAAGCCTCCCAAAAAGCTGGGCATGGTGGCGCACACTTGTAATCCCAGTGCTTGGGAGGCTGAGACAGGAGGATCATGCAGGTTCGAAGCCAGCCTCAGCTACTTAGTGAGGCTCTCCACAACATAGTGAGACCCTGTTTCCAAATAAAAAATATAAAATAGGTCTGGGAGTGTAGCCTGGAGGTAGAAAAGCCCCTGGTTTCCTTCCCCAGAACTGCAAAAACAAAACAAAACAGAACAGAACCCCCAAACCACAATGTATTGCTTGAGGTTCTAGAGGCTGTAAGTCCTACTTAGGTACTGGGAGATTTGGTGTCCGGTGAAGGTGTGCTTACTGGTCCACAGATGGAAATTTCTTGCCGTGTCCTCGCGTGGTGAAAGGGATGAGGGCTTGCTCTCAGGCCTCTCTTCTGAGGCACCTCTCTATGGCCCCACCTCCTAAAACCATCATTGGAGAGCTAGACTTTGTTTTTTAATTTTGTTTTTGTGGTACTGGGGATGGAACCCAGGGAATTCTACCTCCGAGCTACACCCCAGCCATATGTTTTAGTCCTTTCATTTTTTTTTTTTTTTGGTGGTCCTGGAGTTCCTGGAAGCCCTTCTACCTCCGGGTTACACTCCCAAACCTATTTTATTTTTGGAAATAAAATAAGCCAGCCAACTCCTGTCTGCGCGATCCTCCTGTCTCCGCCTCCCAAGTGCGGGGATGACAAGCGTGCGCCACCACGCCTGGCTAGTCCTTTCATTTTTGAAACAGGGTCTCACTGAGTTGCGAAGGGCCTCGCTAAGTAGCTGAGGCTGTTCGTGAACCGTGATCCTCCAGTCTCAGCCTCCCGGATGCTGGGATTTACAAGCGTGTGCCACCATGCCCCGCTGTTAATATCTTAATAATAAATCTGAATATCAATACATCAATATATAAAATATAAACAGAATATAAATATAAATGTGTAAATATGTGATACAAATATAAACTTAAATTAAATAAAAATAAATTTGGTTCACATGTTCACATGTTAATAATAATCACACAATCCCCACTGTGGCCAGAGGCTGGGGCAAGAGGCGGGGGAGGCCCTGGCTGGTGGGCTCCTCCCCGCAGAGCCGAGCGCGTCCTCTTGGGGGGGTCTCATGCATCGGAAGAGTCCGTTGCACAAAACCGACAAGCTGCCAGCTCAGGTGCCCAGTATAACCCATGCTCTTATTTTTACCTGTGCTTAATAAAAAATGGTTGCAAAACTCGTATTTTCCAGAAGAGGGCGCTATTACTACACGGAAGGGAAAAAACTTTGGCAAGAAAAAGCGGGTGTGAGGAGCCTGCCTTTGCAGGGCGGGCCAAGAAGGCGCATCTTTGAGAAGATCCCACCCAGGGAGGGAGTCTCCCCCGTCCAGCGCAGAGCGCACAGACGGCGCTTTGCAGAGCAAGCCGCGGCCTATTTTGTTCACGTCCTGAGAATGCCCGCAAGCACAGTGACCGCGGTGGCTAAGATCTTTGTCCTCAAGGGGCCGGGGAGCTCTGTGAGGCTCCTGCGTCTGCTGTTTGGCACTGGCCCTTTCCCGTGGCATTTCCTGGCGCTCTTTATTATTTATTTTATTTTTTTTGCAGTACTGGGGATGGAACCCAGGGGCATTCTACCTCCGAGGTACACCCCCAGCCCTGTTTTTTATTCTTTATTGGGAAATAGGGTCTCACTAGGTTGCACAGGTCCTCACTAAGTAGCAGCTGAGGCTGGCCGCGAACCCAGATCCTCCTGTCTCAGCCTCCCGGATGCTGGGATTACAAGCGGGTGCCACCACACCCGGCTCTCCATTTTAACCTGGGGACAGGCAGAAACGGACGTTTCTTCAGCAACCACCTTGTGCAAGTGACTTTTATGTTACAGCCACTAATCTTCAGCTGCCCTGCAAAGTCTAGCCCAGAGTCTCAGTTCAAAACAAGGGGCAGATGGGGCGTGGTGGTGCATACCGGTAATCCCAGTATTTGGGAGGCAGAGACAGGAGGATCGCAGGTTCAAGGCCAGCCTCAGCAAGGTGGTGAGACTCTCAACAACCAAGTGAGACCCTGTTTCAAAACAAAATATAAAAAGGGCTGGGGGTGTAGCTTGGAGGTAGAATGCCCCTGGGTTCAATCCCCAGTACAAAAAAAAAAAAAAGTAATTTAGGATGAGAGGAGCCGACAGGCTATTCAGTTCACACAGTATAGGAAGTGTCTTGTTAAGAACTACACCTTGAGCCGGGCGTGGTGGCGCACACTTGTAATCCCAGCATTTGGGAGGCTGAGACAGGAGGATCAAGGTTCTCAGACCGTCCAGTACCGGCCGGGGTGTGTGTGTGTGTGTGTGTGTGTGTGTGTGTGTGTGTGTGTGTGTGATCTGCACCCGGGTCCCACTGGCTCAGTACAAATACTGGGGTTATGGGTATGCACCCCTATGCAGGGCAGCTGAAGATTAGTGGCTATAACATAAAAGTCATTTGTACAAGGTGGTTACTGAAGAAAGCAGGAGAAGTAACCTGCCACATCTTACCTCCTAAAAGAGGTTTATTACTTTTTATAAAAATTTGTGGTAGAACTGGGGATGGAACTCAGGAGCATTCTACTTCCAAGCTATACCCCTTGTCCTATTTTCTATTCTTTATTTTGAAACGGTCTCACTAAGTTGTGGAGGGCCTCACTAGGTAGGCTAAGGCTGGCTGTGAACCCTGGTCCTCCTGACTCAGCCTCCCAGGTACCGGGATGACAAGAGGGCACCACCACGCCTGGTGCCCCGTTTTCTTATCTTAACTAGGTCTGGTCTGACATCACCAAGCTTAGTCAGTGACCACCGAAGGTTTTGCTAAATTGCTGAGGCCGTCCTTAAACCGCGATCGTCCCGTCTCAGCCTCCCAAGTGCTGGGATGACAAGTGCGTGCCACCACGCCCGGCTCATGCGGTGGTTTGTTGGCCACAGGCTAGTGAATTTCCCTCTTTCCTAATCTTGATGCCAACAACATCAGCTTTTAAAGATGATACATTTGAATGTATTTCTTTGAGAAAAAATGTTTTAAAATAATGCAAACATTCCAAAAAGGCTCTCTACCTGGCAGGTGTACCTTTAGAAAAGCAATTACTTTCTCATTTGTATTAAAAGTGGGATCTTCATGGGACAGATTGATATGTTGATTCTTTTGAAATTGTCTGCTGGGCTGTGCATTTCTCAGAGCGACTTGTCATTAACAGAACATATCAGCAAATGTGGAACGCTTGTCACTGTGTTCATAAAAAGCGTCTCTTCGGCAGGGTAGGGTCGTACGCGTGTGCGTGCGCTGGCGGTCACTGTGTCTCAGGAAGCCGAGGCAGGAGGATTGAAAGCTGGAGCCCAGCTTGGACAACTTAGCGAGATTCTGTGTCAAAGTCAAAAGAAATTAAAAAGGGCTGGGATGTAGCTCAGTGGCAGAGCGCCCCTGGTTCAATCCCCAGTAGCACACGTACGCAGTGTAATTTCTTTAAATTCAACCACTGTGGTCTTTGCGATGAGCCTGTCAATATGCCCATGAGTTTCCTTCTGTCCTACCGAGCACTGAGGCTTCTAAGGATGAGGCACCCGTGACGTCCAGAAACGCTGATAATGGTGTCCTGTCTTCACGAGAGTATCTTCATCCCCTCCACTCCTTTCCCTTTTTTGATCTCAGGTGGGGTTAAACAATTCTCAATTTTTAACACATCACCAACATCACTGATACACCCAGTACCTGTCACTCAAAAACATTCCCATAGGTCATCCTCATTTCTTCAGCCTCCCCTCTCCTGAAACTCTTCTAAAGTCTTTGAGTTTTAAAAAAATGTATCCTTGAAAATACATCTTTGTTTTGCAGTGGACCAGGCGCTATAATGGGCAACTTCTTTTCTTTTATTCCCTCCTTACCTCCCTCCCTCTCTCCTTTCTCCTTTCTTTCTTTCTCTCTTTCTTTCTTTCTTTTTTCTTTTCTTTCTCTTTCTGGGTGCTGGGGATTAAACCCAGGGACATTCTACCTCTGAGCTACACCAGGTCAAACAAAGTTGCTCAGGGTCTCACTAAGTTGCTGAGGCTGACCATGACCCCGTGAGCCTCCTATCTCAGCCTCCCGAGTACTGGGATTGCAGGTGTGTGCCACGATGCCCACCTCCAATACTTCTTACACTCTTCCAAAAAATAGAAGAGGGAAAGCTTCTAAGTTCATCTTACAAAGCCAGTTATCACCATGAGCACAAAGTGAGAGAGAAAAACCCCAAGAAAAGAAAATTACAGGCCAATGTCCCTGAGTGAACACAGATGCAAATAATTGCCAAACTGAACTCAATAGCACATTCAAAGGATTAGCTGCTGTGACCAAGTATAATTTATCCCTGCGATGTAAACAAGGTTCAAGACACACACATCAACCAACATCATACAGCACTCCAACAGAGTGAACGGAAAAAGACATGATTATCTTAATCGATGTATAAAAAGCTTTTGACAAAATTCGGTATCCAGTCAGGATTAAAAACAAAAAAAACACCTCTCAATAAAACAGGCATAGGAGGAAGTTATCTGACCATGATGACGTTCACAGCTAAAATCATAAGCAATGGGAAAAACGGAAAACTTTCCCTCTAGGAGCTAGTGCAAGGCAAAGTGCCCGCTCTTGCTCACCCTACTGAGCACAGTGCTAGAAACTGTAGCCAGAGCAATTAGACACGAAAAGGAAATAGAAGTCACACGGGTTGGAAAGGAAGAAGTAACACCAGCATTGTTTTGGCAAACAACATGATTATATATGTACACAACTCCAATAGCTCAAAAAAGAAACACCTATTAGGACTAATAAACCAACCCAGTAAGGCTCCAGGGAACAAGATCAATACACAAGCCGGTGGTAATTTTATATACAAACGACAAATACTCCAGAAAGGAAATTAAAAAAGCAACCTATTTATGATTGCAACAAAACAATAAAATGCACAGAAATAAACGTAGCCCAGGGGAAAGACAAAGCTTGCATATTGGAAATGATAAAACATTGATAAAGGGCACACACACACACACACACACACCCAGATAAACATAAAGATATCTTGTGTACATGGAATGGAAGAATTGATATTGTTAAAATGTCCATATAACCCAAAATGATTCACACAAATCCCAGCGGCATTCTTTACAGAAATGGAAAAGAAAAGCCATAGGACTTTTCTTGTCTTCTGACTAGCCAACATAATTTTGAGTAGGAAGAACAAAGCTAGAGCGATTTCTAGCTTCCTAACCTCAAAATCGTCCTCAGCTACGGTAATTAAACTGGAACAGAGAGGCCAGAAATAACAGGCAGCTTCTTCCACAAGTGGTGTTGAGCACACGGAGTCTCTGCATGGCAGAATTGGTGCCCCATGCCTGTAATCCCAGTACTTGGGAGGCTGAGGCAGGAGGATTTAGGTTCAAGGCCAGCCTCAGCCACTTAGTGAGGCCCTCTGCAACGTAGTGAGACCCTGTTTGAAAATAAAATAATAAAATAGGGCTGAGGGTGTAGCCCAGAGGTAGAACATCCTGGGTTCCATCCCCAGTATGAAAGGAAGAAAGCAAGCAAGCTGGATTTCTACCATACACAGAAATGAACTAAAGCTGGCGATGGATTGAAGACTTACACTTATGATTTGAAACCGTAAAGCTAGTCCAAGAAAACTAGAGGAAAAGTTCCTTGATGTGGGCCTTTGCAATGATTGACACCCAAATCACAGTCCACAAAAGCAAAAATAAACACACAGGAGTCTACCAATCTAAGAAGCTTCTGAGCTGGGCGAGGTGGCGCACGTGGAGGCTGAGACAGGAGGATCACAGGTTCACAGCCAGCCTCAGCAACTTAGTGAGACTCTGTTTCAAAAAAGTAGGGCTAGATAGGTTCAACACTACAACATATTGGCACAGGCAGTAACTTTCTCAACAAAACCTCCAAAGCTCAGGAAATTAAAGCAAGAATAAACAAGTGGGACAACATCAAACTAAAAAGTTTCTTCTCATCAAAGGAAACTATCAATAACCTAAAGAGGAAGCCTACAGAATGGGAAAGGATCTTTACCAGCCACCATTCTGATAGGGGGCTAATATCCAGAGTATACAAAGAGCTCAAAAGGCTCTACACTAGCAAAACAAACAACCCAATCAAGAAATGGGCAAATGAACTAAATAGACACTTCACAAAAGAAGAGATACAAAGGGCTAATAGATACATGAAAAGATGTTCTTCATCACTGGCCATCAGGGAGATGCAAATCAAAACTACACTGAGATTCCATCTAACCCCAGTCAGAGTAGCAAGCATAAAGAAATCAAATAACAACAAATGCTGGCGAGGATGTGGGGAAAGAGGAACTCTTTTACACTGTTGGTGGGAATGCAAACTAGTTCAGCCACTATGGAGATCTGTGTGGAGATTCCTAAGAAAGGTGGGAATAGATCCACCATATGACCCAGCTATACCACTCCTGGGTATCTTTCCAAAGGGTCTGAATTCAGAGAAATACAGCAACATATGCATACCCATGTTCATAGCAGCACAATTTGTAATAGCCAAAATATGGAACCAACCCAGATCTCCATCAACAGATGAATGGATAGCAAAACTGTGGGAAATACACACAATGGAATTCTATTCAGCCATAAAGAAGAACAAAATTTGAAAGAAGATGGAAAGCCCTGGAGAACATTATGTTAAGTGAGATCAGCCAAGCACAGAAGAAGAAGATACATATGTTTCCTCTAATATGCCCAAACTAGGAAACACAAAGAATACCAGAGGGACTCCAGATATTGAAGGGGAAATACTAGCTAAGTTTAGATGGTAAGATAGGAGAGGAGGAAGGCCGGTCTTGATTAATAAGGGTCTACACTTGAACATGTGTAAAATTATGAATAAGATATGGTTAACCTGGACAACCATTGGTGGGAGGGGGGAAGGGAAAATGGGGACGGGGGGGGGAGAGGGCACCTAATATAGTGTAAATGCATACTATTTATGTTCAATAAAAAAATTGTTAAAAAAAATGAAAAATAAAATGTACCAATCCACACATAATACATACATACATGCTATATACATATTTAAAATATATGTAAATACTGTTGGTAGAATAGGACATAAAACCTAGAATATAAAAGGAACCATTTTATTTTTTCTAACTTAATTAAAAAGAAAACATACTATTTTGTGTGTAATTATATTCTAAAATTTATAATGGCCCAAGATTTATGTCTAGTAGATACAAGCCTTCAAATTTCTATTTTATACTATAATTTGAACTAAAATTCATAAGTACATGGTTTATTTTTCATTATTTTAGAATGAAAAATGCTGTTATATTTCTTGGATAATTATATTTACTTTTTTTCTGGATTTATTTCTAAACACATCCGGGTCTTCAGTGTCAGTAAGCCAAATCATGTTTCTCTACAACTCTCAACTAGACTTAGCAAAAATAATCAGTTTTTCTCAAGCTTTTTGATCTTTATTTAGGGACAGTCTTGTATTATGTAAAATTTTCATTAAATATATTTGTATACTTTTCTCTTGTTTACATGATTTTTGTAATAGAGGTATTAGCTGCCTCCCATTAGGGAGAGTCTTGTATTTTGTAAAACTTTCATTAAATAAATTTGTATACTTTAAAAATAAAAAAAATAAATAAAAAAAAAGTAGGGCTGGGGGTGAAGCTTGGAGGTAGAACGCCCCTGGATTCAATCCTCAGTACCACACACACACATATACACATGATAAAAATCAAAAGCTTCTGTATGGCGAAGCAAAAAGTTGGCAGAGCAAAAAGGCAACTGTGGAATGCAAAAAAAAAAAAATTGTAAATGATTTATCTGATAAGAGGTTACTATTGAAAAACATATCAGGAACTCACAGAACTCAGTATCACAAAGAAAAATCGAATTAGAAAATGGACCAAAGACCTAGGCAGGCATTTCTCACAAGGAGACACGCAAATGGCCAACAGGTGTATAAAAGGACAGTCAACATGCCTAATAATCTTGGAAACGCACGTTAAAACTGCAGTGAGCGATCCCCTCACATCTGGATATGATGAGGGTCTAGAGAAAAGGGAACTCTTGATATGAATGTATTAGTGCCGCCATTATGGAAAAGCATATGCAGGTTCCTAAAAAAAATAAACACAGAACTACCTTATGATGACCTAGCCAATCTCATTGCCAGACATTTGCCCAAAGGAAATTAAATTGGTATGTCTAAGAGGAATCTGCAAGCCAAGGGCAGTGATACATGCCTGGGAAGCTGAGACAGGAAGATCATAGGTTCAAAGCCAGCTTCAGCAACTTGGTGAGACTTATAGCAACCTAGTGAGACCCTGTTACAAAACAGAAAATAAAAAGGATTGCATGGGGTGGAGCTGGAAGGTAGAATGCCCCTGGGTTCAATCCCCAGTACCACAGTAAGTAAATAAGCAAATAAGTTAGTAAATAAATAAATGAGAGAAAGAGGAGAGAAAAGAGAGAGAAATTTTGATTCCGAAGGTCATGGCAATAATGTTCAAATAGCCAAACTATAGAAATAACCCATATGTCCATCATTAATGGAAAAAATGAATCAAGAAACTGTAAATATATACACAGACACTAAATGGAATATTATTCAGCTGTAAATAGGAAGGAGTTCCTGCCATAATTGTGATAGCAAGATACACTGGGAGTACTTTATGCTAAGTTAAATACACCAGACCCCCCAAAAAAATAAATAAAAGAATCCATGAACTATGAACTCACTAATATGAGAAATTAAAACTCAAAGAAGCCGAGAGTGGAACGTTGAATGGTGACTGTTGGGAGCTGGATCGAGCGAAATGGGAGAGATTTTGGTCAAAGGTATAAAAGTTTTAGTTCTGTAAGGAGAATAAATTTTGGAGACCTAATGTAGAGTCAAACGTTACCAAGACTATATCGTATACTTGAAACATGCTAGG
This sequence comes from Muscardinus avellanarius, assembly GCF_963383645.1. Taxonomy (NCBI): domain Eukaryota; kingdom Metazoa; phylum Chordata; class Mammalia; order Rodentia; family Gliridae; genus Muscardinus; species Muscardinus avellanarius. The sequence goes on from NC_137796.1 coordinate 4,116,833, forward strand.
GGAGTGGACTTCACTGGCCGAACACGCACAGCCTTTTTCATTAGAGTATTTATATTAAAGAAGTGCCATACCATTGAGAATATACATGCCTGATACATCTTTAATGGCTCACAAAAAAGAGGTCTTTTGTGTATTTCTTTATTGAAACAAAATCTAGCAAATACCATTAGCTATGACATGTTTTTTCTTGAAAAACTAAACGAAAGAAAAATTACCGCTCTCATCCAGTTGTATAGAAAACCTCCCACACAGCATAATTTCTTCTAATCCTGGTTTCTTCAAGTGTTTGATATTTTCTATGCTTTCTCTGACAGCGGTGCTGGCAAGAAAATGCATTTTACTTTTTCTCTATATTCTCTTCCCATTATTATTATTATTATTATTTTACTATGGCAGGAAGAACAAGCATTTCTCCCCATGACATATGTCTCTTGTCTTTTACCAAAGCTCTCAAGAGGCTTTTGTATAATTTTAATGATTTTCGGTAGAGTTTTGTGAAGCACTCTACTGAATATTGCCAGATTTTTACATATTATTTAAAGAATTGTGGAGGCTTTGACTCCTGCCTTGAATGTTTGCTCATACAGGGTCTTGCTAATTATGACAGCTGTGTGTGTGTGTTACTCAAGATGGAGCCTAGGGGCTTTCTACCTCTGAGCTACATTCCTGGCCTTTTTTTTTTTTTTTTTTTAGTTTTTGTTCCGAATCATTATGTTGCTGAGAGTCATATGTTGTTGCTGAGGCAGTCCTCCTGTATCAGCCTCCCAAATACTGAGATTACACGCCTGCACCAACATGCCCAACACCAGCCTGGCTTAATCATGATGGCTTTGACCCTCATTAGGTCACATCTGGTGTAATATCAGATGAGCTGAGAAAGACGCAGGGTTGATGTATAAGCCTTCGTCCACCCAGCTTCTACTACTCTGTCTCATCCTCCTCCTTCAGTCTGGCTCAAGTAGTTCTCCAACATCAATCAGTCCAGGGTGAGCTAGAGATGAGCACATGACCCAGGCCCAGCCAATCAGCCTGTTCATCCTCCTGGCCTTGATTGGCTCAAAGGTCAGCCTAAGATTCAGGCCCAGCCAATCAGACTATTCATCCTCTTGGCTCTGATTGGCTCAAAGATGAGCACATGACCCAGGCCCAGCCAATCAGTCAATTTATCCATCTGGCCCTGATTGGCTCAAAGATCAGCATAAGATCCAGGACCAGCCAATTAGCCTATTCATTCTCTTAGTGCTGATTGGCTCAAAGGTGAGCACATGACTCAGGTATAGCCAATGAAATACAATTCTAAGGTTCAGTTAGAATATTTCTAAGCCTGAAGATGTAAGGCAGCACCACTAGTACCAAGTCTGCCTAGAAACAGATAGTGGGGAAACCTCGCTGGGAGGAAGCCCGGTATATATTTCAAGAGCTCCTAAGTCCTGCCTGGCTTCCTTGATGTGAGCTAAACACACTTTTGGAAACTAGAGAGAGTCTAGAGCACCCTAAAACCTATGGTTTATTCTAATCTACACCCCAGCCCTGTTTTTTATTCTTTATTTTGAAACAGGGTCTCACTGAGTTGCAGAGGGCCTCACTAAGTAGCTGGGGCTCTCTGGGAACCATGATCCTCCTGTCTCAGTCTCCCAAATGCTGGGATGACAAGCGTGCGCCACCACGCCCAGCTCATTTTCCTGTTTCTAAAGGTCTTCTGTGGAGGCCCTGGTGGGGTATGCATGGACCCCAGCTTTCCTGTGGAAGAGAGGTCAGCAGCGGACTTCAGGCTGCCCCACGGCAAAGGCTGCCCGCAGTCACTCTCAGAGCAGTGCCCATGGGGCATCGACCAGGAGCTGGCCAGCTTCACACCCAAGCCCAAGCCACATCACTTAATCATACTGGAACACCGTGATGGGAGCACTTGCCTCTCATTGCAAGTCTTTCTGAATGTTCTGGGAAAGGAGGATTTGCCAACTCATTTGCCAACTCAGCTGCCATCTGCACACTTAACTGTACTGGTATTAGAAAATGGCCTAAAAAGATCCAAAAAAAAAAGCTTTGGTCATTAATATATACATAAAAATCAGTTTATAGAAAGTGAAGTTCAGATCTGTAAAAAAGAAAAAAAGCAGCTAGGGCCTGGTTGCTGCCAGGCACTCAAGTAGCTGTTAATGCAAAGGACCCTCACTAAAAGTAATTAGCAAGTGGATAGAGGAGTTGGGACCTAGGACTTTCACATATAAATCAGGTTTGCATAATAAATGATATCTAGTAAGAATCTAAGAATTCCCCAAGAGTGTGGGAGGAGGGTGCTGACCTTTGTGAAAGGGGAGCCCTTGACCTTGTGAACCATTATGGTCTTAACAAAGAAACCTAGGCTAATACCTGCAGTTAGGCAGGAAGGTTTTTTGCCAGGCCAGAAATCCCCAGAAGTTTAACAAAAGAGGTCTGCACTGGAGCTAAGGGGCGGACTTACACCGAGGTCATGGGATTCCGTGGTACAGCAAGATGGGGGACTTTGTATCTATAAAAGCTGTTTTGTACTTTGAACTCCGGTGACTTTGTTTCGGGCCATCCCCCCATACTATCCCAAGATAGTACAGGGCTGCAACTATCTTCTGTATTTCTATTTTTGTAATAATAAACTCATTTAAGTTTTTGGGAAGAGTTTGGACCAGTGTATATCCATCCTAGTTCTGGACAAGGACCCGCGGTTACGGGAACAGTTTTCGGGAGCCTAACAGAGGTCCCGGGAGCAGTCCCCCCGAAACTGTAACACTCACCACCTAGGGAACTTTGTGTTTGAAAACACTGGCAGGCACTACAAGAGTAGCGGAGAAGCCCAGAGTAGACAGGGCCTCGGAGATGCTGACGTGTACCTGGTCATCAATAGAGAGAGAGAGTGCCACGGCAAAGCTCTTTAGAAAGGGTCTGGGAGATTCTTTTTATTTATTTTTAACTAAACACGCTCTCTCTGACCAAATAACTTCACTTAATGGTTTAAAAATATGGGGTGGGGGCTGGGCGTGGTGGTGCACAGTTGTAATCCCAGTAATTGGGAGGCTGAGACAGGAGGATCGCAGGTTGCAGCCTCGACCACTTAGGGAGACCCTCGGCAACTTAGTGAGAGCCTGTTTCAAAATAAAAAATATAAAATAGGGATGGGACGTAGCTCATGGGTAGAATGCCCCTGGGTTTAGTCTCTAGTACTACACACACACACACACACACACACACACACACACACACACAGTGTGCAGGCATTTGAATACTGGATAAACAATTAAAAAATTTTAGGATCAATATACACCATGCTATAATTGGAGAACATGCATCCTGTGAACTTATTTTTTACGTATCTGAGTTTTATCTGGGAAGCCTGTCTGGAGATCTTATCCTCTTTCCACCCTGCTAGCTCACCACCTCGCCCAACAAGCAGCTGCGGGGTGGGCCACCGATCACCGGCCCCGCTGTATACTCATAAATCGGCATTCTGATTTGCCCCTCCGCGGTGCTCAGCATTCTCTTGGTTGTAGGTGACAGAAATCCAATGCCAATTAGCATAGGCAAATAGGGTAGCTTGTTGGCTGGCATTGCGGACCTTGCAAAGGATGGGCGAGGGACTGGAGCCAGGAATTCCTCCTCCTTCCCGCATCTTCCCGGCTTACCCGAGGTCTCCGGGCTCCCCAGTCGGCTTCCTGCAGCGCTGGGCCAACTCCAAGACTCATTTTTTTCTCTGTGAATAAGGGAGAGGGAGGCATCTTTTTACTGAAAGCAGTCCGTGGGAAAGGCCGACTTGGGTCACATGACCTTCTCCAGAGGTTAGGATTGGTGGATTCCCGGAGGACCCCGTCCCACCTCTTTGATCCTGCCCGCGTGGTCCAGGGTCAGCAGCCACAGCGGCGCCTGGGAACTCTTATGATGTCCTTGAGCCCTGTCTTAGAGGTGCCGAGTTAGACTCTGGTTAAGGAGCCCTTGAGGTCATTCCCAGGGGTCTTCACCTGGGAGAGCCACCGCCCGAGATGGAGAGGAACCGCTCTTTCTTGAAGAGAGGGCTCTGGGCGGAAAACAGTCATTGTCACCCAATGTTGTACCAGCTCTTCTGGACTGCACCAATCTGGAAACATCTCAGAGCTCGCAGGAGTGGCACCTGGGGGGGGGGGCTTCCCGCAGACAGGTGCAGGGAGGGGGTCTGCCCATCTTCCCAGGGACTCTGCCGGGTGTGCCTCGGCACTGCCCACTCCCCAGCTCAGCAGCCTTGCCGCCCCCAGGGCTCCACGTTAGCGTAATCAGCGCTCGTTAGCCAGGCAGGGCAATTAGGTGGCTAAAATAAGGAGCTTCGGCCTCCCCCTTTCAAGACATAACTGAGCCTTTTGCATTTTTGCAAAGCTATGCAACAGTATACATATGCTTCGCCCATTAAGGCTTCTCTGCCGTTCTCTTTCACTTATGACATTAAGGTAGACATTTTAAACTGTATCTTTATGCATCTTCAACATTAACAGATTATCAGATGCTAATTGCCCTGGGTTCTAGCCACTTTCTCTGAACAGGCCAGGTTTCCATTTGCAGAGTTTAAAATATACCGGAGCAATTTGTGTTCCTTAATAGCTACAAATTTGTTAGCTTGACTCCAAACCAGCGAAACCTGGGAAGCTATTATGTAAATATAGATAACGTCTCTCCAATGGTGGTAATTAATGCAGAGTTCTCCAGAAAGGCATTTTCTTTATGATTCGGATGGTAAGAGTAAGTAGTTCAATCTGGAGGGAACGGAACAGAGGAAAGGAAGCCCCAAACTACCCCGAGGACAGTGGCCCTGGCTGCCACCTGTCCACGCCTCCCCTTCCTCTCTGCCTCGGATGGCCAGTTCTCTTCCAAAGTGGGGTGCAGCTCTGATGAGCCTTTTGTGTTAAAAGCAGCATCACTTTAAAGTATATGGGGCCCGGGGTGTAGCTAGCTCAGCGGTAGATGCGTGCTTAAGGGCCCGAGGCCCAGGGTCCCTCCCCAGCGTGGAGCAGGAGGGATGGTGTCTGGGGCCACTTCTGATCGTGCAGAAACTGCGTGATGCAGGTAACGCTGGGCATAGAGGGTCTGCTGGCCATCACAGCAAGGGCTTCCTGACCAGCGGATCCAGCCCTTGTGCTGTACAGGAGTGGAAACCCGCAGACCGGGCTTCACAGTGACTCCTGACTGCAAACCCACAGCTTACACTTTCTGAGTGCGTCTGGGGTTTGGTGACCCTCCATCACAGGGGAGAGCGATGGGGTAAGAGGCAGCTTCCAGAAGCTTTTAATCCAATGTGGGGATCAGACCTGAAGACAAGCTAGTGACCTCTCTAAAATGTCTTGTCCTGCTTGCCACAGGGCCTTTATACACGCTGTCCGCTCTGCCTGACTCAGCCTCCCCCCAGACCTGCCCAACGCCCTGTTCTTGTCTTCTTCTACCTCTGACTTGCAAGTCGCACTCTTATAGAGCACCCACCACCTCCCTCATCATCATAAAGCCCCAGCGAGGCTGCTCTAACCATCTTGATATCATGGAAATTTCAGGGCTTTAAGAGAATTCAGAATAAAATTCAACAGGAAGGAGTGGCCGTCCTCATCAGATGTCCTTAAGAACCTCGTCTGTCGCTCCAGCCGAGGGACACCGGTCACATCAGTTCCCCTTCCTAAGCCTCCTTTTCATCCCCTGGAGGTGGAAACAACGTGTCCCTTTCGAGGACTACAGGGGACAGTTTGTGTAGCATGGAAGACATCTGCAACTGCTCCCGGGTCCCTCCTTGAGTTTCTAAGACAGGTGCGACTTTGTGTCTTCTTTTCATCTGGATTTTGATGAGAGCCCAAGACATTCCCCAGGGTGAAAGCGAGGGTTTTGTGACCACTCCTGATAGGATATCACCAAAGCGCCATGAATCCTGGCGCCCACGCTGTGCGTGTGAAGGCTGGGTCGCTCGGCCATTGCGCCACGGAACGCCTCGGCCATTGCGCCACGGAACGCCGTTATCCTTCTCCCAAAGATCTTGTGGTTTCTTCAGTGGGCTTCACCGCGAGCGCCCGCCCATCGTCGCTGCTGATCGATTTCCTAACGCTGACTCATGCAGATCGTGGCTCCATTTTTTCCAAGCTGGAACTAAATGAAGACGCCAGGGCAGGTGGAGAGATGACAGCCTGGCTTGTCACCGAGAGCTCGTCAGTTCAAGGCACTGATGACGGTGCAGGATTTGGGTGTCTTTAATGTTTTTTTTTTTTTTTTTTTTTCGGTACTGGGGATGGAACCCAGGGGCATTTTTACCTCTGAGCTACACCCCCAGCCCTATTATTCTTTTCATTTTATTTTTGTTTTGGTGGTATTGGGGGTAGAACCCAGGGGTTTTTCTACCTCCGGGCTACACTCCCAGCCCTATTTTATACTTTATTTTGGAAACAGGGTCTCACTAAGTTGCTGAGAGCCTCACTAAGTAGCAGAGGCTGGCTTCGAACCTGCACAATCCTCCTGTCTCAGCCTCCTAAGCACGGGGGATTATAAGCATGCACCCCCACGCCTGGCCAGTGTCAGCTTTAAAGGACTAGCTGTCTTCCCTTGTGGTGGCCAAAAGAGCAAAATACCAGCGCATACACATTCCCTGTAAGTGTTCAGCTTCACATAACAAACATTCATTGACTGCCCAGTATTTGCAAATGCGATTCCTGCGTGGTGCTATGAACAAGGGTTCCCTGCTGAAGACTGGAATGGGGTCTGTCTTCTACAAGAAAAGGACACACACTATACATTCTACCTAGATCCTCGAGAAGCCACTGGCTGCCACGCTTAGAGCGCTGTGACAGGTGTATGTGCGACAGCTCACAGGTTGTGCCAATGAGTGTGTGGATGACCATGAGACGGGATGGCCAGAACATACCCAGGGACCGTGCTTTGTTCAATTAAGCAATAAGCAAATGGCATAAAAAGCCATACTCAAATCCATTCTTAAAAGCCACAGACATGCCAGGCATGGTGGCACATGTTTGTAATCCCAGTACTTGGGAGGCTGAGACAGGAGGATCCAGGTTTGTGGACAGCTTCAGCTACTTAGTGAGGCCCTCCACAACTCAGTGAGAGCCTGTCTCAAAATAAAGAATAAAAAATAGGGCTGGGGTGTAGCTTGGAGGTAGAATGCCCCTGGGTTCAATCCCCAGTACCTAGCCAGGCGTGGTGGCGTACGCTTGTAATCCCAGCATTTGGGAGGCTGAGACAGGGGGATCGTGGTTTGAGGACAACTTCGGCTACTTAGTGAGGCCCTTCCAACTCAGTGAGACTCTGTTTCAAAAAATAGACTAAAAAAATGGGGCTAGGTGTGTAGCTCAGAGGTAGAATGCCTCTGGGTTCCATCCCCAGTACCAAACAAACAAAAAACCAACCCCCCCCCCCAAAAACAATGACAACAAAAAATAGGGCTGGGAAGCCAGGTGTGGTGGACACACTTGTAATCCCAGCATTTGGGAGGCTGAGACAGGAAGATCCTGGTTCGAGGACAGCTTCAGCTACTTAGTGAGGCTCTTTGCAACTCAGTGAGACCCTGTTTTAAAATAAAGAATATGGGCATGGTGACACACGCTTGTAATCCCAGCGCTTAGGAGGTGGAGACAGGAGGATTGTGCAGGTTTGAAGCTAGCCTTGCTGGCTTAAGAGACCCTGTTTCCAAATAAAAATATAAAAAATAGGTGTCTGGGAGTGTAGCCCAGAGGTAGAAGGAACGCACCGTGAGGGCCAGGCAAGGGGTCCCAGCAGACTTAAACTCAGAATCCCTCCAAGTGAGATTCCTGAAAATATTTTGCCAGCCTTATCCAAAGGGAGGCCTCAGCTCTGCAGCCTGGTGCAAAACCAGCTGTGAATTCTGAGCCCCGGCGCTGCCCGCCTGCTTGCAGGTTGAGCTGCCCCTTGGGGTCCCCTCTCCACCCGGGTGCTCATCATTTTATTACTGCCAGTGGATTATTTTAGTCTTCTAGAACATTCTGGGCAGGTTCGGTTTTGTCTTCTTACTAGCCCGCTCTGGCCACCATCGGTACAAATGGGGAGGGGGAGGGGGGGACGGACCTCGGGTTGAAAGTGTGCACATTGTGGGTGTGTGCAGCAGGAGGAAACACAAGTGCGGTGTCAAGAGCAGAAGTGGAGGGCTCTACCCCGCCATGGGCCTTTGGCTCCCACCCGCCCAGGCCTGGCTGTGGGCGGAGTCTCCTTCCCAGCTGGCCTCCTCGTAAGCCACGTGACTTGCTCTGGCCAATAGAACGGGAGCAGATGTATTATCTATTCCATCTGGGCATCAGGCTTTACCCGCACTTTGTAGACTTGCTCTGTCTCCTGTGCATGTCCCATTTACTTACCCACTCCATCCATCCATCTATCCATCCATCCATCCATCATCCATCATCCATCCATCCTTTTTTTTTGGTGGTTCTGGGGATGGAATGCAGATGCCTTCTACTTCCAGGCTATGCTCCCAAACCTATTTTTAATGTTTTATTTGTAAACAGGGTCTCACTAAGTAGCTGAGGCTGGCTTCAAACCTTCCTGATCCTCCTGTCTCAGCTTCCCAAGTGCTGGGATTACAGGCTTGTGCCAGCACGCCCAACTCATTATTTTTGTGGTGATAGGATTGAACGCAGGGGCATTCTACTACCTCTGAGCTACACCCCAGCCCTTTTTATTTTTTATTTGCAAGAGTCTCACTCGGTTGCTGAGGCTGGCTTGAAATCTGCAGTGCTCCCGTCTCGCCTAATCCCAAGTACTAGGATGACAGGGTGTGCACCATCATGCCCGGGTGCACATCCTTTTTGACACCTGGAGAGTCTGTCCCTGAAAGCCATGGGCTCTTTACGAATCAGAAATACAGGGAGCCGACTGGAGCCTCACCCACCTGCTCATGGTAAGGGAGAAATCAGTGCCTAGGGTCCCTGGCATGCAGTGACCGCAGAGGGAGATTACAGCCAAACCGCGTGGACACATAGGAGAATCAGCTCTGGGGGGAGAGGGGAGAGAGAAGGGGACCAAGACACGTGGCTGTCGTGTAGGACCTGGGATGGCTTCCCACTAGATGTCACCCTCTTATTTTCCCTAGTGGGTGGGTACACGCCTGTGACCTTGATACAGTTGCTGGAGGAGGAGTTGGCCGCTTGTAAAGACACCGCTGGATACAGTGCAGCCGCCATCTCTGGGAGAAAGGACGGAATCAACGGGGTCTATTAAATTCACCGGAATACGCAGTGTGAGGTGAACTGAATGGGTTAGACCCACATATATCCGCTTGGGTGCATTTCATAAGCAACACGGAGCCAGGGAAGCTGTCGGTGGAGTGATGTGTCAGAATGATGATATTCATAAAAGGACTAACCACCTAAGGAAATAATACCGTGCATTGTTTGTGGATGATAAATACGTTTTCAAGTTTCCCACACCAGCTGAGCATGGTGCAATCCCAGGATTTGGGAGGCTGAGACAAGAGGATTGCGGGTTCAAGACTAGTCTTGGGAACTTAGTGGGACCCTCAGCCACCTTGTGAGACCCCGTTTCAAAATAAAATATGGGGCCGGGCATGGTGGCGCATGCCTGCAATCCCAGTACCTGGGAGGCTGAGACTGCAGGATTACAGGTTCGCAGCCAGCCTCAGCCAACTAGTGAGGCCCTCTATAACTTAGTGACACCCTGTTACAAAATAAAAAGAATAAAAAGTAGGGCTGGAGATGTAGCTCAGAGGTAGAATGCCCCTGGTTCAATCCCTGGTATATATATATAGTGTAGACATGTTTTTTTGCAGTACCATCTGGCATGCCAGGGTGCTCACAGACTTTTTTTTTTTTTTTTGTATGGTGGTACTGGGGATTTAACCCTGGGGTATTCTGCCTCTGAACTATACCCTTAGACCTATTTTCTTTTTTCTTTTAGAAACTGTCTCAAACGTTGCTGAGGTTGGCCTGTGATCCTCCTGTCTCAGGCTCCCAAGTACCGGGATAACAGGAATGTACCACCACCCACGCCCAGCTTCAGATACCTTAAAATACTTTACTTATAGACACCATGAAAGATGCTTCAATGGTTAGAGAGACATATGTACACACGCACACACCACTGTCACCACCAGCGCCAGCGCCAGCGCTATTCACAGGCTACAACAGCAAGAGTTAAATATCCCTGTTACGAAACCCTTATTTGTTTGAAGCCCCTATCTGTTTGATCAATTGAGGTTGGCTTCTGAGCATTTCTAACTGATACAAGGTTTCCCCGGCGGGAATCTGGATTTCCCAACTACCTGTTGCTATTTGCAGCAACCTGTTGGCCTGATTCAAGTCCTGGCTCTGCCCCTTCCTGGCAGGTGCCGGGGGCAAGGACCTAAGCCACCGAGCCCCATGGGTGCTCATCTGTAAGAGATAGAATCAACGCTGCGCATGGACAGCCAGCCTGGTGCCTGAGCGGGCTCCACACCGGCTGGGTTTTCACCGTGACCTGCTGTGGTCACGTGTCTGGGTCCAAGCCCCCTATGCAGAATGAGCCTCTTAAACAAAGGCAGTCATTTTGAATTTGCACAAACAGAAAGTCAGTGGAAAAAATACTTGTATCGCAAATAGAAGATTAATGGTCATATCCTTAAAACATAGAAAGATCTCATAAAAAAACAGAAAAATTAAAAGTGGGCAGAGGGCTTAACAATTCATAAAGAAGAACCATAAATGACTAATAAATGATACCATCTGGGAAGATGCGAGGTAAATCCACGGGGAGGTCGTATTTTTAGCTCTCATTTCCAGATGATACTGTGGCCCGCAAAACGAATGGGGATGTGGAATGAGGAGCCTTATCTATCCCACAGCAGGAAGAGGCAAAAGATATCGTTCAAAGGTCAAATCAGACAACAGCTATAGAGACTTTCCAGTCATGTAGTGTCTTCAAAAGGGCTCAGATGCAGCCGGGAGCGGCGGCGCACGCTTGTCATCCCAGCACTCTGGAGGCTGAGACAGGAGGATCGTGGTTGGCGGACAGTCTCAGCTACTTAGTGAGGCCCCTTACAACTCAGTGAGAGCTTGTTTCCAAATAAAGAATAAAAAATAGGGTTGGGGATGTAGCTCGGAGGTAGAATGCCCCTGGGCTCAATCCCCAGTGCTGAAAAAAAAAAAAAAAGGCTCAGATGTGTTCAAAGAACTTCAAGAAAGGCCACCGTCTGTTATTTACAATAGTGAGCAACGGGGCCCAATCTGAATGTCCAATGAAAGGGGATCACTTGAATAAACTGCAGCCCATTCACACAATGGAAAATGTGCCTTTACGCAGTAGAGAATGTCTGCTGATAGGAAATGCGCTTCCAATTTGTAGTCACAAAAAGGCTATTTATGCAGAGGGAACGCGTTTAGGACACCCCGAAACTTCTGGAAAGTAGACGTGTGGGTAATTGCTATTTTCTTTTGTGTTTTAAAACTTTTTCCAACTTCTCTATACTTTTATAGGAATCACATTTTATTATGAAAAACCAGAAATAGGCTGTGATTCTCTGTGAAGAGAGGTGGACAGGTACAGGTGAAATACTTTGTAATAGGCTTTAAAACAGAATGAAAGTCAAGGGTTACTTTTGTATTTTCTTTGGAGTTTTCCATTAAATCAGAAAAGGATTCAGTTATACGAAGTAGTCAGGATCTCCTCTGCAGAAATTAGTGTGTGGGGATGCTAAATTAGGTTCTGAATTAAGATCTTGAAACATCCTGGGATGATCTTTTATTTGTTTTGGTACTGAGGGTTGAGCCCAGGGGTACTCTTCCTCTGACCTACACCCCCATCACTTTTGATTTTTCATTTTGAAACCAAGTCTCACTAAGTTACTGTGCTTTAACCCTGCCTCAGCCTCCCAAGTGAGATTACAAGTGTGTACCACGGCCACAACTGGCTGGAGTCCTCTCTCTCACCATCTTCCTCTTCCTCTCCCTCTCCCCACCCCCCTCTCTCTCCTGGAAATTGAGCCCAGGGACATTCTACCTCTAACCTACATCCTGGCCTCAAACCTGCAATCCTTCTGTCTCCGCCTCCCAGGTAGTGGGATTACAGGTGTGCACCACCATGCCTGGCCGGGGCAGTCTTTTCATATCTCATCCAGGGTTCTGGCTTTGTTCTTTCCTAAGCCCAACACAGAATGAAGTCGTCTGCCTAGCAGAGTGTTCATTACACAATAAGTTGAATATCGCCCCAGAAAATCTTCATGCAAATATCTTCATTAGTAAAATCATGCAATTAACCTGAAATATGTGCTAAATGAAGCAGCCAAATTGTTGCATATTTTCTCAGCTCTTAATTATAATTCTGGTAATCAATTTTTCTCCTGATTACCAAGAAGAAAAAAAAAAAGAAAGAAAGAAATAGCAAAAGAAGAAGCTTCGACATACGCAGCATCCGAGGCCGAGCTAGAACCACGAGGCCTCCTGGCAAGGCGGGCCGTTAACCTTCCCTGTGTTTTTGCTCGTGGCAGTCGTCCTGATAACGCTCCTCGCTCAAGAAGATTGGCTTTTAACAAGAGCTTTTGGGATCACGTGCCAGCCCTTCCTGAACTGGACGATTCTCCAGCGTCGCCGTCATTAAAGGTTACCGGCACATCCATTAACATCTTCCCGGGCTCGTTTCTTAAATAGCGTTTGACTGCCGTGTAGAAATTTTCCCTAAGCAAAAAATCTGACATCCCAGCTCACGACCCCAGGCACTCAGAAGGCCCAAAGTGCCCTGAAATCATATTAAAGAAAAAAAAAAAAAAGGCAGGGGAAAGTGAGTCCCATAGACACGGCTCCGGTGCTCTCGGGACTGTGGGAGCCGCTCTGGGGAGGTCAGGGGATTTGACGGCAGGAGCGCACACGGTATGGAGCATCCCACAAGTTAGGCCAGGGAGGCTGAGCCCGGGGGCACCTCTGCTTCTTTATCTGTAAAATGGGATGAAAGGCGAATTCCCAAGATTGTCAGAACTGTCTCTAACATGGTCTTCGCTAAAGGAGAAAATATATTTGCAAATATTTAGGCTGACGCAATTAAGCACCTTTTTTTGTTGTTGTTTTTTGTATGTGTGTATGGTGCTGGAGATTAAACCCCGCCTGGGGCATTTTACCACTGGGCTACACCCCCAATCCTATTTTGCTTATTTTATCTTGAAACAGAGTCTTACTAAATTGCTGAGGGTCTTGTTAAGGTGCTGAGACTGGCCTCGAACCTGCGGTCCTCCTGTCTCAGCCTCCCGAGGACTGGATGACAGGCCTGCGCCACCCGCCCTCCCGTCTTCAACCCCTCTACCATCCCCTTGAAGCAGCCTACCTTCTAGGGCTAAATCAGAATTCATTAGTCTTGGGTGCTGTGGCGGCGGGATCACCAATACAGGTTGCGCTCACTCCCAGGCCCCTCTTGGCCCCCAGCTAGTGCGGATGGGATGGCCCCAGAGCAGGGCTGGGTGTGGACGGTCCGCAGAGGGAGATGTGCCGGGCAGGCGCGGCCGAGGTGTCGGGGTACGAGAGGGCTGGGGTGGTGCTGAGCCGGCCACGGGATCTCAGGGCTCTGAACACGATCCTGACCCACTCCAGTCGCCCTGTTACACGGACAGCCGCTGCCTGCCCTGGGCGAGCTCCCCTCTGCCGTCAGGGACCACGGAGACGCCCCGGCTCCCTAGAACTGCAATCCCAACTCAGAGGGAGACTGCCTAGGACTCAGTCTTACCGTCAGGTGGGGCTGGAGAGAATGACCGATAAATATAGCAAAGGAGAAAGAGGGTGGTACAGAAATGGCAATCCCCGTGCACACGGGTCTTTAGTACGCTTCTCGTTTCCTTTCTTTCTTTCTTTCTTTCTTTCTTTCTTTCTTTCTTTCTTTCTTTCTTTCTTTCTTCTTTCTTTCTTTCTTTCTTTTTTTCAGTACTGGGGGTGGAACCCAGGGGCATTCTACCTCTGAGCTGTATCTCCAGCCCTATTTTATTTTATTTTTTTGGTGGTACTGGGGTTCCTGGAAACTCCGGGCTACACTCCCAGACCTATTTTATATTTTTTTTATTTGGAAACAGGGTCTCTTAAGCCAGCGCGGCTGGCTTCGAACCTGCGCGATCCTCCTGTCTCCGCCTCCCAAGTGTGGGGATTACAAGTGTGTGCCACCGTGCCTGGCATCCCCAGTCCTATTATTTTATTTTATTTTATTTTGCGGTACTGTGGAAGGAACCCAGGGGCATTCTACTTCCGAGTGACATCCCCAGCCCTATTTTTTATTCTTTATTTTAAAACAGGGTCTCACTGAGTTGCAAAGGGCCTCACTAAGTAGCTAAGGCTGGCCATGAACCGTGAACTCCTCTCTCAGCCTCCCAAATGCTGGGATTATAAAGGTGGGCCACCACGCCTGGCCCTATTTTATTTGGAAACAGGGTCTTGCTACATTGCCGAGGACCTCACTAAGTTGCTGAGGCTGGCCTTGAACCCACGATCCTCCTGTCTCAGCCTCCCAATTACTGGAATTACAAGTGTGTGTCACTACACCCGGCTCAGCATGTATCTAGTTAATCCCATTTGTGTGTGTGTGTGTGTGTGTGTGTGCATGTGTGTGTGTGTGTGTGTGTGTGTGTGTGTGTGTGTGTGTGTGAGAGAGAGAGAGAGAGAGGGAGAGGGAGGGAGGGAGGTGGCGTGGCGTGGGGAGGAGATCATCAAAGCAAATCCTTCTCTAATCTACAATCCCAGAAACTTGTTAAATGATTATGGCATCCTCTTATAATGGAGTATTCTAGAACCAGGAAAAATCCTATTCTGGAAGAATATTACAGATCAATAATACTCGTGATGATAGATGCAGACGTCTCTGATGAAAGTTTCACCAAGTGGCGTAAAACAAGTCATTAGAGGGAAGTCGCCAAGGCCACAAGGCTGTGTTCCGTAGGTAATTTATCACCGGGAGAGAATGTTTAAAATCATTAATAGTTGAAGCAGAAAATTTAAAAACCGATTCTGGGCCCTCTTTTCATAAAATAGTGGGAAAGCATAGTTAAAGGGAGTTTTCCGTCAACAGGACGGAGCTTGTGTTTGAAACGCAGGCCCAGCAGCGGTGTGCCGGAGCCCGTGTTCTGTGGCTTGGGTCCGCACCAGGGCACAGCCAGCCTCGCCCAGGCCTAAGACTCACATACAAAATGGCACTTCGGAGCCGGGCGTGGTGGCGCACGCTTGTCATCCCAGCATTCGGGAAGCTGAGACCGGAAGATCGCGGTTCCCGGACAGCCTCAGCTACTTAGTGAGGCCTGATTTCAAGATATAAAATAAAAAAATAGGGCAGGGGGTTAGCTCGGAGGTCAAATGCCCCTGGGTTCCATCCCCAGATCCGGAAAAAACAAACAAACAAACAAACAAACAAACAAACACAAAATGGCACTTCGGTGACCCCACGCCTCCTCTTCCTTCTCTGTCTTGCTCATTCATCACCAGTTCACTGGCCTCCTGGCAGCCCCCGGGGCCCAGCAGCCTCCCTTCTGCCACAGGACCTTTGCATTTGCCAACTTCAGCCTGGACCACTCTCCCCTCTCACCCCATGGCTGGCTTCCCCGTTACGTTGTCTCTCTGTGCTGTTAGGATTTTCTCCAGCACCCTTGGCAAAAAAGCCAGCGAGGTCCCCCCTAAACCCTCCCAGTGCTCCCCGTCCTCCTCCCCACCTCTGCTCTATCCCATATCATGGGCTGCAGGCCACATATCGACTGGGTTATCCATTGTCTGTCCACACCACCATCGGAGGCTCAGGCAGGGCCTTTGTCTTCTTCCTCCTACTTTCCCCAGGGCCCCGAACGCCGCCAGGCACAGTAATTGCTCGGCGAATATTTGTTACATGAATAAATGAGCCGGCCAAAGAGCCGCCCTGTGGGAGAAGACGACGCATCTGTGGGTTCTTCCTTTCAAACCTTTTCGCTTGGGAAGCCTGCTGGCCCGCATTTAAAACATATTTGTTTATGAGAAGCAGAATATGCACAAGGTGGAAAATTCAAACAGGCCTTAAAACTGAGTGTCCAGGACAAACAGGCGTGGTCCTCCCCAGCCGGGCTCCCCAGGCGCGGGTCCTCCCCAGCCGGGGCCGCCCGTGGGCTCCCTCCTCGCCACAGCCAGAGCCGGGGAAAGGGGGCGCTTTGGTAATTGTAATTGCATTTCTCCTTTCCCAAGAGAGGCTCTGCTTCTTTGTTTTCCTCATATATTTGAGAGCAGTTAGTGTTTGTTTTTCTGGGGACTGTGTGTTGACAGCAACAACCACTTTTTGATTCAATTGTCAGTCATTTTCTTATTGCCTCTCAAGGGAGGGTCCTTCCTTCCTCCCTCCCTCCCTTCCTTCCTTCCTTCCTTCCTTCCTTCCTTCCTTCCTTTCTTCCTTCCTTCCTGGTGCTGGGGATTGAACTAGGGTTGTTCTACCTCTGAACTACACCCCCAGTCCTTTTTATGTATTATTTATGAAACAAGGCCTCGCTACATTGCTGAGGCTGGCCTCAGATCTGCGCTCCTCCTGTTTTACCCCCCAAATCCTGGGATTATAGGCATGGCCGCCATGCCTGGCCACATATATATTTTTTCTCCCTCACTTCTTATGAGTCCTTAGCAGGGACTCCTTGCAGCAAAGACAGGTTAACGAGAAAAACAAAAAGACATTTAACAACAGGTATCTCTCTTGGCCATGTGGGAGGTGACCCATAGAAATGAGATCCCAAGAAAAGAGTTTATGTTTTCAGCCCGAAATGCCACTGTTTGCTGATGTGAAGAATAGGCCGGAAAAGGGCCTTTAAGATGAGAAGGCGGCGGGGCGTGGGGGCACACTTGTCATCCCAGCATTTGGGAGGATCAAGGGTTCCCCGCCAGCCTCAGCTACTTAGTGAGGCCCTCTGCAACTCAGTGAGACCTGGTTTCGGAGGTGGAATGCCCCTGGGTTCCTTCCCCAGTACCACCACCAAAGAGACAGACAGACAGACACAGAGAGAGAGCGTGCAGAGAGCCCTGCAGCAAGAGTGGGTTTGTCAAGCACCGGGGCCCCTGCCTGGCCCTAGCCGTCCAGGGGGAGACACGCTTTTGCGGGGAGGCTCCCTTTACAGACGTACTGTTCTCTTTCTCGTATATAAGGGTCAGTGTTTACTTTCTCCAGATAATGAGCTCAGGGTCATTCTGCGCTCAAGAGGCATATTTGGGGTGGCTTTTTCCTGCCTCTTAGAATCGTATTTTTGGCTTCAGATAGTAGTTTAGAGATAGAGGACACTGAGTCTCAAAAGAGAAAATTGCCCAAGTCCTCTGAATGTAAGACGATTCCGGAGCCACCTGGCTGGGATCCCAGCTGGCAGCATCCTGGTCCACATCTGTTGATTGGCTGATGTCAAAAGATAACTTGGGTTTCTGGAGGACCGCGCCTCTGGTGAGCAAGCAAGATAGAGGAGGTACAATGCTTCTCTAAACAACAACAAGAGTTATAGTGACCTCAGCCTCATTATAACAGAAACTGCACACTTTGGGGTGGAGATTTAAGATGCTAATATCAAT
The DNA here is from genome assembly GCF_963383645.1 of Muscardinus avellanarius. Lineage (NCBI taxonomy): Eukaryota > Metazoa > Chordata > Mammalia > Rodentia > Gliridae > Muscardinus > Muscardinus avellanarius. The sequence continues at coordinate 4,134,337 of NC_137796.1, forward strand.
GGAATGAGGGATGTGGCAGGGTTAGGACTTGTGAAGGCACCCCCAACTTCAAGAAACACTTGGGGAAATTGCCTCCTCTGCCCCAGCTCCTGTCTGTAAAAGTTCAAGCCCCAAACCAGTGGGAAGCAGCCCGCTTTCTCTCTGAGGTCCTGAGATTGCCTGCGGCCCTGTTCCCAGTGTGTACTGTTCCTCTTACCTCCTTATTTTTTGATGGCATGGGGGATTAAATCCAGGGGTGTTCTATCTCTGAGCTATACTCCCAGCCCTTTTTATTTTTTATTTTGAAACAGGGTCTTGCTAGGTTGCCGAGAGGCTCACTAAGTTTCTTTTTCATGCTTTTATTTGTGCATTATAGTCTCACGTTATAGTGAGTTCATGACTCACTAAGTTGCCAAGGCTGGCCTCGAACCTGCGACCCTCCTGTCTCAGTTTCTCAAGAACTGGGATTTCAGGCATGCCACTGCACCTGGCTTATACTGTCTCTTCTTAATAAATCTTCTTGCTCTGTGAATCGCACCTGCTGTGTGCTTAAATTTTTCTCTGTGATGTGGTCATGAACCTGAAATCTCTCAAAGCCTTCTTCACCCCCAGAGACCTCCTGAAACCCCGGGCGTGGTGACGGGTGGCACGCCAGACCCCATCAGTCCACAGCAGCTCTGCTCAGTTTAGAGAGATCAGGCTTCTTGGATGTGCAAAGCGTTTGCCGCAGTCGGCCACGCCGGCACTCGATGTATTTATGACACACGTTTCAGCAGAACAGCTTCATTTTCTTGTCTGATGTATCCGTCTTCTCTTTTATGACTTCTGAGTTTCATGTCATATTTAGAAAGGGTTTCTTGATGTCAGGATTAATAAAAATCCCCCAACTACAACACACTCTCCTCTCCTCTTCTCTTCTCTTCTCTTCTCTTCTCTTCTCTTCTCTTCTCTTCTCTTCTCTTCTCTTCCTCTCTCTGTCCCTCTCTCTCCCTCCTCTCTCTCGCTCTCTCTCTCTGTCCCTCTCTCTTCTCTATCCTCTCTCCTCTCTCTCCTCTTTGCACTGAGGGTACCTGGTGAGCGGTGGACACAGACAAGAGCCCCTCTGGGCTCAGGATCCTCCAAGAGGGCGAGCTTCCACAACCCCCTGCCTGCCAGCAACCTTGTCAACAAGAGAGGAGACTGGAGGCTGCCCCATGCCCAGGCAGACTCCACCCAGCCGAGGCGACTCCCTGGTAACTTTATTAACTGAGCAACTTTACTCCAGCTGGCAGCAGCCCTCAGGTCCCCCCCCACATGCTCCCACAAATGCAACCCCTACTCTTTTTGCAAGACTAAAGGTTTAAGCCGGGCGTGGTGGGCACGCTTGTCATCCCAGCATCCCAGCTGCGACAGGAGGATCGGGCTTCATGGCCAGCCTCAGCTACTTAGTGAGGCCCTTTGCAACTCAGAGAGACCCTGTTTCAAAATAAAGAATAAAACATAGGGCTGGGGGTGGAGCTCGGAGGGCGAATGTCCTTAGGTTCTATCCCCAGACCTGAAAAAAAAAAAAAAAGGAAAAGAAAAAAAAGACTAAAGGTTTACATCTCATCCTGTTTGCACAACAGTCTAAATCCAATAGAGAAGCCATGCTGGAATAGTGCAGGTGTTAACTGTGGAATAATCTTCCCAGGTTTACAGACCCCAGACAGCCGATGATCTCTGTAAGTCCCTGCTTAGTCTAGGTCAATGCATCCACGAACACAGGGTGTGGAAATTGCTGTGGAGATTAGCGTCCGAGAACTACAGGAGGTAGCCCAGGAGGCCGAGGTCTGCTGCAAGGTTCTGGAGAGGATGGAGGAGAAGGCCCACGCTGATGATAAGGACCCAGCGGGGGACATCACCCTCCAGCCAGGCTCCTTCCTTCCCTCCCTAGAAAAGCCCTTTTGCGCCCCAGTCCCCAAGATGGAGCTCTGCGGCTGGCAGCCCTGCTATCTTCTCAAGACGCCAGCCCTTGAATAGAGCTGCTTCCTTCCCACCAACTCTCCTCCCTGGATGTTGGCTTTCAGATGCCCGCGGCCTGGACTTGCTTCTGGTAATGCCGCAGTTTCCCCTCAGCCCGGGTCCCTGCCACCCGCAGAGGCGCCGAGCCCCTCTTCCTTCCCCTAGCTCACGATGTCTCAGACGCGCCCATCATCTGAGCTTCTTTGGGCATCCCATGTTTTGTGGGGCTCCTGGGCACCGCATTTTAATATGCAATTAAAAGGCTTCTTTTTCTCCTGTTAATTTGCTGTGTGTCAATTTAATTTGTAGCCCAGCCGAAGCACCTAGAAGGATGGGGTGGGGGGATATTTTGTTCCTCTCCACAGAAACTGCATTTGATACAGAATATCGGGAATGGGAGCTCTGTGCCACATGCAAGTATATAATATCCTGAAATTTCCCTCTCACATTTCAAAGAAATAAGTATCCAAGTCTATCAGAGAGTATATTCAAGGTTGGCGATCCTCTATGTCCTTGGATCTGGGAGAATATAATTAGCTTTTTTTTTTTTTTTTTTTTTTTTTTTGCGGTCCTGGGGATGGAACCCAGGGGCATTCTACCTCCAAGCTATACCCTGAGCCCTATTTTTTTATTCTTTATTTTGAAACCGGGTCTCACTGAGTTGCAAAGGGCCTCACTAAGTAGCTGAGGTTGTCTGTACACCACGATCCTCCGGTCTCAGCCTCCTGAATGCTGGGATTACAAGCGTGCATCACCACGCCTGGCTTATAATTAGCTCTTTTCTATAGAAAGAGTGGCTTGACTTAGGCTCCATTTTGTGAAACCGTCATTGTGTAGCCTTGTGTGAGCTTGGATTTTTTGTAAAGAGAGCGTTTCCTGGAGCCCGCGGGTGTCGACCCCTTCCCTTGGCATCTCCTGCAGCCAATGGTGAAGACCATGAGCCCTGCTCCCAGCAATAGCACAGCACAGATGCCCGGTGCTGAAAATAAAACGCCAGCAGCTTTTAGCCATGCTGTTCCCGCACACCTGACATACCGGTGGCAGGATCCCTTTTTGCAAACAGTATAATTTGCTTTGCCAAGCTGCTTTCAAATTATGTGTCTTTTATTACAACACCGTGGAAACTTAACTTCTGACAGATTCCCGTCCTACTTGGCTACCTCCCTGCTCTCCCAGCCTCCCGTGTCCAAGTTTTTTTTATTTTTATTTTTATTTATTTATTTATATTTTGTAGTACTGAGTACTGAATCCAGGGACATTCTATCTCCTAGGTACCCCCCAGCCCTTTATTTTTTATTTTTCTGCAGTACTGTGGGTGGAACCCAGAGGCATTCTTCCTCTGAGCTACACCCCCAGCCCTGTTTTCTATTCTTTATTTTGAAACAAGGTCTCACTGAGTTGCAGAGGACCTCACTAAGTAACTGAGGCTGTCCGCAAACCACGATCCTCCTGTTTAAGCCTCCCAAATGCTGGGATGACAAGCGTGCGTCACCAAGTTCGGCTTCTTTTTTTTTTGGTGGTACTGGGGATGGAACCCAGGGGCCTTCTACCTCCAGGCTACACTCCCAGATCTATTTTATATTTTAATTTGGAAACGGGGTCTCTTAAGCTAGCAAGGCTGGCTTCGAACCTGAGAGCTCCTCCTGTCTCAGCCTCCCAAGCGTGGCTTCCTTTTTATTTTATTTATTTATTTTATCTTTTTTTTGAAGATTTAAAGAAGTTTATTAGAAAGATAGAAATACAGAAAATAGAAATACAGCTCCATACCAGACTGGCACAGAGGAGTTACTCGAAATGAATACACCCTCCTTTTTATTTTTTGAAACAGGGTCTTACTAGGTTGCTGAGGCTGGCATTGAACTTGTGATCTTCCTGTCTCAGCCTTCCAAGCACTGGGCGTGTACCACCACCCCTAGCTCCTTCCCAAGTTCTGATATAAAATAATGCTCTTATCTCTGATCAGGTAGACACTATTTCTTCTACCTCTGAGATACACCCCCCCCCCCCAGACCTATATTGTTTCTTTTTTGGAAACAGGGTTTTGCTAAGTTGTGGAGAGCCTCACTAAGTTTCTGAGGCTGGCTTGGAACCTTCGATTCTCCTGTCTCAGCCTCCCAAGTCCTGGGATTACCAGTGTGCACCCCATTCTGGGCTCCAGGTGGACACTTTCTATCTGCTGTTTAGCATGGCCACTGGAAGCTGTGGGAATATGTCCTAGAACCGGCTCCTGTTTCTGGGTGGCAACAGGGAGGATTCCATAAACCTCTGTCTCCAAGATCCCTCAGTCTTAAGAGTTTTGGTTTAACAAGCCGAAATAAAAAAAAATACTGACGAGCTTTGAATAAACACACACACATACACACGCACACACACACAGACACAAACATACTCATATATGAGGGAAATAAGTTCATTATACCCACAAAAGGGAGAAAAAAGATGTTGAAAATCATTGAGCTTGAGCCACCAGCTTTCCTTAAATGCCCGTTTCTGCTCTGGATCGTACTGACTCTCTGGTATGAAAAAGGAGAAAATTGGTCCATCCATTTTTCTTTCCTACCGGCCCCAGGAAATCATTTTCCCCCTTAAACATAGTTTTAGGGTGGTTGGTGAACACATGTTTATGTCATATATATCCTCAAAACCTAACTATTGGCTGAATCGACGCTATCGCGTATCTGGGAAGGTAAAGAAAACGGGGTGATCACGACTGCGACACTCGAATTAATTATTCTGCCTTGTCTTCTCGGCTTCATCTTAAGGCTGGAATTTGAGAAGACGGGCCCACGATCCAAGCGCTTTGGAGATTTTTTCGCCTTCTGGTTTTGCCTCAGGAATAAGAAGAGCTTAACACGAGTGGAAAATTAAGATTTCTGTTGTACACGATGAAGATAAATCAGAGCATCCCACAGAGTCTAAATTATCCCCAGTGTCCCCAACAGGCTTTTGATCTGTGATCGCGGGGAGCAGAGACATCGACTTACTAATAACTAGGATAACTAGTTTCAGAGTGATGCCCCTAAATGTACGGGTGAGAGTTTTCATTTTATTTATTTATTTATTTTTGCAGTACTGGGGATGGAACCCAGGGGCATTCTACCTCCAAGCTACACCCCCAGTCCTATTTTTTAATTCTTTACTTTGAAACAGGGTCTCATTAAGTTGCAGAGGGCCTCACTAAGTAGTTGAGACGGGCAGTAAACCTGTGATCCTCCCGTCTCAGCCTCCCAAACGACTAGGACTGGAGGAGCGCCACCATACCTGGCTGAGGTGCATTTTTTTTTTTTTAAGATTTAAAGAAGTTTATTAAAAAGATAGAAATACAGAAGACAGTTGCAGCCCCATGCCAGAATGGCATGGGGGAAGGGTGGTCCAAGCCAATTCACCCCCCGCCCCAGGTGCATCTTTTTGAACAAAAAAGTGTACACTACTGTTTATGTAACTCTTAAACGATGCTAGATGGTATATAGTTTGCTCCTCTTGTAACCAACAACACAAGAAGCATCTTTGTTAGGGCCTCTTTGCAAGAGGCTAAGCTTTTTATGGCCTAACACTTAGAAATGAAACTGTCCTGACAAATGGTACGCACGTTCTAAACATGTTAATAAGCCAACCGTGATGCCTTCCCATAAGACGGAGCCAATTTTCATCCTATAAGTATATTATAATGAGGTAGGATAGAAAAAATAAAATAACAAGCAGAGAGGGAACAAATAGGGAAGGAAGGAGAGACTGTAGCTTTAAGTCTAAACAAACTTCAGGATGGTCCTGGTCTTGACCCCGAGGGGCCGCACTCCTCAGAGGCCCTTCCCTCTAACCCTGAAGTCCATTTTCCCTCGGAGCTAAAGTTTCTAAAACAATTGATAAACAAAGGATCCGGTCAGTCTTAGGGCACTCTCATCCAGTTAATTATGTCCATACATTTCGCTGAGCCGCAGAGCATATTTTAGACTGATAAGAAAAGTCTAGAGGGAACGCAGTTAAACAATCACACCACTTGGTCAAACCCAGGCGCCTTCCATCAACCTGATGTTAGAAACCCGAGATGAACCGAACTGCCGTCCCTGCTCTGCGCCCCTGCCCACTCCCTCGCGGGGCTCTCCTATCATGGGAGAACCGTAAGGCTGAGCTGGGAACTCCTCAGCACTCTCCATGAAGAACTGTGATTCCTGTGACAAGAGCATCCACTCTTTTGCTGACCCTCATTATTATTATTTTTTTGTGGTGCTGGGATTGAACCCAAGGACATTCATCCTCTGAAGTACACCTCCAGCCATTTCTATTTTTTTTGTTTTGAAACAGTGTCTTGCTAAAGTTGCCGAGGCTGCTCTTGAACCTGCAATCCTCCTGTCTTCCCCTCGCAAGTACTGGGATTACAGGCGTGCGCTATTATACCCAGCTCTTTTGTCCTTCGGTACGTTAAATTTTTTTTAATGGATCTGGCTGTGATGGCGCAGGCCTTTAATCTTAGTTCTCGGGAGACTGAGACAGGAGGGTTGGAGGTTTGCGGCCAGCCTCAGCAACTTAGTGAGGCCCTCTAGTGCCATACACACACAAAAATGAAGGGCAAAAAGAAAATACAACAACAAAACTCCCGGTCCTTCTTGTGTTAGTTTGAATTTGACTTGTTCTACTTTCCAGGGCAGTCCTTATCAGTTTTAAAATGGCATGTTATGAGCCAAGCATTTTAGGAGTAATTTGCATTGGGAAATGGCTCACTTTTCTTTACAAGCTTGTGGATAAATTGAGGGTTATATTGCCTCCAAAGAAAGTGTAAGGTTTACGGTAAAATGCGCACCTCCGAAGGGCATCAGAGTAAGAGCTCAGAGCAATTTCTAAGTACTTAGGAGGCTCCCGGCAGAAAAAGAGTATATGTGGACAGGGAGCCCATGAGAGGTCTCAGGTTCACTCATCACAGAATCCCTTCTCTGGTAACGTACACGTCGGCGGGCCACCTTTCCTTCTGAGCAAGGCAGATGTGCTGATGTGGGAGCTGGGACGGTGACAACTTGATCAGCGTGGGCTGGACTGTTTCAGAAGAGGCTGCTGCACAGAAGGCCCCAGCAGGAGGTGCAGATGCCTCCTGAAACCTGCGTGGGGCTTGTGACCGGAGCAGGCTTAACCAAAGCTATCAGGCTTTCCCTTCTACCTAGATATTATGCTTTAAATTTAATCATATCCCAGTATTAAATGGCATAATCATATTAAACATGGAATTGATTGAATGCAATGTTTGGGTCTTTTCCCCCCTTCCTTTGACAATTACTCCAAATCAGGCTGAATTGATTCTCAGTTCTTAGGACTGGAACATTTGTTGAAGTCATTGGTAGGGAAAATAAAGACCCCTGGTAAATTACGTTCTCATTCTTATGGGATTTCCCACAATGCTGCTGAGAGGCAAGGCTGGCCCTTCCTCTGAAGGCACACATTAAGAGAATAGTGTTTCCAGGCGTGGTGGTGCACGCTTTCTGGCTTGGAGGTAGAATGCCCCTGGGTTCCATTCCTGTACTGCAAGAGAAAGAGATGGAGAGAGAGGGAGGAAGGGAGGGAGAAAAAGGGAGGGAGAAAGAGGGAGGGAGGGAGGGAGGGAGAGAGAGAGAGAGAGAGAGAGAGAGAAATAGTTTTTTTTTTTTTTTTTTTTGCTGGGCATGGTGGTGCAGGCCTATAGTTCCAGTACTCAGGAGCCTGAAACAGGAGGATTGCAGGTTCGAAACCAGCCTCAGCAACTAAACAAGACCCTTAGGAACTTAGTGGGACCATTTCAAAACTAAAAATAAAAAAGTGGAGCTGGGAGTATAGTTTAAGAGGTAGAACACTCCTGGGTTTAATCCCCAGTAACACACACACACACACACACACACACACACACACACACGAATAATGTTTTCTGTGGGGCTTTTGGGGTGTGGCTGGTGGGAAATAAAATTTAGGAAACAGTCACATATTTCACCCATATGAAGAATTAATTTCTTATGCCAAGCTATTCATAAAAAAAAAAATCCCGACTCCACCTCTGCGAACCGTGATCCTTCTGTCTCAGCCTCCCAAATGCTGGGGTTACAGACCTGTGCCACCACGCCCAGCTGCCTGTGTTGGTTTTGAGCAGCACTGGTTGGAAATTTTGTAGGAACCTTCCTCTATTGGATTTGAGGTTTTTCTCCTAAATTCAGGGTCATGGGTTTCTGAGTCAAAGACTTTACAGACAGGCGTCCCCCTGTCTCTCCTGTGCAGTGCTGGGCGTCCAACCCAGAGCCTTGCTTGGCTTGTGAGGTCGCCCTTGGGCGCCCGGCTGGGCGGCTGTCAGGCCTCTCTGCTAGAAAGCAACTCTATGTTTCTCTCCTTTGCAATTGCATTTCCCTGAAGGCCGGGAGACAGGGGAGAGCCGCTGGAGGCGAGCCCCTCCCGGTGGCGACTGGTGGCCGTCTGAGTGGCCGGTAAAGGAGCTAGCAGTAGGGGCTTCAGATTGCTCGCCACTTAGATAGCCACTTAGATAAAGAAACAAAGTGCGGCTTTAAGCAAACAAGACTGGCCGGTCTCTAATGCACCCCGGAGTGTTTATCCACCGCCTTTTGGAAAATTAGAATTTCTGTTTAAACAAAAGATTTTCTTCTCATAATCTATTTATGGCTGACACTGCAAAAGTCGTTTTATTACGTGAGGCAGCGGCGGAGAGTGAAGGTCGGAGGCAGAGGGGGTGAAGAGGGCTGGGGGAAGGGAAGGGTCTCCAGAGAGTGCTGAATTTTGTCTGCAAGCACCTCCTGGGGAAGAGGGAGAGAGAGATGGGAGGAGGGGTAGAGGAGGGCCGAGGAGGGCCAGTGCCTGGTAACCCGCAGCAGCTACACCGTGTGGCTTCTAAGGATGGAAGCTCCGGGGTCAGGCAGCTTGGACTGACGGCTGGGCTCTTCCCGTATAAGCTGTGCCCCTCTGAGCAGGCAGTCTAAGCTCTCTGGGCCATCATGTTCCCCTCTGTGAAGCCTGTGGAGGAGACCTCACTCCCTCTGCTCTGGGTCAGAGGGAGGGGCCGCTGCTCTGTGCTCTGGGTGAACAATGGCACAGCTGGGGGGACTGAATAAAGAAAAGGGGAGAAACTTACCCCATGGCCCTGTGGGGCTGACGGACAGCAGGGGAATCTGGCCTCTGTCAAGTGCTAATTGGCGACACCGGGCTCTGTCTTTCCTGCTCTGTGTGCTGCGTGGACATTTGAAGGGTGTGCAAAACACCAGCACTAATTGTGGCTCTGGAAGAGCGGTGTTCATTCCCTGGGGTGTTGAAACAAAGTACTGCAAACCAGGGATCACCCACCCCTCCCCTATCCTGCAGGCCGCAGTCCAAGGGCCAGGGAGGAGCTGCCTCCTCCAGTCTCTGTCATCTCGCGGCCTTCTCCCTGGGATTTCTGTATCTGTCAAAATTTCCTTCTTAGAAGGACCTCAGTCATTGGACTTAGGGTTGGTCTAATTCAATCTAATCTCATTATACCTTGATCATATCTGCAAAGAACCTATTTCCAGGTAAGTTCCCATTCGCGAGCAGTAGGGATTAGGACTTCGACATATCTTTTTTGGGTACCCAGTCCTTCTCACTGATGGGCCCTTATTCCCATTTCTCCATTTCGGCCTCTTACAGAGACATCAGCCTGAAGCTCAGCCCAGCACCTGCATTTCCCTTTAAAAGGCTCCTTCTTGCCAATGGAGCCCAGCTGCCACCAGATCCAGGGAATTACTGTGGCCCAGTGCCCGCCCCTCCAGCCCAGCAGCCCTCCGGCAGTGACTGCTGGGAGTTGGTACTTGAATCTCCCAGCCTCTCTCCCTTGGTTGGGCCCATGCTGAGGTGTGCTCTGGGCTGGTCCTCAGGGTCCCCAGGGTGTCAAGCTCCAGTTGTTCACATGACAATTGGCACTTTCCAGTTCCCCTCTGAGTTTCTTTTACTTTTTGAATACTTATACCTGAGCCCTTGGTCAGATTTAGCTCCTGGGAGAACCTAAGATAAGACAATAATAGGTGTGTGTTTCCCTCAGCATGCTCACTGCTATGATCCAAAATACCTGATGACCACAACTCAGAGGAAGAGAGATTTTTTATGTTCACAGTTCTGGAGTTCTCAAGGGCTCAGTCCATGTTTTAGGCTGGGTGAAGTCCATGGAGCTCAGGGCATGGAGAGAGAGAGAGAGAGAGAGAGAGAGAGAGAGAGAGAGAGAGAGAGAGATAGATAGATACATAGAAAGAAATAGAGAATGTGCATCATGGGGGCTGGAAATAGAGAGCTTATGAGAAAGAGACCTAAGCGCAGACCCCCAGACCACACCCCCAGTGAGTCACCCCCTTCAGCCACACTCCACCTGCCCAGGTTATCACCCAATGAACCCATTACAAAGGATTCACCCACTGGTGAGATCAGAACCCTCCTGATTCAATCGTATCCTCTCTGAACATGGATACGTGAGCTCTGCTGGGGATGTCCTCTATCCAAGCCATAACAATGCCCAGTAGCCTGTGCCGGGAAGGGTGGTGGCGGCCCAGCCATGTGGGGACTCATGAGCAAGCATTCTCCCAAGCTGCCGAATAGAAATCTGCTGCAACTTCTGGAGACAGAGACACAGAGGCTGGAAGAGCTCGTGTTTGAGAACAGGAGATTCCCAGGGCCAGGAGCTGGCTGTGCGGCCAGAGGCAGGTCACTTAACCCCGCGGTGCCTGCACCCCCTATTAGAGTTTGGTCGGGGAACCAGACGGCCTCTGGAATTCCCGTGTGCTCCCGGGACCACCGGCGCCTTAGCCTGCTTCTCACCCGAGGCTCAGCAACTCGGGGCCCAGTCCATCCATTTATTATAACGTTTTTATTTATTAATGCAGAGAGCGGGTAGAAACTGGGGCTCGTCTCTGTGGGCCCGGCTCATGTTTCTTCATACGGTTTAAGAAAACCTGATACGGCAACACAGTGCGAGGTGCAAACAGAAACGCACGGCTTTTCTTGATCCCATTTGTAACCGACATTTGCTCACTTTTTGACAGCCGGGTAGAGTGGGAAGCGATCGACCGAGGGAGGGTCAGGGAGCGGCGCGGACGCAGCTCTGCCGCTCGCCAGCTCTGCAACGCGCGAGTCTACTCATGCAGCCAACAAGTCGATATTGGTGGGTATGTGCCAGGCCATGCCCAGGGTTTTTTTTCTCTCTCTTTAGTGGTACTGAAGATTGAACCAAGGGCATTCTACCTCCCAGCTATACCTCCAACCCCTTTTATTTTGAAACGGGGCCTCGCTAAGTTAACGTGCTCTGGCTTCCAACCTGTGATCCTCCTGTCTCAGCCTCCCAAGTGCTGGGATTACAGGTGTGCACCATGACACCCAGCCCTAGGCCCAGGATATTAGGAGCCAGCAGGGAGCAGAAGTAAATGGTACCTTCTTGGTGCTTGCAGACCAGAGAGGGAAAGAGGGAGATAGGAAGGGAGGGAGAGAAGGAGGAAGAGAGAGAGAGAGAGAGAGAGAGAGAGAGAGAGAGAGAGAGAGAGAGAGAGGTGTCACAAGCTCATACAGAATCCCATGTGTGCCCTGATGGGAGCTGTAAAAGATAAGAATGGGCTGACAGGAAGCCACACACCAAGGCACCTGGCCAGGTCTGCGAAACAGACCTCCCTGATGATGTGTTTGAGCTGAGATGTAAACATGCATAGCCATACCCAGGTGGGGAAGGACAGATGCAGAAGTCTGTCCTTCCCCACCTGGGTATGGACAAAGAAACAGCACGGGCAAAGGTCCTGGGGTAGAGGGGAGTCCAGCAAACCCCAGGAATAGTTCTCAGAGTACGAGTCACTCTTGTTTAGAAACAAAGGAATATGTGAAAATGCCTCGCTCCCTGAGTCCTCTCGAATATCAGATGAAATAGGGCATGCGTAGTGCTTCCTCTTTTTAGCTTGGGAAAGCCACTCTGAGCTTGAAGTTCCTCATGGGGCAGGGGCGAGGGGCTTAGAGGAAAATCCATAGACCTTGGGTTATGAGGACTGCGTGCTGCCCCATGCGCAAGCAGGTCACGTGCCTTTTAGGTCTCATTTCTTGGGGCGTTTGCTTTAGCTTGAGGGATCGTGTGTAAAATATGCATGAGCCTGCCATACCCTGTAGCCCAGTCCTCTGGGCTCGGGTCTTGGCCACTTCCCCCTGGCTTCTGAAGCCTCAGCTGTGCAGCACTGCCCCCTGCAGGCTGGAGCAGGAAGTGAGGCGCTCCTAAACCTCAGCTGTGCAGCACTGCCCCCTGCAGGCTGGAGCAGGAAGTGAGGCGCTCCTAAACCTCAGCTGTGCAGCACTGCCCCCTGCAGGCTGCAGCTGGATGTGGGGCGCTCCAGAGGAGGGGTAGGTATCACGGGACTTTCTTCCCTGCTTCCAAGCTGCTGCTGGGGCTTTCTGCTCACACCAACAGTCACTCTCCCCTTTCTCTCCCTCTAAACACTCACTGGGAACTTGATCCCCACTCACGCAGTGTACACTCCTCCTTTTGTGTGGTGTGTGGCATTCTACCTCTGAGCTACACGCCCCAGCCCTTCTTACTTTTTACTTTGAAACGGGGTCTTGCTAAGTTGCCGATGGTCTTGCTAAATTGCCAAACCTGGCCCTGAGCCTATGATCCTCCTGTCTCAGCCTCCCGAGGACTGGGATTGCAGGTGTGTGCCCCCATTCCTGGCAGCGTTGAACATTCCTGATCTTATTTGCCCAGCGCAATGCGGAGGAAAGCACAGCCTCCCCCTCCTTATGCTTGTCACCACCGACGTTGCCCTTGGTCTCGCGGCTGAGCAATCTGTTGGGTTTCTTCTCTGCTGTCAAGTTACTCTTTTGCCCTTGTATTTCTTTCCTTTGAAAATACAACGAGACTCGGGAGGCTTGTGCTGGGGGAGTGCCACGGGCAGTCACCTGGGGGCCGGGCAGGCTTCAAGGCCAGTGGCCCGCGCACGGAGTCTGCGCATGGTTGGATACTCTGCTCTTGCCATTTTGAAAGTTGCGATCATTTGAATGAAAGCTCCAGATTTTCGTTTTAGATGAGGCCTGTGGATTGTGTGGTCAGTCTGTTGTTAGTGCTGGGGTTCAAACCAGATCCGCTTCACCCCAAGACTGTGCCCCTTGGCAGCCTCCTTTCTGACATGTTCACCTGCCACCACCCTGCTTAGTCCCCAACATGCCTCTCCATCGTCTGTAGATAAAGCACCTGATTTCCCAGGGCAGGGCAGGATTTCTTATCCTGCCTGCACATGCCGGGGGAGAGGAGTTTGAAAAAAAAAAAATACAGAAGCTCTGGGCAAAGTGCCCGAGGCAATAAAATCAGAACATGTGCAGGTGTGCCCCGGGACGGCTGAATGCAAATGTTTTCCAGGTCATTCTAAGTAGCCAGAATGGAGCACTAATGGTACAGGGCCTGGCGGAGTTCCTGGCATTCAGTGGATGCTTAGTAAATGTTTTCTGACTTTTTATAGAAAAAGATTGATCAGAAAGGTTAAGAAGAGAAACTGAGCTGCAGACAAGAGGCTCCTATTTGGGTTTCATATTTGGGCTAGAAGTGCAGATTATTTAACAAATGGGCAGCTACCTGGGGTTGCTTGGAGAGGGGGTGTCAGGTGGGTGTGCACACGAGGTGGTGGTGGTCTCATTCAGTGGCAAGGGGGGTGCAGTAAGAAGACGCAGATATTAGGTGAACCTTCTTGAACTTGGGTGTTGGTGAGCCTTAAGTTGGGTCATTGCTGGAAACAGCATCTGGTCCTGCCTAGGCAACACTCCCCCTATTCTTGGTCCTGGAGCCTTGAGAGTAGGTTAATTCTAACTGTCCTCGATGGAGGGCCCTGACCCAGGTCCACCCAATCAGATCATTCTATTTCTTTTGCCGCCTTGGCTGGCAGGTACCCCAAGCCAACCTAGAGATATGCAACCCCAGGATGTCTGTACTGGGGATTGGACCCAGGGCATTCTATGTCTGAGCTATGCCTCAAGCCTCTTTTGTTTTGGAACAGGGTCTTGCTATGTTGCTGAGAGCCTAAGTTGCTGTGGCTGGCCTTGAACCTGTGATCCTTCTGTCTCAGCCTCGCAAGTCCTGGGATTACGGCTCTTTCTGGAGGGGTCAGTGCACTGAGACTGTTGGACGAAACCTGGACCAGCTGGTGACCATTTTACCAGGAGGGCAAGAGTCACCATGCAGGACACAGGGCCGATAGCTGACTCCCGATGACCCCCAACACCCGGGTTTAGCTGTGTTTGAAGGTACCTGCCACCTCCAGGTGTCGACAAGTGGCCTTCTTTGCCCAGTGAGTTGAGGTAGACCACTGGCCGCTTGCAGCTGGAAGTAGGCTGGCAGGAAGGAATAAAGATGTCTGGATCAAAGTCCCTTGACCCTTAGTTCCTGACCCCCCATGCAGGGTTTGGCGGGGAGCCGCATAGCCAGTCCAGAGGGAGACAAAATACAATCAGAGGGTGGTGGTATCCAAGCCTCAGGCAGCTGGAGTCCAAGAGAGGTCTGCTTGTTTCCAGATGGCTTCCTGGATCGTTCTCCCATTCCAGTGCAGCGATAGAGTGTGTGTGTGTGTGTGTGTGTGTGTGTGTGTGTGTGTGTGTTACTGGAGAACTTGGGGGCTTTCTACCTCTGAAATACACCCCAGCCCTATTTTATCTTTATGTTGAACAGCCCTCACTAGGTTGACGAGAGTCTCGGGACTTGCTGAGGCTGTCCTCCACCGTGACCCTCCCGTCTCAGTCTCCTGAGTACTGGGATTCCAGGTGTGCGCGAGCACACCTGGCTAGTTGGCGGCGACTCCCTTGGGCCACAGCTGTTTATTTACACTCATCTCTAACTGCCACGTGTTTGCTGAGCATTATTTTGTGTCGGGGCCCTGTGGGGCAATAAACTTGCAAAGACGGTCACGCTTCCTCGGGGGTCCAGAAAAGCCAAGACGGACCAGGGCCTTCCAGGCAAGTTTCAGACCTCTCAGCTGCGGGGTCTGCAAGCATTCTCTCTGTCTAATTATTATTCTGATCAACACAGTTGCAAGAATATGTAAATCTGCCACACGTTTTAATAAATAGGGATTAGGTTGCTGGGTTTTTCTACATTAGTCAGGAGATGACATCTACAAAAAGAAAACTCACTGCTGTCCGTCCCATTTGCTTTTGGCCATGGGTGTTATGGGGAGAGAGGGCTGGACATGTTCCACGGGGCTTCTGAAGGCAGCGCAGACGTCTTGGACAGCTTTAGAGGTTGACCACACACATTCTTTGGAGAACAATTTTCTTTTGATGGTGGCCCATGTCCGTGGGGGCCTGGACCCTTCCTTGTCCAGCAGGTTTTTACTGAACAGTGCCACGGCAGACTCCCTGAGTCACGCTCAGCAGTGGACTCACAGATGGCAAAGCCCCACGCAGACCTTCAGCCCACGTGTCGCTCAGTATTTGGTCCAGAAATTCAGCTTTTGGAGCTGGTGTGGTAACGCATGCTTGTAATCCCAGCATTTGGGAGGCTGGGACAGGAGGATTGTGGTTCACAGACAGCCTCAGCTACTTAGTAAAGCCCTTTGCAACTCAGTGAGACCATTTCAAAATAAAGAATAAAAAATAGGACAGGGGGTGTAGCTCGGAAGCTCGGAGGTCGAATGCCCCTGGGTTCCATCCCCAGAACTGCAAAAAAAAAAAAAAAAAAAAAAAAAAAAAGACTGGAGAGAGCTGGGGTTGGTGTGTAACTTAAGGGCCTTGCTAGGTATAATAAATTTCAAATTTACTCCTCCCCTCTCCAAAGTCAGAGACCAAGGGTATAAGAATCATGTGAAGCCGGGCGTGGTGGCGCACACTTGGAATCCCAGCATTTGGGAGGCTGAGCCAGCAGGAGAATCGCAGTTCAAGGACAGCCTCAGTTACTTAGTGAGGCCCTTTGCAACTCAGTTGATAACCTGTCTCAAAATAAAGAATAAAAAAGAGGGCTCTACTCGGAGGTAGAATGCTCCTGGGTTGCACCCCCAGTGCCACAAAAAGAAAAAAAAAGTACTTAAGCCCTTTGTTCGAGGTTCAGTTCCTTGAGTTTGTTAACTAAGCCATTTGCCAGACAATAAATAAAGCAAGCTGTCTCTGACTTTGACCTCTGGACAGCCTATCTCAGGAATCGGGGAGACTGAGACTCCTGCAGCAGCTGACTCTTTGGAGGTTCCAGCGAGTTCCTTTGTGATCCTTTTCCTAAAATCTGTGTTCCTACAATTTGCCAAGATGTAGGCTGGGTACTAGAGGGAGCTTAAGATCAGCAAGTCCCAGTCTAGGAGGGGTCCCCAAAGGGCTGGGCCAACAGCAAGGCAGGTGCTTAAGTGAGGAATTTGAGCATTAAAGGAAAGGTGTGTTTAAAATACTTTGGGGAACTGGTCCTGGTGGTGTGGGCCTGTAATCCCAGTACTTGGGAGGCTGAGGCAGGAGGATCGCAGGTTCAAGGTCAGCCTCAGCAACTTAGTGAGACCCTATTTCAAAATAAAAAGTAGAGAAAGGGCTGAGGGTGGTAGCCCAGAGGTAGAATGTCCCAGGAACACACACACACACACACACACACACACACACACACACACGGACAGAGGACAGAGCTGTGGTCCACAGTCCCACGGCCCTGAATCCAGGTGGTATGCACGCAGGTGCTCGTCATAAAAGCCTTTCAGCCTTCGCTGTATGTTTCCAAATGTTTATAATAAAATGTTAGAGAAAATGAACTCTTATTTCAAATTTATTATTTCCCCGTTTCTTTGGCAATTTTCATTTTTTCTCGAGCTTGGTTTTGATGACTAAACTTGCCAGTTCCAGAGCAATTACTTTCTGCAAACAAGTTGTCGGAAGCTCAAATGAATGTTAGACCTAATTTAATTCCCAATTTACTCGCTTATGAAAAAAAAAAAAAACACCCGAATTTCCTCAAACCCAATCAACCCTTGATAGACCAGGTCCCATCTGGCGGCGGAATGGCGAGCTGGTCACCCGAGACGGTCTGAGCGGACTTCTGAGGCCTGGGGGAGGGGCTCAGAACCTCAGGATACATGGTGGAGGCTGGAGGGACCCAGAGGGGGTCAGGATGAAGGGGGCGAGGACAGCACGTGACCCGTGTGCAGACAAGCTGGCCGTGCCGAGGAGCAAGGGCAGGTGGACCCTGGTGCCTGGGTTCAGGGATGGGAGCTGAGGAGAGACGGTGGGCACTGAGCGTCACAACTACCTCCCCACGTGAAACTCTAGGACGCCCCATAGGCAGGAGGGGACAGCGTGCCCCAGGGCCGCCTGTGGGCTCCACGCAGAGGTGCGGTGGGCGCCTTGGCTAACTCCAGGGCGGGCCCTCCCACGAGCGTCTCCCATGGTCAGTACCGGGGTCAGCAGGGACTAAAACTGGTCAGAAAATGAGGGTGCTCGCGAGGAATGCAGAGGTGGCCATTCCAGGGTGCTTGATCCACTGCCCTGGGCGGCTTCTTGGAGCTGCCCGCGAGCCTGCTGTGGTCAGTGGCAGGCGCTGGACTAAGGAGGGCCCGCGCTTCTTTCTGTACCTACTATCTGGGTAGGTGGCCCCAGCCATGGGCGTTGGGGAAACCAAGACACAGCATCGTGGGTCAAACTGTGCAGTGTCCTCCAAAGATACTCTACCCCAGAATATCTGTGAATGTGAACTTATTAGGACCGAGGGTCTTTAAGAGGAGGGCGTTAAGGATGGGGATGGGTCTAATCTGATAACTGTGGTCCCTAAGCTGACGAAAAGGAGGTGCTGTGGAAGATACAGACAGCATCTGCCTCTTCAGGGGACACAGTGCCGTCCCTCATGGGGCTTGGAGTGGGCGAGGGCTTGGCCCACAGAGGCCAGGCTTGTGGATACTGGGTCACCGCGGGGGGAAGCTACCCAGGGCAATGGGTCACGCACCCCGGAACGGCCACCTCTGCACTCCTCGCGAGCACCCTCATTTTCCGACCAGCTTTAGTCCCTGCGGACAGCAGCAGAAAACACTCTAAGATTTTATAAAAATCTTAAAATCTTTTTATACAAATAAAATATTAAAAAAAACTTAGCACCTTGATTTTGGACTTCCGCTTTAAATGTTTCCCTTTCGAGTAGAAAAAGAAGTTTTGCATCTGTTATTTCTTTCACTAAAGATAAAGCAAAGATAAATGACAAACTGGCTCTTTATTAAAAATGCAAACACAATTGCTGTGCGTGTGCGCATACGTGCGTGTGTGTGCGCGCGTGTGTGCGCATGTGTGCACGTGTGTGCGCGCACGTGTGCGTGCGTGTGTGTGCGTGTGTGCGCGCACGTGTGCGTGCGTGTGTGTGCGTGTGTGTGTGGTGCTGGGGACTGAACCCAGAGACAGGCTACCTCTGAGCTACACCCCCAGCCTTATTTTTCTTCTTCCTTTCTTTTGACACGGGTCTCCCTAAGTTGCCGAGGCTGGCTTTGAACCTTTGATCCTCCTGTCTCCTCAGCCTCCCAAGTACTGGGATTACGAAGCATGCACTACCATGCCGGCTAAACTTTCTTTTAAAAGGCACTTTTATAGACATCATGATTCTGTGATTAGTAAAATCCTATTTTCTTAAGTTAAATTACACTTAAATACTTTTCTATATTATAGAAGAATTAACCCACAGCTTAACCTGCTGCGGGAACAAAAAAAATGCCCAGATTAAAAAGAACATACTTTGATGAAAATAAAGACAAATGAACAAATAAATTGCCAGTTTTAAATAAATAACCTCCTTCTTGAATAACTTACCTTTCTGGAAAGATATTTACCCTGCTCTTTAAAACCTTGCTGATTATCTGAAACGCGCAGGACGCTTTAATGAGTGAGTGACTGGGTACCCTTTTGTGGTCCCTGAGTTGAAATGATTTTCTAGTAAAGTAAAATTTTTAAATTTTTGTGGTGTGGGGCATTGAAACTAGGGGCAGGGGCATTCTCCCTCTGAGTTATAACCCTAGCCCTATTTTATTCTTTAAAAAATTTTTTTTTGTGTGTGGGTCTGGGGATAGAACCCAGGGGCATTCTACCTCTGAACTACACCCCCTGTCCTATTTTTTATTCTTTATTTTGAAACAGGGTCTCGCTAAGTTGCGGAGGCCTCACTAAGTAGCCGAGGCTGTCCATGAACCGTGATCCTCCTGTCTCAGCCTCCCAAGCTCCCAAGTACTGGGATTACAAGCGTGCGCCTCCACGACTGGCTAGTGAAGTACATTTTTTTTTTTTTTTTTTTTTTTTTTTTTTGGTGGTACTGGGGTTCCTGGAAGCCCTTCTGCCTCCGGGCTACACTCCCAGACCTATTTTATATTTCTTTTTTATTTGGAAACAGGGTCTCTTAAGCCAGCGCGGCTGGCTTCGAACCTGCATGATCCTCCTGTCTCCGCCTCCCAAGCGTGGGGATTACAAGCTTGCGCCGCCACGCCCAGCTGTGAAGTACATTTTAATAAAAGGTAAATTGATTGAGAACAGTCTGGGTCTTGGCGGAGTGAGGGCTGTTCGAACTTAGCTCCTTGGGCTGGGGGCACAACGTCATGGGCCCGCCCAAAAAGTCAAGCTCTGTCCCTGGGCTCGAATGTTCTGGGTAATTAAGAATCAATTCCTTTTAAATTACCCTGGCACCAGCCGGGCCTGAGCGACTCAGCCTCAGACAATCAGGTGAACTATTTCATTGGTCCACATATGAGAAATAATATAAACGGGGAAGTGGTATATTAAAAATAACAAACTGGGGGTTTACTAAAAATATAATCCCCAGCCCCTGTCCTGTAGTACTGAACCCGGGCCTACAAAGAGCCCTGGGGAACCGCGCGGTAATCAATGCCCCAGGTTCTTTTGTTTGGACCACTCTGACCCCTAAGCTACTAGATGACCCAGGTCTGCCCCCAAGACCCAGTTTGTCACCTGGACAGAGATTAGAACTCTCCTAGAGGATACATTAACACCTGTGCGGCCAAGCCCCGCTCCTGGAGAGGGCCGAGGGAGCTGAGTTTCTAGCAAGTTTCCAGGTAATACTGCCACAGCCCTGGGGACATTTTCTTTTCTTTTTTGGTACTGGGATTGGATCCAGGGGCATTGTAGCTCTGAGCTACACCCCCATCCCTATTTCTTCTTTATTTTGAAACAGGGTCTTGCTGAGTTGCTAAGGCTAGCCTTGAACCTGCAATCCTCTTGTCTCAACCTCCCAAGTACTGGGATTATAGACATGTATATGTGGCCGGGGGACCACATTTTAAGAACTACTGCCATAAGGTAAACGTCTTTGATGAAAGTAGTCTCAAGGTATATTTTATTGAAATCCGAGAACAACCTGTTCTCAGACCAAAATGCAGGAAACAGGCATCCGTAGAATGATCACGGGCAGAGGTGGAGGGTTCTGAAAAGCTGCCTTTGTGGCCCAAAATGAAGAGGCTACAATGGCCAGGGGAGACAGTTGGGTTATTTTCCAAGCAAGGACATGCCCAGTGTTACAGAAAAAGCTGGGTATGGTGGCACAGGCCTGTGATCCCAGCAACTAAAAGGCAGAGGCAAGGGGATGTCAGTTTGAGGCCACCCTGGAAAACTTAGTGAGGCTCTGTCTCAAATAAAATAAGGGATAGGGATATAGCTCAGTGGTAGAATGCCCCTGGGTTCAATCCCTAGTACACACACACACACACACACACACACACACACACACACACACACACACGGCCAGCCTAAATGCAGACCAAGTAGCACACTACTCTAGTGAAGATACTTTCATTCTCTGCCAGCTTAGTAGTGAGTGCTAGCCCCCAAAATAAATTCTTTAAGTTCTGAACTTGTTAATCAGTAACACGCGAGGCCTTTAGTCACAGGTCTTGTCCAGGGATTTAGATTAGCTTGAATAAACCCCAGGAATTTCTGGCAGAGTCTATGGTGAGAAGAATATTCTTGATCTGTGATTCCAGGAACCCCGTGCCAGAGGGGTCCTGCGGGCTCCTTTTCCTGGCCGGGAAGAAGAAGCTGGGTCACCGGTCCCTGCTAAGCCTCCTCTGAGCTTGAGGAGCGGAGACTGTCCCCCCTCAAAGGACCTCACCGTGCTCCTTCCCCACGATGCCGGTGGCACAGGTGTTTCATATAGTCACCCCTCCCCCTAAGGGTTCTTTAGGGGCTGCCAGCCATCCCAGCTCACAGACAGCGGGACCTCAGGTAACCACGAACCTCTTTAAAATTCTGCTCATGAGACAGTAGAACATTGACAGATGGCTTTCCTATTAAGATTTTTCGCTGGGGCCCCAGTGAACACAGGGTCTAATTGAGGAACATCTGAGTCTGGCTCCTATCGGAGCTGCCTGCCACCCAGGGGGAAGGCTGGTTTCTCCTTAGGACGTGTTTTTGCCGCAGACCCTGCCCTGCAATCCCAGCAAGCCCAGGTCTCAGTTCCACAAAGAATTCTAGCCAGTCCTTTGCCTCGGTAAGATTTTGGAACAGAAACAACCAAATGGTCTTAAATTTTCAGGGACATGTATCACGAAAAGAAACAATCGAAGCCGGGTGTGATGGCACATGACTGTAATCCCAGGACTTGGGAGACTGAGACAGGAGGATGTCAGGTTCGAGACCAGCCTCAGCAAGTAGTGAGACTGTCAGCGATCTAGTGAGAGAGAGAGAGAGAGAGAGAGAGAGAGAGAGAGGCAGACAGACAGACAGACAGACTCTGACTATGAAGATTTAGTTTTAGCTTGCAGCTAGAACACCCATGGGTTCAAGCATCAGTACCAAAGGAAAAGAAAAGAAAGAATTACAATATTTACAATATTTCATCTTCAAGGGTGACTGATGGTTAGCCAGAGCCTGTTAAAACTAACTGGGGCTTATTGGTTTCTTCACAGTGGGCCCTTAGTTTCAAGGTATTGAATGTTTAAAGTTTCTTTCTGGAAACAGCGGGTTTGGAAGGTGACTTCTAAGACCTCTCGGAGGTAGTTAGACA
Source organism: Muscardinus avellanarius (assembly GCF_963383645.1). Taxonomy (NCBI): domain Eukaryota; kingdom Metazoa; phylum Chordata; class Mammalia; order Rodentia; family Gliridae; genus Muscardinus; species Muscardinus avellanarius. Next base: position 4,156,220 of record NC_137796.1, read on the forward strand.
TCCACGATCTAGGGGTGGGTCATTTGAGTGGTCATTAGGGAGAAAACTTGCAGCCCGCCCGCCGCCTGCAAATGTCAACGAGTACTCCCGAGAAGGGACCAAGAAGACGGGCTACGCCCCCAGCCCGTGCCCCGGAGGGCGTAGAGGTCAGAGCAGCCCGAGGCCACCCCTGCCCGGAAGCCGAGCTCCTTTTATTCTAACGGCGACACCACAATCAAGTTGAAGTAAAAACGACCCGAGCTGAATTGAACTCAGATCAAGCGCGCCCGGGACTCGGTGGCCCAAGTCCGGAGCGCGAGCTGCACTGAGGGCAGGTGGGCGGAACCCATCTGGCCGGCCTGGCCAATCGCATGGCTGGAGGGTCCGAGTGGGCGGACCTCCCGGACAGCCGCGCTCAGCCTCGACTGCGCCTGCGCCTAGAGCAGGTGCTGCGGCCTGCAGACCCCACTCCCGGCGTACAGTGATGGATGGTCACCTGGGTGCTGCTGGTCGTGGGCTTTGGAAATGAGCCCCAGGAGCCGGGCGTGGCGGCGCACGCTTTCCATTTGGAAACAATAGGCTGGTTTTGAACCTGTGAACCTCCAGTCTCAGCCTCCCAAGTACAGAGATTACAGATGCGGGCCACCGTGCCTGGCTCACCCCAGGTGTTTGTGAATCCCCTCATGAGCTCTCTGTAGCTTTAGCATTTAGAATCCGGAAGCAGCATCCCCGAGGTCTGTGAAGACACAGCCCACCCACAGCCCTTCCCTTTTCTTCCTTCCCTCCCGTGAGGGCCCAGAAACTGCGAGCAGACCCTCATCCTTGGCAGGACCGGCCCTTGAGCGGGGCGTCCCTCTGCAGACCTTGACACAGCACCCTGGCCTTGTTCGATTTCTGTTGCTAATAACACAACACCTCAGTGTAGCCAAGTGGGAGAGAAAAGGCCTGCTTTGACTCACGGTTCCGAGGCTCAGGGGAAGGCTGCACCCGGGCGGCCTGGTGGCGGCGGTGTCTCAGCAGCCCAGGGAGGCAAGGACCAGGTCTGTCCGCGGGGCTCGCTCCCTCTTCTTATGAAGCCAGCAGGACGCCATCACGGGCTTCGCCCTGACTTTACCCAAACTAATCACCTCCACACGTCCCACCTGTGGGTCAAATGCAGTTTCCCCATCCCAGCTGGGCGTGGCGGTGCACGCTTGTAATCCCAGTACTTGGGAGGCTGAGACAGGCGGATCGCAAGTTCGTGACCAGCCTCAGCTACCTAAGTGAACCCTCCGCATCTTGGTGAGGCCCTGTTTTATAATAAAATAATAAAATAGGGCTGGGGGTGTAGCTTGGTATTCCTGGTATCCACCCCCAGTACCAAAAAATAAAGTTTCCCCCACTCCTAACACCTCCCAGTGGGAGGCCTTGGGTGGGCCAAACCACAGCAATGGCCACCCCTCAGCTGTGATAACCAGATAAGAACCACAGCGATTAGCTTATATGTGGGTCCTGTCTGCCAGGGACTGTTGCAGACGCTGGCTTTTAATTTATGTATTTATTTATTGCGGTACTGGGAATTGAACTTACGGGCATTTTTTTTTTTTTTTTTTTTTTTTTGGGAAACAAAATCTCAGTAGGCTGCAGAGAGGCTCATTAAGTTGCTGAGGCTGTCCTCAAACCTGTCATTCTCCGGTCTCAGCCTCCCAAGCACTGGGAGGCACTGGTCTGTAGACACAGGAAATGAGGTAGAAACACTTCCAAGGACAGTTTTTATTGTTGTTCATTCTGAAATAGAGACAAAAGAGAGGGAGAAACATGTTCTTTTTCTGCCGGAGGCACCAAGATGGACCCAACCAGGGGTCTAGATGGTCTTGGGTGCCTCCCTCGGCCTTCTTCCATGACGTCCCATCATTAGTTACGGGGCTGTGATTTCTGTATGCTGGCGAAATGCTTACAACTGCTGTCTGCCGGTGCCAGGCTATTCTTAGTTACCAGGAGACAGAGCTGCCCCCCTTTGAAGGGGGACGTTTTGCTAGGCCAACGTGAGTAATCGGTCAGCATCTCTGCCCACGCAGCCGAAAACTACGCACAGCCCAGCCCAGCTTCGGCGATGCGGGGTGGCACCTGTGTGATGGATACACACATGAGTCACGTGGCGTACAAACACACTTCTGCAAAATGGGGCTTGCTCAAGGAGAGGGCGACTCGGCATTTCATCTCACCAGCAGCCGGGCAGCCGGGGAAGGTGTTTACAAGGCTGCCGTTAAAATCAGACACTTCACATTGACGCCCAAGTAAGACTGGAAGGGATGCTTGTTTTGAAACAGATCCAGGTGCCGGGTGTGGCGCACGCTTGTCATCCCCGCGCTTGGGAGGCGGAGATGGGAGGATTGTGCAGGTTCAAAGCCAGCCACGCTGGCTTAAGAGACCCTGTTTCCAAATAAAATATAAAAATAGGTCTGGGAGTGTAGAACCCGGAGGTAGAAGGGTTTCCAGGAACCCCAGTACCACCGCCCCCCCAAAAAAAATGGGTCCAGGTGAATGCACAATGCTTCTATATATCAGCACATTTATTTATTTATTTATTTAGTGGTACTGGGGATGGAACCCAGGGGCATTCTACCTCCGAGCTACATCCCCAGCCCTAATTTTTATTTTGAAACAGGGTCTAAGTTGCGGAGGGCCTAAGTAGCTGAGGCTGTCCTTGAACCACGATCCTCTGGTCTCAGCCTCCCGAATGCTGGGATTACAAGCGTGCGCCACCACGCCCGGCTTCAGCGCCATTATGGTTTAAACTGTGACCTCATAGGATGGTAAGCAAAAAGATGGCCGTGGTGGCGGGATGACGGGGCTCTGCAATGGTTTTTAAAATTATTTCTTTATTATGTATTTGTGTACTGGTATTAGGAATGGAACCCAGGGTGTTCTACCTCTGGGCTCCACCTCCAGTCTTCTTTATTTTTTATCTGGAAACAGGTTCTTGCTAGGTTGTTGAGAGTCTCATGTTGCGGAGGCTGGCCTCGAGCCTGCCATCTTCCTTTTTCTGCCTCCCCAGTCCTGGGATTACAGATGTGCACCACCACAGCCAGCTAAGCAAGCAACAGTTGTGGTGTGAGAGACGTAGAGTGTGTCAGCAAAGGCTGCACGGGCCAGTTGTTAGCTTCTGCAGCTGTGGTCAACGCCACATCTAAGGGGCTTTCTTCCTGTAGTGTTTTTCAAATTACTTACTCAGGAGCGGGGAGAAAGACACGCATTCAGGAGCATTTTCTACCGGCCCCAAGTGAATTCCAAGCGAAGATTCACATTGGGCGTGTGTTCACTTAATGGCAGGCCACGGTTAATGCAAAACCCAGCCTTTTGCAACTCAACTTCAGATGCACCAAGGTTGTCCAGACAGCTGGGACAGAGTGTGGGCACCGCAGCTCACATGAAGGCTGGCCGGCGCCGGAGGGCGCCGCGTGGCTGGCCGGTGCCGCGGATTCCAGGGTCACCACGTGAGCCCAGGCGCCTGACGCCTGGCTTCCTTCTTCTAGAACAGGACCGAGCATATGGAAACCAGACTCATGCGGTCCTGAGGATTCAGCCAAACTGCAAACAAAACGCCTCGCCCCGTACCGCAGATGAAGAGGGTTTCACTAGGTGCTAGCTATGAGGAGTCACTGCGGTCGCCAGTCAATTTTCAGGGCTAGCCAGGTCCACACACTGTGCAAAGCCTTCCATTTTCATCCAATTAAAATATATGAAATACAAGTGGAAGAGGAACATAGCTCTCTGCACAGGAAGCCTTGCAGCTGGCAAACAGGAAGCTTGGTATTTGTGAGGTTCATTTTGGGCGGGGTGGGGGAGGGGAGTGAGAAGGAAACGCGTCCATTGATGTCGTGCACATCCGTGGAGTCATCGGCGCCAACCCAGCGGCAGTGTGGGAAAGGGAAGGCGGCGTGGTGGGAGGGGGAGGGAAGCTCCCCAAGGGCTGTGCCCTCTGTCCCCATCACTCCGAACCTCACCATGTGATATGCCCCCATGAAAGCGCGTATGGGCCAGGCATGGTGGCGTGCACCTGTAACCCCAATACTTGGGAGGCTGAGATGGGAGGGTCGAGGTTCACAGTCACCCTCAGCAACTTAGTGAGGCCCTGTTTTGAAAAATAAAAAATAAAATAGGACTGAGGGTATAGCACAGAGGTAGAATGCCCCTGGGTTCAATCCCAGTACCTCAAAAAACAGTGTTATGTATTTTGTTTTGGAGTTGTTTGGAGGTTGCTATGTTCCCATAGCAACAGGGCCTCTAGGGAGTAGGATTCCAAGGACTCACAGGGACAGACCAACTGTTTTTTTTGGGGGGGTACCGGGGATAGAACCCAGGGGTGTTCCACCTCTAAGCTATGCCCCAGCTCCGTCTTTCTCTGTAGCTCTGAGCTACAACCCCAGCCCTATTTTATTTTGAAGCAGGGCCTAGGTAGTTGAGGCTGGCTGTGAGCCTGCGGTCCTCCCACCTCAGCCTCCCAAGTCCAGGATTACAATGTGCGCACCACGCCTGGCTGCAAATCAGCGCTCAGCTCCCTGACACACCATGTGTGCTCTGATAAGGTCACGCAGTGGTACTACCTTACTTGTAATGAAACAAAGTAGAAAAGCAAACTCATTAGGGACAGAAGATCGCTTCTGTCTTTAAGAGGAGCAGGCAGGATCCGGGCCCAGTGAGGGAGCTGGTGGGGCCGCTGGTCCGGGAGAGGGGGTCGCCTGGCCCAGCGCCCACTGCTCTCCTGGGGGACTGGTCTCCACGTTGACCGGCGCTCCTCCACCTTGCAGGCACTCTAACCGGCCGAGTGAACACGGAGCAGCTGGAGAAGGAACGATGGCCACGATTATTCTGCAGAGTACGCTTGAAGTCGGGAAGGGCAGTGCTGACCTGGCAGCTGCGTGCCGTGCTGGACACTGCCAGGAAAGGGGTCTGTGGGGAGGAGGGTGTGTGCCACGTGGGGAGGCTGCTTCCCGGCAGCTGCAGCAGCACCTCTGCCTCCCCAGCGGGTGGAGTCTGGCCCTGGGTGCTCAGGGCCCTTGAGCAGTGAGCCCGCATTCTTCACACAGGAAGACCTGCGCAGGGAAACCAGCCCCGGCCCAGCGTGCCGGCCCCCCCCAGGACAAAGCCCGTTCTGTAACAGGCCAAGGCTTCACTCTTAAGGCTGGAGAAAGGGCTGCGTCCTGACAAAGTGATTCCAAAGGGAACCCAAATCTATTTGTGAGCTATGACACCCGATTGCTCTGCTCTAAGGCGTTCAGAGCCTCTCACACGCTACTTTGTAGAGGGGATTTTCATCAGTCCAACCTAGAATGTGTACGCTTTTCTAAACCCACGTAGCCATAACCCTTCTTTCTTGGGGCCTCTCCAGAAAACCACTTGGGAGGTCTCCACACCCTCAGTCCCCAGCCCCGAGTCTGCCCTTCGGCAGCACACCTCCACCCCACAGTCTCTTCTGTTCTGCCTCTGGCACTTGCATAGTCCTTCCAGGGGCTTCAGCTGATAATCTAATGTGTTATTGTGCATTTCAAGCCGAAAACCAAACAAATCTGCGACACAGAAAGCTCAGGTAGCAGGATTTCAGGCACCTTTATTCATGGCATTTATTTTTGGTCAGGGGGGCCTGCCTCTGAACTCTGTTCTTTTAAGGAATCCAACTCCTGATGAGGTCCTTTTTCTTCCCACAGCCAGAGCCTTATTGTCATCATCCGCCACTCACCAGCCCTGGAAACGTCCGTCCTGCGTCCTGCACACAAGTTTCTGCTGGCGTGGCCAAGGCCTAAGAGAGGGGGGCATCTAGAACTGAACTCGCAGTGCCACCTACTGGCCTGCTCACAGGTGTTTCTGCAGCTGCAGACTAACTACGGCGATTTCATTTTTATTACAGAATTTGACTCCTGTGTGTTCTCCACAGGATTTATAAATAAGGCAAAATATTTCTTCGTATTATATATTTGCAATACAAATAAAATTTGTGATAGGGGCAACTTGAAAAAAATCTACTTTTCATTAAGAGTTTCCCTTTAAGAGGACCATCCCATTCCTCAACTTTTTCAGTTATTCCTGTTCTTGTTGCATAAAAATCCTCAGTGGTGACAATCACACGCCTTCCCTTCCACATCATCAATACTGGCTTCCAGGCTTAGCACTGCCGATGATACGTTTCTGGATGGCAAAAGTTATTGTCGTCCATAATCAGTAACAAAATTGTCACTTTGCAAGAATTTAGGTAGGAAATATAGTTCTTAAAATCTTGAGCTCATTACCAATCATGCATATTTACTAGCCAAGTGATTGGCACAGACTCAAAACTCTTTCTCTTTTCTTCTCATTTTTAATCACTAGCTCAAAGAAAGGATGGAGTAACTGAGTTTTGAAATCCTGCCAGTTTTTTTTATGGTAACCATTGTAGATGAACAATGTAGGGTCCTACTGCAGAGTTAGAGTGTCATGCAAACCTAACAGACAAACACCTCATTCTATCGGGCTATTTGGTTATTTCCTGTATTTAAGAAATGCTAACACCGTAAAGTGGCAGTGGTTACTTTTCACCGACTTCAGCATCTCATCTTACAGACTTCTAAGTTACAGTTCGATCTGGAGTTTTGGCAACAGAGTAGTGACATTTCTGAATCAACTTTTAAAGGTTTTTAGCCACTTGAAAAGTATTGCCAACACACTCTTAGTGTTAGCTCGTGACTCTGCTGAAAATGGAAGAACCTAAGCTCTACAAAGGTCTTACTGCACCAAGTCTAACAACAGTGGAAAGACTGTTTATCTAATAAAAAATTACACAGCAACTTTTATCAAACAGCAACTACTACAAAAGGAATGACAGGGAAAAATGACTTAAAAATGCACTAAAAAATCTGACAATTTTATGCAGGAACCGCCAACACTTCAGTGTTTAATAATTAAGAGAGCACAACCGACCAAGTTCCAGGATGTGAAGAGATCATGTTTGAGAAACTGGGGGGAAAATCACTCTATAAACTATGTAGTATGTGATAAGAACCCACACTTTATACTATAAAAACCTGTCTACACACAGTAGTTAGTTGCAAAAAGCCATTTGGTCTTCTCTTGGCTCAGAGAAATCAGACTTCTGTCATTATTAGCAACCTGTTGAAGAAGAAAAAGCCATTAATAAGGTTTTCATCCTATGAGGACAAATACACACGGTACAGACAAGTATTAACGAAAACCCTTTCAGCTGCCTCTACTTGATCGGCTTGGTTTTCTCTGCACACTGCTCTGGCAAAAGTAAAATAGATTCGATCAGGTATGTTTGTTGATCTCAGAACCCACGTCCTACCCCATCCTCGTGTTATCCCTGTTGCTTTACAATCTTCAATCCTGCAATGTCCAGCCAGTGAGATTTCTCCTGCCACACAACGTAAGAGAATCCCTTCCCCTGCTCCAGAAGTTTCCACTACTGGCAGGGCATTTTCTAAGATAACCTAAGGCATATAACGTAGTTGAGTGGTTCCCTTCCAGAGAATCCACCGAAGCTACTGTTAAGACCCAAGCACATTTACACATTTTAACCCCCACCCCCATCTATTCTTTTGGACTTCAGAGAATCTCTATTTCAGAGCTACTATGATCCAGGACATGCTCAGAAAATAAGAATGGAATCTTTCACTATCTATAAAATTCCTGGCAGACTTTTATTTTCGTAGGGAGTTGACATGAGAAAAGTGAGCTCAAAATTATTTTTAGAGCCAGGTGTAGCGGTGCACACTAGTAATCCTCCCAGCTACGCGGGCTGAGGCAGGAGGATTCAAAGTTGGAGGCCAGCCGGGGTTACTTAGCGAGACCCTGTCTCAGAATAAAACATTAACAGGTTTGGCACCAGCCTCAGCGACTAAGCGAGGCCCCCAGCAACTTAGTGAGACCCTCTTTTCAATTAAAAAAAAAAAAGGGCGGGTGTAGCTCAGAGGTAGCATTTTCCTGGGTTCAATTCCCTAGCAACGCATACACACAGAGAGAAAACAAACAACAAAAATAATAAAGGATGGGACGCAGCTCAGTGGTGGAGAACTGCTGGGCTCAGCCCCAGCACTGGGGGAAACAGTGGGTGACGCCACCCTCCACATGGACACAAAGGCTCACGGTGAAGAGACCCGCGATCCAGAGGGATTACCGTGCATCTGTCTGTCTTGCGACACGGGGACTGCAAATTATTAGATTTCCTCTGATGCTAGGAACTCTGCTGTGGAAACGTGGTCAAGTGTAAAGGCTTCATGCAGCAGGTCAGGTTATTTGCCATGAGTTGCCAAGGAAGTCTCTAAAACTTAAGGCATTTAAAAAGGTGCGGATGCGGGTGGTTTGGGTGAACATTTCAAAAGAAAAAAGGGATAAAACCAAAACAGAAAACAAGCAATGAAAAACCTTCCACTGATAAAAGGTCAACAGAAACACACCTGCATTACCGGAATGCTAGGCCTCAGTGACTTCTTACTGTTAGCCATGGTCTTAACCAACAATGATATGGATCTAATTAGTAAACTGAGAAAATAAAGCCTACATAAAGGACTCACTTGGCACGAAAGGTTTCAAAACATGGAACCTGGGGGATGTGTAGGGCGCAAACCCCCCCAAACAACGAAGGGTTTAGGTCGCCGAGGCTGGCCCGAGCCTGCGATCCTCCGACCTGGGCCTCCTAGGGGCGCACCCCGCGCCCAGCTTCCCTAGATTTTCTCCCCCTCACCTTCAGCTCTTCTGCGGGGCGGGGACCTTGTTCTCGCCCTCCAGCTCCTCCACCCCGGCCTGCGTCATGAGGTCCGCGATGTTCTTCTCCAGGTCGTCGATGCGGCTGCTCATGTCATCAAGTGGGGCAGTTAAAGACGGAGCGCCAGCTTACCCCTTTCCTCCGCCCCGTAGTCTACCACCATAAACACGCTCTCCTACGGACACAGGCTTCCCGGTTCCCTTTGGATACTGTCACAGTCCGGTGGGCAAGAGGAGCCCAGGAGTCCGCGACGAGACTCCAGCCCTGACCCTGACTCATGGTGCGACCTAGTAAGCTCTGTCTTTCGTCCACTAAGTAAAGACGAACAATCTCTACCCTGTCCACGGGGCTCTGGTGAAGGTCAAAGGACAGGCACAGCAGCAGCCAGCAGCGGCTCACCCTAGCCATGATTACTGAGTGGCGGTGCCCCCAGGAATCCCGTTGCTCGGCCCCCCATCCTCCAGTCACTCAGAGGTTCCCAAAGTGGGTGACACGGGCTCCGCCGGCCTCTCCCAGGGAGATAGAGAATACAGACATGTAGACTGGAATAAAACAGAGATACGTAAAAGAAAGCAAGTCTGTCCCTGCGCCTTTCTGATTATTTGCTTAAAGAAGGCAGAAGGAGGCTGGGTACTGTTTTTCTCTGAAAAAGGAGGCGGTAAGCTAAATGAGTTTGGTAGTTTATGCAACGATTAGGGCAATCTTTCTAGGAACAGTCCACCCAAGCTCAGTAAAGACCTTTCTTTTTGTGGCACTGGGGATTGAACTCAAGGGCACACTACCTGTGAGCGACATCCCTAGTCCCTTTAATTTTTTTTTTTTTTTGTTTGTTTGTTTGAAACAGGGTCTCCTCAGGTTGCTGACAGTCTTGCTTCTTTGCCGAGGCTGGCCTGAAATCTGCGGTCCTGGCTGAAGCTAGCCTCAGACTTGTGATCCTCCTATCTCAGCCTCCCAAGTACCAGAATACAGGCGTGCCCCCCCCCCCCACGCCTGGCTTCATCAGAGGCACTGCTAAGCAACTGGCTGAGGTTGGTCTCTAAGCCACCACGGATCCCACCACCCGGCGAGTGAGCGCCAAAGGCCCCTGTGAAGCTGCCTCCAAATCAAAAGGATATTTCGCCCAATGATCTGGTCGGACATGGTCTGAAATTTATCTTGCATCTGCTGCAGAAGTGTCTGGACCTAAGAAAAGCCAAAACAGACAGGCAAAATCCAACTTATCCCGGGGATGCCTTCCAGGGATGAGGGGAGACGGAGCCCGGTTCCCGCCCCAAAGCAGCCTCCTGGCAGCTGAGCGGCCTTGGGCCAGGAGCCTCCTACTGGGGGTTTCTGCTTTCCCATCTGTCAAATCAGACCTAGGGGCCGGCGGGAAGCCTTCCCGTCCAGGCGGGCAGCCGGGGTCTCGGGGCTTTGGGCCGTGCGGAAGCCTGGGCATCGGGAGGGGCTGTGGGCTGGGCGGGCAGGTGAGCGGGAGCCCGGGCCGTGGGGCGGGCAGGTGAGCTGAAGCCGGGGTCTATGGGGCGGGCTGGTGAGCGGGCTGGGGCCATGGGGCGGGCAGGTGAGCGGGCGGGGGCTATGGGGCGGGCAGGTGAGCGGGGGCCATGGGGTGGGCAGGTGAGCGGGGGCCATGGGGTGGGCAGGTGAGCGGGGGCCATGGGGCGGGCAGGTGAGCGGGGGCCATGGGGTGGGCAGGTGAGCGGGGGCCATGGGCGGGCAGGTGAGCGGGGGCCATGGGCGGGCAGGTGAGCGGGGGCCATGGGCGGGCAGGTGAGCGGGCGGGGTCTATGGGGCGGGCAGGTGAGCGGGGGCCATGGGCGGGCAGGTGAGCGGGCCGGGGAGGGGCGAGGCGGTCCGCTCCGGCCGCAGGGGCGAGGCAGCCAGGCCCCGGGGCCCGGCCGTCCCTTACCACCGAGGTGAGGTCCTGCACGGTCTTGGGGTCGGTCTCGGCCATCTCCCCGGTTCCCAGCTTGGCGGCGGAGTCGCGGCCCGTCACCGACCTACTTCCGTTTGTCTGCGCAGCCGCCCCCCGCCGCCGCTTCTCGCGAGAAAGGGCCGCTCGCGGGGCCGCGGGGCATGGTGGGGGCGGAAGTCCGGAAGAGCCGCGAGGACTCGAGCTTCCGGTCCGAGGCGAGGCCCCGCCCCCGCCCCGCCCACTGCATCCCCGCCCATCGCGCCGCCCAGCCGGAAATGGGGCCCTGGCGTTTGGGGAGAATATGTTTTTATTTCCTTTTCCTTTCTTTTGTTTTCTTCTTTTCTTTTCCTTATCCTCCTCCTCTTTCTCTTTTGTGGTCTAGGGATTCAACCCAGGGGCGTTCTAACTTCAAGTTACAGCGCTATCTCTTTTTATTTTTGATTTGGAAACAGGGTCTCCCGTCTCCCTAAGTTTCGGCCTCAGACTTGCCATCTTCCTGGCTCAGCCTCCCAAGTTCTAGCGATCTGGGAATGGGTGAACACTTCCTTCGATGTTCAGGCCTAGCATTTGAAAGGTTAACACCGGAAGGTTGCTTCACTGCCCCGCTCCACAGGCAGGCAGAAGCTGACCTGTCAGCCAAGATAAGATAAACCCCACAGTTACAGACCCACAGAGAAGCGAACGGATTAAAGACACACTAAGCGTCCTCTCCTGTAGTCACTGGGTGATATTAGAACAAAGAATAAAGAACAAGCCTATTGATGAATTTGATAACAAAATAAAACTGTTAAAACTTAGAAGGCTGGGCTAGACTTGGAAAGAAACATATCCTTTCACGTGGATGCTGACAAACCGGGCTAAGATGGGAACCTGCATTTTATGCTGGTGTAAGCAAAGATAACAACCAGGCTGGGAAAAAGGGGTCGGGTCACATAGAAGCACCACATTTTTTCGAGGGGAGCGTGACTCACTTTCTCTCTCTCTCTCTGTTATTTTCACTTTTGCAGTGAATCCTGCCCTGCCTTAAATTCCAACCGAGTCTCCCAGAAAGACTCATGATTGGGTGGGCGATGTGACCACCCCGAACCGTAACACTGGGGGTACAGGTGAGCGTCACCACACCCCGCCCAGTGTCTGGCTTTCTTGGGGCTCATCTATTGGCTGCCTGCCATCCACTGAAACCCGGTGTAAACACCCAGGCCAAGACACAGGGTCAGACCCCGGGGCCTGCCCCTTTCTGCCTCCTGGCCCCACCTGGGTGACCTGTGCTCACTAGTGACCCAGTGGCCTTTTGCCTGTGTTTCAATTCCGTGAGTGGAATCAAACTGGAAGCCATCTTCATATTCGGCTCCCTACCCCCCAAGTTGATGGTGCCAGGTGCGGAGAGGGCAGGGTTTCCAGTTGGCAAAAAAGGCAGCGGTATCAGAGTTGAGGCAGAGGACTGGGGTGTTTGAGAAGCGGGGGCTGCTGAGTCCCAGGTTCCAGTCCTGCAGGTGGCCTTGGAATGGGTTCCCGTGACTAGGGAATACAGAACTGTAGGCAGTGTCCTCAGGTTCCTCTAACCTCTGTTCCCTGGCCGGTTGACCATGCAGTCCAGGGACATTCACGTGCTCTGCCTCATCTGAGCACTGTGTTTAGGGTCAGCTCCAGTTAGAATTTGGCTGGAAGGGGTCTTTAAGGCCTACCAGCATCCATAATAAACTGGACTGGGTTGCTCATGGAGGGGTGAGACTCAGCCTTCCCCAGCATCGCCCACCGAATCAGGAGTCTTTCTGGGAGGCCCAGTTGGAATCTAATGCAGGGCAGGATTTATTGCAAAAGTGAAAGTAACAGAGAAAGTGAGTCATGCTCCCCTTAAAAAATGTGGCGCTTAGCTTCCCCCACCCCACCGCACCCTCCTGGCTGGGGCTCACCCACTTACCCCCCACATAGAGAGATCACCTCCCTGTGCTGAGTGGAAAACTTTCTATGCCTGGTTGATGTTAACTTGTATTTGGTTAGTGCCCTGCCCGGCTGCTTGTCATAAGCCTGCGTCTCGACCCTCAAAAGTTATAAAATGGCCACCATTTTACAAAGTTGAGAATCGGACACAGAAGAGTAAGAAGCTTGAAGGAGGTCAAGGGAGCAAGAGGTGCAGGTTTTTCTGACCACATCTTTCCCTTTTTCTATCATTCAAGAATTCTATCGCTTTTCCTCCTTGGTTTAGAGCAGGGCTTCTCTCCAGAGGCACTATTGGCCTTTGGGACCAGATGATTTTCTGTGTGTGGTTGGAGGGTGGGAGGGCAGGTTGCCCTGCATCCTCTAGGATGCCGAGCAGCATCCCGGCTTCTACCCACTAGAGGCATCCCGACTTCTACCCAGTGCCACCGCCTCTCTACCCCTAATTATGACAACCCCTGATGTCTTCCAGACACTGTCAAGCATCTCCTGGGAACAGAGGTTAGAGGAATCTGAGAACATTCTTCAGCATGAAGAATTTATTTTGCTGTGGCCATTTCTTGAGGACGTTTTCGTACATATATTGAGATTGAGGGCTAGTCAATGTGTTTCCTATTGCCACTGCCACAGAGTACTCCAAACTGGGTGGCTTAGGAACAGAAACATATTGTCTCATATTCTGCAATCCCGGTGTCCGCCTGGCCGGTTCCTTCTGAGGCATTGCCGTTCTGTGCGCCTCTCCCAGCTTCTGGTGGTGGCCGGCGTCCTTGGCACTCCTTAGTCTGTAGAGGCAGCCCTCCAATCTCTGCTTCTCTGTCTCTCATCTGATAAAGACACCAGTCATTTTGGGTTAAGGACCTGCCCTCATCCAGTATGATTTTTTTGGGTAACTAATTATATCTGAAATAACCCTATTTTAAATAATGTCACATACTGAGTTACTGAAGGTTAGACCTATGGTACATCTTGTCTGGGGGATACAGACAATTCAACCCCAAACAGTTGGTAAAATCATACCACTTAGACTGGTACTCTGTGTGTTATTTTATAAAGAGTTTTCAGTAAGTGCTAGCCTCAGTGTATAGCCAAGGAGTAGCGTGGCCTCAGCCTTCTGACTTGGGTATGGGTCACTCTGTATAGATGTCTGGGTATCTGTACCTGGGATTTCTAGTGTGATCCGGTTTCTAGTGATGAACGGCACAGGACAATCATTAGAGCTAGATCTTGGAGTAAGTTTCTTCCTTCATTTCTAACTTCCTTCTTCCTTCTTTTTCTTTGCAGGATACTTGAGGGTTTTTTAAGTGGGCAGGATAGCTGGGCATGGTGGCACACGCTTGTAATCCCAGCATTCGGGGGTCTCAGACAGGAGGATTGCGGTTCGCGGACTGCCTCAGCTACTTAATGAGGCCCTTTGAAACTCAGTGAGACCCTGTTTCAAAATAAAGAATAAAAAATAGGGCTAGGGGTGTAGCTTGCATGTAGAATGCCCCTGGGTCCCATCCCCAGTACTGCAAAAGAAGGGGGGGCATGGTGATGCGCCCCTATAATCCTAGTACTTGAGAGGATGAGACAGGAAGATCACAGGTTCAAGGTCAGCTTCAATAACTTAGCAGGACACTCAGGAACTTAGCAAGACCTTGCTTCAAAATACCCAATTAAAACAAACAAACAAAAAAGGCTGGGGATATAGCTCAGAGGTAGAATGCCCCTGGATTCAATCCCTACTTAAAAAAAAAAATGGACAGACACTTGAGTTATTTTTTAATCTGGCTTAAAATTTTCTTTACATTAATAGTAAACAAACTTGACACTTTTAGTAGAGGCTTTAATTAAGTTTTTTGCACTTAAAGAGAAAGATGGTGTGCTTGCTGTGTGTGCAGACCAAGATCTATTAAGTAGCCGCTTGATGAGAAAGCTTCGCTAATTGACAGTCATGGCTGATACCCTCAGTTGGTGGGGGCTGACACACGAAACCGACTGCCTGGTGTTCCATTAACAAAACCACTGTACCGCATGTAGGGCGCTGGTAATTGACCTTTAAACGTCAGCTTCCAACAGCCCTCATTTTTAACCTTTATTTTAACGTAATACTTGTCTCTATCATCTCTTAGCAAATTTCCCCTTCTTTCTAGATTAATTAATTCTCTTTCCCATTTTCATTTATTTATTTATTTTTATGGTACTGGGGATTGAGCCCAGGGAGCAGTCTACCTCTGAGCAACAGCCCCAGCGCTATTTTACTTTTTATTCGGATACAGGGTCTTGTTAGACTAGCCTCAAATCTTCCATCTTCCTGTCTCGGCCTCCCAAATCCTGGGATTTCAGGTGTGCGCCACTAAACTCGGCTTTCTTTTTCCTGGCCAAGTTGGCTCGCTTTCCCGTGAGCTTATCACACTTCTGTAACGGCTCTTTGGATCAAGCTGCTCGCTCTGGACGCTCTTGGTCTGTTCTAAGGAAGGTGCTCGTGTGCAGAGGCAGCTCCAGGCACTGAGGTGTTTCAGGTGTTGGCTTGAAGCATGCAGAGAACTGGTCACTGGCAGCAGGGAGTTCTCAGCAGGAACTCCAGGTGGCCCTAGGCGGCTCTGGCTGGTGCGGCCCTTTAGTCACCATTTCGAGCCTTCCCAGGCTCTCCAGACCCACCATTCCATCCCCATCGCCCTCCCAGGATGACCTTCTAGATTGCAGGGGAAAACTACCTGTGGACGAAATAGATCAACAGAAACCCTTTCTGTGTCAGGGAGACGCGTCCTTCCTTGGGCGCGGGGCTCCGCATTTGTCCAAACTAGATGTCTGGCCCCTGGATCCCGGCCTCTCCCAGGGGCTGGCTTCTTCGGTTCAGCTGACTCCCCCGACTAAGTCCTTCGTCTGTGCTTCAACGAACAGAAAACTCAAGCCATGCCACCGTGCTCAGCTTGGGGTACTCGTTTGGTGTGAAGCAATCTTGCTGGGGCGGCCCTGTTGGCATGAGGCAGGCCTGGTGGAGAATAGAGGTGGGACCTGGGTTAGAGAGAAAACAGTCCAGCTGCAGGGCTTTAATGTAGAAGCACCATCATCCGGGGCCCAGGCCTCTTGGCTGGAATCCTCCAGAAAAGCCAAGCTTTGCTGAGCTCTGCGGTACGTGCGCTGGCATGGCGTGCTGGACACCTTGACTTGGGCGTGAAACCAGGAGGAGACCGCCTTTGAAGCCGCGTTCCCCAGAAGAACAGCAAAAGTGCTTTTCTGGGGCAGCGGGCGGCGCCATTGGCAACATCCTCGTCATCTTGAATTGCTTTGCTTGGGTTTGAAGTGCTGGCTTACGCCGCGTCTATTTATTTGAGGCAATTCCGCAAATTAGCATCTCCACGGCTGGCTGCCAAGGAACCCGCTCCCCGTTTACTTATCCAAACTACCAGTTTCTAGAGACGGGCTGCCCCAGGCAGGAGGAGGGCGGGTTCTGTGTGGAGCCTGGCTCACAGGCGCCGTGTCTCCTCCGCCTGCCCTTGTGAATCTCACTGAGTTCTTGTCTCTGGCCTGCATTGGGTACCGCGATATAAGCTCCTCAGTTTGTTCCCGGTGACGCATGAGGCGCCGCTGTCGTAGGTCTAGCCGAGAAAGTCCTGGAGGAGACGTGTATACCACGTAGCACGTGTGATGCTTAATTTAAGATAGTTGTAGTCAGGCGTGGTGGTGCACGTTTGTAATCCCAGCCTTTGGGAGGCTGATGCTCCGGGTTCGTGGACAACCTTAGCTACTTGGCGAGGCCCTTTGCAACTCAGTGAGACCCTGTTTCAAAATAAAGAATAAAAAATAAGTAGGGTTGGGGGTGTTGCTCAGAGGTAGAATGCCCCTCGGTTTTATCCCCAGTACTGCCAAAAAAAAAAAAAAAAAAAGAAAGAAGGAAAGAAAGAAAGAAAGAAAAAGATAGTTATAACTTTAGAAACCTCAGTGTCTTTGTCTACAGAATAGGGATAATAAGGACTTTGTTTTATGAATTTAATTGAATACATATATATATAATCTTACACTAACTATAAATTGCATAGTCAATGTGTAATGTAATATGTACATACATCCATATATAAATATGTAAAGTATTTGGCTCATGGGAGACATTTAGTAAAAATTAACACATTCCAATTCTTTTTTTAATTTTGGAATTGAACCCAAGGGCTTTCTACTTCCGAGCTACACCCCCAGCTCTCTTTATATTTTGTTTTGAAACAGGATCTCGCTAGGTAGCATAGTTTTATTATATTGCTGAGGCTGGCCTTGAACCTGCAATCCTCCTGCGTCAGCTTCCCACGTACCAGGATTACAGACATCATGGGCCACCATGCCTGGCCAGTTCTTTTTCGTTAAGGCTCTAATTTTCTTGCTGTCTGTCTATCATCTATTTTCCCACGTCAGGAGGATTTAAGTGCTATGGAAGGTGAATAAAAGAGCTAATTACTAAGCAGATAACACTTGATTTAAGTCTTAGTGTTTAAACATGCTAGACCAACCTGATCATTTGTGAAAAAGTGTCCCTCTGCCTCTGTTCAGAGCACGCCGTCTTAAAGATGGCCTAACACCAAGCACAGACGATAAAAACCCCAGGCAGCCAGCCTCTCCGAACGTTCCACAAACAAGTCTCACATTTCTTTATAACGACATTGTAAAGCACATGTTAATTTGCATCTCAGAACCTGTAAACAATTCAGCAACCAGGGCCCGAAGGACTGCAGTAGACTTAAATATTTTAAAATGATAAGTTTTTTTTCCTCTCCTGAGTTTTTTTTTTTTTTTTTTTTTGGTGGTACTGGGGTTCCTGGAAGCCCTTCTACCTCCGGGCTACACTCCCAGACCTATTTTTTATACTTTTTTTTTTTTTTTTTGAAACAGGGTCTCCTAAGCCTGTGCGCGGCTGGCTTCGAACCTGCGCGATCCTCCTGTCTCCGCCTCCCAAGCGCGGGGATTACAAGCGTGCGCCACCACGCCCGGCCTACAAACCATTATTATTATCATCACTAATCACCCTGTGTAGCATGTGTGCATACTCCAGAAACACGGTAGACGTCTTTCCCCGGAATCATCTTGGATGGCAGCGTGTGTGGGTACTGTTGCGCCACGGCCGGCGTCAGACATGGACTCAGAGCAGTCTTCTCCTTGGCGCACCTCAAGATCAGGCCCACTGGGTTTCTTTGGGCTGCAACACAATCGGCCCTCGTCCGCAGGGGCGAGGGCAGATGACTGTCCTGCACATCGGCTGCTTTACAAAGACATTTTGAGAATCTGGGATGAGCTGTGAAAATTTCCAACAGCATCCTTTTAAGAGTCACAGTCTTACCTGGTACCCACCATGGAAATTAGCCGGATTTATCTGGTGACGAGGTTGAGGGTTGCTGGCCTTGGTCACGGGGCACGGCAGGTGCACACACCTGACAGAATGCTCGTTTACACACCGGGCAGCTCTGAAGGCAACTTTTTTTTTTATCACAGAAAACATTTGCATATTCTTATGGAAACAAATTATCTGACATAATTAATTTATCATATGTGAAGAGGAGAGAAAATGTCTTGTTTTTTTTTTTGTTGTTTGTTTGTGGTACTGGTAATTGATCCAGGGCCATTCTATCTCCAAGCTACACAAGTTGCTGGAGTTTAATAAACACAAGTTTATTTTTTATTTGGAAACAGAGTCTTGTCAAGTTGCTGAGGGGTTCACTAAATTGCTGAGGCTGGCTCTGAACCTGCAGTCCTCTCTCAGCCTCCCAAGTACGGGGATTACAGGTGTGAGCTACCACGCCCTGCTAAACTGAGACTTCTGATCAGCTAAGGTAGTTGGTGTATGAAGAAAATACCGAAGAAGGGGGAACTGTTCACCCAGTAGAAATGAAGTCCTTAGTCTTCTGCTTAGCAATTGGGAAAATTATTTTCTGGTTCTACCTGACTTTTGACGTGTGTGTGTGTGTGTGTGTGTGTTGCTGGTGATTGAACACAGGGGCATCATTCTACCCCTGAACTACACCCCCAGCCCTATTTGACTATATTTTGAAACAGGGTCTTGCTAGGTTGATGAGAGCCTTGCTACTTGCCGAGGCTGTCCTCACAACTACGATCCTCCTCTCTCAGCCTCCCAAGTACTGGGGTTTACTGACATGTACTACCAGCTCTATCTGACTTTTTAAAAATAACTGTGATTACAAGAAATGCTAGGTAATAATAAAACAAGCACTTGATTCTATTTTTGGTTTTAGTAAGCTACGCCATGTACTCTCACATGTCAAAACAGCCTGTGTTCAGGGAGTACTACCACACTAGTTTCTAGGGGTCCGTCCGTCCTTCCTTCCTTCCTTCCTTCCTTCCTTCCTTCCTTCTTCCTTCCCCTTGGTGGTGGTGGTGGGGAGGGGGGAGGATTAGAAAGAACAGCATCATAGAGCATCATAGAAACACCTCTGTCCTCGGGGGAGAGTTGAGGCGTATTCTACCTGTTCATGAAGTGTCAAGTTCCTCCCGATGTTCTGTGTTCTAAGCCAGGTGGGATTTGCCGTGTGCAGGAGAGCCTCTGGGCTTGAGGCAGAGCAGGGGCCCTGCCCCGGGCCCTTCAGCGAGGGCTCCGCCCACCTCCGCAGGTCCCCTGAAGATGGCTGCTGCTCAGCTGCAGGGGACCTTCTTGATGTGGGTGCGCCAGGCGGCCCACCACTGGCCTCCCATTTGTTCTAGGGTGACCGGTGCCCCCTCGCCGTGCAGGGAGAGGGCAGCAAGGTGCCCCGGGAAGGCACGTGGCTGTGCCCTAGACAGCCGGAGGAGGTGCAGATGTGCTTCCGATGCCCCCGTGCCCGTGCGCTGGAGTCAGGCCCCGGTGCAGAAGGACTGAGTCACGCTCAAGGTGTGATACGCCCCGATTAGACAAGAGGACTTGTTCAGGAGAAGATCCCTGTGTCTGGGCACCTTAGATGCACCGGTGTGACTTCTCAATGTGGTCCTCAGACTCAGGGTGGCCGCCCTGGTCTGTGAGTACACAATCCACTTCACAGCCAACTGTAATGCGCTTAAACCATATCCTTAAGGTGCACAAGACCAGCCGTGCACATGTTGTGAGCTGGTGCTTCCAGCTTTAAGGACCCATCGCCCACCAGAGATGTGCAGGGAACCCCTGCGTGGTCGAATTGTGAACCTGCATTAAGACCCAGCCTCAGCGACATTAGACACACAGAAAAATCAGAGAAAAGCTACCGTCCAGCAGTTTTAACCACCAATACCCATTTATTTTAATGGAAGGAAAAAAAAACAAAACCCAAAAACCTCTGCATTCTATATGTTCCCAAAAGACTTACTATAGAAACAAATACAATATATGGAACGCTATCTGCATAACTGCACTACAACAAAGACAACCTGTGACTTCTACCTCCTACAAAAGGCTAACTGAAAACCACGGCCAAACATAGATTGCATAAGAAAGCGGATGTGCGTGTGAGTGGTTAAAACCTTTAGAAAGCACTGAAATATGCTAAGACACTTACCTTACCCTAGCCCGTGGCCAGCTTTAACAAAAAGCCACGGGCCGTCACTAGTTTTCATTTGATAGAAAAATTTGGTGTGAGCTTCGATGGTTCATTTACAGTTTATCGACAGGGAGAATCGTCTTGGTATGGGCACTAACTTTCCTCTGACTTCAACATGCTCACGGAATAAAAATCAATTACTTTTCATACATAATGAACGTCTTTTATTATCAGGTTCGCAAACAACGGTAGTCGATTCACACAAAAGGGTACTTTTAAAACTACCTGGATTTACTCTATTTTATGCCTGTAATATGTGAAACGAACGGTGTTCATGAGCATAAATGTATGTCTATACATGTGGGTATATATGTGTATACAAGATGGTACCTGCTGGCCTCTTCGTGTACGCATGGGCTCCGTGGTGACATCTTCAAATGGACGTGTGCCAAGGAGGGAGAGATTCTCCGCTGCGGTCCGGAGAGCCATGAGAACCAGTTGGGACTATGGCTTCGGGCGCATAAAAATACAGACGGGTGTCCACAGAGGGATGTGGCAGCCCTTTTCTTGGTATCTGCTGGCAAGATCTGCTGCCCGCAGCTCGCCACCTTGGCTCAGGATCGCACATTCGGTGGCAGTGGGGACTGGTGGCGGTCCTGACACTGAAGAGAAAGGGCTGCTTTCTTCGCCCTCCCTCTCTGGGGACTTGCCGGGCTGGTCTTACAGCCTTCGGCATTCAGACTGAACGGCCTGGTGGAGATGCCGCTCACGGCCAAAGCGGCTGCTCCGTGGCCGGAAATTGTGCTGATTTTATTTCTTTTTCTGGAGGCCCTGGGGGGTTTGGCTGTCTCAGCGTCTGCCCCCTTTCTCTGTTTAACCTTTCAAGGAAGAACGGTATATCAAAACTAGGCTTCTCCTGTATAGTCTCTCTATATAAATACCGTGTATATACATATACAGATACCAACCCACAGACACAGTTGGATGTGTGGAGTGCTGGCTAGCAACATGTCAACACATCAGAGAAAGTAGTCATTGTTCCTGCTCCCAGAAGGTCAAGTTATATGTCATGATCTTTAAACATTCGGGGGGCAATTCAGAGGATTCCGTTAATTAAAGGCGAAAGGAAGAGGCTGTCAGATGGTGAAGTACAGACGGCGAAACTGCAAAGAAAAGGAAAACCTGGAACCATCGAGGCCTAGTTGCGAAGTTCAACAGCTGTAAACGGGATCTTCAGATTTGGATAGATTTTTTTTTTCATTTTTCTTTTTCTCCGTTGCTATGGCAACCTGGGAGTCAAGCTTCGGATGCCAGGCATTCTCACAGACCTGAGTGGAGAGGGCTCAGAGTTAGGTCGAGTTTAGCACAACTCAATCCAAAGTGTTTTGGCCAGAGGCCGGATAAGTGATTGACAAGCTGTAACCAACGTGGCGCTGTGTTGGGGAATTTCTTTTTTCCTTTAGCATGACATTTGAAGACAGAATAAATAGTTCTGCTGGTTTCTGTCTTAAGAAGCTGGACTTGGGGGGCTGGGGGTGTCGATCAGTGTAGGGTGCATGCTTAGTATGCATGAGGCCCTGGGTTTAATCCCTAGCATGTGCACACGCACACATGCACACACATGTGTGCGCACACATACGTTCCCATGCTGGACATCTTGGGAATGCTAATGGCAACTTCAGAGGCCACACACCTCCTCTGAGAGCTACGGCAGCGATCAGTGTTGCTACTGACGAGCCTTCTATGGTGCGTAACAGCAGAGGCGTGCTAAATATGAACCAGCTGATTGTAGCTGGGCATCGACGGCTGCCCCATAGCTACTTGGTCACAGAGCAAGAGATCTCTTTCTGGTCCTTTAAACATGCTATGCTAGTCTCCTATTACCGCTCTAACATGGCTGCCAACGGTGGCTTAAAACAACACACATATGTGACTGACTGGCTTCCTTCCTCTCTTTTTCTTCTTTCTTTTCTCTCAATCTCTCCTTTCCCCCTCCCTCCTTCCCTCCTTCCCTCCCCTCCCCTTCCCTCTCTCTCTCTCTGGATTGAAACCAGGGACATTCTACCTCTGAGCTATACCCCCAGCCTTTTTTTTTTTTTTTTTTTGGTTTTGTTTTGAAAGAGTCTCACAGAGTTGCTGAATCTCACTACTTGTGAACCTGCTAATTCTAATCCTCCCGTCTCAGCCTTCCAAGCACTGGGATTCCAGGTGTACACGACCAGACCTGGCCTGTTCTAGAGTTCTGGAGGTCACATGTCTGACATGGGTCCCTGGAGCTACAATCGGAGCATCAGCAGGGCTGGTGCCCGCTGGAGGCTGTAGGGCAAAGCCTCCTGGCCTTCCCAGCTCCTGGAGGCGGCTGTGTCCCCGGCTCATGTCCCCTCCTCCACCGTCAAGGCGGGTGACCCAGCATCTCCCTGTCTCCATCACCACTTGGGTGGAAACTGAGGCCTGGCCTCATAGGCTCAGGCTCCTCCCGATGATGGAACTGACTCCTCCTTGGCCCTCTCGTAAGGACTTTGTGGTTCTATCAGGCTTACAAGGCTAAGCCAGCACCACCTCCCCATCTCCCCATCTGGAACTGAGTCACCCCTGCAGGGTCTCTGGTACCAGGTAAGGCGGTAAGTTGGCGGGGTCCAGGTATTAGCAGGATGCCATCTGTGGGGCCATTACATAACCAACCACACGTGGGCGACACTGTTCCCAGAGGAGACAAGGCGCCTGCTGCCGGGATGTGTCCCCCAAGGGGTCAGGCTCACGGAACCACAGCCCAGTGCCCTGTTCCTGCCCCCGGCCCCTCCTCCGGCCCCCTGTGAGGCCTGGCCCAACGAGGAGCCTGTCTCTCTACTCAGCTCCACCAGTGGGAGGAGGCCGGGCCCCAGTTTCCATGCGAAGCATATATGGCCCCCTTGCTTCTTGTAAGCGCTGCTGCCGTGCAATTCCAGCCTAGTAGATCCCTGTGTTCCGGCAGGGACTGGGTGTCGCTATAGGGGGAGGGCCTCGACTACCGTCTTGGTTGCCGAAGCCCTTCTTCACTCGTAGGCCAGGCCACTGCTACAGAGCACTGTCAAGGAGGAGGGGGAAGAGAGGAATCCATCGGTGGCCGCGCAGGCTCCCTGCCATGAGCCGGTCCTGCCTCTCCTGGAAGTGCCCAAATCTGTGGGCAGCTTCCTACGTTTCCATATTGAGCTTTCATCTGCCCAATGATTGGGTCTCATTTATGGGCCACGTTTGCAAGACGGTTGTAAAATACGGAGTATTTTTGAAGGAACATATAAGGAGGATCATTGTTCTTTCAGGTGGATAAAGTCTTGTTCTAAAGGGTCTCACACCGTCTGCACTGCTGGGTTGGCGCGATACCTCCGTATCTCACTGAGCGCTGGTGACCAGCCCGAGACCTGGCAACCTGGGTGCTGGTGGCCTTGGGGGAGGGGAGCGCCCTGTGTACCCGAGGACACCTGGCATCATGCCTGGCTCTGTCCACTAGATCCCACTAGCAGCAATCTCCCAGTCATGATCACGAAAAGAGAATGACTCATATTAAAAAATATACATTCTAAACCTACAAAAAAAAATTTATAGACATTTCCAACTGTTCCTTAAGGGGCAAATTGGTAAAAAAAAAAAAAAAAAAAAAAGGGAAGGCTGAATAAAATCCACTAAATTAGTCTCTCCAGCCCTTTGTTTTTAAATTAGCGTCCCCAATTCCTGTTTTAAGTCAATTTAGACTGTAATGTAAATGATCCCACCTCCTAGCGGTGCTGAGATGATTACGCGAGCTAATCTATGTAATTTATGTAAAGCTCTCAGCTGGCTTGTGTGTGACACAGAGATGTCCCTCCAGGGTCAGCTATCATTGTCCGAGACGTCCTATCACTTTAAGGGACCAGAGCGCCCTTGGGAAGCGTGGGCCATCAGCCGCAGAGGGCAGTCTGTTCCGACAAAGTCTTTGGGCTCTGCCTCTGCCTATAATATTTTTCTCAACCCAAAGAAACAAAATACTGATGAACTCTAGAAAATTCTAGAAAAGGCAAAACTGTCATTAGAGAACGCAGATCAGTGGGGGCTTGGAAAGGGGTTGTGGATTAATAGCAAGGGGACTATGGTGTGTGTGTGTGTGTGTGTGTGTGTGTGTGTGTGTGTGTGTGTGTGTGTGTTACTAGGGATTGAATCTAGGGCATTCTACTTCTAAGCTACATTCCCAGTCTATTTTATTTTATTTTTTATTTTTTTGGTGGTACTGGGGTTCCTGGAAGCCCTTCTACCTCCGGGCTACACTCCCAGACCTATTTTTACATTTTTATTTTTTGGAAACAGGGTCTCCTAAGCCAGCGTGCGCGGCCGGCTTCGAACCTGCGCGATCCTCCTGTCTCTGCCTCCCAAGTGTGGGGATGACAAGCGTGCGCCACCACGCCCAGCTTAAATTTTATTTTGAAACAGGGTCTTGCTAAGTTGCTGAGGGCCTCCCTAAGTTTCTGAGGCTGGTCTCGAATCCGCGATCCTTCTGTCTTAGTCCCCCTCAAGAACCCGGATTGTAGGCATGTGCCACCGCTCCCGGATTGATGCTTCTTAAACGGCTCTCTGAGCTTCTTTTCCTGTTCTTGCTAGTTCTGGTTATCAGGCCTAAAGCAATGGTATGAAAGTTTCTGGTCAAATCTCTTAAGATCTGCCTGTGTCAAACCACCCTGAGCCGGGCTAGCAAACAAGACATAGCCTGATGGCACGCTGTTTGCCCCGGGAGGGCGCTAAGGGCAGAAGGACACAGCCTTCCGCACCATCGGCACTTCCCTCGCATACCAAAATGGACAGCGACAGCCATTTCATTTACATTTTTTATTACTCTCAATGCCATTAGTTTTATTTCCCTTATTTTTAGATGTTAAAGAAGGGCGCGGAGCTCCTCCAGTTCAATCCTCAGCTGCAATAAAGCCGTCCACAGCACCATCGTGAGTGCAGATGTCTCAGCATCTGTCTCCATACAGAGCTGGCCTGCCGGCAAGCTCTGAGTCCACTGCCTACGCGTCTGGGGACCTTTCGGAGTGACGCTGTTCTCATCTAGAAAGTGGGAGCAAGTCACCATCTTTTCTTTTCTTTTCCTTTCTTTTCTTTTCTTTTCTTTTTTTCTTGTACTAGGGAGTATATCCAGGGACGTTCTGAGATACACCCCAGCCCTATTTTTAAATTTTTTTAAAAATTTGAAAACAGGGTCTCCTTAAGTTGGGAAGGCTGGCCATGAACCTGTGATCCTCCTGTCTCAGCATCCTTCATACTGGGATTACGGGCGTGCACCCCAGACTCTGTTTACGAGTCTTTGGATTGATGGAGAAAGTAGAGAAGAAAGTCACGGCCGGCAGGATGCTTGGTTAGTGCTAGTCTACTTGGATCTGAATATTATTTGAGGGGAGCATGAAACCCCACTTTTTTCCATGTTGTACAATGTTTCCCGCTTTTATAGTTGATGGCGTTTACATATATGTATATATATTTTCGTGGTACTGGGGCTTAAACCCAGAGGCATTCTCCCACCGAGCCACACGCCCAGCCCCATTTTTCATTCTTTATTTTATTTTATTTTATTTTTATTTTTGGTGGTACTGGGGGTGGAACCCAGAGGTTTTCTACCTCCGGGCTATACTCCCAGACTCATTTTTATATTTTATTTGGAAACAGGGTCTCACTAAGTTGCTGAGAGCTCACTAAGTAGCCGAGGCTGGCTTCGAACCTGTATGATCCTCCTGTCTCAGCCTCCCAAGCCCGGGGATTACAAGCGTGCACCACCACGCCCGGCTTCTTTATTTTAAAACAAGGTCTCACTAAGTTGCGAAGGGCCTCAATAAGTAGCTGAGGCTGGCCGCGAACCAGGATCCTCCTGCCTCAGTCTCCTAAGTACTGGGATCACCAGCGTGCGCCACCGCGCTGGGCTGTCTTCCACTCTTACAGCTGCTGGCGTTTTGGGATGAGGCTTTAACGCACTGCTGGGCAGGGGCAAACTTTTTCTCTAAAGGTCCGGATGGTAAACATTTCTGGCTTTGTAGGCCATACAGCCTCTGCGGTGAGGGCTTACTTCTACCACTGTGGCAGAAAGAAAGCGTAGACAATATGTCACTGCATGGGCAAGCCTGCGTTCCAATAAAACTTTATTTGTAAAACGGGCCTGAGTGCTGTGGTGTGCACTTCAGACCCATTCTACCAGCGAAACCCCCGATCCTACAGTTCTTTCAAGGACTGTGACTGAGTCAGGAATCTAGTTTCAGTGATTTGGGCCAATAAGCCACCTCCAAATTTAGTGTGGGCTTAACTCAGCCTCCAACTCTTTCTGGTTGGTTTAATTTAACTTGTGAAGTTTAATTTAATTTCTGATCTTTTATACACGTTTTGACTTTGTAAGCTTCTTGTGAAGTTTAACTTCTGATCTTATACATGTTTTTTAACTTTGTAAGCTTCTTAAATACCTTCCGGGGAGGCTGGTGCTGTGGGAATCTTCACACTGACTGCTGGTCACCTCCCTGCACCCCCCTCTAGATTTGAGGTTTCCTAGCACTGTTGTAATATTGAATATCTTTATATCTTCCTCCTCAGTATCATTGCTATTATTATTATTATTATTATTATTATCATCATCATCATAATTATTATTGTTTACTGGGGATCAAGTCCAGGGGAGTCTACCTCTGAGCCCCACTGCCAGCCCTTGTAATTTTGGAAACAGGCTCTCCCTAAGTTGCTGGGGGCCTTGCCGAGCTGCCAAGGCTGGCCTCAACCTGTGATCGTCTGTCTCAGTCTCCCAACTACTGGGATTACAGGCACGCGCCACCACGCTCGGCTCTTCATGCCCATATTCTTAAATTCCCCTTCCTCTTCTATTTCCGGAGGAAGTGTAAAGGGAGGGGATCAGGGTGTGTTCTGGATGTGGAGCGGAATGGGGGTTACCATCCGAATATCCAGGGGCCGGCCAGCCTGTTTGCCTCTCATTCTCATTTTATCTCTCTCTCTGCCCTCTGCCCTCTGCCCTCTGCCCTCTCTTCTCTCTCCCCCTCCCTCCCTTCCTCCCTCCCTCCCTCTCTTTTGGTACTGGGAACCTCTGAGCTCTACCTGTTTTGCGGGACAGTGGAATCCCTTTCCGAGTTTCCTTAGATTGTCTCACAGGGGACTTTTAAGATGCCTTTAAACTTTAGTCGGAGTACTTTTACATGTAAGATTTCCTATCACACAGACATTGACTAAAGAAGAATGTCTCCTCCGAGGTCACCTTTTTCAGAAAGAAACATGGAGCGGAATGTGCCTGTGAACGTGGCGATGGTCACTGCCCTACGCGAGTGCCCTGGGGGTCGGCGGTCAACTTACAAGCTAAGCTGAAGAGGATGAAGAGCAAGGCCGAGGCCAGGCTGGGGTGCAGGGTCCCCGCGGCGTTGCAGTCCACTTTGGAATTCTTACAGGAGCACACTTGTACCCTGAGGTCCGTGACGTTCGTCATGGGCGGCTTTCCTGAATCTGTCACCATGATGGGCAGGTTGTAGTTGGCTTTGTTCAGGTTCTGAAGAAGGCTGACCAGGGCGTGTGTGTCTGTGAAGACGAGGAGGGGCCGTGAGAGAGTGCAAGGCCTCTCCCAGTAATAGAGCAAAGCTTGGGGGATTGAAGTTGCACCCCATGGGCGCTACGCCTCGGTTCACAATCGTGAGAGAGTTTAAATTCAAATTTATGAACATCAAGTAAACACACGAATTCGGTTCTTTGGTGGTGTTGCCTGCCTGTCTGCCTTCCTTCGTCCTTTCTTTTTATTTTCTTTTTTGGTACTGGGGATTGAACCCAGGGACATTCTCCTTCTGAGCCACATCCCAGTCCTATTTTTTATTTTTTTGTCTTTGAAACAAGGTCTCACTATGTTGTGGAAGGTCTTGCCAAGGCTGGCCTTGAACCTGAGATCCTCCTGTGTCAGCCTCCCGAGTACCGTGTCACAGGCATGTACCACTGTACCCGGCTTAGTTACCACATTTGAGATGCATAGTCGCCACATGTGGTGAAATAGTGTAGAAATGGAGGGGTTCTGACACTGTGGGCTCTATGGTTTAGTGCTATTATAGTCAATTTTAAGGGATCCACCACTCTGAAAATGATTAAGCATGATGGATGCCTCCCTGGGATGGTATTCCACGGACCAAGCTATCTAGTTGAAGCTGGCCTTTGTTAGGGTTAGATATAGATAGAATGTTCCCTGAGGAGCACATGCATTCATGTTCAGGGTTGAATATCTCAAGTTATGACAGTTCTGATCTGATCAGTGAATGAACCCGCTGAGATGGATTCACTAGGTGATGACCTAGGCCGGTGGGCTGCGGCTGGAGAAGGTGGGTCCCTGGGACTGTGGCCTTGGGGACTGCGCGCTTTGTCTTTGAATCCCCTTGCCTGCTCTCTCTTGCTTCTGACCTCCACGCTATGAGAGCAGAGCCCTGGCTCCCTCCAGCTCTCTGTTTACCAGCACCATCCCCTGAGATATTCATGGCTGTCCTCTGGCCCCACAGGGACTGACCCCTGAAATCTCCAAAAACTGTGAGCAAATAAATTATCCCTCCTCTAAGTTGCGTGGTCAGTTGTTTGTATTACCGTGAAGACGTTGACCAAGATCGCCTTCAGCACCTAGAAAGTTCATGTGAAAACCCACTCCTCTATGAGAATCTACCCCCGGGGTAACTGAGTCTTTAAACTTCCTCCTATTTCCCTAATCCTATGAGTGATGGGAGTGCCTGCCATTATCAGACCACTGGGCAGCCCTGGGAAGTGGCCACCCACTGGAGGGACTTCTGCCTGGTCCATCCCTTGGCCTGGGGATCTTCTTTCAGCCCCTCAGTTGACTAGGAATTTATTTCCCCAATGGTTCTTTTCTGATGCCAAACATTCAGGAAAAAAAAGTACAACAGAAAGAGTTTAGAAGACATCGACCAAGAAATAAAATCAGGATGGAGAAGAGAAATGTGTTGACAGGAGAGAAATTGGAGCAGGTCATCCTAATGGGATGTGGGCAGCATAGTGATCGCCACCAGCCCAAGGGACATTCTCCCATCCCCGCCCTCCTCTTGAATGAGAATCTCCCAGTTGGAAAGAACTGGGGACAATGATTTCAAATCAGTGGCGGCCTAGAGACTAGCAGATTAAACATGACCCCCTCAAATAAGGGAAGGGCTGTTTTAATTAAAAATAATCAGTGTAACAATTCATTCTTTTAGATGCAATAAAACAGACATACAGGCAAACAGAATCGATAATGAGAGAGAGGCGCTAATAAAGTAAGATGTGAGATAAGGCTGTAACAATAGATACGACTTTTTTTTTTAAATAGAAAATTCTATGCACGGTTGTATAACACACTTTCACAACGTAATGAAATGGTCAACTCCCTCTTACCCTCAAATATTCTACCTCGGATGCAAAAAGTGCTCCCTGGCTGGGTCAACAGCAGGGTAAGTTCATTGCTGATGGAGCGGTCAGGGCATGTGTCTGGCATGCCGACACTTTCTTTGTTTTTCTAGCAGACAGGGTGGACTTGGTTCCCATCTAGAGAGGAAAGTGGCGAGGTCCTGCGAAAGGGATTCTTTAAACTCAGCAGAGAGCTGACCAACACGGGTCATATGTGGGAAGACTGGGAGGGGGACACATGGAAGAAGGTATCACAGGTGACCATAAGAGCCCAGGTCACCATCAAACTGGTAGGGTTTGGGATGGCCTGCAGCATAAATTGGAAGAGTGGAGGCTGAAGGTTTCATAAAGCTTTTGGACTGGCACCCCTCTCTTTTGTACTCTTTTATAAAGGCTGGAAGACCCTGGACTGTCTCTTCCAAGTGCTGGGGAGAGGTCACATAAAGACAGCTCTCTGTCTGAGATGGGAGGCAGCTGAGTAGGAGGTGCAGGGGAAGAGGCAGAGAAAGCCCTGGCTTTCGAAGGACGACTGGGCGGCTTGGCTAATACTCTGTGCAAGCCGGTTACAAAGAGAGGAGCTAAGGCGTTTAATTGAAACGACAGGTACCTGCCTGCAGTCCCAGTACTTGGGAAGGTGAGACAGGAGGATCGCAGGTTTGAGGCTAGCCTCAGCAATTTAACAAAACCCTCAACAACTTAGTGAGACCCTGTTTCAAAATAAAAAGTAAAAATAGGACTGGGGGTATGGTTCAGAGGTAGAATGTTCTTGGGTTAAATCTCTGGTCACACACACACACACACACACACACACACACACACACACGGCAAGAAGGCCGAGCCGCTGGTGAGTAAGAGGATGTTGGAAATGACGTGTCCAATGGAGGACGGCCATCTGAGGGCGCCTGGTAGAGAAATGGGAAGACAGGAAGCAGGAGAGAAGACTTGCATGCTTGCAATGAGAAGACACTCATATCTGGGATTTCTGCAGACTGGATTCAGATGCTGGTCGGGAAAGGCTGTATCTTTTACAACATATACACAACCAACTTGACCCACACAGAGAGAGAGGGAGAGAGGGAGGGGGAGAGGGAGGGGGAGAGGGAGAGGGAGGGGAGAGGGAGAGGGAGGGAGAGGGAGAGGGAGAGGGAGAGGGAGAGGGAGGGGGAGAGGGGGAGAGGGAGAGGGAGGGGGAGAGGGAGCGCGTGTGCGCCATTTTGGGAGAGAAGCCAAGTGCAAAGCGGAAGAACAAGGGCGGACTGTGTGAAGGCGACTTACTGTTGATCTTGGAGATCTTCCAGACTTTATCAGGGACGGTTTGCTTGTGGATTTCGAACTTGAAAGGATCGGTGTTGGGGTGCAGATCCTTGTCCGAGGCCCCCAGAATGACCACGCTGAGGTTTTTGGCATCGTCGCAGACTTCTGCCGCCGTTGGGTAGATGGAGGGAGCGTTGTCGTTCACGTCTTCCAGTGTGATCAGCAGGGTCCCGGTGCCCGTTGCCGGAGGGTCGCCTGTGGGAAAAGGGGCGGTGTCAGCACCCAACAGGTGTAATGGAGGGGGACTTACCCCGGGGCTTTCTGAAGTGTTGGCTTAGTGTTTTTTAAGCTGGGCGTGGTGGTGCACGCTTGTAATCCCAGCATTCGGGAGGCTGAGGCAGGAGGGTCCCGGTTCGTAGACAGCTTCAGCTACTTAGTGAGGCCCTCTGCAACTCAGTGAGACCCTGTTTCAATTTTTTTTTTTTTTCGTGGTACTAGGGGTGGAACCCAGAGGCTTTCTACCTTTGGGCTATACTCCCAGACCTATTTTATATTTTATTTGGAAACAGGGTCTCACTAAGTTGCTGAGAGCCTAACTAAATAGCTGAGGCTGGCTTCGAACCTGTGTGATACTCCTGTCTCAGCCTCCCAAGCACAGAAATTACAAGCGTGCACCACCACGCCTGGCTGAGACCTTGTTTCAAAATAAAGAATAAAAAAATAGGGCTGGGGGTGTAGCTCGGAGGTAGAATGTCCCTGGGTTCCATTCTCAGTACTACAAAACAAAACAAAACAAAAACAAAACAAAACAAAAAAACCCCCAAAACTCAGTACTACAGAGTCGAGACAGGAGAATCATAGGTTTAAGGCCAGCCTCAGCCACTTAGTGAGGTCCTCAGCAACTTAGCAAGACACTGCTGAAGCAAGCAAGAAAAAAAAGTTATATAATAAATTAAAGCCAGCATGGTGATGCACGCTTGTAATCCCAGCATTGGGGAGGCTGAGCCAGGAGGATCATGGTTCGTGGGCAGCCTCAGCTACTACTTAGTGAGGCCCTCTGCGACGCAGTGGGACGCTGTTTCAAAATAAAGAATAATAAAATAGGGCTGGGAGTGTAGCTTGGAGGTAGAATGCCCCTGGGTTCCATCCCCAGTATCACAATAAATAAATAAATAAATAAAAATAGATAACGGGCTGAGGGCATAGTTCAGAGGTAGAATACCTCTGGGCTCAACACTTACAACCAAAAGACCAAGAAAAAATACGGGCGGGGGACATTAGAGCCAAGTGTACAGGGCGCACGTCTTGAGTGTGAGTCTGTGCCTTATTCCTGTGAGGATCTGAGGCACCCCTCAAAGCCCTGCACTCTGGCACGGTCCCCCGCGGATGCCGGCGTGACTTAACTTTGAGCTCCGTGACAGTGTAAAGGTGGAGCTCACCGGCGTGCTGTTGATCTCGTTAGTACTGCATTCAGTAGATCACACGAGACAGCCGACGCTCTGTGATAGCGCGGGCTTGGCGGGAGCCCACGTTCCCCAACTGCACCCCGGTGTCGCGTCCTGCGCTCCCCAGGGCCGGGGCGAGGCCGGGCCTCTGGTGCGCTAGGCGTGTTCGGTGTGTGTCTCGCACGCGCTCTCCAGCTTCGGGTGGGTCTGTCAGGATGGAATCCCGTGGTCCAACAGGAGGGTCCAACAGGAGGGTCTTACATGCATGAGCACAAGAGGGAGCGGGACATTATGGCTTTTGTGCAGGTGGCACCCATGGGGTCTCCAAGACGCTGCCAAGGCGCAAGTTCACGCCGCTGCTCAGCCGTTTTATGGCCTGCAGCTTCGCCCTGGGAGGGGCGGCAGGAAGCCCCGGACCTGGCGGAACCTGGAGGAGGCGGCAAAACCATCCACAGGGCCCCAGGGCACCCTGCCAAGACCCAGGGCAGCAGAGGGCCAAACCCGCCCTGAGCGCCTTCCGGGCAGAGTCGCCAAGTGCCGTGGGGCTCTTCCTTTCCAGCAGGGAGTATTGAAGGAGGGCGGGGGCTGGGTGGGCGCGGCGGCCTGGACTCTCACAAGGAGCCGGTGCAGAATCTCTGGGATGCACAAGGCTGCCAGAGGTTTCTTAGGAAGGTTCTGGTACAGTCTGATCCGACTTGTGTTTGGAAAACACGCCCTGTGTTGACACATGCCGGATGTTGGTCGGGAGACCTGGGTGGATTAAGAGGGGCCCAGTGTGGGCAGCTGGACCCGTGGGGATGGATGGCTGGGCGGCGGGGTGCTCAGGCGAGGCTGGCAGGGCAGAGGGCGGTGGGGGGCACAGGCCCAGCGCCGACTGTGCCACACCGTCCTCCAGCACCCCGCGGGGAAGTGTGCAGTAGGGAGACACGCCGGAGCTGGGCTAGAGGTGGGACGACACACGGAAGCTCTTGAAACCTTCCTGGAAAACGAGGTGGCTCAAGGTTTGAAAGAATGCAGAGGGTCAGGGGGTGCAGCCCAAGGGAAGGCTAAAGGATAACCCCAATGGGTAGACGATGGTTTTGCAAATGAGATGCACTGCAAGAGGGGAAAAGGACCACCCGCTAAATGTGCACAGCAGCCTGGCGTAGTGGTGCACGCCTGTGATGCCTGTACTTGGGAGGCTGAGATGAGAGGATTGCAGGTTTGAGGACAGCCTCAGCAACTTAGTGGGAGCCTGTCTCAAAAAACAAAAGCAAAAACAAAAACAAAAAGGGTTTGAGGGTGTAGCTTGGAGGTAGAATGCCCCTGGGTTCAATCCCCAGTACCACACACACTCATGTAAGCAAACAGTAAAGACCCAGGGGAGTAATAGGGTTTTATAGGGAATGTTACTGGTCATTTTTTATTACCTTCCTCCCTCCTTTCCTTCCTCCCTTCCTCCCTTCCTTCTTTCCTTCCTGTGGTTAGCTACAGCCCCAGGCCTTTAAAAATTTTTTTTGAAACAGGGTCTCACCAGGTTGCCGAGAGTCTCACTATTTTGTCGAGGCTATCCCTGATCCTGGGATCCTCCTGTTTCAGCCTCCCAAGTACTGAGATTACAGGCGTGTACTGAGATTACTCCCCTGAGTCTTTACTGTTTGCACACATGAGTGTGTGTGGTACTGGGGATTGAACCCAGGGGCATTCTACCTCCAAGCTACACCCTCAAACCCTTTTTGTTTTTGTTTTTGCCTGGCTACTGGTGCCCTTTTTGAGAGAGCTTTTCTTTTTTTTTTTTGCGGGTCTGGGGATGGAGCCCAGGGGCATTTTACCTCTGAGCTACACCCCCTGCCCAATTTTTTATTCTTTATTTTGAAGCCGGGTCTCACTGAGTTGCGGAGGGCCTCACTAAGTAGCCGAGGCTGTCTGTAAACCGCCATCCTCCGGTCTCAGCCTCCCGAATGCTGGGATCACAAGCGTGCGCCCCCATGCCCGGCTGAGAGAGGTTTTCTTGATGGTGAAAGAAATCAGCCCAAAGGCTGCTGAGCCAGGGATCCCGAGCAGTCAGAACAGATACTCTGCTGGGGCGGGTGGGAAACGTAAGTACAGCGATACCCAAAGACGGCTTCAGAGTAAACATTCAAATTCACCATCAGAAGAACGGCGGTTTCTACCAGCGGTGTCTCATCAACTTCTGTTCGAGAGAGAGCGCAGAGGAAACGCGTAATTACTTTGAAGTTGGTTTTTTCACTGTCAGCATTAGGCATTGGGCTAAATTTCTTTACTGAAAAATTATTTTTCTTTTTTTTATTGAGCTAATTGAATATCTCGGAAGAATCCGTTATGGGTTTTTTTTTTTTTTTTACTCTGAATATATTATGAGGCAAAGTCATTTGGTAGGATGGATGAGAAGCCATTATGAGCGTTTGAAATATGGCCCAAAGAAGCGGCCTTTCGTGAACTTAATTACGCTACTGTCTTCAACTTCAGGCAGGCTGGTGATGTCTTTTTTTCTGAAGTCAGTAGGATGAGTTCCTTTCTTTGGGTGATGAGGTAAAGACTGGATTCACAAAATTCTCTGGAAGTGAGCTTCTCCTAGTTTATAGCGCAGGATGGAGAAAAGTCACATCGGAACCTCACAAGTGCTTCAAAATGGAATGGGTAGCCAGGGGGCACACATTTGTAATTCCAGGACTAGAGAGGCAGAGACAGGAGGATGAAGGCTCGAGGCCAGCCTCCACAACGTAGCGAGGCCCTCAGCAACTTCAAGAGACTTTGTTTCAAAAGAAAAAATAAATAAAAAAGGAACTGTTTCAAAATAAAAAAATAAAAAGGGCCTGGGGGTATGGCTTGGAAGTAGAAGGCTCTTGGGTTCAATTCCCAGTAAAAAACAAAAAATCCCCCAAAGTCCATAATGCGTAACGACCCTTCAGAGGCCCCTTTGGCCCCAAGAGTCGGTGGACTTGGAAATATTCGAGCTTCCAGGCATTTTTCAGACATTTAGCAAAATTTCATCTCTTTTCTTCTCTTCACCATGACCCGATCTCGGTCACGGGTTTTTCTGTTTGAACAGGGACAAGGTCTCGGGACCCCGGGGAGGGATGCGGGCGGCAGTACTTCCTCCTCCGTGTGGCGCCCCGGAGGAGGCCCTGGCCAGGCTCTCGGCCTGTGGCTTGAGGATCAGAGGAAGTCGGAGCTCCCACTGTGGGGAGGGGGTGTGGCTGTATTCGTAGGGGCTTCTGTCTCTACTTTTGTGGCACTAGAGATTGAACCCAGGGGCATTCTACCTCCAAGCTAGATCCCAGCTCAAATATATATATATGGATATGTGTGTGTGCGTGTCTATTTTTTTTTTTTTTCGAAACAGGGTCTTGCTAGGTTGTTGAGAGTCTTGGTACATTGCTGAGGCTGTCCTTGAACCTGTGAGCCTTCTGTCTCAGCCTCCCAACTTACTACTGAGATTACAGGTGTGCACCACCATGCCCAGCTAGGTGCTTCTGTATTTATTTATTTATTTATTTATTTATTTATTTATTTATTTATTGGTGGTACTGGGGGTGGAACCCAGAGGCTTCCTACCTCCGGGCTATACTCCCAGACCTATTTTATATTTTATTTGGAAACAGGGTCTCACTAAGTTGCTGAGAGCCTCACTAAGTAGTTGAGGCTGTCCTCGAACCACCATCCTCCTGTCTCAGCCTCCTGCATGCTGGGATTACCATGCCTGGCACATTTTATTTTTTATTTGAAAACAGTCTCACTAAGTTGCCGAGAGCCTTGCCAAGTCGCTGGGTCTGCTTCAAACCTGCGATCCTCCCGTCTCAGTGTCCCAAGTCCTGGGATGGCAGTCATGCATCGCCACGCCCGGCTCTTGAACTTTTCTTTTAATAATTTTTTTAAATTTTATTTTGGTACTGGGGATTGAACTCAAGGGCACTGTTCCTCTGAGCTATTCCACAGACCTTTTAAAAAAAAAATCTGATACAGGATCTTGCTAAATTGCTGAGGGCCTCACTAAGTTGCTGAGGCTGGTCTTGAACCTGCGATCCTCCTGCCTCAGCCTCCAAGTGCTGGGGTCGCAGGTGTGCGCCAACGCACCCGGCTAGGGCGACTGAGCGTTGTCAGTGAGGTAGGGTGCACGGGGGGCGCGCACTGCCCCTCCAGATTCCTGCCCCGTTTTTATTGAGCCTTCAACCAGCAGCTGTGAGCAGTGAATACGGGTGTCTCGCCGCTGGCTGGCCCAGGGCTCTAACCTGACTGATGCCTTTACTTAGAGCGCTGGGCTGGGCTTCTCTGTACGTTCACTTTTTGTGATAATTTAGTTTTTCTCTTGTGTTCTACTTAGTATGGCTTTTCGGTATCAGTGCTTTACGAATACGCTTTGCTATGTGCCCCGCAGGCCGGGAACCTTATTGTTTTTTGAACTCATAAGCATTTTTTATTGATTTGTTAATATAGAGCTTGATAATTTCATCTTAGAAAACAACACCAGTTTTCCATGCAGAATACTTGCCGTGGAGCTAAAGCAGCTATCCGCGTAATCTGGATTTAGACAGTTTTTATTTTTTATTAAAATATTTTTGGGGCTAATTTATTTTGGTGGTACTGGGGATTAAACCCAGGGGCATTCTACCTCTGAGCTATACCCCCAGCCCTTTTTGGTTTTTTCTTTTTTCTTTTTCTTTTTGTTTGTTTGTGGTGCTGGGGATGGAAACCAGGGGCATTCTACCTCTGAGTTACATCCCCGGCCTGATTTGTTTATTCTTTATTTTGAAACAGGGTCTCACTGAGTTGCAGAGGGCCTCACTAAGTAGCTGAGGCTGGCCCAAAACGTGATCCTCCTGTCTCAGCCTCCCAAGTACTGGGATTACAAGCCTGCGCCACCACGCCCGGTGTCTGTCCCTTTTTAGTTTTTGTTTGGAAAAAGGGTCTTGCTAGATCACTAGGAGTCTCACTACTTTCTGAGGCTGGCCTTCAGTCTTTGATCCTCCTGTCTCAGCCTCCCAAGTACTGGGATTACAGGTGTGCGCCACCACGCCAGCTCAAACATCCTCTGATGTAGCTCAGAGTGGCAGGGACACGCTGCGCAGAGCACTTGCTGGGCTCCCCTGGTTTCTCCCCCATTAGCTGAAGCTAAATCCCTATTACTGCCTGGCTTCTGCATATTAGAGGAAGCGTCAGCCCTTTCGCGTTCTCTGGCTGGCTCATGGCCCTTAACACAATGTCCTCCAGGTCCATCCATTTTCCTGCATATGACATAATTTTGTTCTTTGCTATTGCCGAGCAGAATTCCTCTGTGTAGATGTCCCAGAGTTTTGTAATCCACTCACCTGCGGATGGATACCTAGGTGGGTTCCACAATTTGAGGACTGTGAACTGCGCTGCTCTGAACATGGATATGCATATATCATCATCATGTTCCGACCGCAGTCTAGGGGTCCGCTCTCGAAACGCTAAGGGTGTGGTACTGAACAGACACGGGTGGCGTTCTGAGTGTTGAAGGAGCAGTGCAAAGGCACTGTGGCAGGGCACCACGAGCCCCCTGCGTATCCGTCCCAGGGCTTCGGGACGGTGGCGTCTGTGTTCTGGGAGCGAAGACACACAGGGGAGAGGGTGCGCTGGTCCTGGAGGAGGAAGTGGTGAGGCGATTTGGCAAGAAGCTTTAAGCAGGACAATAGCTTGGATGAAAAACAAATGCTGATGCCGGAGACACAAGAAGCTGGGGGAGGAGAAGGTGCCCAGGAAGCCCGCGAAGGCCGGGGCAGGGCTGCTACCGACAGCGGGTGTGTGTGTGTGTGTGTGTGTGTGTGTGTGTGTGTGTGCGCGTGCGCGCGCGGGCAGAGGCCGGCTTCGGGGGGCCACGTGGACATGGAGGACGGGCTGGAGCCTCGGGGCTGGGCAGGTGTGATGCGCTGACCGAGCTGGGAGATGAGACCCGGGAAGGGCCGCGAAGGGCCGCTGGGCAGGATAGGCCGGTACAGCGCGGCTGCTGGCTCTTAAATGCCCGGCCCGGTTTCTTTCCCATAAAAAGGAATGAAGACGTTCTGTTGTAAACATCAGCACCATCACATAATAATAATCACCGTGGATGGCCCTGCGCTCAGGTGGCTGGGTACTGGTGTACACGTCCCTGCACTAATACCTAAGTCCAAGGTGGAGTTTTCTGGCTAATTTTCTGACAAAGAGCACTACTTGAAGCCGAGGGGGGGTCTGGGGCTCATCCTTCCCTAGAACGGTCACGCCGGGTGTGGCGGCCCATGCCTGTAATTTTAGTAATTGGGAGGCTGAGACACGAGGATTGCAGGTTGGAGGCCAGCCTCTGCAACTTGGTGAGACCCTGCTTCTAAATAATAAGGGTGTAGCTCATAGGTTCAATCCCAGGCAACACGCACACGCACGCACGCACACACACACACAGATGCTTACATCACAAGGATAGTCCTGGGTGCCATTTCACCGTCTACCCCGGACTCTGACGACTTTGCCAGGTTAAGTTAAACCCCGCTGAGGTGCTTCCTGGGTTCCCAGGTCCGGGGAATTTTGCATTCGTGATTTCTACTCCTTATAACAACCCAGCGGGCAGGTGACGGCAGCCTCGCAATGCAGGTGGGGAAACTGAGGCTGGGAGAGCCCCTCTTCAGAGGAGGAGGGGCTCCTCGCGCGGCCTCACCGCGGCCTCTCCACCGCCAGCCCCGGGAGTTCTCTCCTTTGGGCTATTTTCTCAGCCACCAGATCGTAGCCAGCGCGTCCAACTTGACGGATGTTTCGCTGTACTTGGTAACGAGGAATGATGGCTGGGCCTTTCATTTATTTTCCTTCCTCAGTTACCATAGCAGCTGAGATAAGGGGTGTTAAGCTGGCTTAATTGGATTGCCATCATAACTAATGGCTTGATTCTGTCCAAACGAGCATCTTTTGAGTAGAATTCATCTAAATAATCTTCCTCTTCTCTCCTATGCGGTCTAGAGCTTGATCTAGAAGAAGAGGAAAATCACAGACTATGGCCTGGCTCTCTTACTTATTTATTTTCGTTCTGGGGATTGAACCCAGAGGCATTCTACCTCTGAGCGACACCTCCAGTCCTATTTTATTTTATGTCAAAATAGAGTCTTGCTAAGTTGCTGAGGCTGGCCTCGAACCTGTGATCTTCCCGTCCCAGCCTCCCAAGCAGTG
Source organism: Muscardinus avellanarius (assembly GCF_963383645.1). Lineage (NCBI taxonomy): Eukaryota > Metazoa > Chordata > Mammalia > Rodentia > Gliridae > Muscardinus > Muscardinus avellanarius. The sequence goes on from NC_137796.1 coordinate 4,195,511, forward strand.
GGATCCCAGGTGTGCACCGCCATGCCCGGCTCTGTGGTCCCTCTGAGGTTCAGTTGTCCTTGTTCCCCTATCGAGGGCCGCTCTGACTCAGCCGTCCAGCAGCCGCTCACCGTGGGGCTGACTAGCACTCTTCGCCCCCTTCGATCGATCAGAATGTACTTTGAACAATATCCACTTTTGAATCGGGGGCGGCTTTGCAATCTCCATCACACGCGGGACGGGAGGAAAGACAGCTCAGGACATGAAATATCGTAGCCGATGAAAAATCAGGATCTGAGTCGACCCCGCGTTAACTTTAGAGCGGTTCTGCATCTGGTTGTCTCCCTGGTAGACACGTTTTCACAACCGGGCTCCCGCGTACGCGCTGCGAGTTGCTAAGTCATGAAAAGCGGCTGCTGAATTTAGCCGCTTCGATGCCTTCCCTTCCCTGCTCTTTCAGATGGAAATAGGCGAGCTCACGGCTCGCTGGGTAATCTAGAAAGACTTCGGGCGGATTCTAGAGATGGGACAGACTTGCTGCTTCATAGGTACCGAGCCTTAGGAGGAACAGGGGTTAGTTAGATAGAAAATGCCCCAAAGAGCTCACTTACTAATCTTGGGAGTGCATGTAGTCAAGTCATGAGGTTTTTTTTTTTGGTGGTACTGGGGTTCCTGGGAAGCCTTCTACCTCCAGGCTATGCTCCCAGACCTATTTTTATACTTTTTTATTTGGAAACAGGGTCTCTTAAGCCAGCGCTGCTGGCTTCGAACCTGCGCGATCCTCCTGTCTCCGCCTCCCAAGTGCGCCACCACGCCACCACGTCCGGTATGTCTCAATATAGGAGGACTGAGAAAATAAGTCTTTTTTGTGATCCTGCTACTGATCTGCATGGAAATTGTATTTGTGCTCGGTATGTCATGAGGGTTGTAATCCCAGAAGCAGAGAGATCGATGGTAATGGTTTACCTGGGTGGTACCTGGCAGGCCAGTAGGGTCTGGCTGGAGGAGGGTCCCTGAGGGTGCCGCCTCGGAGATGCTGTATGCGGCTCCTTCTCCCTCGGCTCGCCTCCATGATGTGAGCACAGCCCATGTGCCCATCTGTCTCCCGCTGCCAGGCCCGGAGATCTGTGGTCCCCAGCTCCACAGGGACTGAGTAGTCCAAACCCTAAGAGAATAAACCTCCTTTCCTCTAAGATCCATGGTCTATCTTTTAGATTATAGCTGCAAGGATGCTGACCGGAACACAGGGTTATTCTTTTTTTCTTTTTAAAATTCTCTGCCCAGTACGGATGCTGGACAAAGACATTTAGGTGCACCGGAGCAAAAGATTGATTTCTGTTGTTCGGACTCACACGCTTTGCCGTTGGATGGCTTCAGAGCCCCACTCAGTAACCGGCATGGAATTTTGCACCCTATCCAATGTCCACACGGCAGGAGCCAAAGATGTAGCCACAGCTACGAAGGAGGCAGGGAGACCAGCCTCGCAGGACCTGAGAGAGAGGCAGCGAGCGAAAGAAGCAGCCGTTGGCCATGCCTTTCCTGCCCTCGGCATCCCCATCCCGGCGGGGATTTCAGAACCATTACGAGAAATTGCTCCTGGCAGTTTGGGCCCGCAGGGGATGGTGAGACCAACCTTTGATCTTTCCCGGGCTACCTGCACGGCGCTCCCCTCCTGGGACTTGACCGGGAACATGACTGGTGCTAATTGCTTCTGACCCTTGCCACAGCCCCCCAAAGCTGCGTCTTTCTCAGTGTTCTTTCTCCAGCTTGGTATTTTTTCTCTTATTTTTCTCTTTCTTCATTTGGGGCAGTAATTCTGTGCTTGTCCGAGTCTTTAATCAGAGATCTCGTGTTCCAGAGGCGCTGCCGTAACCTTTTCGGAAGATCGGGACCATATAAGGCAAAGGATATTCATCTCCAAAGATAAAGCGCCGCCCGCGCTAAGGGTCACATCCTATCAATCCCTGGGATTAAGGGCTTCCCTCGCCAAGTCATCTCACTGGAGCAAGTTCGGATTTAGCCAAACAAAAGCTTTTCCGTTATACCGAAATCATATTCTTAGGTAATTTGTAGCTCATTAAAATTGATAACCGTTTAAGGAAGGTACCCTGAGGATTCCAAAGTGTGCTTTCTTCCGGAATCATCTACAATGGAGGCGCTATCCATATTACGAGGTACGAGTCTAGCTCTTTATCCACTGACTTCAAGGCCTCAAGCGAATGTGTCCAAGGGGTCTTTCAGGCTTCCACACTTGGTCTTTTTACATTCTTCCATTCTGATCTCACGGGTCTAGCCTTAAAGAGGCATCTACAGGAAGGTCCTGGTTTGGTTCTGCTCTATAATTGTTCTGAACTGCACAGGGAAAGACGCGTATGGTAAGTTATCATGACGTCACGTCTGCCTTTCGCAAGGCATTGTGGGGATGCCAGAGGGCAGGCTTTGCCATCACTCTTCTTTCTGGGAGAACTGGTCCATCCATCGGCAAGCGAGGAGCATCCTTCCTGGGAGTAATAGGATGCGGAGAGTCTGCACGTATAGGGTAAGCAGGTACTTAGTGCGTGAATGGCCACAGCGCTCCAGCTAACTAGGCATGCGTTTTTAAAGTTCTTATGGAAACAAACACAGGAACATTCACGGATCGTATATACGCAGCTTGAGGGATTCCCACAATCTGAGCGCACCCGTGTAGTCCAGCACCATCCCGTCAAGAAATTCGCCCGTGAGGTAATCACGCAGCTATGATTACTTTCACCTGAGCTCTGTCTTTCTGGAGACAGAACTAGTGAGCACTTGGTCTTTGGGTCTGGCATTCTTACGTGCGTGAGATTCATGCATGTCTTCGTGACTAGCAGAAGGTCATCCATTATTACGGCTGTGTTCACGCTACTGTGTGAACGCACTTCAACCAATTTATTACTCTGTTTTTGCTGAGCATTTAGGTAATTATTTCCAACTTGGGGTTCTTATGGATAATGCTGTTATTATTATTACTATTATTATTATTATTATTATTATTTTTTTAGGTGGTACTGGGGTTTCTGGAAGCCCTTCTACCTCCGGGCTACACTCCCAGACCTATTTTTACATTTCTATTTGGAAACAGGGTCTCCTAAGCCAGCGCGCGTGGCTGGCTTCGAACCTGCGCGATCCTCCTGTCTCTGCCTCCCAAGCGCGGGGATTACAAGCGTGCGCCACCACGCCCGGCCTTATTATTATTATTTTTGGTGGTACTGGGGTTCTTGGAAGCCCTTCAACCTCTGGGCTACACTCCCAGACCTATTTTATATCTTTTATTTGGAAACAGGGTCTCTTAAACCAGGGAGGCTGACTTTGAACCTGCGTGATCCTTCTGTCCCAGCCTCCCAAGTACTGGGATTACAAGCATGTGCCACCATGCCCAGCTAGAAAAGACATTCTTTAAAAAAATTTTTTTGGTACTGGGGATTGAACCCAGGGGTGTTTTTGAAACAGGGTCTCACTATGGTTCCAGGGGATGTCACTACATTGCTGACGATGGCCTCAAATCTGTGATCCTCCTGCCCCAGCCTTCCAAGTAGTGAGATTACAGGTGTGTGTCACTATCCCCAGCAAAGAACATATTTTTGCTGGATTATTTTGTGTGTGTGTGTGTGTGTGTGTGTGTGTGTGTGTTGGGGGGTTACTGGGGATTGAAATTCTATCTTTGACTTACATCTTCAATCCTATTTTATTTCTTATTTAACAGGGTCTTGCTGAGTTACCTTATTGACTTGCTGAGGCTATTTTCCAACTCATTACCCTCCTGTCTCCGCCTCCCAAGCACTGGGGTTATAGGCATGGCCCACCATGCCCGGCTCTTGTTGGGTTTATAACACCTCGCGGTGTGATTGGGGGATCAAGCTCACCTCAGCTGATACTTTGCGTCTTCCAATGTGGCCGCAGCAGTCCAGCGGCGCACGGAGCTGTGGGGTATTATACATCTTGGTACTTCCCACCCGGCCATTCTTAGATGTGTTGCTAAGAATATCGCATTTCCTTGTGTTTTCTGGGGGGTAATTCGTATTTTAACTTATATCTGTGTAGTTTAGTTTACATACCCTTGATTTGTTAAACAGAGCCTCTCTTCCTGTGTTCATAGGTATTTGCATATCCTCTTTTGGGAAGGATCTTTTCAAGCCCCTGACCCATTCTCCTGTGGTTGGATTCTGCCAGGTTTTGGATAAAACCTGGCCATATGGAAAGAGTTGCTGGATGTGCCTTCTATTTCTAGTTCTGCAATAGTCTGTGCAAGATTGGTGATTTTCTTTCTTAAATGTTTGGAAACATATACTAAAGCCATCTGGGCTTTTAATTTTCTATGTGGAAAGGGTTTCACGACAGATTTTTATCCCCATAAATATTGAGCTATTTAAGAGTTTTCTATTTCTTCTCAGGTCACCTTTGCTATGTTATAATTTTGAGAAATGTACATATCACAGCTGAATTGTCAAATTTATTCCATAAAGTTGATCACAATACTTTTCTCTTTTGATGTCTATAGTTATGTCTATGTGTTTATTTCTTTTGGGCATTGGGGACTCTACCCAGGGGCATTCTGCCTCCAAGTTACGCTCTCAGTTCTTTTTATTTTTCATTTTGAAACAGGGTCTCGTTGAGTTCCTGAGGGTCTAAGTTGCTGACGCTGGCCCCAGAACCCATGGTCCTCCTATCTCAGTCTCCCAAGTACTGGGATTACAGGTGTGCGCCACTACGCTGGCTTCTGGCAGGTGTCTTAAGGGGGAGAATGACCGTGTTTGAGAAGAGCTTGTTCCTGGCGCCCCCTGTGAGGTGCCAGGGTGTTTTACTCTGTCATTGGGGAGCCATCTGTCTATGGAGAGAAAGCAACCATGTGTCTAAATCCCCTGGAGTTTATCCCTGCAGCCCCACCTGGCTCCTGCAAGCCCTCCTGATGTCTTTCTCTGCCTCCTGGGACTTCTGCCTGGGTCCAGCCTGATTCTCACCCAGAGCAGCAGTGGGGGAAAATGTCTGGCTGCCTTACATTCTCATATTCTCATATTCTCATATTCTCTCTCTCTCTCTCTCTCTCTCTCTCTCTCTCTCTCTCTCTCTCTCTCTCTCTCTCCCCCCCCCCCCCCTTTCCTCCTTAGTTTATTTAGGCTTTACCACTTCTGCAGCTCTCTGCTGCTTTGACAATGAATACTCTCTGTACCATTTGACTTTTGGAATTCCGGGGATCTTACTTTAGTTCCACGGTGCAGCGATACTCCATTCTACCTGGAAGCACCTGCAGCCTTATATTTTATCGACATGTTTTGGCGTACCTTCCGAGTGCCTCCTCGCTTAGAGAACATCAAGCTAAGAGATTTAGCTTTTCCTGGTGTTAAATGACAAAAACACCCTTTCATTCCATCAAAGGAATCGAAGTTTTCTAAAATGAATGAGACACACGCTTGCTTTGAATAAAGCAGAGGGATCAGCACTGTTACCTCTGATCTAACAGGTAAATGCTGTTTTTTTCCTGCCTAAACATGTACCTAGAGATACGTTATCAGTGAGGGACAGGGAGAGACAGGGAGCCTTTACACCGGAGTCACTCTGATTTATGACATCTTTCAAGTTTCTGTTCTTTTGTCTCAAAGTCTTTTGGGCCTTGTTCGAGATTAGCATTCCTAACGATGGCTCTGTATATTAATTAATGCCAACCTGTTTTCTACTTCGATCTTCAGGGACGTTTCAGTCTTCTGGAAACATCTGGGGCGCCAGGTTTCAGATTTTTTTGTCTGCTCTTAGTATGAAGACAGTTAGGCAAGAAGAACATCTCAGGCTGTATTTTTTGTGGGTCCTGGGGGGATGATTTGGGCTCTCGCTCTTTCTTTTCTAGAGCCCCCATTGGGGTGGGTTTAACATTTGGTGAAGAGTTAATATGGCTTTCGGTGGGGGTCTGGGGGGCAGGACACCCCACCTTCTCATCACTTCTCACAGCAGTGTTAGAAGAAGGAAGTAGCCTTTGCATTTTACGGAGGCAGAAAGTGGACCTCGGCATTGATAAGCAGCTTTTACAGCTAAGCTGTCTGCCAGTGTGAGTGTGTGTGTGTGAGTGTGTTTGTGTGTGTGCGCGCACACACACGCATGTGCCTGCACCCACGCACTATATGCTGAGGAAACAGATGAGACTCAAGTTCCTCCACAGAACAGTGCACTTGGTTGTATTAGGTTCAGGATATTTTTTGAGTAATTTCCTCAAATCAGACAGCGAGCAAGTGTCCCCCGAGAACTTAAACCAGGTTGCTGCTTCCAGGTAGAAATTTTAAGGGATGCTGGGCGTGGTGGCGCACGCTTGTAATCCCCGCGCTTGGGAGGCGGAGACAGGAGGATTGCACTGGTTCGAAGCCAGCTGTGCTGGCTTAAGAGACCCTGTTTCCAAAAATATAAAAATAGGTCTGGGAGTGTAGCCCGGAGGTAGAAGGGCTTCCAGGAACCCCAGTACCACAAAAAAAAAAAAAAAAAAAAAAATTTAAGGGACATGAAGGTTGGAAGAAGCAAAGGGTAGGAACAGAATATCCTAAGAGGAGCTTTTTCTCTTCTTATTCTGTGGTGCTGGGGATCGAACCCAGGGCCTCGTGGATGCTCAGCAGGAGCTCTACCACAGAGCTACAACCTCAGCCTTGGAAAGCAATATATGGATAATATGACTGTGAGAAAGTCAGCTGAATTCTTTTTTTTTTTGGTACCAAGGATTGAACCCAGGGGCATTCTATCTCCAAGCTACACTTCCAGCCCTGTTTTTATTCTTTATTTTGAAACAGGGTCTCACTAATTTTCAGAAGGCCTCACTAAGTAGCTGAGGCTGGCTGCGAACCTGCAAACCTCCTGTCTCAGCCTCCCCAGTACTGGGATCACATGCTCACACCACCGTACCCGGCTCAGTTCAGCTGAATTCTGGGTCTGTTTCCTAATGTGTAAATTGTGATTGGGTGTTCTGTGACATCACATCTTAGAGCTATGATTTCTCTAAGATGCACACACACAAATATCACTTAGTTGGTCTGGCAAAGTTTAAAATGTGCTCTTTGGCTCTGGAACTTGTTTGAGAGGCTTCTCGCCATCCTGCCACGGGTTAGAGGCTGAGATGATGTCCCAGGAGAAGCTGTCCATAGAGGAGCAGGGTGGAGGAAAGGTGGTCGTGCTCAGGGCATTACCCACATAGCCATAAGCTTCCAGAAAGAACAGGTCCTCACAGAATGCCGAGGGCATCCAGTCTCTTTAACTAAGACCCCTGCCGAGGGTTTCAACACATTTCCAATGTTTGGTGTATCGCTGAGTCTCCAGCAGCAAGCCCAGTGGCCGGCCTGGCTCTGGAAGGATGGGTGTCAGTGGGCCATTTCATCACGGGGTCTTGCGGCTGCCCATTCCGGCAAAGGCACCACCTGGCTTTGGAGATACTGTGAGGCTAAGGCCCTCCCATCCGTCCAAGGGTATTTCTGTAGGTCTGCACATCGGACCCTGCTCCGTCCTCTCCTTTCCTGACCCCCTGTGTCTCACTCCCCTCCAGTTTGACCGCCTGCTCCAGGCCCTTAGTAGCTCTGGTTCCTGCCCCGCCACTTACCAAGTTCTGCGGGTCTTTCAAGGCTACGCTCTGGGGCTGGTGTCACTGTGCGCCCCGTCTAGGGGATGACTCGAGCTCCTTCACTTCTTAGACGTGTTCACCCTTTGATCTGTGTGCAAGACCCCGCACAGGGAGATGGGTCTGTAATTCTCAGTCCACACCTGTTGCTGTTGACCACAATGACGGGGATCTATAGAGAACCCTGTGAGTATTCCTCTTGACAGATGAGCCTTCAAAACTGAATCTTAAACTCCCGCTATGGTTAGAAAGAGCATATTCCCTGAAGAGCTTATGTATTAATGTTCAGAGCTGGTGCAATGAAGTCATGGGGTTGCGGTCTCATCAGGCATAAATTCACTGTGATAGATTCACTGAGTGGTCACCAGGCAGGTGGATGTGGCTGGAGAAGGTGGGTCGCTGGGGGCGTGGCCTCAGGACTGGGCTTTTATCTTCGCATCTCCTTGCTCGCTGGCTTCTGCCTCCATGATGTGAGAGTAGAGTCTGTCTCTCTCTGTCTCTTTCTCTCTCTCTCTCTCCCTCCTTCCATCTCTCTTTTTGTGTTTCCCATGCTCTGAGTTCTGCAGATGTAACCTGGCCTAACATGGACCGCAGCTCTGATATCTCCAAGAAACTGAGCAAATAAAACTTCCTTCCTCTAAGTTCTGTGGCCAGTTGTCTTGGGTTATAGCAGCAAGACTGTTGACTAACACAGCTACCAACAGCTTTTTTTTTTTTTTTTTTTTTAAGCAGTACTGGGGATGGAACCCAGGGGCATTCTACCTCCAAACTACACACCCAGCGCTATTTTTGACTCTATTTTGAAACAGGGTCTCACTGAGTTGCAAAGGGCCTCACTAAGTAGCTGAGGCTGTCCTTGAACCGCGATCCTCTTGTCTCAACCTCCCAAATGCTGGGATTACAAGCATGCACCACCACGCTCGGATTCCAACAGCTGGTTTTGAGGACTATTAGAGAAAATGCGACTTGTGTATTTGAGACAATAGACATCTCAGTTTTGTATGTCCAAAGTCCAGCTGCGAATCTCTCGTCTCAGTTAAAAGCAAATCCCACCAGGTCCGCGTTCACAATGTCCAGGACGCCTCCAGAACCCCATCCCTTCTCTTCCCTTCTCTGTCACTGGTCCAAGCCACCCGCATGCCTTGATTACCGTAAATCTCCTAAGAGATCTCCCGACTTCTGAAATGTTTCCTACTGACTAATCTTAAGAGAGCAGGGAATGCTCGGGGCACTTTGAACTCTGTGTGCTCTCTCCAGCAGCACGCCACCTCCACGGGGACGGCTTCTCGTTTGTGCAAAGCCGGATCCCCAGCATCTAAATCAGGGACTGGCAGGAGGAAGTGGCATGGCTGAACAGCAAGTGTTTTGTCACGGAGGGACTAGCCTTGTGTACCTTGTGTCTGCCATAGAAGTATCTCATGAGGGGATAAAAGAAAGACGTGGCAACAAAGGTGTTCCCTGGGGCTTCCCGCCAACGTGCACCGTATCACGGAACCCTCGGTGCAGGTGGGACCAGCACTCTCAGATGAAAGACACCAGCCTGGCTTGTTAACCTCAGCGTCCGCCGGCGATGGAGCACGGCCAGCTCCCTGCCCCGGCCCCCAGCTGCGCACCACTCACCTTTCCACAAAGGACCCCAGAATTCCAGGACTCGGGAGCATCTCTGACTCAGCTGTATTAGTTTTAGACACTGGCTTCCCCGCACTCTCTCACTTACATTCTCCCCCCAAATACCCCTAGTTATATCAGAAGGAACGCAGAAATGTAAAAACGCAACCATAATAGAAAAGCGTGCCCTCGATGGTCCTTTTCAAATTACTCACCGCTATCGATGGCCAGGAAGAGGGCAGTGTACACGCTGTTGCGGACGAATGGGGACTCCCGGTCCAGCACCGCCGTGGTGTCCACTGTCCCGTTGATGGGGTTAATGTTCAGCCAGCCTGCTGGGTCCTTGTAAACAGAGTATCTGGGAACCAAACAAAACAGAACGTCAGGCTGCACTCAAACCAGAGTCAAGGAACATGTCGCCGAGTGCGGGGCACAAGCGCCTCTGTTTGGTGCTAAGTGTAACCCAACAACGTCGGTCAGGTAAAGTCATGCCTTCAAAAGTGGCAGCTGTCCCTCGGCTCTGGGCCTGCTCTGCACGTCATGAGCAGCCTGGGCGGCACGCTCGACCATCTGCCCCGCGCTCACAGAGGCGAGGTCACAGCCCAAGTCTTTTCTTTTTGCTGTGTTGTGGGTTGTACCCAGGGACGTCTGACCTGTGAGCTACACACCCAGCCCTACGTTATTTTTACTTAGGAAAGGTTTCTCTAAGTGGCTGAATGTCACGCTAAGTTGCCGAGGCTGGCCTTGAAACTTCAATCCTCCCGTCTCAGCCTCCCAAATACTGGGATTACAGGCATGCACCACCACACCTGGATGCACCCCTGTCTTGGGTCCACATCTGGGCTTGCTTCTCTTATACCCTGGACGTGTACTACATGCAGACCAGCTGGGGAGTGCTGCTGAGCAGGTGCCACAGGACACACTGGCGCCTGGAGGAAGTCATTACCTCTGATCAGTGATAACCCAGGGGACCTCACAGAGCTTGGGGGTCTGAACCCAGGCAGGAGGAGTGGGGAGGGCGTTGTCAGAGAATGAGAAGACAGAGAAGCCCGGAGAACATCATGAATTAATCCCTGGACCAGAGACGGTCACTGGGATGTAATAATAATAATAATAATAATAATAATAATTATTATTATTATTATTTCAGTACTAGGGATGGAACCCAGAGGCATTCTACCTCTGAGCAACAACCCAGCCCTATTTTTTATTCTTTATTTTGAAACACAGTCTCACTAAGTTTCAAAGGGCCTCACAAATTAGCTTAGGCTGTCTGCAAACCACAATCCTCCTGTCTCAGCCTCCCAAATGTTGGGCTTATAAGCGTGCCACCACGCCTGGCACTGGGATGTAACTGTATGAGGGCAAGGACATGTATTTGTTCTCAGACACAACTGCAGCTTGAGAAGGCTGCTAACCACAGCCGGACACCCTCTGCTTGCTCCAGACTCTCCTGGAGGCCTGTGGACTCCCAGGGGGCACGGAAAAACCTTGACTCAGCAGCATGGGCATTTTATTTTATTTTATTGGTACTGGGGATGGAACCCTGGGGCTTTTCTACCTCTGGGCTATACTCTCAGACCTATTTTATACTTTATTTGGAAACAGGGTCTAAGTTGCCGAGAGCCTCACTAAGTAGCCGAGGCTGGCTTTGAACCTGTGCGATCCCCTCCTGTTTCAGCCTCCCAAGCGTGGGGATCACAAGCATGTGCCACCATGCCTAGCTCCAGTATGGCCATTTTTTTTTTTTTTTTTTTTTTTTTTTTTGGTGGTACTGGGGTTCCTGGAAGCCCTTCTACCTCCGGGCTACACTCCCAGACCTATTTTTATATTTTTATTTGGAAACAGGGTCTCTTAAGCCAGCGCGGCTGGCTTCGAACCTGCGCGATCCTCCTGTCTCTGCCTCCCAAGCGCGGGGATTACAAGCGTGCGCCACCACGCCCGGCCAGTATGGCCATTTTAAAGCACAACATGGTACTGTGGCTCTGTACCCATGGTACTGTGGCTTTGTACCCATTCTTCTTGTGCTGAGGGACTGATATGAACTGACCCATGATTCAAGTTCGTGTCCTGCAAAGCGGACACACCAGATCACCCTGCTGGCGCTCTTGGTTATATCTTTCCAATGACAGCCTCTAGGACACAGTGCTGGTTTAATAATCACTCTCTCAATGACAGCAGCATCGTGCTAGGTGTGGCAGTCCTTGGAGACCAGTACTCTGCTCTTCCAGTTCTTGCCCAACCTGGGGCCAGTGATTGTTATAGTTAGATATAAAATGTCCCTGAAAGGGCTTAAATATTTGGAGCTGATGTAACCAGGTCATGAAGATTGTAATCCCATCCGTGAATAAACTGGAGGTGAGCTCCTGGGCTGCAGCACGGGGATTCCATCTGGTTCCTTCTCCCCAGTCTTACTCCTGGCCTCCATGATGTGAGGAGCACAGCCTGTGGGCTTTCCCTCTCTCCGCCTCCCACCGCCATGCTTTGAGATCCATGGTCCCCGGCCTCACATGGACTGAACCCCCAACTGTAAGAAAATAAATCTTCTTTCCTCTAAGTTATGTGGTCAGATCTGAAGATTGTGGCTGTAAAAATGCGGACTGGAACAGTGATATTATCGTTCCCCTTGCAGAGACGAGGATTCTGAGACGCTCAGAGGGGTCGGTGACTGCCGTGAGCTGGGGACAGTGGCAGACAAAGGGGGGAGGCAGGGAGGCGCCCGCGTGCAGCGCTGCTCTCACGGGCGGGGCAGGTGCTCGGGTGGCTCGTGCTCAGTTATACAGCATGCGAGACTCGGAGCCATGACGCAGGCAGGCACACACGGCACCCGGTGTGTTTCCCTCCACGGCCCACCCCAGTCCCCTCCTATCGTCTTGCACATGTGAGATCAGCAGTGATGGCTTCATATGGGGACCTAACATGATCTGATGTTTCCTTCTTCAAATCTTCTTTTCCCGCCTCCCTTTTCCCCTTCCCCATCCCCTCCCCTATTCTCCTGGTCTCTCCCCTTTTTTATCTGAAGTCTCTTTTCTTTCTTATTTTCTCTCTAGCTTCCACATGCAAGAGAAAACAAGTTGGCTCTCTGAGACTGGCTGGTGTCACTTAGAAACTCGGGACGGCACGTTCTGTGTGCTGCCCCATGCCGGGATGTTTTGTAAATATCCGTCCAATGGCAGAGGCCGGGCAAGGGTGTCTGCGGCTTTGGCGGGGACGGAACAGACGGAGCGAGCGCAGCAGGCCTGGGCAGGGTCCCCGTGCTCCCTTGCCGCCTGGATGACCCCTTCGATATTTTTAAAACACAGAGACAATGAGCTGCTTTAAAAACACGAGTCTTTCATTTCAACGGTTATTAACATTCTGCTTGGCAAGCTCCCATTTTTCAAGACCCCACTCAAAACATCTCCTCTCGGTCACCCTGTATGACTTCATGGGTAGAATTAATCACCCTCCACTAGTCCCTTGCTGGGCACGTGCATAATAAATCCAGTGCTGGCTAGGACATAAAAGATGGGCCCTTGGAGATCTGCTGACATCGACGAATGCTAACCCCTTGGTGTCAAAATGGGAAAAAAGTTGGCTAAAATTTAGAATGTGGACTTGTGCCCAGCTCTGTGCCAAACTTTGTGACTACTACCACAGTTATTTTGGGTATTTATAATAACCTGATAAAGCAGATATTGTCCTTGTTCTAAAGAGGAGTTAGCCAAAATCCAGAGAGGCTTAGCAACTTGCCCAAAGCGGCCCAGAGGTGAAATTCAGCACTGGGGCGGGGCTCCACCCAGCCTGCAGCCTGCCCCTGTGGCTCCCGCCAAGGTGTCCATGCTGCAGCCCCGGGCCCAGGGCGGGCCTGGCCCATAGATGCCCGGCAAGTGTTCCTGGCAGTCGGGACAGACATCTAAGAGGAGAGAGACAAGAAAGGAGACATTTGTTTCTCTCTCTTTCTTTTTTAAATCAGGGAACAAGTTTGCAGTTGATCTAGGAGTGATTTGTGGTGGTTCAACAGATTTGAAAGAATGAAAATTTTAAATGGACCGTGTTTTATTCCCCGATGATCCAACCCAGTTTAGAATGCAGACAGGAGTGAATTAAATAACCTAGCTTCCCGCGTTGGCAGGCAGGCAGGCAATGCACTCTGCTCCTCTCTGCCGTCTATTATCTGTCTTTTGATGCCATAATTCTGCAGCACAATTAACGTGTTTGTTTGTTGTTCTGTGCAAGAAATCTGTCTAAGAAGATACATGCTTAGAGACTTGAGCTTGAAGCCATACTCTAAAACCAACAGTGAGTGTGCTCGGGCCCCTGTGCTCCAAGCTCCCGGGAAAGCTGGGCATGAGTAGTTTTGCAGGATGACATGTTACTATTATTCTTCATTAAAAAATATGGTAGGCCGGGCATGGTGGCGCACGCTTGTAATCTCTGCGCTTGGGAGGCGGAGACAGGAGGATCGCGCAGGTTCAAAGCCAGCCGTGCTGTCGTAAGAGACCCTGTTTCAAAAAATATATGTAAAATAGGACTGGGAGTGTAGCCCGGAGGTAGAAGGGCTTCCAGGAACCCCAGTACCACCAAAAAATAAAAAAAATATGGTAGGCCCGCACTTGGGAGGTGGAGACAGGAGGATTGCGCAGGTTCGAAGCCAGCCTCTCTGGCTTAAGAGACCCTGTTTCCAAATAAAAAACTATAAAAAAAATAGGTCTGGGAGTGTAACCCGGAGGTAGAAGGGCTTCTAGGAACCCCAGTACCACCAAAAAATAAAAAAAAATATGGTAGGCCCGCACTTGGGAGGTGGAGACAGGAGGATTGCGCAGGTTCGAAGCCAGCCTCTCTGGCTTAAGAGACCCTGTTTCCAAATAAAAAAAAAATATAAAAAAATAGGTCTGGGAGTGTAATCCGGAGGTAGAAGGGTTTCCAGGAACCCCAGTACCACAAAACAAAATATGGTAGGTAAGCCAGTTGTGGGGTGCACACTTGTAATCCCAGTATTTGGGAGGCTGAGACAGGAGGATTATGGTTCATGGCCAGCATCAGCTATTTAGTGAGGCCCTTTACAGCGCAGTGAGACCCTGTTTCATAATAAAGAATAAAATATAGGGCTGGAGGTGTAGCTCGGAAGTAGAATGCTCCTGGGTTTCATCCCCAGTACCACACACACACACAAAATACGGTAGGTCAGCTGGGCGTGGAGGCAAACACAGTACTTGGGAGGCTGAGACAGGAGGATCAAAGGTCAGCCTCAGCAACTTAAGTGAGGCCCTCAGCAACTTAGTGAGACCCTGTTTCAAAGTAAAAAAATAAAATAGGGATGGGGTGTAGCTTGGATGTAGAATACCCCTGGGTTCAATCCCTAGTACTTTATACACACACACACACACACACACACACACACACACTCTCTCTCTCTCTCTCTCTCTCTCTCTCTCTCTCTCTCGTATTTTAGCTTCTACTGTAGTAAAAAACACAGTAGTTTAACTTCTGTTTTTTGAGAAACGTCTGTATTACCATATAACCCAGCAACACCAGTTCTCGGTGTTTATCCAGAAGGATTAAAATGCCCTCTTTGGAGACCCGTGTCTCATGTTATTAGCTGCGCACTTCACAGATCCGAGTTACGGGACCAGCCTTGGCATCCAGCAACAGACGGACGGAGAAAGAAAATGTGTTGAGTGTAGACAGCGGGGTTGTATTAATTCTTTGTCCATAAAGAAGAATGAAATTGTGCCGTTTGCAGGAAAATGGATGGAACCGGAGGGCGTCCTTTTAGGCCAACAAAACCAACTAACACAGCGTCAGAGAGTCCGCCTCTCTCCTATGGGCAGCTACAGAGGGGGGAGGGCCCCTGCAAACAGAAGGGAGGCCGGCAGGAGGGAGGGCGCGGGAGGAGCAGGGGCAGGAGGAGGCCCTGGGAAGGGAACCGGTCTAATTATGTCACACGCACGTGCGAAACCCACCATCTATACGGCTGATGTGCACAGGCCAAAACATGAAAACAATTTAACCAGGTATCCATAGCTGGGCTGTGTCGTCACAGACTATTTAAATTCCCCTCTCTGTTTGTTCGTCCCATGGACACCTGGTGGACCATCTACCTGGGTTAGGGGTGTCTCGCGCCCAGCTGGCTGTTCCCATCCAGAGCCACCCCACGGGCAGAGGAGGACGGTGGCCACTCCCAAGGGCCCACGCGCGGGCTCCAGCTGCTCAAACTAAGGGCTGGGAGACTTAAGGGTAAGGGCCACTCCCTGACCCACAGGCAGCAGCAGCTCAAGGTCAGCCAGCTTGCTTTTTCCATTATGGGCGTTGGTACTAGGGATTGGACCCAGGGGTGTTTTATCTCTACACCCCTAGCCTTTTGATATTTTTATTTTGAAACAGAGTCTCACTAAGTTGCTGAAGCTGGCCTCAAACCTGTGATCCTCTCGGCCCAGCCTCCCAAGGACTGGGATGACAGGCGTCTGCCTCCACGCCCGCCTCACTTAGCGGCTTTTGAACACTTTTGTCAAATCGGCCCTTTTGACTAACTGGCTGGACACACTATGTAAATTTCTGACATTTCAAAGCTGTCTTTTTAATAAACCTTTCAGTATAAAAATATCAGCGTGCAAGATGTTTTCTGCGCTTCTAGGCCTGAAGAATGCACGGGCCTTATTAAATTGGAATTTCCGGGCAATTTATCTGTGAACTTTGCTCATTACAGGGGAGGAAAAAAATCAAATTAAAAAGAGAGCTCGTTTCTGCCTCTAAGGCAGCTTCACAGAGCTGCCCTGCGCTCTTGCCAAGCTGCGGCCCCGTCTGGCGTCAGAGCTGAGGGTGTAGATGGGCTGCCCACAGAGCTGGCGGACGGCAGTGCGCGGACCGGAGGAGGCGGGGGCTGGGTGTCCGCTCAGCATGGCGGCAGGGAAGGAAGCCGAGAGCCAGGTCAGCTGTTTGCCAAAAGCACTCTGGGAGCTAAGTGCTGCCAGCCCTGGTCCTGGGGGGCCTGGTATCGGGCAGGAGACACTAGGGGCTTGACAGACCCCCCCCCTGCAGGCGTCCCGGGGTCACTCTTCTTCTGAGATGTAGGGAACCATGTTTTTACAGCATGAGTACCAACATGACATGAGCTAACAGCCTTTCTTTTATTTTAGACTTAAAAACGTTGCAGGTTATATCCTATCATTTGTGCAGGGAAATAGTCTAATGGATCAGTGTCATGCAATAGAAACGGGCTAGAAATGGCAGATTTCATGTATATACACATATATGCACACGCAAACATACATGGGTACATACATACATGTATATACACATCATGTATATACACACATGTATATATACATACACACAACATTATCTATATAATATGTGTAGATAAGACATACACACATATAGGTGTTTATATACCACATTTGTCTATCTCTATATAATATAGGATTTCTTCTATTACTACATCTATTTATATAAGTAGATATATGAATCTTTTATATGTGACTTTATGTGTGTGTATGTGTGTATATACATCCATTTACATGTATGGAAATTTGCTGCCTAAGTGACAGAGATGGCAAGTTAGACTGTTTGGAGAAGCTATACTCCTCAGTAAACCGCAGCGGCTCATTATCTATTGGAAGAAAGCAAGTTGGATAATCTTTCTGATCTCAGTCGAGGGGAGAACCTGTTTGCAACATGAACAACAAAGGATTACCTTCCAGAATTTGGAAAAGGTCCCTACAAGCAAAGGATACGAACAGACGGCGGACAGTAACGGAGATGCCGAAGGCAGCCCCCAGCATCAACAGAGCATCCGAGCTCACACACTGTCAGAGAATTTCAAAAGACAGAGATATAAGGTACCACTTTTTACCCATTAGATTAGCAAAATCTGCAAGTGCGGTCACCTAATGTTGGCAGAGAAGTGGGACAAGGCTGGTTTCCTGCTGCTACGGTAGCAAATGGCCGCAACTGTCGTGACCTGAACAGTAAAACTTCATCTGGTACCGTGTGGAGGTCAGGAGTCTGAGCAAGGTCTCATGGTGCGGTGCTGGCAGGGCTGTGATCCTTCTGGAAGCCATATGGAGAGTCCTATTTCAGGTCCACCCACATCCCTGAGTCCCTTCCTCCACCTTCCAAGCCAGCAATGGTGGGTTCTTCTCATGCTGACCACAGCTAGAAAGGCTCCCTGATTGAAGGACACATGACTGGATTACGCCCACGTAGATAATCCAGGGCCATTTTTCTATCTCAGGGTACATAGCCTTCTTCACATTTCCAGAGTCCTCGTGTTACGTAACAAATGCATTCAGAGATTCTAAGGATCAGGGCATGGATATCTTTGGGGGCTGTTAATTTGCCGACTACATCACCTATTATTGGTAGGAACACAAACTGGTTGGTATCTATAAAGAGAAATGGCAGTCTTCATTGAGATCACAAATGCATTTGACGCTTGACTCAGCAGTCTCAAACTAGGGACTTTATCCAGTGGATAGAACCACTTATTTGGAATGACACATAGGCAAAGTTGTTAGTTAAGTCAATGTTTATAAACAGCAAAAGACTGGGAACAACCCATGTGTGGTTTCCAGTGGGGTTGGTTAAGTGCATTATGGTACGTCTATTCGTAAAATAGTATGCAGCTGTACAAAAGAATGCTGAAGCTGTTTGAGCCCAGCAGGAAGACTTCCAAGTAACCGAGACTCAGTGAATATGTGCAGGGCAGAGCGTGTGACTTGCTAGGTTTTGTACAAGACAGGGGCAAAATAAGTGATTGCAAAAATCAACTCTGGAGTGACACAGGGTGACTAGAAAAACTGTGTGTGATAAAGGAGAGCTCCCAGGGCAGACAGGACTGGCGTGGGAGCAAATATTCACATACAACTTGTGCTGTTTGGATTCTTTGAAGTATGTGAATGGATTTGACAATGAAAAGGAAAATACCGGGATAAAAATAAAGCCAGTAGAGGATGGGCTAAAGTATCTGACCAGGCAATTCACAAGAGAATTGAATGCCGATGAACACACCTCAAGATGGTCTCACGTATGGGGAGCATGACGAATCAGACAATAACGAGATACCACATTCAACCTACGGGGTGGCGAAACAGAGGAGCTGCGGTGTCAGTGAGGATGTCGTGAAACAGACACTCTCGCACAGCCCCAGAAGGTATTCACTGAGAGAGCCACTCGGGGGACATCTTGGCTTTATTAATTAAAGACGGCTGTGCCCCAAATGGGTGTGGCAACACACACCTGTGATCCCAGTACCTGAGAGGCTGAAACAGGAGGATCACAAGTTTGAGGCTGGCCTCGGCAACTCAGCGAGACCCTGTTTTAAAGCAGTAGTGGCTGGGGATGTAGCTCAGTAGTAAAGCACCCCTGAGTTCAACCCTCCCCCCAGAACCACAAATCAAACAAACAAAGAAGCCAAAGGTAGCTACAACCTTTGACCCTCAGCCACAGTGTGGCATAAAGAGGGGTCTGGGTAGTTATTCACACACCTGGCAGTGTGAATTACCTGTGGAAGGGATTTGGGTTGGGGCTGGCATCAGAGGAAGCCAGTACAAGATGCCCAGGGCTTTGCTCCTACACAACATGTAGAGAAACCCTGGCTGGTGTGGGGCATTGTAGGAAGGGCTGAATTTTACAGCAGCTCTCAGGAGGCCTGAGAACATCCGTAGCTTCTTCTAAAAAGGGCGGCTGCAAGGCCAGGAAGAGCTGGAAGGAGCTGAAATCAAGAGCTGGGAAGAGGGAGACACATAGCACGTTCATTCCTACTGGAGGAGGCGTCTTTGGAGGAATGGACAGCCCTGTAAGGTCATGGTGGACAGAGGAAGCAGCAGGTGCATCCTCAGGAATCCACTCTGTTCCAGCCACCGGGCCCCGTGCAGATGAGATTGCAGCCTGGGTCATTAGAACCTGTCACTTTCTTTAAAAACACCTGGAGCCAGGTGTTGGGGCGCACGCTTGTGATCCCAGTACTTGGCAGGCTGAGACAGGAGGATCACAGGTTAGAATGCCCTTGGGTTCAATCCCCAGTACTACAAAAAACAAAACAAAACAAAAAACCCCCGAACAAACAAACAACTGGAAAAGCAAGGTATTCCCAAAGGAAGGAAACGTACCATCTTAAGGTAGCACCCCGATCCATGGGTCCGAAGAAGAGGGCGTGTTCCAAGTCTCCTGAGAGATGACGGAGGAGATCAGAGGGCCAGGGGCTTCCAGAACCCGAGCTTGGTTAGACGGCCGCTGCCCATCTTAGTTCAGAGCTTGTGGGGGAGATGAAGGGTGGTGCGCTTGCCCTCTCCCAGGAAACCAGTGCCACAGAAGGCTGTGTCAGTAACCAGAGAGGACGCCCCAGGGATGGGAGAGGCCACAACCGGCAGACGTGCCCAGAAAGTGGCCTGGGCAGGACCTTTCAGGGCTGGGGAGATGAGAATATGGCTTGCCCTGCGTGGCATGGGGCTATGGTCTTCCATGGTCCAGTCATAGCCAAATAGTAGAAGACTCTGGGCACCCCCAGACGCTTCCCTGGACACCCTTGGGAACCCATCTCAGAGCCCCTGCTGGCACTGCATGGTCACCCTGCACGAGGCTCCACCTCTGACCATCATATGGTCATGGTAGTTGCTGTGGGCTGAGTGGCTCCTTCTAGATACTCCAATACTACCATGACAACGCATGTCTGCACACGATGCCCGAGAGGGCCACACGGCCCACACCCGCAGCAGCCAGGTGGGTTTTCTCGGGTCTGTGTTCTTGGCTCGATTGGAAAAAGTAGGAGGGGATACCACTACGCGTTGTCTCGTGCTGGACCACGGCAACACAGGTCTTACTTCTACTTACTGCGACCCACTCTCCAAAGGCCACCCACGTTCTGTGCCATATTACATGACTCCCTGCTTAAAACCCTCCCTCCATGCTGGGCATAGAAGAGAGCCCAGCTCCTCACCACGGTCCATCCATAAGGCACCCAGGATTCCTGCGCTCCGGGCCTCTTTCTTGACCCTCCCCAAGCCCCTGCAGACTGTCCTCCTGATCCTGACAGCACCCAATTCATTCTGGCCTCAAGGTCTTTGCATTTGCTTCATGGAATCCAGCCTCCTTCCACGCTCTCCCGACAGTCCGGGCATCTTCGGAATCTCAGCTCAAATACCGAGGCCTCTCTCTGTTCTGCCGAGAGGTTGCGACGGATCGCCTAGCTAAGTCCGTCCGCTTTGCAGGCAGGTGTGGGGTTGAAATGTTGTCAATCTCAGCGCCTGCCATCCCTGGAGAAGGCCCGCTGACACTGAGTCAGTGCTCAGCTGGCGGATGAACGGGAGAAGCTCTGCTTCTTCTCCAGCGTGCGTGCCAGTGACCCGTGGCCTGGGCGACCCAGGACCCTAGAGGCCTTTTGTCCTAAGGTGCCACACGTCCCTTCCCCCGGCCGACTTCTCTCTCACGGGGGTCGCCACCGTCCCGTCTCTCACGGGGCCGGCCAAACCCCCTCATCTCTGCTGCCCCAGACCCCCCTGTTCCGTTAGCCGGCGTAGCTGCCAACTCTCAGGGTCAGTGACGTCTAGGAAGCGCGGGACACAGTGTACATCACGCGAAGAGCTAAAATCCGCCCCAGTGACAGGATGCAGAGGAAAAAGAGCCGGAGGAGAGGCCGAAGAAGCCCAAAGCTGCCCGGGGCTTCTCG
Source organism: Muscardinus avellanarius (assembly GCF_963383645.1). Taxonomy (NCBI): domain Eukaryota; kingdom Metazoa; phylum Chordata; class Mammalia; order Rodentia; family Gliridae; genus Muscardinus; species Muscardinus avellanarius. Next base: position 4,216,348 of record NC_137796.1, read on the forward strand.
CAGGGCACTCACTCCAGACAGGCTCAATCGCACACCGAGCTGTCACACCATGAGGTGTGTCACGGGGCGGGGAAGCTGAGCAGGGACTCGGAGCTTGGGGTTTTATTGGGTGTGGCCACATGGGTGTCTTCTGCCTGGCATTAGCAAAATTCTGAACTTCCAGAAGGAAAGCAGGGCTTCCCTTAACCACATCGGTTGGCATGAGCCATCTAGGGACAGTGAGCCACTCCCTACGTCAGGAGGGTGCGAGCCTCCCCAAGTTCTGGTTCCCGGACCCCAACTGAGGCCCAGCCTTGCAAGCGGGCCTTGGTGGGGACAGTGGTCTTGAGGGAGGGCCCACCTTGCAAGGCGCCTTTCTGGGACAGTGGTCTCAGGCAGGCTTCGGGAATCTCTTTCTGCATAGTCCACAATCAATACCATGAAACTCTTGGATAAGAAGAAATTCTACTCTTATTTAGAAATCACTTTATACCTGTTTCTCCCCAACCCCTTTTAATTCTAGAATCTACAGAGTGAGAACCTCGAGGAGGCTGGAAATCACGGAGTGTGCTTCACGGGCACAGAGGCAGCGCGCTTTGCCTGCTCACATTTACTTAAGCAGACACCCATTGGGTCTTCCAAGCTCTCTGCAGGAAATTCAGACAATACAGATACGTTCAAAGAAGCAACATTTAAATCACCCTAATCCACCTTCGGAGAGACACTCTATTAACCTTTTGGTCTATAGGTCCCCAGTTTCTATATACGTATATACATGCACGATTTTTTCCCCCACCTTAAGAAGATAACTACTTAGTTGGGCATGGTGGCACAGCCCTGTAATCCTAGTACTTGGGAGGCTGAGATAGGAGGATCACAGTTTCGACGAGGCCAGTCTGAGCAAATTAGGGAGGCCCTCAGCAACTCAGAGAGACCCTGTTCCAAAATAAAAATGAAATAGTGCTGGGGGAGTAACACACACACACACACACACACACACACACACACACTTTATGACTATGGGGGGGGGATTTTTTTCAGTTTCATGTGTAACATCCAGACTGGGCTCACACAGATGGAAGAGAGCTTATTGGTCACCTAGGACACGGCGGGGACAGGCGATGGGGAGGCGCATCTTTTTGGGGTGTGGAAAATGTGTTAAAATTATTGGTGGAAGTGAGGGTTGCCTGGATCTGGGAGGACACTGAAAATCACCAAGTACTATATTCTAAGCGGGTGGGTGGCACAGCATGTGAATTACAGCTCAGCAAAGCTGTTTTATATATAAGAAAAATGCCTTTAAGGGAGAGGGTTCTCCGGGGTTTGCAAGGTTCTTAAAGCAAGATGAAATGGGACAGAAGCCAAATACCCTTCCCACGACAGTCTTCAAGTGTTCTATTACTGACTCGCAGAGGCCCAAGACAAATGACAGAGGTGGCCAGGCGTGTCACCCCATGGTGGGGAGCGTGCTGAGCGTGCGTGAGGCCCTGGGCCCATTCCTATCACCACAAAACAACAGCAACCACAACAACAAAATGACGGAAGTATTTTGATTTTTCCCCCCTGCTCTTGTCTAGGATTTTGTCTTCATTTGCAGTTTCAGCGATGGAAGCAGAATGGACCAGGGTTGGCATGTGCCCGGCTGATGAAGGGTGCTTACCTGGGGGTCCCTTATTTCTCCCCAACCCAGATAGAAGCCTTTGTCCCGTGATCTTCAGCACATTAGTTTTACCCCCGAGCCTCAGTTTCCCCATCCGTAAAACAAAAGACATATGAAACGATGGCCTCTGAGGTTCCTTCTACCTCTAATAAATTACGTCAGCCTTTACCGATGTGATTGTTATCCACGGATGAGCAAAATAGTTATAAAATGATCCCCATGAACAGATGCCAAAAAAACCCCAACCTGGTATATTTTTTGTTTTTTCTTTTTTTGCATAAGACACATGGCATTTTCCAATGTAGTTTAAGGGCAGAGAGGAAAAAAGACAGTCACTAAAGGTGAGAAAAAGAACTAGCCCGGCAACAAGCCTGCCTGTGGAAATAAATTGTTCTCTCTGACTTCAGGAGGCTAATTTTTTTTCTTTTCAAAAGCCGGATCATGAGAAGTGAAAGTGAATTGATGTCCTGGGAGCCCATGCAAATGGGGGATCTGTACCACATCCATTTGTCAGCGCCCGCGGAGCTGACTTACGGCCCGGCCACCCTGCTCTGTATTCTGAGTGCTCCGACGTAAACTGACAGCACAGAAAGAAATATCCCCTGTCTCATTGCGGGTGACAGGCTACAGACGCACGCACCTTGATTTCCTGCTTTGGAAAATTAGTGTTTCGCAACTCTCATTAGAAAGGAGTCGCTAAAGCTGTTCCTGAACTTGGGAACGTGGTTCCTGTCGCTTGATGGTCATTTCAGCCATTCAGTTTCCTGACAATGCTGGCCAGGCGAGTTACCATCTTTGTTTCAGAATATTCTAGATCAACTTCCTGGTCTGGGTTTAACAGCAAATCACCAGCCAGGCTGTTAGCACATGGCCAGCTGCTAATCTCCACAGGGCCGTGGACGCCCATGTGTGGGAAGGTGGGTGACGCGGAGGCAGGCCCGCGTGTGAGCAAGCCTGACCAGCCAGCCACACCCGGATCGGCTGAGCCCCCACCTGTCTTCTCTTCACCTTGGATCTCAGCTTCGCCCTGGCTCTTAGTTGACAGTGTCTGTTCATGTCTCTCCCTCTAGACTCGGTGAGTGGCCAGTCCCGGGGGTGCGATGGCCCTGGGGTTGGTAGGAAGGCTGGGGAGGCCTCAGGCCGGGGCCCAAGGCCCTGCCAAGGTGGCAGCTCCTCCCGGCTCCTCTTAGCCCTGCCGAGGTCCCGGGACACCAGGAGCGAGCTGCCCGGGGCCTCTGCCAGGGGAGTCGCTCCGGACTGGCCCAGTCGCAGCCCGAGCTGTCACAAGCCTGTGGCTGTCATGGAACAGGGACGCTCGGCAGGGACTCGGTGCTCTGGGTTTTACTGGGTGCAGTCACATGGGTGTCCTCTGTCTGGCATTAAAAAAAACTCCCAGGAGGAAAGCAGGGGCCCAGCCCCAGCCTCCTTCTGCTGTCACACTTTCCGCACCAGCATCCTGAGACAGGCGGGAGATCTATGGCCGGGCTGGCTCTGGTGACAGTTTCAGACTGACGCTGTTACCGATTTCGGCTTTCTTCCCTATTTTTAAAAACTCCCCTTTATTATGTGTGTCACCAGCTCTAGTTACGGCGACACTAGAAGGTCAACAGCTCGGCTCAGGGCTCAGAAATACGGCACCTGTCAGGCACATGATTTAGGAACCTGGCCTTCCTCAGTGGGACCAGGGCGCGGTAAAATCAAGTCAATGATTCAATCGGTGGTTGCTGTGAAATCACAGCTGGGAGAAAGGCTACGCTGCTGTATTCACAAAGAACTTTCTACTAATAAACTCTTTTTTCTGTTTTGTTTTGTGATGAGGATTCAACCTAAGAGCATTCTACCTCTGAGCTACACCATTTTAAATACAGATTTTTCATTTTGAAATAGGGTCTAAGTTGCTAAGAGTCTTGCTAAGTTTCTAAAGCTGGCCTCAAACCTGTAATCCTCCTCCACTCTCAGCCTCCCGAGCACTGGGACTGCAGTTGTGTGCTATCATGCCTGAGAATAAACTTGTTTTTTTTTTTTTTTTCGGTACTGGGGATGGAACCCAGGGGCATTCTACCTCTGAGCTACACCCCCAGCCCAATTTTTTAATCTATTTACCTTTGAAACAAGGTCTCACTGAGTTGCAAAGGTCCTCACTAAGTAGCTGAGGCTGTCCATGAACTGCAATCCTCTGGTCTCCACCTCCCAAATGCTGGGATTATAAGCGCATGCTACCACCATGCCTGGCTGGAATAAACTTTATAAATAAGATGAAAATGAAGCCATTTCCTCCCCTTTGCTCCCCAGTGACCCAGAAGCTCAGCCCTGCAGAGAATGCCTGAGAACATGCTGTGACCCCACCAGACAGAAATCAATCACTGCAGGACGGCTCCCCCTTGGCCTCTCCTCCTTTGGTTGCACCCACATCCAGCTCCTCTCCTTTTCTACTGCCAGAAGTGTGCCCGGAGATGCCTGACATCGGGTTCTGAGGTAGTAAACAGAAGCCCAGCGAATACTATCGGGCCTATTTCCGTGGTAAAGACTTCCACTCGGCCAGTTCTGGAACGATCCCATGGCGTCACTGGACACGGAGTCGGGAATACAGGGTGACCACACTGACTCCCGGATGGGCTGGCTCTCAGACCCTCCCGCAGCACCATCATCCTGACAGGAGCTACGACCCCTCCTCTGGACCGGGGACCATATGGGCCCCTGTGCACAGAGGGGTTCATGCGGACTTAACCCGCACTGCGGGAGGCACGAGTTACAGTGACCGTGCCACTCATTAGCCCCAACTCTTCAGTTCTTCCAATATTCCAACAAAATTGATACAAGTATATTAAAACAGGTTGGGCATCATAATTGAGAACTTATATATATTATTTGTATATTTTCACTTATCTATAAAATATGTTTATGTATTTTAAAACTCTCTAGTCATTCACTTACTACTTTTCTCAAAATAACTGGATTCTGAAAACATGTTATTTTAAAAGTTATCATAAGAGGTATATTTGTTGTTCAGCTGAACTTTTTCTTGGTGCCCCACGTCTGGGATGATGGCCTTAACATGTTAAGGACAAGAGAAGAGGCTCCTAGAAAGTGGGCGGCCCTCAGGCTCACTAATCGAGTAAGAAGTTACAGCCGGGTTTGGTGGTGCACACCTGCCATCCTAGTACCTGGGAGGCTAAGGCAGGAGGATTGCGGGTTTGAGGACAGCCCTAGCAACCATAGCAAGACTCGCCATCCTAGCGGGACCTTGTTCCAAAAAATAAAAATAAAAACAAATAAAAATTAAAGAGGGCTGGGGAATTAGCTTGGAGGTAAAATGCCCCTGGGTCCAATCCCCAGAACCATATAAAAATTACAACATGATATAATAACATAGTAAGATATAAACATATAGAATAATATACAAGACCGATAAAATAAACAGAATGATATATGTAAATGTAAAAATAAATGTAAACTATAAGTAATGTAAGAAGTAATAAAAGGATGTATAAAATAACAGGTAAGGAAAGCTTGGCCGGGACCTGGGGGTTCTATGCAGCTCTCCCTCCCCTGCCGCCATGCCAAGTCCTCTGTCTCCCTTAAGTTAGCACTTTGCTCCTAACGAGCTACGCCTGACCCCAGCATCCCTGGGATCTTCCCACAGTGCTCTTCTGCATATGTGATCGTGTGTCTCCAGTTCACATCTAAGTAGGGTCTGCTCGGCTTGACCCCAACTTGTGGTCTGTGCTTCCTCAGTCAATCCTTTAATGACAGCAGAATGGTCTTCCCCTCTGTCCCCAGCAGGATGCCCCTAACACCACTGATCTTCCTGGCCTCTCACGTATCTACAATGGTCCCGTTCAACCCTGTCCTCTCCTATGGGCCCTCCTGGACCACTTTTCCTTGGAGTCTCTGGCTCCCCTGGACTTCTATAGCTTGGCGCTTAGGCTGGTAGCTTTCATAAAAGCTCTGCTGTTTTCTGAATTGGATTCCTTATGGCTCTTGGGTGACCACAGGCCTGTCAGGGGCAGAGATGGCATGGTATACCTAATGTAAGAAGAACCACAAAGAGTCACTTGCTCACAGCTGCGTGAGAATTCTGCCCAGGGCAGGACACACCTGCCTCGCCCACTGCAGGAGAGTCACAGACATGCACTGTTTCACTGGGGTCTCAGCAGCCTGACACGGACAAACTCCATCTAGTTTTTTTTTTGTGTGTGTGTGTGGTGCTGGGGTTCCTGGAAACCTTTTTACCTCCAGGCTACACTCCCAGACCTATTTTTATATTTTTATTTAGAAACAGGGTCTCTTAAGCCAGAGAGGCTGGCTTTGAACCAGCGCGGTCCTCCTGTTTCCGCCTCCCAAGCGTGGGGATTACAAGAGTGCGCCACCACGCCCTGCTAAACTCCATCTAGTTTTAAAAATACTTTCAAGCTGGGTGTGGTGACGCACGCTTGTCATCCCAATACTTGGGAAGCTGAGATAGGAGGATCACCGGTTTGCAGCCAGCCTCAGCAATTTAGCAAGGCCCTCAGCAACTCAGTGAGACCCTGTTTCAAAATAAGAAACCGGACTGAAGAGGCAGCTCAGAGGTGGAATGCCCCTGGGCTCAATCCCCGGCACTACTGCAAACTAAAAAACAAAAGCAAAGTCTTTAGGTATCGTGTGCACGCATGTTTCTACCACCGTTATCCTTCATTATGGTGCATAACTGCAGTGCACCAATCAGTATATTACAATACTTTTGAGCAGAACCCCCCATTCTTTCCATCCCCAATCTCTGTGCAGCGCGGGATGGGAGGCGGCGGCTCCCTTGGGCTCTGGATTTTTTTTTTTTTTTTTGGCAGTACTGGGGTTCCTGGAAGCCCTTCTACCTCTGGGTACACTCCCAGACCTATTTTATATTATTATTTGGAAACAGGGTCTCCTAAGCCAGCGCCCGCGGCTGGCTTCGAACCTGCGCGATCCTCCTGTCTCCGCCTCCCGAGCGCGGGGATGACGAGCGTGCCCGCCACGCCGGGCATGGGCTCTGGATTTGGATGACAAGCTCCATCATCACGCAGTTCTCTGCTCTACGGAGTTTGGAAGGAGCAGTGTGTCACTGAGGATGGGCTGCCAAGTGTGAATTAAGAGAAAGTATACCACCGAAAGGGAACCTGGAAATATACTATGAGCCGGGCATGGTGGTGCATGCCTGTGATCCCCATACTTGGGAGGCTGAGACAGGAGGACTGCAGGTTTGCAGCCAGCCTCAGCAACTTAAGCGAGGCCCTCAGCAACTTTGTGAGACTCTGTTTAAAAAAAAAAAAAAAGAAGAAGAGGGCTGGGGGTATAGCTCAGAGATAAAGTACTCCTGGGTTTAATCCTCCATGCCACGCAAAAAACCAAAAAGCAAACAGACCACAAGACACTACAGACTCCGGGTGATGATCTGGGTCACTGTAGGGTCAGCAGCTCCAACACCTGGGCCACTCTGCTCAGGGACATTGACAATGGGAAAGTCGTGCATGCGCCCAACAGGGGGTTTATGGGAAATCTCAGAATGCTCTGCCTAATTTTGCTATGAACTTTCAGCTGCCCTAAAAATAAAGGCCTCTTAAAGCACAAAAATGTGTGTGTGCGTGTGTGTGTGTGTGTGTGTGCGTGTGTGTGTGTGTGTGTTTTCTCAGCTTTATGGGAAATTGTAATGAACTCAGCAGAATGGAAGATTGTCTTAGAAAGATTCTATTAGAGCTCAATTGCATGTGCTGGGTGAAGACGTATCAGCAGCTGATCTAGCAGCCCTCCCACACAGAGGCAAGTAACCGCAATCTGTAAACAGACATGATTTTTATCCCCCATCCGGCATGGCATTTTCTTTCTTCAGTTTAGTAAAAATACCCTGACTGGCTGGGTGAGGTGATGAACCCCTGTAATCTTGGTCATTCGAGGGGCTGAGGCAGGAGGATCTAAAGCTCGAGGTCTATCTGGGCAACTTAGCAAGACACTGTTTCAAAAGAAAATATAAGAGCTGGGTGTGATGGTACACGCTTGTAATCCCAGGACTTGGGAGGCTGAGACAGGAGAATCCCAGGTTCATAGCCAGCCTCAGCCACTTGTGGGACCTTCTGAAACTTAGTGAGACCTTGTTTCAAATACAGAATAAGAAATCAGGCTGCAGGGCGGGGCTCAGAGGTAGAATGCCCTTGGGTTCAATCTCCAGTAACCCCTCCCCAACACACACAGAAAAAGAAGAAAGAAAAAGGGCTGGGGATATAGGTCAGTAGTAGAGCACTGGCCAAGCATGCAGGATGCCAAGGGTCTGGTCTCCAGCATCACAGAAAACCAAAATCCCAATCCCCCAATCCCTACAGTTATTGCTACCTTACCATGAGGACATCTGTCACCCAAATTGATCCTCCCTGGCTGAGGGGTGGGCCCTGACCCACACCAGGGCCACGCAAGCATTCTCAAACATGACTCCTGAATTAGACTGATAGTTGGGGCTGAGCATGGCGCTGGGACCCAGGGCTCACGCCCGCCTCTGCGTCCTGCTGCTGTGGCACCTGCTCTCTGCCTCTACATGTGTCTTGGTCCACAATCTCACTGCTATAATCCAAGACAACTGACCACACAACTTAGAAGAAGGAAGATTTGCTCAGTTTTCTTGGAGATTTCAGGTTCAGTCCATGTGAGGCTGAGGCCTGTGGAACTCGGTATGGGATCAGTAAGCAGAGAGAGGGGGAGAGCCAGGGCTCTGTTCCTCATATCATGGAGGCCAGAAGCAGAGAGTCCAAGCAAGCAAGGGGATTCAAGGACAAAAGCACATTCCCTAAGGCCACACCTACAGGGACCACCTCCTCCAGACACACTTTACCTGCCTAGGCTACCACCCAGTAAGTCAATTACGATGGATTTATCCATTGACGGGATTACAACCCCATGCCTTACCTGCATCGACTCTGAACACTAATACCTGATCTTTAGGGCACATTTTATACCTAAGCCTAACAATACAGTCTTCTGATGTGCTTTGCTTTTTGCATACATTTTCCAGAGCTTATTTCTGCTACTTGCATCCCATTCTGATGAGTAACAAGACCATTTGGGAGACAGGATGCTGTTGGGAATCACACCCAACTAACACTGCTTCTGGGAAGGAGATGAACCAGCGCCTGTCGTGATGAGCCTCAGGCTCTGGGGTTAGAACCCCAGATCCCCACTGTAGACACAATAAAACGTTAAGACAGTTGCCTTCAGGAAATCCTGGCACCCCCTGACGGGGTGAGGTTAGCAAGGACCAAGTGGATGGTCCTAGGACAATGGCCGCCTGTGAGCATTTTCCAAATCCTGATGGGTGGGCACTAGCCTCTGATGGAGGAGGAGACTTCGCATTTGCCATAACTAACTCTGTACAAAGTATAGGACTAGCCCAAGTGATTACGCAGAGCGGAATATTTATGCTAGGGCGAACCCACAGCAGTAAAGCACCGTTTCATATTTTTTTGTGGAATGAGGTAGGGGTATTTATGAGCAAAGCTATGCCTGAACGAATGAAGAAATACACGAAATGATAGCAATAAAACTCTCCTTCTCGAACCTAGCCGCTGCCTTAGCACATCCTAGCGGGAAAGCCCTAGCTCAGCAAATAACAATTACCTGAGATTACAAACGACAAGAGGAAACAGATGGGCAGATGAGATGCGTGGCTGTGTCCCCTTTCTCTTAAAAACACGAGAGAAATGGGAAAAGGCACGTGGCCGAGTTTAATTAGGAATCAAAGGTAAGGAGCCATTCCCATTGAGGATGGAAATGGATGGGAGCCATCAGAGCCCTCCCCTTACAGGAACTCCCGTCTGCTATGCGGAGAGCAGCTACACGATGTAAAAACAAGTCCATAGGCGCCAGGTGTCACTCTACCTGCCTTGCTCATGAATATTCAACAAAACACGTTACAATTTACACAGACGATGTCTCCAATGTTTTAAAACCTTCTCTTCTGCTGACAGTTGAGAATCCCTACTGACAGGTAAGTTGCAGTTACAGAGGTAAAGAGCATCACATGGACTGTTCTGGATATGGGCAGAACATCCAACCATGGGCAGCAGACCCCCAGGTCCACCAAGTGTCCCCTGTGAAAACACACCTGGGGTACAGGCAGGAGGGGTCTGCCAGAAAGCAGGACTGCTCTAACCCCACCCCAAAGCACCCCTCTGCCTTTAGCAAGTGTCTAAAGCACACCCCAAACAGGTATCAGTGTGGTCTAGAGAACCAAACTCACAAGAGAACCCCCCAAAAGAACCCCCTGCACACATACACATCTGGAATCGGTCATGACCCCAGTTAACTTAGGCTTTTATATCATTAGAATCATGGTTTCGACATTTCCCGCTCGGCCCTGCCCAGTGGGCTGTTTCTAATTACTTTGGGTAAGCACAGGTGCATAGGAAATAAGATGATAGAACCATATCTTGTCAATCATCCCATCCACCCTGTCCAGGGACCACCTGGAACTCTCTCTCCAGGAAAGATGCTCAGGACAGCAAGCTCGGCTCCTGTCTTGAACCTTGACTCGCAGGCTCCGCCAAAGCTTCCTTTGTTAAAAAAAAGTGCACTTCTGCATTTAATAAAAACTGTTTGTCACTTGCTATGTGTGTCTTGCTCAATCCTTTGTTTGGGACACCAAGAACCTGGAAAACATGGGGACTACCTCCTGCCAGCAACACGTGGGCATGGTCACCTTAGAAGCATCTTCACAGCGATCTACATATTTACTTAGCCAGCTGCATATTACTGAGAGCACGGATTTGACACCTGAAAATACTTCTAATAATAAAAATCATTGTCTTAAGGACAGCCTTTTTGTAGCACTTAGACCAGAATATGAAGGCACTGTGGTCCTCTACATTTGCAGAAGCCACAAGAGGGTGGCTCTTTACCACCCCATGATTGACAGTGAACACTGGGGCTTCAGCACCCAGTGACCCTCTCTTGTAAGGCCACCTGGGCTCTGCTGTCTCAGGGTCTGCCCCTGTACCAGTTCCTCAGGGCGATTCGTGTAGGCTGTGCTTGCGATCCATCGTGGACCAGGAGAGAAATCCCAGAAGTTTTGCTAGAACATGGGGTAGGAACTTCCCTGGGTACAGAGGTGCTGAGCTGCTGAGCTGCAGACCTGGACCTGCTGCTGCCTTTTTGCAACCTGAAATCTGGCCACTTTGAGAGCAAGAGGAGGCAACGAAGGCCAGTCAAGAGGGGGAGATGCTGGGAGGGTTGGCAAATGCCTGTACCCCAAGTACTTGGGAGGCTGAGGCAGGAGGATGACAGGTTCAAGGCCACCCATGGAAACTTAGCAAGATTCTCAACAACTTAGTGAGATGCTATTAAAAACCAAAACAAAAGCAAAAACCGTTGGGTGGGGTGGAGCATGCCGCAATCCCAGTACTTGGGAGGCTGAGACAAGAGAATCACAGGTTTGAAGATAACCTCAACAATGTAGTGAGACTCTCAACAACCTAGCCAGAACCTGTTAAAACAACAACAACAACAACAACAACAACAACAACAACAACATCAAACAAAACAACCCCATCAAACAAAAAAAGAAATTAAAAAAAATAAAAAGGGCTAGGGATATAGCTTGGAGGTAGAATGCCCCTGGGTTCAATCTCCAGTATGGCAAAAATAAAACAAAATGAACCCAAAATAAAAAGAGTTGCTTCAAAATAAAAAATAAAAATAAAACGGGTGGTGCTGGAAGGTAGAATGCCTCTAGGTTCAACCCTCAGTACCAAGAATAAATAAATAAATACATAAATAAATGCATAAATACATAAAATAAAGAGGGAGAGAGACATCTGGTAGCCTCACCCTGATGGTACACATAGGCTGAGGTCAGTGCCGTGTACTGTTCTGATTGGCTAGTGCCAACTGCCAACTCTTCTTATTTGAATATTTCCCAGGAACCCTTGGCCCACCCTGGCTGCAATCACCTCTGCCCCAGGATTTCCCAGTTGCGGGACGATATCAATCTACTTCCCCCTCTCTTTCCAGTTTGAGCTATGCCTCCTTGGTAATGAAAGGCACTCCATCTGATGGGTGAATGCACCATTTGTGAGGTTCGAGTTGAGGTGCCAAGCCTTTCTGCCTACAGATTTGAAAGTGTGTTTTTTGTTTTATTTTTGGTGAGGGGAAAGTTCAAGAGATGCATAGCCCTAGTTCTCTTCTTTTCTTTTTTTTAAGAGTCTTCCTCCTTCCCCTCTCTGTATAAAAGAATGCAATGCTCATTAGGAACAACCTGGCTTGTCAAGATTGAGTTCAGTATGAAGAGCCTCCTTTGTCATGTCACAGACTCAGGGAGGCATTTCACAAGGTCAGATGGAGAAAGATGGGCGATGATGGGCGGAGGACGACAGCCAATTAGGTGAGGGCCCTGGTGGAGGAGCCGTTTCTAGTGGGTGCCGGACTGTGTCACTTAGCTCTAATGATCTGCCAGGGAAGGGCGTATTGAATGGAGAGTGTAAAGTCCTCCCGGGACGAGGCGGGCTGCTGCTCCTCGGATGGGATGGTCTGTTTGCTGTTGGATGGTGGAGACAGGACAGGATAAAGCGCAGGTTCCCTTGCCATGAGTGTGAATGATAACTGCGGCATTACTAAAGCGTGTGGATACTTTTGAAGTGAGGAATATCTGTCCTGAATTATACTGATAGTCGCAAGCAACGGATCTCCTTGACCTTTATACTTCTTTAATTGCGGCTCAGAAATACACTCTCGTTTCGATGTCACTTCATGGAACGCTTTCGTTACTTAAAAAAACCAAACCACCAGGTGATGCATCAGCACACTTAATGAGGCTGAGTTTTTAGAGAACCGATGTTGTTTTAGGCATCGCTCTATAATTCTATTATGAGTGTGTTTGACATAACACATGGCAGATAGGATGTCTTGTGGTGAAGAAGCAGAGCGTCTAGCCACCTGAAGGAAAGCAATGTTCACAGCCCCCATGGAGAACCGGGTGGCGAGGTACTTTTTCTAGGAAAAGGGAGAGGTGTAGACAAACTGAGTTCTGTCAGTGCAGTGTAAAGGGCTGTGCCAAACCCTGCAGCCGTGAGCCTCTGGCTTGGAGGCTTATGCAGGTGTAGCCTCGGGGGCTGCCAGCAATGGAGGAATCCTCTGGGACACAAGATGGGCTGGAGGGTGCAGGACACACACCCTACCCCCTGCTCCAAATCAGCTCCTTCTCTAACACCTATAAGGTGTTTTATCTTGCTTCCATTTTTCTTATATAGGAGACTCATTCCCTCATCTGCCTGTTGTGTATATAGATTCTGTTTCCAAATTGGAACTGGGCCCGTCCCCACCCAAGCATGCACAGGCCTGGATCGGGTCTCCAGGAAGTCACCAGCACCGACACGACTCTGATAACAGTGGCAGCAACGCAGAGCCTCTCCTACCCCCAAATCCCAATGCCTTCTGTTAGGGGCTGAGTTTGATCTCCCCCTAATTTATACATGTAAAATGTAACCTTCAGTACTTCAAAATGGGATTGTGTTTAGAGACAGGCATTTAAGGGTGTAACGGTTTGCTGGCATGTCCTGAGCTCCGCAGACCCCAGCCCCAAGTGCACTGAACCTCCGACTCTCCAAACATTGAACAAATAACCCTCCCTTCCTCTAAGTTGTATGGTCAGCCATTTTAGATTACGGCACTGAGACTACTGACCGAGATGGGAGGTAATTAAGTTAACATGCGTTCACGGGGGGTGGGCCTTTGTACAACAGGTCTGGTGTCCCTGTAAGAAGAGAAGACCATGGACAGACCGTGCGGGAGGGAAGGCGACACGAGGACACAGTGAGATGACGGGCCTCTGCGGTCCAGGAGACGGCAGGTCTGCCCACACCTCCTTCTCAGACCACAGCATGTGAGGACTGGGGTTTCCATCGTTGAAGCGGCCTGCTCTGTGTTACTGCTACGGAAGCCCCAGCAAGCTAATGCAGTGGCTGTTAAGAATCTGAGAACCGTGCTAGGCGTGTGCCCCACGGCCATTAGGAGAGCTTGCTAATTGAGCTGACTATATGAAGATAAAGCCCTGGAGTTAACTGGTCCTCTCAGTGTCATCTCTGTCATCCTGCGATAGCCTGTTGTGTATTTGTCTCCACTGTGGTCTGTTCTCCAAAGGAAGGCAGCTCAGTGAGGGGGCTTGGATCAATTCCTTCGGCCACCTGATTAATTAGGGGACATCTCTGCTGAACTGGGAGGTAGGCAGACTATCAGCTTTCCAGGTGGGTATCTTCACACTTTGCATCTGAATTTGTGGAGACTTTAATTAATTGGGAGCGGTGGCACATACCTATAATCCCAGTATTTGGAAGGCTGAGACAGGAGGATTGCAGGCTTGAGGCCAGCTTTAGCAACTTAGGAGACCCTGGTTAAAAAAAAAATAGAACTAGGGGTATATTTTGTAAGTAGAATGCCCCTTAGTTCAATCCTCAGTACCAGAAAAGAAAAATAAGAAGGAGGAGGAGGAGGAAGAAGAAGAGGAGGAGGAGGAGGAGGCCGTGGCAGAGGCTGCGTGCCCTAGGCCCTAGTCCCAAGATTATTTCTGCTTTACTAACAGCCATGAAAGCTTCAGGGTCTTAAGAATTTCCTTGAGTTTTTTTATAAGCCTCAAATCAGGTGTTTAGGCCAAATTTCAGCCTGTTGTTCTAGGCGGTTTCTCAGTCTTGGCACTACTGACATTTGGGGATGGATATTTCCTGCATATTGTAGAATGCTTGGCATCAACCCTTCCCTCTGCTTACCAGATCCTGGTAGCATTCCCTTTCCTAGAGTTTCTACTTAACTGCCAGAGGTCACCAGGGGACAAAGTCACCAGGGAGCAAAATCACTGCCATAGTATATCCCTGACGTCTAAAGATGGATCATTTGCCGTCTACTCTGGAAGAATCAATGGGGCTTCGTAAGCATCTCTGATCCTTCCGTGAATGTAGACATCTGGAGAGAACTGAGGAAGACATAAGACCAGTCACCAAGAACCACACTTCAAATAGATATCCATACGCCCGATGCAGAGTGAACCCGGGACTGTTACCTGGGATGAAAACGTCCATGAAGAATATGTTTACTTCCTCAGAGCAAATGTGAGATTATTCATTTCTCTCTCCCACCATCATGCCTGACTAGCACTGGACACATACCAATGGCCGTGGCGATGAATGTGCCTTAGGAGGCTCGGCACGGGCAGAAACACCACACTAGGTCTCTAAGCAATGACGCTGCTGTTTAGTCAGTGTCTGTCATTTTTCTTTTTTGTGGGCGCCGCGGGGCACATGGGATGGCTGCGTCCCAGTCCCCCACTGAAGGAGTGTTTGCCACATGTGGCCCCTGGCAGAAGCTCAGTGGGGCGGATTTTGGGTGTGCACGGGCGGAGGCCTGGTGGGCAGTACTGACCACAGGGCCAGTTCACGAGGGAAACAGATGAGGGTCAGAGAAATAGGCTCCTGGTGCTTCTGCAACAAATGACCAGAAACCTAGTGGCTTCAAACAACTCACCTTTATTATCTTACAGTTCTGTAGGTTAGAACCCCAAATTTAGGTGTTGGCAGAGCTGTATTTCTTTAGGAAGATTCAAGGGAGATTTTGTTTAACTCCTTGGTTTCTGGCCCTGTCATCGTATCTCTTCAGCCTCTGCTTCCGTTGTCCAGTCTCCTCTGACTCTGACCCTGCTGCTACCAGGAGCCTTCTGATCACACTGGAGCCACCTGGATCATCCAGGGTCACCCCATCTCAGGATCCTTAGCTCCATCCCATCTGCAGTCTCTTACCATGGAATGTCATGGTTCTGGGGACTAGGACATGGGCGCCTTTGGGAGCTGGGGGGGGCATTATTCAGCTTAACACAATAAATGAGACAAGGAGATTCAGGGGCAACGGACTGAAGAAGAAGATCCTGATCGCAAAGAACTGGGGCAGAAAAAGAGAAGGTGGAGACAGAGCAGGCTGAGGTGTGGGTAACCCAAGTGCGGTGGGGAATCTACCAGGGCAGGCGAGGGCGCATCCTAACCCCACTCCCACATAACCAGGCAACATCATTCCCCGTGCGAGAGGTAACAGCAAGACCTCGCCCCGGCAGGCTGGCAACACACCTAGCAGAAGGAAAGGCATGCACACTCTGGCCGACTTGTTCTCGGCTCAGCGCATGCTGGGAGGAGCTCAGGCTGCAGAAGGTGAGGCTCAGGATGGGAAGGAAGCCTTTGTCTTCTGCGCACTGTACCCACTCTCCTGCGGCTTTGGGTGGAGCCTGGTGTGATGGTTATATATAGAACGTCCCCTGAAAAACCCATGTATTAATGCTCAGGGTGGATATAATCGAGCCTCGAGAGTGTAATCTCATCAGTGTCTAAGTCTATTGTAGGGGGTTTACTGGGTGGTAACCTAAGCCAAGGGGTTGTGGCTGGAGAAGCTGGGCCCCTGGGGGTGTGGTTGTAGGGACTGTGCTCATGTCTTTGAATCCCATTGGCTGCTTGCTCTCTTGTCTCCGGCCTCCATGGTGTGAGAGCAGAGCCCACATGCTCTCTATTTCTAATATTTCTGAGACCTACAGACCCCAACCTCACATGGACGGAACCCTGAAATCTAAAAAAAAAAAAAATCCCAAAACCCTGAGCAAATAAATCTTCCTTTCTCCAAGGAGCACGGTCAGTTGTCTTAGATTACAGCAGTGAGTGTTGGCCGAGACACCTGGGCGGGGAATGAGTCCCGCACTTGCCTGTCCATGTCTGCCATCCTCTAGGGCCCCCCGCATTGCTGGTGGGCAGAGCCCCGGGCTGGTAAATGCAAGCTGCTTCAGACGATGACAGTTTTGTGGAGGCTGCTGACGTCGCTCTCCCTGCCCCTTGCTACTCCCAGAAGGTTGGGACCACAGAGGAGGTGCCATGGGGGCCAGGGAACAGGATAAATCACCACGTCCTCTCCTCAGGATTCTACTTTCCCAGCTCTGGTTTTGCCTGCTGGGTCTGTCACTGAAGGTATGCCCCACTGAAGGTGCTGGAGCCTCACTCTGTCTCGTCCTCTCTCCTTTCCTTCCCCCTCTCTGTGACCATTTATTGGACAGCCACCAGACAGCCCCGGATGTCAGAGAATGTGAAGCATATTCAAGCTGGCCTCTCCGTCTCCTGAAACTCAGCCAGAACAGGGCAGAGGGGCGGGACAGAGCTCAACAATTACTTTTAAAACGGTAGCCATCTTTGTTTTAGTGTCTGTTGTGAAAAGACGGCAACGCGTCACAGATAGGCCTGCTAGGGCGGGGCTCCTTCAAAAAAGACAAGTGGATTCAAGTCCACGTAGCAGAACCGTAAAAGCATTAGGTAAAGGATGGAACGGGAAGGCAGGGCGTAGGGTGGGGGTGGCTGGGGATGGGGAAGCGTCCAAAGCCAGGAAGAAGATACTTGCGGACTCAGAGAGCTACACGGTCAAGGAGAAGGTGACCGTCTCCTAAGGACCAAGGGCCACGTGGACCCCAGGGAAACCTCTCTTTGCCAGTCATGATTGGATTCAGTTTCCGGGACTGAACTTTGTCCACCACAGGTTTGGGGAACGTTGGCCAACCATAGGGGCAACCTTGTCTCGCTCCATGACTCATGGGTTTATATTTTATTTTTATTTTGATACTTGTGATGATGTCCAGGGTCATTCTACCTCCAAACTACACCTCCAGCCACCCCCTCCCTTATTTTAAAACAGGTTCTAGCTGAGGGTCTCAGCTAAGTGGCCGACACTGGCGGCGGACCTACGACCCTCCTATCTCAGTCCAAGTACGGGGATTACAGGCTTTCACTACTCTTGCCTGGCTATAGATTCACATTTGTTGTATCCGTTTAACACCTGTCTGGCTTTGAGGACGGCAAGTATTTTGAGCAGCCTTAGTCCTCTGCAACGGCAGAAACAGCAACGGCAATGCCCATCTTGTAGTGGTGGGTGGAGCTGAAGAGAGTGATAGGACGGAGCAGCCCTATGTGTGGGTGTGAGAAGCTGCTAAATAAATGCATGTTACGTGAATGCGTGATGCCCTGTTCTGCTGCAGAAGCTAGAAACCAGCTGTGTCCTCTTGAAAGAGGATGAGCGACAAAGAGGCGGTCCAGCCGTATCTCCCTTTGGGCATCACTGGCCCCAGGTTGGTGGCACCTTGGCTTTCCTCCTCCTCCTCCTCCTCCTCCTCCTCTTCCTCCTCCTCCTCCTCCTCCTCCTCCTCTTCCTCCTCCTCCTCCTCCTCCTCCTCCTCTTCCTCCTCCTCCTCCTCCTCCTCCTCCTCCTCCTCTTCCTCCTCCTCCTCCTCCTCCTCCTCCTCCTCTTCCTCCTCCTCCTCCTCCTCCTCTTCCTCTTCCTCTTCCTCCTCCTCCTCCTCCTCTTCCTCCTCCTCCTCCTCCTCCTCCTCTTCCTCCTCCTCCTCCTCCCCCTCTTCCTCCTCCTCCTCTTCCTCCTCCTCCTCCTCCTCCTCCTCTTCCTCCTCCCCCTCTTCCTCCTCCTCCTCCTCCTCCTCCTCCTCCTCTTCCTCCTCCCTCCTCCTCCTCCTCCTCCTCCTCCTCTTCCTCCTCCTCCTCCTCCTCCTCCTCCTCTGAGCCCCGTGCTAGGCTGCTCTAAAACACACGGGAACCCCACTCTGGTGAAGAGCCAGCACCGGCCACCTTCAGTGAACCCAATGATGAACCACAGCTCCAGGTGAAAGGTGAAATGGATCTCAAATTCCCTTTGGGCATTTCTAAACTGTTACCAAAGCCAGGGACCGCTGTGTGGTAAAATCCGGGTGAAGGGTCCCTGTCATTGTAAAGACTCCAAGAAATATCTTTATAGAACATTTAAAGAAATAAGCCTTTTTCATTTCTCCTTGTAAAAAATGTGCCAGGCGTAGGGTTATCTGGATGAATGGAGTTTTGGATGATCTACTTTGTGCAGCTGAATGGATTTTATAACAGCTGAAAGGGATGCGTCCCAGGTCACAGTCTCTAGTCTCTGCCTATTAAAGATGCAGGGCCTGGAGGTCTGGGCTAGCGCTCGAGTTCTCTAGGAAAAGACCACAGGACTGCTGAGATCCGCAGAGAAAGGATGGGTTCCCTACAATTTACCATGTCTCTTTTTTTCTTTTTTCCCTCCTTCTCTTTCTTCCTTTTTTCCTTCTTTTTGTTTTTTCCCCTCCTCCTCCTCTTCCTTCTCCTCCTCCCTTCCTTCTTCTTTTCCCTCCTCCTCCTCCTCCTCCTCCTTCTTCTTCTTCTTCTCTCCCCCCCCTTTTCCTCCCTCCCTCCCTCCCTCTCTCTCCTAAGGATTGAACCTGGGGGTATTTTACCTATGAGATACACCTCCAGGCCTATTTTATTTTTGAATCACAATCTCACTCTATTGTGGAAGGCCTTGCTAAGCTGCTGAGGCTGGCCTTGAATCTGCAATCCTTCTGTCTCAGCCTCCCAAGTACTGGGATTATAGGCATGCACCATCATGGCCGGCTGGTTCCCCATTTCCTAAAATAGAGTTTTCTATTTGTCAAAGCCACATGTGTTGAAAATGTGACAAAACCAAAGAGTGAAGAAACAATGAAAAACCTTCATTGATTCTGGGGGCCTGAGAGAGCTGCCCCCAGCCTGGCTGTGTCACTCAAGATCTTTCTTACATGTGACTTACATGGGTGGGGTCGTATAGTTTACTAGCGCAGATATCCCACTTTCGCCAATTCAGTTAATGTCAGGAGCAATCCCCCATCTTCAGAATTTTTATAAAACATAGCTTTTATCATCACATAAGATTCCAGCATAATTTATTTACACAGCCGCCTCTTGCCGAACATTGAGTGTGTTTTCTGACTCCTTGCTGTCATAAAGAAGGCTGCAGCCTGGAGCTCCACACATAAATCTCTCTTTCCTGAGGACATAAGCTTTTGACACCGTTTCTGATAATTTCTTCACGATAAATTCCCGGGGGTGGAACCACGGTATGGAAGAGCAAACTGTCTGACAAAACCCAACACCTGATACAGTGCGCCTTTCAGAAAGTTTGCGCCAATTTGCTTTCCTTGCTTGTTATTTTTGGACACAATGTGTTTTCTGGTCTCAAGCATGTGGCTTTATTTGAGGGGCAACCCAGTGAAGGAAGATTTTTTAGGCTTTTCACTGGGGGCAGAGGGAACAGACTAGCCCTAGAGGGAATTAGAACTAGAGCTGGGGCGTGGTGGCGCACGCTTGTAACCCCAGTACTTGGGAGGCTGAGACAGGAGCAGTTCGCGGACAGCCTCAGCTACTTAGCGAGGCCCTTTGCAACTCAGTGAGACCCTGTTTCAAAATAAAGAACAAAAAATAAGGCTAGGGGTGTAGTTTGGAGGTAGAATGCCCCTGAGTTCCATCCCCGGTACAGTAAAAAAGAAGAAAAAAAAAAAGGGCCTCTACTCTAAGAGCTGTGGGTTTCTTCCTGGACTACCCTGTGTGTGTGTGTGTCTCTCTCTCCCATCCATTCTTCACTAATGTGGCCATGAGCTATTTTATTGTCATGTGTGTGCAGCCCAAGCCAGCGCTGCCAGTATTCCAAGTCCCTCTGTCCCTTTTCCCTTTCTGCCACCTTTCCTTGGAAAGCCCCCGCCCACAGTGCCACCCACATGGATATGGACTCAGCTCAAGGGAAGATGGGAGGAGACAAACGCTGGGTGAGAGCCCCAAGGCTGCTGTCTGGCAGGTCTCCCGCCTTGGCAGGCAGAGAGAGAGAGTCTCCGTGTCCTTCTGGACGCATGGTAGCTGCACTTCCTGGCATCCCTTGCAGCTAGGCTGGGGTGAGGGAAGTATCCAAGTAGTGGGAAGTGATAGCATCACTTTTGAGCCCCCACAAAACCCCTTGAGACCCTCCTTCCCCTGAATGGCAACTTCACACACTGATGACATGGCCCCGGGAGATGGACAGTCCTGAGCCTCTGACAGATGCCGTGGGACAGAACGCACCGCCTGCAGCCTGGCTGCGTGTGATGAGCTGTGACCTCCGTGCTGGCCACTGAGAAGTGGGGGTCTAACACAGCAGCCGGGATACAGGCACGCCCTCCAGCAGCTACCAAGTACAGTGTGAGGAGTCGTGTTGAGTGCGCTCCCGGGAGGGACCGCAGAGCCCTAGGTGGAGCATGAAGTATGGGGACGACTTCTGGTACCAGTTGTGTCTGGGGAGATTTTTGGAAGTTTGTAATAATAGCTGACATGCATCGGGCTCTTATTACATTTCAGATGCTGCAAGGAGAGCTTTGCTAGATTAGCTGATTTAATCCTCTCCACGACTCTGGGCATTATCTTCTTTTATATCTAGAGAGAATGAGGTTAAATAACTTGCCTGCAGTCCCAAAGCCCTCGGTGGCAGAGCTGATCTCAGTCTCAGCTGTCAGCCTCTGAGCAGACTCAAGCCAGCTGAAGGCTCCTTGGAGGGACAGAGAGCGATGGAAGTCACCGGGCTGAGGGATCAGGAACTCAGATGCAAATGCCTAGCAGCCAATTCAGGGCTGTGCGCTGACCGTGGTGCTGAAGCGGGGCCAGGGCTCATTTTAGGGGAGAAGCCAGGGTGGGATAGGGAGTGCTCCGGTGAGAGCCCCTCACACAGAGGCAGAGGAGAATCCTGGGGCCTGGCCTGTGACCAGATGTGGCCTCTGTTCCTGGCACACAGGACGCATTCCGTGGATACAAATGGACTGAAGGGACTCATGAAGGAAACATTTAACTGTGTTGCTTAGAAAAGCAGCCAATCAGTGGCATTTCTGGGTTTCTTTAGGCAGCCACCCGGATCGCCCCGTCCAGCTGGGTTTTCTGTTCTTAAGCATCCTGACCCCGAGTCTCTCATATTCTCAGGGAGTGAGGTTTACTCTGGTTCAGTAGCTGCAGCCATCACAGAATTAGGCAATGACAGAGTGAGTTATTATCCAGCCCCGGCTTCAGCGGGGTACGTAACCTGCAACCCAGTTCTCTCCCTGCTGGAGCTCACACAACTGTCTTGCTAGTGACATGAAAAATGTTCCCTATGTTCCCAGCTTGCAGCCATACATCCTTAGAGACTCAACTGCACACGTCGTGGGGAATGATGTTGTTTTGTGGAGAAGGGGAAGAGGGTGTAATTAGATTCCTTTTAAATGTTACATTCATTCTTGTTAATCAAAAATTAGTAGCTCTTAAAAAAATAAACACAACTTGGCTCCCCAGGAACTTGATCGCAGTTCCCGTGGCCTGTTTAATTACATAAAACGAAACAAAACACATTCCTCCACCTCTCACCAGTGGAATTAACACAATGAAATATAATGGTGGCCGTATGTGGCGGAGGGATTAGAGGTGAGTTTTTAATTTGCTCCTCTCTTCTGTTCCTTGTTTGGTAATTTTTATATAACCAGCACATATAGCTCATTAAAAAGCATTCAAACGGCTTAAAAAACACACACACACACAGAGCTATAGGATTGCATTCTAAAGACCCGCAAACGAAAGAAAGAGACGGATACTTTTCTGCAAGTCCCAGTTCTCGTTCCGCTCCCAGAAGCAGCGGCTGTGGGTGACTGGATGTTTGTGTTCTAGACTGCTCCCAGGCATCTTCCAGTCTCTCCACAACACCTGTCACCTTCGGAAGCATCCCATTATTTTTTTGCTTATTCTGTTTCCCAGGAGGGACTCTCTGCTTGCCTGATTCCCACTAAGTCTCCAACAGCAGTGCCTAGATCGGTCAGGGCTAAGTCTTCCTCGTATTGCTGATCGGGTTTAGTGAGGAACAGAGTGGACACCCCAGGCAGTCCCTCTCTGCCCAGAAGGAAGATGCTCCTGGACTTCCATAAGCTTCCGGGGAGCACCTAAGCCACACCACACCCCAGGGCGGCCACCGGTGAATCAGCAAGGCTGAGCCAGGGGCACGGGGGGGACGGGGCAGTATTACAAGTGTCTTTTCTCATCTTTCCAAGCCCAAGGAAGAACACCAAGTAATCCTTAAATGAAGATATTTAATTAGCTTTCATTTGCACTGTTTATTAAAGTGAGACTCTGATTGAAATCCCTTTTTATCCTTTGCAAGGATGTATTATTAACTCCTGAATGAGATTCACTAGGGTCTAATACCCTTAGAAATTATCTTTGAAAATCACTCACTTGTGATTTATCTACTCATTAAGGTGAAAAAAAATTTTTTTTTTGGATTGAACCCAGGGGCATTCTACCTCCCAGCTACACCCCCAGCCCTGTTTTTTATTTTTTATTTTGAAACAGGGTCTCACTAAGTTGTGAAGGGCCTCACTGAGGCTGGCTGTGAACCTGCGATCCTCCTGTCTCAAACTCCCAAGTGCTGGGATTACAAGTGTGCGCCACCACGCCTGGCTAGGTAAACTGTCTTGAGTGCTTACTATGGGCCAACACAGTCTCTGCGCTCAGGAGAACGATGGAGCAGCGAGGGAAGATGGACAGTGAATGCTCAGGCCAGCACAGGTGATACTCATTATCCACCATAGTCGAGTCCTATGACATCCTCGTAGATGGGGAATTAGCCAAAGCTGGACCTTTGCTCCCGGCGTCAGGCCCCCTCAGCCTATGCTCACGTTTTTGTCAGTAGATCAGAACGTGACGTGGTTTTACGTGCTTTTCAGCATGGAGACATCTTATTTTGCACGTACTGATGATTCATTAAAAATGACCTCAAGCCCCATAACACTATAACTCGTATCCAAAGAAAGCTTATGCAACATATGTATTTTCTCTCTGAGGCACAGCCCTGCTTTTCTGGGATCAGGGCACTGGGGCTCTGTGCCTGGGCCATTTTACCAGGTGGAATCACCAACCGAGAGCATTAAGATGTGGGCTGTGTTCTCATGTCTTCTTCCTCCTGGGCCCCCGGGTCTCCATTATAATCACAGTGACAAAATACACAGGAGATACAAGGAAAGTGAGCGGCTGGGACGGAGTGGGTGCAGACGCTGGACCCTGGCCCTCGGCCTCCAACGGAATCACCAAGAGATGCTCCAGGGTGTAAAGAACCTAGACACGCGACAGGGAGCAGAGTTTCTTCTTAAATGGTAGCATCTCCTCTTGCAAAATAAGAGAAAGGACATATTTTCCTGTTACAAAGCTCTCTGGCATACACACATCTGATGATTGGGATTCCAACTCCTTCGCTGACCAACTCTCAGGCCTCAGCTCTCAGAGCACTTCTGCTCCTGTCTGTTGACAGGGATGGCCACTCCCACTCACGCGGATCCACGGTATCAAAGAAATGACGCGTGATCTGATTTCTTTCTTGCCTTTTTTTTTTTTTTGTAGCACTGGGGATTGAACCCAGAGGCATTCTATCTTAGAGATAAGAGATACACGCCCAGCCCTATTTTATTTTTATTTTGAAACAGGGTAGGGTCTCACTAGGTTGCTGAGTCTTACTACCTGCTGGGGTTCTCCTGGAACCTGTGACCCTCCCGTCTCAGTCTTCCAAGTACTGGGATTACAGGCATGGGCCATCGCGCCTGGCTTGCCTTTTATTTTTCTTTTAAGTGGTACTGAGGATTGAATTCAGGTGCATTCTACTACTGAGTTACATCCTCAGCCCTCTTTATTTTTTATTTTATAACAGTCTCACAAAGTTGCTGAGGGCCTCACTAAGTTGCTGAGGCCTGCCTCAAACCTGCGATCCTCCTGTCTCAGCCTCTCAAGTACTGGGCTCACGGGTGTGCTCCTCCACTCCTGGCGTGTGATCAGATCTCTAGATGTCATCTTTAGCTGCTGTTGATGTCTGTCTTCTATTCCAACACGTCTTTCTTTTGTGGCTTCTATTCTTGTCCCCAATTATTTTGAACACTAGTATTTTATAGCATAAAGTTATTAATAGCACATAGTTATTTTTTAAGTTAGAAATTCCTCCTTTTATTCCAAGCCCAGCTGCAGGTTTCCCAGGGGACTGGGAGTCACCGTTATCCAACTGTGATGGTTTGGACCCAGGGTCCTCCTCAAAGACCTTTGTGTTGAAGGCTTGGTCCCCAGCCTGTGGCACCACTGGGAGGTGGTGTCTAGTGGTCCCCAGGTGATGGGGACAAGCTCTCCGAGGGGACCATGAAACCTGGCCTCTTCCTCTTCCTCTCCTTTGCTCATTGGCCTGCTGTAAACTAAACACAATTATTTCCACCATGGTATATGACACGGGCCCAAAGGTAGGGAGCTGGGCAATCATGAATCGAAGCTTCTGAAACTGTGAACCTAAACCTTTTTTCTTTGTAAGTTGAGTTATCTCAGGTGTTTGCTAATGGCAACAGGGATGTCTATCATAGACAGGGCTGCCACCCTTGCTGAGCCCACCTGTCTGCAGGCTCAGGCCTGGGGAAGAACATCTTCCATGCAGCAGCCTGTAACCTGGCTGAACTCATGTCCACTCTTGCTGCAGGGGTCCACGGAACCATGGAGCGCTTCTGACCCTACTTCTGTCATAGAAGAAGAAACGGGCCCTGTCTCAGTCAGCTCCTCACTGCTATAACCCAAAGAACTGACCACTCAACTTAGAAGAAGGAAGGTTTATTTGCTCACGGTTTCCTTGGAGATTTGGGGCTTCAGTTCGGGTGAAGCCAGACATGGTGGTGTAGAGATGAAAGACACAAGAAGAATACAAGGCTTTGCTTTCATGTTATGGAGGCCGGGAGTAGGAGGAGGACACAAGCAAAGAGATTAAGAACCATATATAACCCCAGGACCACATCTCAGGAAGCCATCTTCTCTCCAGCCCCACCCTACCAGCCCTGGACACTACCAAGATAAGCGCATCATCATGGGTTTATCTACTAATGAGATTTATAACCATCATGAGTTAACTACATCAACTCTGAACATCAGTTTATGAGCTCTTTAGGGTGGGAGGACATCCTCTAACTATAACAAACTCCACATGGAATGATGGCTTGGGTAAGCGGTGCCTTGCAGAGCCACACCAGACTTGGAGGCCAACGGAACAAAAATTAGTCACGCCTATCCTGCTTCACTTAGAAATGTGCTGTTTTGCCTGTGATTTTTTTTTTGCAGTAATTTTTTTATTGCATGTTGTAGGTGTTCATTAAATATTTTTGGAATGAATGAAGAGATGGTTTTTTCCAGCGTAGCATTTGCCCAAATTCTGAGTCCCCATTTCACACATGTAGCCTTCACACAGAGATCTAAGGTGGCCCCCGGCCCACTCCAGAAGGCCTAATCCTATGGTGAGATTCCTGCCAACACCATTAGGATATGCACGGAGAATCCTAAATCAAACATACCTAGGAGGGCAGTTTAGTGTCTCATCACTTGAAATTAGGAGCTTTGCAAGTGTTTTGGAGAGAAGATTAGAGCAGGCAACGAAAGATGCTTCCCCAGGTCTGTTCCATGACTCCCGTTCCAAGCGTCATTCCCCAAACTGAAACCAGCCTCCACCCAAGACGCCCGGATGTCTTTGTGCGTTGGCTGGTGTTGGTGATTGACAGATGAGCTCAGACAATAAACCAATCGGCTGTTTTCCCTGTGCGACCGCCTTCCCAAAGTGTGTGGTCTCTGCAAGCTGTGTTGCTAGCAACCCTTGTCTGTCTCGAATGCATTTGTTACAATTAAAGCCAAAAAGGCTGAGCAGATTGAACAGTTTAGAAAAAAAAAAAAAAAAAAACACCCCAGGCCAGAAACAACGTTAACATTTGTCAATATTTTTTTCTACATTGGCTCTGGGAATTAATTTTTCAGGCTGACAGAAAAGAAAGATTGTCCTAATTAGACTTAAAGATGGCCAATTGGAAACCATGTTTTCAACAATGAATGTCCGCCCGGTGGCAAATTTATAACAATATCTTTAGAAGTCGGTGGCTCTGTGAAACAGTCTTTCAACTGTTTACCCAGATGGTTAGTCGCTTTATCTTAACCAGAAGGAGCACCTTTAAACAAAGTTAATAACAAAAGGCTTTGTGTCCAGGTGGCTATAAAAGCCAGGATTTTATTTCTAGTCAGCGAAGAGGGGAAGCCTTTAAAAATTCAGAGGTTTGATTTAACAGACACTCCCCTCCCCCGCATACACCTTCCTCTAGGAAATCTTACCACTAAACCTAAGGGCCGGCAGTGCTAATACATTTACATAAATAATTAAAATTGCTGCAGCGGAGTGGGCAATAAAATGAATTGCCACCATCATCTTCCAACAGAAGAACATCATTTTAATTAAAAATTACCAAAGCCCCACCGCAAACAATTCATTTGCATCTCTGGCTCTGTGTTTGTTGACTGCAGAAAGAAATATCTCAACTCATTAAAAGACATTGACAAAAGTGACCTCATCCCCAATCCTATTATTGAAGTCACCAGCCACACTTAATTAAGATGAAGTGTTAATAATATATTTTAGGAGATGAAGGCGCTTTCTCTTAATTTCCCCAGGTAGTAGTGTTACTCTGTGGCCTTTCAAATTCTGATTAAAATTTAAAAGGTGGGAGTCACCCCAAATTAAACTCCTAAATCGGATTCTGAAACTTGGTTTTAGGGGTTTGCAACCCTCCTGACTCCCAATAAGAGGTTGGTTCCTATGCATTTTGGATCTTTGTGTTTCTGGAAAATATCAGTGAGGATGCGATTCTCATTTTCCCAGTGAGCTGATTTTTACGATCTGCTTTCAAACGTCAGAGAAGGTACGGGAGGAAACGTCCCACAGACGGTGGATGATTTCCAGTCATTTTTTTTTTTTTTTTGAAATTTTCTTTGAAAGGGCTTCAATATAGATTAAACAAGGCCCTAAAGAAAAGGACTTGATGAGTCACAGGAATCCCCGCACCAGCTGCAATGGGCCCCTTTGGTACATCTTTGGGGGCTGAATGCTCACCATTCAAGCTTCTATTCTTTACTGGTGTGAGCACACAAATGAATTCTATGGTACTGCTAAAAAGCACCCTTGCCCAGAGAAGAAGAAGAAAGAAATAAAATGGGGGGAAAAAAAGAAGACTGAGCCCAAAGAACTCAGGACAAAGCAGGGTGTCGTTTTCAAAGGGATGAGTAGCTAATTTGGATCTGATTCAGATATCGAGACCAAAGAATAGGCGCAATTGGGATGGCGACTTTGGAGGAAGAGCGACTAATGGAGATGGCTTTTTAATACAGTTTTCATGGTCTGGAAAGTGCAGTGAGCGGCCTCCTGTCTGCCCTCCTGAGGCCGGTCGCCCTCTTGGGACTGATGTAAGACAATGCCATCTGCAGATTTCTCATGGTTGGTAGACATTAGTTGATGTTTTAAGACTAAAAATACCCCCAATAACCTATGTTTGTTTATGCCCAAAAGTGTCTGCAGGCAGACACCCCTCCAACCCGGTGCCCTTGGGCGCCCTTGGGTGCTGGGCTAGGTTAAGACCTCAAAACCCAAAGGAATTTCCTCAGTCTCCAGTCTCACTCCTGGTCATATCAAGCATGTGAGAACATACTCATATCACACACCTGTTATTTTACCTATAGAATTTTTGATATGATTTTTTAAAGTTTGCTTTTGAAATTACTTGACTATAAGGAAGAAATTAATAATGGGCTGTGATTCCTCCAGTGTTGTCTTGAAAGGTGAAATAAAGAGTTGCAAATACAATATTTTTTCAAATATTAAAGGTAACCTGCTAACATTTTCCTGACATCTTGTTAACTATTTTTATTTCTTTTTTGCTTTCTGTTCCTTTGTTCCTTTCTTCCTCTCTCTCTCTCTCTCTCTCTCTCTCTCTCTCTCTCTCTTTGGTGGTATTGGGGGTGGAACCCAGGGGCTTTTCGACCTCTGGGCCATCCTCCCAGACCTATTTTATACTTTATTTGGAAACAGGGTCTCACTAAGTTGCTGAGAGCCTCACTAAGTTGCTGAGGCTGGCTTCGAACCTGTGCGATCCTCCTGCCTCAGCCTCCCAAGTGCTGGGATTACAAGCATGCCCACCACGCCCGGCTGGGGCAGCATAATTTCTAGCAAAAGTTCTTTCTTTTACTGCTGCCGGCTCCCTGGGAATGCAAACAGAGTCCATTTTCCCCCGATCAGTGAATATGTGGCACCTAACAGTGCCAGGCTCACAGTGGGCTGTAAATAAATACCATTAAATGAACGTATGAATGAATGATTTTAAATCCGTGTGATCTTTTTCTAGCACTAGTATTTAGCAGCACAGTTGTTGACTACATTGGTTGTGCAAACATACAATATCCCTGGAGACTATATTTGGGTAAGTGTCCCCCAAAGACGGTGCCCTACTGAAGGCCTGGTCCCTGGCTCGTGGTGCCACTGGGAGGTGGTGGGACCTTACGAAGTGGGGCCGACTGGGGGAGGCTGAGTCGGTGGGGATGCACTCTTGAGGGCTGTTGGGATCCTGGCCCCTTGAGTGTGTCACCTCCAGGCTGCCATTAGGTGAGTGACTGTCACCATCATACATTTTCCGCTATGACCGTCTGCCTCACCACAGGCCCAAAACAACAGGGTTAGCATATCATGGTCGGGAACCTCTGGAACTCTGAGCCAAGGAACCTTTTCTCTTTTTAAGTTACATCTCTCAGGCATTTTATTACAGTAATAGAACACTGACTACATTAGATTTTTTTTTTTGTGTGTGTGTGTGTGGTATTGGGGGCATTCTATCTCCGAGCTACACCCTTTTCCCAGCCCTATTTTTTTTTTTTTATTCTTTATTTTGAAACAGGGTCTCACTGAGTTAGTTGCAAAGGGCCTCATTAAATAGTAGCTGAGGCTGCCCATAAATCGCGATCTTCCTGTCTCAGCCCCCCAAATGCTGGGATTACAAGCGTGCGCCACCACATGCAGCTAAGATATTTGTATTAAATAAATTTATCCTGGACTTTTTCTTTTTAAGTTGAATCCAAAAGGCTCTATCCACATGGCAGAAACTGCCGGCCACCTCTCATATCCATTTTTCTTAGTACACGACCTCAGTTTACTAAGGAAACTCAGTAATGGGCGCAGTATTTCCCATTCGAGTAACCCTATTTCTCACTATCTCTTGTAGCTGGGTGTGAGCAGCTGACCAGTCTTGGCAATGGGATTGAGATAGAAATGTGCTTAACGTCCAGAAAGTCTTCTTACAAGACAGAGAACACCCCATCTTCTTCCCTCCTTTCCCCTCTGGCTACCTGAAATGCAGAGATAAAGGTTAGAGTGCTGGCAACCACCACAGACCACGAGGCAAAGGGGCCAGCCTCGGGTAGAAGAGCAGTGAACAAGGAAATCTGGTTCCTGAAGGTGTCGTGGGGCCACGCGGCTCCTACTCTGTGCTTATTTTATCTGAGTAAAACACCAAACTTGTATTTTCTCCAAGCCACTGTCAATTTGAATTTTCCTGCTACATTCCGGGAGAACTTACTCCCCTCAGACAGAGCGTTTGACACATAGCTGCAGGGCAGACTGGATGAACGACCCTTTCCAGGAAAATGTTGGGCAGTTTGTGCAATTTTACACGGTCAGAGACAATATTTTCCCTGGACACGTGTCTTATATATCCAAGGCGTAGGCAGGAGTCTCTCCCGCAGAACTGTTTACATATATGGACCCCACGCAAGATGAGTTGTCTGAAAAATGTCTGGGGTAGGAATGGCTACTTGCAGAATCCCTGATTATGGAGAGAAGGAAATAAATCCTCTGAGGCCTTGTACGAGGTTCTGGCTGCCGGGTGCAGCCTAGCGTAGCCAAGTCACGGAATCGTGGCGGGATGGGTCCCCGTCAGTCTCCACTGGCTGCCACATCGTGAGCAGGTGTGGTCATTTCTGTGTTAGCATAATTATCAGGCTGCTCGTGGCGAGTCATCACCCACCGAGCGCGAGTTCACCGCTCATCTGAAACCCGGCGGTGTCCTGAGGAGATGCTGACTTCTGCCTGGTGTAGCTGGAGGATGGCCGTACCCTGAAAGCTAAAGCTAGTCCGGCTATCATCCTACATTAAGAGGACAGGGGCTGACATCCTGCTCTATTTCAGGACCTGTTGCTATCTACGTGGTCTTGGAGCAGAGATGGACTTTCTAACCATGAAATCAATTTAGAAACCATAAGGGAAACATATAAATTTGACTGCCTCGTCGTAGAAATGAAAGCATTCCGTCCACGTCAGATGCAGCCTGATGTGTGGTGGTGCACGCCTGTAATCCCCAGTGCTCTGGAGGCTGAGATAGGAGGATGACGGGTTTGAGGGCAGCCTCGGCAACTTATGGAGACTCTGTTTTCAAATAAAAAATAAAAAGAGTTGGGGGGTAGCTTGAAAGTAGAATGCCTTTGAGTTCAATCCCCAGCATCAAGAAATAAAGAAAGAAAGAAGAAAGAAAAAAAGCAATAATGCTATCAATGCTTTTGTTTCAGCATTTTCAGGGATTTATCTCCAGAAAATTAACGATGCATTCAACGGTGTAACTACAAGCATGTGTGCTATCTTTGAAAAATTGCAAACAATTGGAAACAATGTAAATGCTAAACAACAGGGATGCGGAACTAAACAGCAGTTCCATGTAATAGAATAACCACACACTGTTCCCAGTGAAGCAGGATGGAGTTTCTTGACAGGGGTGGCTGTTTGCCCTATGCTGGGAAGTAAGGATGGTTCTGAGAGGGGGTGAGTAATCTCAGCCAATGGCGGAGCTTCAAAAGAGAAGTCTGTACACATCATTAAAGAGAAGCTTCCCATCTTGTTAAGGGATTTCCTTGGGTGGGAAGGGTGCAAATATTTTATATTATTATTATTATCATTATTATTATTATTATTTCTGCAGTACTAGGGATGGAACCCAGGGGTACTCTACCTGAGCTATACTCCCAGCCCTATTTTTCATTCTTTATCTTGAAACAGGGTCTCACCGAGTCGCAAAGGGCCTCACTAAATAGTTGAGGCTGGTCACAAACCCGGATCCTCCTTGTCTTAGCCTCCCAAATGCTGGGATTACAAGCGTGCACCACCACGCCCGGTATCTTTTTAAAATTTTTATTACTTTGATTTTTTTGGTGGTACTGGGGTTCCTGGAAACCCTTTTCCAGGCTGCACTCCCAGACCTATTTTATATTTTTTTATTTGGAAACAGCGTCTCTTAAGCCTGCGAGGCTTTTTTTTTTTTTTTTTTTTTTTGGTGGTACTGGGGTTCCTGGAAGCCCTTCTACCTCCGGGCTACACTCCCAGACCTATTTTTACATTTTTATTTGGAAACAGGGTCTCCTAAGCCAGCGCGCGGGGCTGGCTTCGAACCTGCGCGATCCTCCTGTTTCTGCCTCCCAAGCGCGGGGATTACAAGCGTGCGCCACCACGCCCGGCATTATCTTTTTATTTTTAACTATCTTTGTTTTTATTTATTTATTTATTTTTGGTACTAGGTGTTGAACCCAGGAGCATTCCACCTCTGATCTATCACCCCCAAGCACTTTTTAATTTTGAGACAGGGTCTTGCTAGGTTTCTGAGGCTGGCTGTGAACCAGCAATCCTTCTGTCTCAGCCTCCCTAGTGCTGGGATTAGGGGCGTGTGCCTCCTCTAACGCCTGGCTTAACTACCTTTTTGAAAGCTTCTTCCATCAGCTTTCTCACTGCTGTCGTAAGGATAGGAAGATGTAGGTCGTACGCAGACGTTTCTCCTCACTCTACCACCACGGTCCACTTTGGTTTTGGCTAAGAGCACAGCGTGATGGGCTTTTGAACAGGTCTTAATACACTAGACTCTTTTTTCGTATGGTGCTAGGGAATGAACCCAGGGGCATTCTACCTCTGTGCTACATCCCAGCCTGGGCCTTGTTAAGTTCCTGAGGGTCTCACTACTTGTGGAGGCTGGCCTTGGACCTTCAATCCTCCTGTCTCAGCCTCCCAAGCACTAGGATTACAGATGTGCTCCTCCGTGCCCGGCTTCACCCCAGGCCTTTTAGCAGGTTCATTTATTCTGATTCCCGGATGGATGTCCTGTTTCTGATTTCTCTGATTTCTTGTTCCCTGGTGACATAAAATGTGTTGCAGGGGCTAGCAGAAAAGTGTCTGAGCCAGAGGCCTGGCGCTTCATGTGGGACACGGGTCTGTGAGAAGTCCCTACATTTGTGAAGGGCAGGGATGGGAGCAGATTTCCCATTTTGGCACTGGAAGGAGCCCCCATAGGAGGAGGCCAAGGGGTCTATCAGGGACAAACAAACAGGACCCCAACCTGGCCCTGAAGATGCTCGTTACACAGAGCGCACCACCTTGTGTGTTCCAGTCTTGAGAACTCAATGGTCATTGGAGAAGAAATACAGGTACTAGATTCGAGTCCCAGAGATTCTTGGAGTAGGTATAGATAGAGATGGTGGGAGGGAGAGCACGATGGTTAGACACAGAATCCCCTGAACAGCTCCTGTACTGCTGTTCAGGTTGATGTAATGAAGTCCTGAGGGTGTGTGTGATGGGTTTACTGGGTGGTGACCCAGGCAGGTGGGGTGGGCTGGAGGAGGTGGGTCCCGGGTGGCCCTAGGGGATTGCTTTTGTCTGTGAACACACTTGCTTGCTGGCTCTCTGGCTCCAGGACTCAATGGTGTGAGAGCAGAGCCGTGCTCTCCCACCTTCTGACTTTTGTTTCCATGATGTGAGAGCAGAGCCAGCCCTTACTCTCTCCTCTCCGCTCCCTGCCCTGAGCTATGGACTGAAACTCTGAGATCACCAAAAACAAACAAACAAAACAACAACAACAAAAAACCCTGAGCAAGTAAATTGTGCTTCCTCTAAATTGCGTGGTCAGTTACCTTGCATTATAACAGTGAGATTGTTGACTGAGACGGAGA
Source organism: Muscardinus avellanarius (assembly GCF_963383645.1). Lineage (NCBI taxonomy): Eukaryota > Metazoa > Chordata > Mammalia > Rodentia > Gliridae > Muscardinus > Muscardinus avellanarius. The sequence continues at coordinate 4,249,693 of NC_137796.1, forward strand.
CAGAACAAAAGGGAAGGAAGGAGGAGAAAGTATCAGAGATACTAAAATGCCTGACTCCAGTCTGGAAGAAGAGGAGGAAGGGGAGCAAGGGAAGGGGGTATGGGGAGGGGCGTGAAAGACAAGATACAGGCAGGAAGGAGAGAAAGTGGGAGAGGAGGAGCGAACCAGACAGAGACAGAGGAAAAAGGATGTGGGGGGAGCAGTTGCGAAGAGAGACTGGGGGAGGGGCTCAGAAAGAAAGGCAGAGGGAAGGAGAGGGAGGTGGACAGAACAAAGGACATGCTGGGAGAAAGAGACAGAGGGCGCAGATCAAGGCTGTGTGAGGCTCTGCAGTGAGGTGCACAGCCACCGCTGGAAGTGAGGCCGGCAGGTGCAGATGGCCAGGCCAGCAGCTTTTCTTGTCTTGTGTCTTTGTCAGCTAAGTCAGGGGCTCTCCTTAAGATAAAAATAAGAGTTTCCCGAGAGAAGATCCTCCCTCTTCCAATGCCGGCTCCCCAAAGAATCATTAAAGCAACAACAACAATAACAACTAACCCACAAGGTCAAGGCGCCTGCCTGAGCGTTCTGGAGAGTCCGCTGAAGATGATTAGAAATCTGTGCCTGGCCTCAGCCCCTCCACTCAGCCTGGCCCAGCCTCTGCCCCTGGGGCGGCACCTCTCTGTGCAGGATCAAAAGCCACAAATACTGAGTTCCCAGGACAACAGCTCCCCCCCTGTCAGAGATGCTGTCCCTGCCTTCCATGAGTTGGAACCAGCACCAGGAGAGGAGAGGGAGACGGAGAGGGCTGAGGGGGGAGCAGGGCCGTGAGGAGGGTGAGGAGGACCAGCTAGTGCTGAGAGGAAGGTGGCTGAGGAATCAAGTCTGACAAAGAAATGTGTGTGTCACACACACACAACAGAGAGAATATAGCTGCACATTTTCCCTCCTTGAGGCTGGGACAGGGCTGATGCAGTGTTTCTCAGCAGTGCTGGTACACCAGGCCAGGGCTCTCCGTGCACCTACCCAGGAGGAGCACCGTGGCTGTGTCTTTGGAGGGCTGCTCAGGTTCAAGCTCGGCTTCAGAGGCCATCTGTGCTTTCTGGTGAGTCTACACCCATTCTCAGCTTCCAGGAAGACCACCTGTACTCCCTGGGTGACCACTGCTCCAGGCCCTCACAGTGGAGGCTGGGGTTTGGGTGGACCCATGTACCAGGGTAGACATTGGCATGTTTGGGGGAAACATGTCCAAGTCAGCTCAGTGTGACCCGCACTTGGGCCTTGGGTGGACTGCTCATGGAGGGGGTGTCTCTTTCTGCAGGGGGACTGAGCAGGAGTGCTACAGGTGGGCTCTGTCCTCTGCAGACATGGACACTGCAGAGGAGCCCAGCCAGGTGGAACAGCATGGGGGAGGTCGAGGAGAGAATTTGGCTGAGCCCCCAACTCCATCACACCCGATGTCCACGCCCCTGGGGGTTTGCAGCTAGGTGAGCTGCTCTGTGCATTCTTGGGCATATGTCCACCTGAGTGGGGTCCTGGCCACTTGGGACTGAGGTCACAGCTGCAGGGACCAGCCCTGCTCGGGAAGCACAAGCTCTATAGAATGCTCCCTGTTCATTTTCCCTGCTGACTTGTTTGCAGGTGTCTTCTCTGGTTTCCTCCCTCTCCATGGTGGGTCTGCTAACACTGTACTGGAGCTGGAGGAGACCGTGTTTCCCTGTCCCAGTGACTGGACCCCGATCTCTGTGGCTCAGGTGCAAGCGATGATGTCTCTCAATGTTGTGGTGCTCACCAGCCATCTTTGCATTCCAGGGTGCTGCCGTTCTTTATCTCCACTGGCTGGAAGGAGTGCTCCCTGTGGCTTGTCCCTGTATCTAAGCTAAGCATCATGTCCTGTCTGCAGGCAAGATCTCCTTCCCAGGATGCTGGTATGGGTGGCTAAGTCGGCCAACATCACTTGGGTGGCCTCCCAGTCAAGGTGCCCTGAGCTCGAGGCTCTGGGCTCTGCCTATGAGCAGCACTGAACTCCACACGGTGGCTGGTGCTGGCTCCTTCTCCCCATGAGACCCCAACGTGTCAGCCCACCAGCTCCTTTAGCTGGAGGCTTGAGGATGCCCTGCGCTACCCTATGCTGGTTCTTCAGCTATTCCTCCACCCTATAAGCCATCCATAGAATCATCCAGCAAATCCCCCCTTTGCCTACACCAGCCAGAGCTGGCCTTAGAGAACCTGGATTGCCCCTCCTCTCCCCCCCTATCCTGCTCAGCGGGCCCTGCAGCTTGCGCCCGCTGCTCAGCTCCATTCCACTAACCCCCTCCTGCCAGGCAGCCTCAAGTTGTGAGCAGACTCAGCAACATCCAACCCCATTTTGACACATTTTATCTACCAGCCCCCAGAAATCACCAGCTTCCCCTCCTATTAGAGAGACACAAAGTAACAGTTAAGCTCCCCTGAAGACATCCTAAATGTGTCCAGCCACCTTGTGGTCTGTTAAGCTACAGGTTTTCTCATCTAAGTACTTAGGGAAAGCTTTCCCTTTGATGTTTAAATTGTATGCTTCCTTTGCCAGATACCACACAGGGAGAGGGAGAAGGAGAGGGAGAGGGAGAGGGAGAGAGGAGAGAGGAGAGAGGGAGAGGGAGAGAGGGAGAGGGAGAGAGGGAGGGAGGGAGGGGGAGAAAGAGGGAGGGAGGGAGGGAGGGAGGGAGGGAGGGAGGGAGAGAGAGAGAGAGAGAGAGAGAGAGAGAGAGAGAGAGAGAGAGAGAGAGAGAGAGAGAGAGAGAGAAACGGCCATTTCGGATTCGCATTATCTTAGGATTTGCTCTGATTCTGCACCGTTATCCAGCTTATCTGGCATTTCGAGGAGGTTCCTTGTAAAAATAAATGTACTGTGGGGTGGAAACCACCTTTGTGTCCTCCCTGCTGGAAGAGTGGAACATGGTGCCACGTTTTCAGATATTTCAAATCAGGAAAATAAGACGAGTATTTATAATGAGCGTGTCTAATGCATGCTTATATGAGGAGAAGATTAATGGCTTGCAGAGGGGAGCAGAGGGTATTTGGACCTGCATGCTGAATCCAGTTACTGTGAAACAATGTAGCCCCAAGAGCCTCTTTCACTCGCCAGCAACACACAAAACCACAGTAGTGACCGCTTAATTAAATCTCATTTTGAAGACTCTGTCCACCTAAGGTAGAGCTTAATATATGAAGAGAGAGACGAGATTTTGGAGCCTTTATGGCGACCTGTCATTCATGAGGCAAAACCAACCCGGCAGGTGCATTTCTGGTAGCCGGTGACTTAGAAACCTCCTCTCCTTCCTCTCGGACAGCTCAGAGCCAGTTAGAGGGGCTTGGACCTGGCAGACTGTCCTGGCCTCCTCCATCCCTCTGCCACTGTGCAGGGCAGCTTTGGGCAAGTTCCCGAGCCTGTCTGATTTATCTACAAATAGAGTCAGCCAACACCTCACTCATAAAGCTGGGGTAACAACAAAGTAGGTTCAATTCTGAGACATGGGGTGTGGGTGTCATGCACAGTGGCTCTATTATTTCTCTCCCCGGGAACTATGTTTGGTGCTGGTAGAACTGGATTTGGGAACACCATTGTCCTCCTGGGCTGGAATCAGGTACGGAGACACTGTCCTCCCTCAGAGAGCCTGGTCCCCTGGTTCTACCAGCTACAAACTCTTCATTATATGAGACTTCGTCCCACTCACCCAGGTCATTAGCAAGTTTAATTTAATGGTGCTTTGCTCTCAGAAGCCATCATCAGTAACCAGAAAGGCAAGGTACCGCCTGGCCGCCTCCAGTCTGCGGTGCCTGCGCCACTCACCCACCTGATGGTCTGATGCTGCAGGGAGTCGGGGTCCGTGGCGTTCACCGTCAGCAGCACGCTGCCCACTGAGATGTTCTCTCGCCTGGTCACCATCATGGGATCCGGGTAGAAGACTGGACCTTCGTTGACATCCATGACAGTGATGTGGACGGTGGCCGTGGAGCTGGGGCCGTAGGAGACGTCCGGTACCAGCGGGTCCTCGTTTTCCACTTTGATGAGCAGGGTGTGAAAGGCGGAAATCTCATAGTCCAGGGGCTGGAAAACAGACAAGGGCGGTCAGGCCGTGCCTAGGCCACAGAGAGTGGGCAGTTTTGTGTCAAGTCCTTCTGACATCCCGTGAGCAGCAGTGGGGGCTGAGGGATGGCTCTGGGTTCTGGGTCTCAGTCTTAGGCAACCTGGGGATCCTCTTTTCAAAAAGAATATGAGACACGCAAATGCAAAGTTGGGTGTGGACACGTTGATGCTCTTTGGATCGCAAAGCAAATGACGACGTGTGTCTGAAGCCCTAGAGGTCGAGGGCCTCCCTTCCGAGCTCTCTTTAGGTGGTTTGCTGCTGAAAAGCTTCCTGCCTGTAACCTGTAACTCACAATGCCTGGCACCCATGGGGGTCAGGTGCGTGAAAGATCCCGCAGACCCATCAGCCAGAGAACCCTGCCTCTGTGGCCACGCAGGCAAAGCGGGGTTCACTGTGACCGCCTCTCGCACCCTCGCCGTGGAGCTAGCTCGGGCTGCCGCATCATCTGAAGGACCTTCTGGCCCGGATGCTAGGTTTCTAGTTAGAAGTGATGCAGGGAAAAGAATCAGAGTCTAAAGTACAGGGGGTTAGTGCATGCCGCCTGAGGGCATTTGAGAATGTGATGGCGTTTTCAGACATGGAGGCCTTACGATCATTTTCTGGGCAGGGGACGGAGATGCTAGGTATGGGGCAATACTGGGACTGTCCCAAGCGATGACGACTGTCCTGCCCCAGTGCTGAAGGGCAGCCTGAGGAGGATTGCTCCTGGAGATTTTGCAGAGGGGTCTGAGAACACACAGCTCCTCTGGCGCCCATGCGGGCCGCACAGGACAGTGTCAGGGAAATCCTGTTATGAACAGTACTAACTTGCCAGGTGTGGTGGCACATGCTTATAATCCCAGTACTCTGGAGGCTGAGACAGGAGGATCACAGGTTCCCAGGCCAGCCTCAGCTACTTAGTGAGGTCCTCCACAATTTAGTGAGACCCTGTTTTAAAGATAAGTAAGTAGGCCGGGCATGGTGGCACATGCTTGTAATCCCAAGCGTTCTGGAGGCTGAGACGGGAAGTTCGCGGTTCGCCACCAGCCTCTGCTACTTAGTGAGGTCCTCTGCTACTCAGAGAGATCTTGTTTCAAAATAAGGAATAGAAAATAGGTCTGGGAGTGTAGCTTGAAGGTGGAATGCTCCGGGTTTCATCCCCAATATTGCAAAATAAATAAATAAATAGATAAACAAACAAATAAAATAATACTAACTCACAGTCCTGCCGACCAACTGGTAGTCTCTATGTAGACTGTGAGAGCCAAGAGAGACCATGTGTGTGACATTTCCCAGGATGAGGCTCCTGTGGCCGTGGGTACGTGGGGAGACATTTTGGTGATGCGTGGGCTCTTTGATGATTAATTTCCTAATATTTATAAATTTGGTGAAATCTACTTCAAAAGGGCCAGAGAGCGGCCACACAGAGAATTATCCATCCAAGCTAGGGAACCGAAAGGGGACAGAAGGACCTTGTAGATGTGATTAAGCCGAAGACCTTGAGATAAGAGTTTACCCTGGATCACCCAGCGGACCCAGGGGAATCACAAAGGTCCCTGAGAGGGGAGGTGGGAAGATGGGAGAAGCAGCAGGAGATGGAATGGCGGGGAGAGACTTGCGGATGCCTCACTGAGGGCCGAGGAGCTGTGGAAGACGGAAGACCTTGGGTTCCCGGGATGAGGAGAGTGGAATTAAACACAGCCGGCACGGCTCAGCGACCCAGGGACCCGCTGCTCTCGGGGAGAGAAGCTGCCATAGCGTGCCCTCACCTTGACGACGGACAGCATGCCCTCGTTGGTCTGTGGGTTGGTGTGGATCTCGAAGCTCTGGCCCGGGTTCCCGTTGATGATGGTGTAGGCCGCCCTCCACGCGCCTGTGGCAGGGTCGTCCTTGTCCTCCACCGTCAGGTTGACGATAACCCCCACGACCCCTTCCTCTACTTCAGCTTGGAACTGCAAAGGAAGCAGACAGCAGCCGTAACCATTGTGCAAAACACATGGCGGAGACCGTTGATGGAGCTTCCTCTGTATGCATGGTGCGGGGCACAACGCAAAGGGCGTCTCATCTAGTAAGCAGTAACATGGTGGCGTGGTGGCGCACTCTCGTCATCCTAGCGTTCGGGAGGCTGAGACAGGAGGATTGTGGTTCCTGGACAGCCTCAGCTACTTAGCGAGGCCCTTTGCAACTCAGTGAGACCCTGTTTCAAAATAAAGAATAAAAAACAGGGCAGGGTATAGGTCGGAGGTCAAATGCCCCTGGGTTCCATCCCTAGTGCTGAAAACAAACAAACAAAAACCCACATGATCATATGCCTGTCATCTCAGTACATGCAAGACTGAGGCAGGATGGTGGCAGGTTCAAAGCCAGCTTCAGCAACCTACCGGACCCTGTGAATAAAAAGTAAAAAAAAAAAAATTATATGTATTATATAAAATATATTATATAAAATATATTATATATTGATATAATATATTAATATATATAATATAATATAGTATATATTATACATAATATATTATAATATATTAATATATCATATATTATATATACTATATTATATATTATATAAATATATATTATATATAATAAAAAGGGTTGGGGTACAGCTTGAAGGTAGAATGTCCCTGGGCTCAAATCCCAGTCTCCCCCTGACATGTAAAATGAGTGAGAGAGAGAGAGAGAGAGAGAGAGAGAGAGAGAGAGGAGAGGAAGGAGAGAGAGAACTACAGAGTGTGAGCCATTGTGTTTTATGTTCTTATCCTGGTACACCGCAGCTCCCTTTTGGTTTTGGAACAAGGTCTCCCTGAGTTGCTGAGGCGCTCACTACATTGTTGAGGCTGCCTACAAACCTGCGACCCTCCTGTCTCAGCCTCCCAGGTACTGGGATTACGGTATCTGCCACCACGCCCAGCTCATTAGACATTTAATTTGTGCATTGTCACCACACATCAGATTGAGGTCTGGTGTGAAAGGAGCACACATTTCCTTGGGGCCAGAAGCACAGACACCCGTGCGGCTCCCGCCTCCGCCCCCGCCGCCCCTCCCCCATAGCTCCTAGTAAGTCTGCGCTGATACCCTCCTGGAAGAGTACGGCGCGATCTGAATTTCCCCCATCATCAAGGAACCCCCCCGCCCACCCCCTTTCACTCTTCTACCGCCATCTCTCCTCATTTATCTGAAGTCCTTTTCTTTTCCCAGTTTCTCTCTCTAGCTTCTAAATGTGAGTGAGAATTCCAGCCCTTCACTTTGGGGCCTGGCTAATCTCACTTTACTTTACTCTCTCTTGTTCCATCCATTTTCCTGCAAATGACGAATTTTGTCCTTTTTATGGCTGAGTAAAAAAATTTCACTGTGTGTGAGAGTGTGTGTGTGTATCTGTATACAAAATAGTTTCTTAATCCATTATCTCTGGGGATGGAACCAGGGGCACTCTACCTCAAGCTACACTCTGAGCCCGATTTTTTATTCTTTATTTTGGAACAGGGTCTCATTGAGTTGCAGAGGGCCTCTCTAAGTAGCTGAGGCTGTCCTCGAACTCTGATCCTCCTGTCTCAGCCTCCCAAGTACTGGGATTCCAAGCATGCGCCCCCACGCCTGGCTCCATTATCTGTTTTCGTGTGCTTTGTTCTAGCAGCCTTGCCCACTGGAGACACAGGATGAGCAGCGAGGCGGAGCCCCAGGACTCTACCTGGAGGCCCCGGGGTTTGAGGCCCCGACTTTGCCTCCAGAGCCTTTGCTGACTCCAACTCACATCCAATGAAGGAAACCAATTCCGTCCTTCCTGGTGTTTTGGCCGCAACTCATGTGGCTAAAAATCATTTGCTAAGAAAACAGATCAACAGTTTGGAGGACTTGCTGCATGTGTGTTTTTAGTGTAATACATCTCAGATACTTGTTGCAAGTAGGTGTGGCAAAAATAAATCAATCCATGAAAAATTAGCTGCCCCACAGACGGAGAGTTTCCCGAGCTATCATGAACACATTTCCTTGGGGCCAGAAGCATAAAGTATTGTTTAAGCGCTTGCTGCTGACACGCTACAGGTGAATAGTAATCTGTTTCCGGATATTTTAGAAACAAGTAATACCAAAAGGCTGACAACAAGACAGAGTATCTTGGAATTTCGATTAGTCGGAAAGCGAATCTAGAGACAGTAAGATGATGTCAAAAGGCCTTATATTCAAAGAGAAGCAATTTGAGAAATGAGGTTTGAAAAGCAGCCACTGATTAATTGACTCGCAAACCATTAATCACAAGGCCTGGTCCTGAGGCTGGGGTGGGGGGTGGAAGGCGGGGACTAATCTGTCTGTGGTGCCTCTCTCTTCCAACCTGCGCGAGGTGTTTGCCTACTGTAAAGGGAAGCTGGCCCATTCGTGGAATATGCACACAGGACGGGAAATAGCCAGGAGAGGAGGGAGTTTGTCCTGGAAGACTCGCTCCTCTGGTAACCATCTTGGCCAGATGCCTCTGGCTCCTGTGTAAGGATGTTCTATTGGTCTGGGTGATTATTTTTCCCTTCTCTAAAAAAAAAAAAAAAAAAAAATCACAGAATTCTGAAGCTGGAAAACTAGACCAGTGGCTCACAGCTCTGTCTGCACATGAGAACCTCCTATGGGGCTTAAAAAAAGAAAAAATTCCCTGGGTCCTATTTCAATCCAGCTGGTATTGGGTAAGGCCTGGGACTCAGTATTTTCTTAACCCGTGGAGATAATTCTAATATGCACTTGGGGTGAGAAACATGGTGGAGTCCAGGCCTCAGGATGACAAGCAGATGTTGACCTCTTGGACAGGGAGACGGCCTGAGCTTGGTGTTGAGGGGTCTGCAGGTATCTGGGCTCAGCAGGAAGGGGTGCAGTGATCAATTGTTTCTCTCTGCCATGATGATCAACTGCAGTGATTGATTGCTTCTGCCTGCCACAGGTCTAGGAGAGGTCTTGGTGATGCATGTGCTATCTAATTCCTTCAGGTTGCTGATGAAAATGATTGCACAGAGAAGAAAAAAAAGGGGCATCCCTGTCCAAAGCCCTGTAGTGAGCCAAAGGTCAGACCCACGTCTCCTGTATGCTCCCAACCAGTTCTGCTATTGAGGTCTCCACTGCACCAGCCAGTCATGAGCTCCAATGGTGTCCAAAGCCAGAGAACCGGAGCTCTGTCCCTACCGACCCCAGAGGACATCAGCTCGTGACCTGTCCTGATGGTTCTTCTGATGCTGGTATTTTAAGCAGCCACATAGCTAATTATGCAGGTGTGGTGTGTGCGGAGACCGGAGGGAGCTGGGACCTGTCAGTGAGGTGGAAAGACTGTTATATCCAATGCAAGAGGGGGAGGATGCTTTGTGAAGAAGACGAGTGTCAGCTGTCAGTATGAAAACTCTGCTAAGATCCGAGGAAGCTGGGTGCCATCTGTCTGTCTTATTCATGACATTATCCCCAGTTGAATGAATGAATCAATGGTCTTATGTACAGGGAGTGGGAGCAGAGGCAGGGGCTGAGAGAAGAAGAAGGGTAAGAGCCTACCGGAGTGTGGCAGGGGCAGAGCCACGGACTCAAGCCTGACCTGCCGCTGGCCTGCCTGTCCCCGGCATGGTGGGGTGGACTGATGGCCCTCGGTTTCTAGCACAGCTTCTCTGAGAACTGGAGCTAAGGCTCTCTGGCCTTCACTGGGCCCTCCCATTCGAATAGATTTTCATGGGCTTTGAAAATTACATTTTGATGGTATAAGAAAATGAGTTAAAATTTTTTGACTCTGAGAGTTCTTCCCTCATCCACTTGTCCATCCATCTGTACATACATCCATCAGTCCCCTAAGCATCCATCTGTCTCTGCTCATCGTCCAACATCTCCCATCCATTCATATACTATTCATCATCCATCCATCCATCCATCCATCCATCCATCCATCCATCCACCATCTATTCCATCTAAGGATATGCTGGTAAACAAGGCAAATATGGTATATATTTTCTCATGGAGATTAACCTCTGGAAGGAGACAGATAGATAAATGCGGGATTATAAAAATGTATTAAGTACTCAGGAAAAAACCCACAGTGTTCTTAGGGAGTGTGTAGATGTGTGCTGGTGGGGGCAAGTCCCTGGCCCAATTTGAGAAGGATTATCAGGGAAAAGTTCCCTGAGAACTGAAAGATGAGGCAGAGTTAGCAGGGTGGAGGGGAAAGGGCAATCCTGGCATCTGGAGAGAGGGAGCGAAGGCGGCCGCAGGAGGATCCGCACAGTGGGAGGGAGGAGGGTGTGTGGAATGGAGGGGCAGGGAGAATTGTTTGACACTGGATGGCAAAGGTGGGTGGAGTGTCATGGAGGGGCTGGCTGGCCAGGAAAAGTTTCTGAAATTTACCTTGAAAGCAAAGCAGAGTCTAATCAAGGAACTGGGTTATGTTTAAATATACTCCTGAGAGAGTTCAGAAAGAACAAAAATCTTTAAGTATAGAAAACATTCAACACAATCATTATGGTCTTTGTTAAGACCATTATCTGATTCCTGTATAAACTATAAAGCCAGTTTCTCGGAGCATCCATTTAGAAACTCATTATTGCTTAATTAAGTACTCATTCTATTAATTCTATTCAATGTTTTAACCCCATTATGTAATTCAAGAATGGAAAATTAAATAGATTAAAATGAAATAGTACCATTTTACATTTCCATAGCGATGTTCACTTTGTGATTTAAAAACAATAGGCCGACATGAATTTACCAAAGCAGAGCAGGGGAAATTATTGATTGCAACATTATTTCCTTTAATTGAAAAAAAATGGATAAAGTTACTTTTCTGCTAAACTGCGTGGCAAATCAAACACCAGGCGTAAAATGTATTTCCACACAACGGTCCCGGGCCATCAGCTCGGGGTGACACGGTGAAGGTCATGAGCCCCTTCAATTCAAGACAAGAGTGAGATTTCATTCTCCTTATTTTGAAAAAATGGGGAGAGTTGCTTGATAACCATTTAGGATGAGGCTGCCTGGACTGGCCACAGGGCTCATTACCGGAGAGATAAGGGGCTTGAACTTTATTACATACCAGGAGTGACTTCTGGTCCTTACAGAGCTTAGAGTCAGTCTGCAGTTAGCCTGGAAGGTGGACCTAATAATGAACACGATTTCCCACCTGGGGAGCTGCGGGGTGGCCAGTGGTATCAGCGGATGGATTGAAGCCCCCAGATTTAAGCTTGCACGTGCCTGCAGGAGCCCAGGTACCGGAGTGGTCAACCCCGAGGGCTCGCAGAGAACAGATTCTGAGCTTGACTAGCTTGGATGTCGTCATCTGGATATTGGCTTTGGAAAATTAAAAGATCGGTTCTTAAAGAGATTTCCAGACCTAATTTCTATTTATGAAGATAAAAGGATGGCAGGGGTTAGGAGGAGATTGCCAGAAATCTAAGTAACAAATACTTTTACCTATCTACACTGACAAAGAAAACATGGCTTATTGGAAGAGCCTATGTAACCTCTTGCTGCTGGCGCAGTGGACAGAGACTGTGATGGACACAAATACAATAATGCAATTAAGGGCTTGGCACGCCGCCTGGCACGATACAGCAAGGAGCCAGGATTGGTTAGTGATGATAACGATGACATATTTTGTCCTAGCACATATGGCATTCTTGCCAATAAATCGGAGAATACGGTTTGACCCACGATGACGTTTTCCATTCTTATCACAATCTACCATATAATGTGGTTATTTATGTCTGTATCTTACTTCCCTGGCTCGCTGTGGGGGCCTTTTCAGTTGTGCCCGCCGGACACATACTGGTTTCTGCTTCTCTTGCTCTGCCCATGAGCCCTTGGTTGCCAGGGCAAATGATGCTGCCCCATGGTGCTTTGGCGAGAAGGTTAGCTGCATTAGATACCTGGATTCCTTCCACCTGTAGTCAGGATCCACCTTAGGATGGAAAGATGCAAGCGTCCATTTGAATAAGCACTCAGTAGGTGTCTATTGCATGCTGGGGGGGGGATCTACCAGACACAGGCAAGACGGCAGCAACTGAGAGAGAGAGGATATCCCTTCTTGGGTACCTGTCATTTTTGTTCTGCATACCTATGACTTACTCAGACCATTCATTTTCTGTAATTTCCTCCACGATCGTGCAGCCAAGGCCCCACCTGTAGCCAGTTGCAGATGCCTGTACGTCTACACATGGTTTAATTTTCAGCTAATGGTCATTTCAGTAAGTAATGCTGGACCAATTTGGCATCACCACGGGAAAACAATCAGTGTCGACTCTTTCACTCACATGGTATATAGAAGATAAAAAGTAAAACAATTTTTTTGGTACCAGAATCCCAGAAGCATTCTACCTCTGAGCTACATCCCAGGCCCTATTTTATTTTTTATTTTAAACCAGGGTCTCATTAAGTTTCTGAGGACCTCACTACATTGCTGAGGCTAACTTTGAATCCGCACTCTTCCTATCTCAGCCTTCCAAGTACTGAGATTGCAGGTGTGTGCCACCATGCCTAGCTTAAACAGTGTTCTTTTTTTTGTTGTTGTTGTTGCAGTACTGGGGATGGTACCCAGGGGCATTGTACCTCCGAGCTACACCCCAAGCCCTATTTTTTTAGTCTTTGTATTTTTTGAAACAGGGTCTCACTGAGTTGTGAAGGGCCTCGCTAAGTAGCTGAGGCTGTCTGCGAACCACGATCCTCCTATCTCAGCTTCCCAAATGCTGGGATTACAAGCGTGTGCCACCATGCCTGGTTTATTTATTTATTTATTTATTTATTTATTTATTTATTTATTTTTAAAAATAAATTTTTATTGGTGCATTGTAGTCATACATCTTAACGGGATAAAAATCTTGCGGAGATAAACATGAACACATCACCCAATCAGCCCTTACTCAATCCCTAGCCCCTCCCCTCCCCTCCCTCCATCCCATGCTTGGCTTCCTGATTGACTTGGATATGTTTAAGCACATCATGTGCTTTAAAGAGTTTCCCTCTTCCCCCACCATCCCCTCAGAGAGGTCACCTTAATTCCTCCTCTTCATCTAAAGTTTCTCCTGTTCTGTTACCCATTTCTCCCTAGTTTTCGCACATTAGGAAAAGCATCTAATTTCTTATTTTTGTGACATTTCACTGTAAATACCATAATTCTCCCTTATGGCTGAGCAAAATTCCATTGTGTGCACATCCCATAGTTTTGAAGTCCACTCATCCATTGAAGGACATCTTGGCTGGTTCCACAGTTTGGCAATAGTAAACTGTGCAGCTGTGAACATGGTTGCTCATGCATTAGTTTGGTATTTTGATTTTCATTCTTTCTGGTAGACACCCAGAGGTGGTGTTGCTGGATCATATGGTAAGTTCATTTTCCTTCCTCTGAGGATCTTCCATACTGTTTTCCAAAGTGGTTGCACCAACTTTCAATCTCACCAACAATGTATTAGAGCTTCTGTTTCTCCACATCTGATCAATTACAGTTTCTTTCTTCCTTGGAAGTCCTTCTTTTAATTTTCACACTTATTCCCACTTACTGAAATCCTGAAAGCCACAAGATGATCCACTCACAACCATTTTTTTTTTTAATAGAGGTCACTTGGATCTGGAAATCTGCTGAGATATGAGGTGAGGCAGTGGCAGCTTCTAGTGCTTCCTGACCACATGGTTGCTGGGACCTGCTGGCACTTTGCTATGGAGTAGGCCCCAATCCCAGGCCTGCCGCACAAGAGGCTCTGCGCCCACCTTGCTGGCTCCAGTCCCGGCCTCACCACGTGGCAGGCTCTGGGCTCAGCCTCACTGGCTCCAGACCTGGCCTCGCCGCACAGCAGGCTCCAGGCCCGGCCTTGCTGGCTTCAGACCTGTCTTGGCTGCGGCAGGCTCTGGGCCTGACCTCACTGACTCCAGTCCTGACCTTGCAGTGTGGCAGGCTCTGGGCCCTGCCTCTCTGGCTTCAGATCTGGCCTCACTGGATCCGGACCCAGCCTCGCTCACGGCAGGCTCTGGGCCTAGCCTCGCTGGCTCCAGTTCCAGCCTCACCCTGAAGCAGGCTCTGGGCCCAGCCTTGCTGGCTCCAGACCTGGCCTCACCCCACGGTAGGCTTTGGGCCCGGCCTCGCTGGCTCCAGACCTGGCTTGCCACGTGGTGGGCTCCGGTCCTTGTCACCATGGGCAGGACGTCTATAGAGGTTCCCATTTTTCCTTCCATAAATATATTTTTAAGTAAGAGAAAACAGCACATGCAGAAGCTGGGAGCTTGATTATCTAGGAGCAATGGATTTTATCTTCCCACCGAAAGCAAAGGTCCACAGCCTCACCATGGAGAGCAGGATCTGCTGCTCCAAGCATACCCTGGCCCCCAGTGCAGCAGTGAGGAGCATGGTGGTCATGAGCGCTGAGGTCTTCTGGGACACAGCACAGAGAGGTGGCCTGACCATATGGCAGGGCTCCCTCCAACAAATCTTGGACATTTTTTGATTGTGTGGGGCAGGAGCAGTCTACTTTTGGAAAGATTTCTTCAAAAATTCAAGTTGGATTTGACTGGATCTATCTGCCTCTCCTGAATACTGGCCACTGCCGCCACTGCCATCTTGGTCTCTCCTAGAGTATGTTGTTGTTAAGAATTCCTGTGCATGTGTGGCAGAAGCAGTCTACTTTCTGATCTCTTCTGGGATGTCCCTCCAAAAAGCACTTTTCTTGCAGTCATGCCTCTAATTCCACCATTTTCCACTCTCTCTCCTATATTTCAGATAGGAAGTCCTGACTGGAAATGTCTCCGTATGTTGTCCTCGTCAGCTATTAAACCAAGGTCTGTTGTCCAGGGTTTCTCAGAGGGATGTATGTCCCATTCGGCCGCTGCCAACTGTTACCACTGCGGCCGTGGTTACTTCTTTGGCCGCAGCCGCTGCCATCTTCCTCCCTCTTCAATATTTTTTAATAAAAGAAACAAGTATGTGTCTTTTACAGTCGTTGGGGGCCTGAGTACTTAGCAGCAATGAGTTTTGTCTCCCCTCCAAGAGTGGAGGCTCACAGCATCACCACAGAGAGCGGGTTCTGCTGCTCTGAGTGCACTCTGGCCCCCAGCGCTGCGCAGAGGAGTGCGGTGGCAAGGAGCACCTTTGTCTCCCAGGATGCACGGTACCAGCCAACCTGGCTATGTGGGACTCCCTCTGACGCACCCCGAACCTTTTTCTTACATAGTATGTTGTCCAGAGTCCTCGAGCATGTGGGGCAGTCTACTTTTGGGGAGATTTCCTCAAAAGTTCAGGGTGGATTGGATTGAATTTGTCTGCCTCTCTAAAGTATTGGCTGCCGCTGCTGCCGCCACCATCTTGATTCTCCTCCTGAGCATTTTTCTTACATAGTATGTTGTCCAGAATTCCTGAGTATGTGGGGCAGGAGCAGTCTATTTTCAGGGAGATTTCTCCAACAGTTTAAGGCAGTCTGGGTTGAATCTGTCTGCCTTTTCCAAATACTGGCTGCTGCTGCTGCTGCTGCTGCCATCTTGGTCTGTCTCTTCTCTCTTATATTTTAGGTAGAAATTCATGGCTGTAAATGTCTCTGTATGTTGTCCCAATCAGATATTAAACCAAAATCTGTTGTCCTAGGTTTCTCAGAGTAATACACGTCCTATTTAGCCATTGCCAGCTGCCGTCGCCATCTTCCACGCCCCCACCATGCCTGGTTTAAACAGTGTTCTTCAGGAGAAAACAGAACACTTTTGTTCAGCTTACATGTAAAGGTGTATATGCATTTTAAATATGATATTATATTTCATACAGCACCAAATAGTCCAATTTATTGATGTATAAAAACAGAAATTACGATTATATATATTAAGAGCACATAATATACACTTACATGAAAATTAAAAAAAATCTACAGTGCAGAGTTATAAATAGAGCTCACTCAGTATTTTAAAAATACTCTCCCAGTTTGACAGACCATGGGCTGCTCATCAGCCACCTCTAAGGATAAGTTGGCTCTACGGAGCCCTTCCCTAGCCACGTCCCAGCGACAGGCATGGCTAACCCTGGAGTGACTGTGGGACCAAAAGAAAAGTGCATTCAGGAAACTGCAAGGTGATCAAGACCCAGACCTTGGTGAGCAGCTTTCCCCCTCTCTCCACCTGTTTAAGATTCTGCAAAGTCCTTGCTCCCTTTGAAGATGAGGAGGACGTCAGAGCTTTGATTTCAACACTCATGGGCGATGGCTCATGCAGGGGAGAGATAGATAAATCAATCTGACTACAGTCAGACTTGCAGCCACTGTGAGCAGACTGGGCTCTGCAAAGGCTCCCCCATGCTCTGGAGCAGAGATGACCGGGCTGTGCCCCTGGCCTCCTGGTGCTAAGCTCCTGAGAGCTGGGTTGGGAGTCTGCTTCCCCCAAGGCCACTTCTTCCATAAATGAGAGGACTCAGAGCAGATACCACGTTTTGGTCTCATTTCATTGGGAGAATAAAATCTCTAGGGAGAAAGATGACGTTGTCCCTCCACTTGCGGGTCTCGCCGTGAGAAGAGTAACCAGTGCTTCCCTTCTCTATTCTTACCGAGAAAAAGAAAAGTAAACCCAATTGTCATTCAAATTGCAAAGGCTGTTACCCTCCCCATCCCTTCTTTTCTGTCCTGGGAATTGAACCTGGCACCTTGTGCATGCTAGGCAAGTGCTCTACCACTGAGCCCAATGTGATTTATAAATGGCGACTGAGCACTCTCCTTTTCTGAAGATCTGTAAAGTTTTTGAATATGTTTATGTTCCTCAAGGAGTCACCATAATCCACAAAATGTTTTGGGGAACTAAATCCATCTCTAGTTCTAGCTAGAAAAAGTGTCACAGGAGTGTTCTGTGTAGTGGGGTCTTGGCCATAGCTGATGGGACCCAGAGGTGTCATCCAACTCAGGGGTGATCAGTGACCTGGTCCATCCATGAATGACCGGGTGATTCCTCTTAAGAGTGTGAACTCGGAGAAGCAGAGTTTCCTGAGCCGTCGGGCATGGGGCGGCCAGTGTTTAGCCATTTGGACATTGATGAATTATCAGAGAAATCCAATGTGCTTGTACAAACCAAAGAGTGGAATCGTTGGGGGTAAGAGCTGGGAAAGACCTTGTGACTCCCAGAGGCGGATGAGGAGGTGTCCTGGCCTTTGTCTGGCTTTGGAGGCTGGCTCCCATGCCCACAGGTTCGTCTGCTTCTGGTCTCCGGCCACCTCCAGAGGGTTCCCATCCCTCAGAGCAATGAAGCTTTGGCAGAGGCCCGTCACAGTCACTAGGGACGCATGCATGGTCTGTGTGAAGACGACTGTGCTACATATGTGTTTCCTCAAGCAGCATTCCCTTTATATCTTGTTATGGAAAAATTTGAACATATATTTATTTTTTTGGAACTGGTGATCAAACCCAGAGCATTCTACGTCCAAGCTACTTTTTCAGCTCCCTCGCTTGCGTGTGCGCTCTCTCTCTCTCTCTCTCTCTCCCTCTCTCTCTCTCTCTCTCTTAAATTTTTAATTTTGAAATGGGATCTTGCTAGATTGCTGAGAGGATCACTAAATTTCTGAGACCGGCCTTGAAACTGTGATTTTCCTCTTTCAGCCTCTTGTGTATGGGATTACAGGGTGTGCCACTGTACCTAGCTTTGGACATTTATAACAGCAGACAAAATAGAGTAATAAGCCTTACAGGTCTGCCACCAGGCCTCAGTGATCTCCAAGTCACCCATTTCAACATCACTGCTGTCCCTCCCTGTTTCTATTCTGTTTGGAACCAATCCCAGATGGACCTGTGCCATGTGTAAATATTTCAGTGCATATCTTTAAAAGATACTCTTTTAACAAAACACAGTCAAATTCCTTTATCTATCCATCTAACCTGAATTTCTTCTACTGATGAGTGTTGTATTTCTCTTCTCCCAGAGGACTGATAAAATATCTGCCTCTCATCACTAATAAGCAAAGAGAAGATACCTCTGAGGTCTGGTGACAGTTACAGAAGGGTCTTCTGGACATCTTCTCTTGTCTCCAGCCTCGCCTGGGGAAGCTTTTCAAGCCACCCACTGTGCCCCAAAAGGGGAATCAATGCAGAGCCCCAGTGTGGAAACAGTTCAACAGTAATAAGGGTGAGTAACTCGACAGAAAGAAACATGCCCAGAGCCAAGAGCGCTCTTTGAGGCTCACTGGGGTCCCAGAAACGTGGCTCTTGATCCTGCAGAGCTGGTACAAAATGCTCCCCTCATCGGTATGAGCTGCCTTCAGGGACTTAAAGCTCCCTGTCTTGAGGCACTGAGAAAATAAATATTATAATAGACGAAGTAAATGTAACAGGAGCCGAGGGTAGTCCTGGGATGCTAGGAGAACTCAGTTGATGGGTGGCTGTCCTCTGTGGGTTTCCTCCCACAGAGAGAAAATACCAAGAGTAAGTGCCCTGACCTCCCAGCTCTACCCGTGCAGGAGCCGACAGGCAAGAGAAGCAAGCAAGATGCGCTGTGCACTCTCTCTGGGTAGGAGCTGTCCCGCCTTCCCTCCCAGTGCACTGTCAAGATGCGCTGTGCGCTCTGGGTAGGAGCTGTCCCGCCTTCCCTCCCAGTGCACTGTCTTCTGTGTTGGTTGATTTTCTACGAGGAATTTTCCTGTGTTGGCTTGAGACACAGAAGATGTTGAGCCAATGATTCTGGAGGAGGACGCTCTGTTGAGTTCTGGATCCCCACAGGCCCGAGAGTCCACCCTCTAGTGGCCGTCCTCTTCCTCTCCATGATTCCGGCCACCCATAAAACTCAAGATCCTCAGATCTGCCACACACATCCATTTACACGTGCAAATTTCAAAAGAGTGAGTTTTTAGAAAGAGGTGGCTTAAATAACGTGATTTTTTTCTTTATAAAACACCACTGAGGCCTGGGGACAGGCACGTGGGGTTCATTACTATATTTTGTCTGCTTTTATAAATGTTCAAAGCCAGGCACGTTGGCATATACCTATAATCCCAGCACTTGAGAGGCTGAGACAGGAGGATTTCAGATATGAGGCCAGCCTCAGCAACTTAGTCTAACTCTCAAGCAACCTCCTGAGGCCCTGTTTCAAAATAAAAAATAAAAACACACAGCCACCGAAGACGAGCAGGAAAATAATGTTCCTGGGAAGCGATTCTCAAACTATATTCCTAGGAATCAAGGTTGTTTGAGAGATGGCCTAGGAATCTTACGAGTGTGCCAAGTGTTTTTCTCTAAACAATAGCCATGTGAACAGCCTGAGGGGTCTCTTAATTATGTTTTATCTGTTTTGTGTATTAGAGTTTCTGTCTAAGATGTTGCTTGAAAAAATAAAAGAGTTTTGCTGTGAAAGAGAAGTTTGAAAATCTCTGCCTTTAGGGAGCTGATGAAATAAATATTACATTAGATGGTGGGAGAAAACTAAAAACTGTGGAACAAACATGCCTATGTTTTTTCACTTTTCCCTTTGGATGCCAGACCTGGATGATGCTTTATTTTCCACAGACGTTAGCATTTCTCCCTCAGCTGAGTTTCTCTTCTTAGGAAGAACAAAAGAAAAATGCAAAATACATTTGTACTTTTGATGAGATCATTGAAATAGGTTTGAACTTGAGAGGTAAAGCACTTCTCTGTAGAGACGGGCCTGTGGTCACAAACATCTGAATATGGATAAAGATGGCCTTTTCAGAAACAATAGCATAGCCTGCTCAGAAGACTTTGGAGCTTGGTTTATGCAATTTGCAAATATGCAGGAAAGGGGGTTCCATGAAGTGGGGTCTCTCAGTCAACTTTCTCATGGCTATAATTCATTTTCACGGCTAAAAAAAAAAAAAAAAAAAAAGCCCGACTGTACAAAAAAGAAAGATTTGCTCATAATTTTTGGAGATTTGGGGGTTCAGTCCACGTGAGGCCGGGTCTGTGGAGCTCCGGGCATGGTGGTGGGAAGTAGAGACAGGGAGAGAGCAAGCCTCTGTCCTCACATCATGGAGGGCAAAAGCCAGAGAGCCAGCAACCAAGGGGATGCAAAGACCAAAGGCCGCACCCCCAGGGACCCACCTTCTACAGCCACACCCCACCTGCCGGGTTACCACCCAGTCGGTCCATCGCCATGGATCTCTCTACTGATGAGATGACAATCCTTATGGTTTAATTATATCACCCCTGAACATTAGTACAGGAACTCCTCGGGGGCTATTCTATATATGAGCATAACATGGTGGTGGTGGGGCTCTGGTTGGCTTCTGACTCACGGTAAATTCCACCATCTGGCAAACTCCCTGAGTGCACCTCAGACCAGACAAGGTAGCGGTTCTTAGTGCTGAGGACACAGCAGAATCATATGAAAGACCTTTGAAAACTACTCACGATTTAGGGTCCCACTTCCAGAGATTTTTACCTTGGGTGGAGAGCAGGTATTTGTGCTTCAACAAACTGCTCCAGATGATTCTAGCAAACAGTCGGGCCAAGGGCCCTGCTTGAGCTATCCACCAATGTCTCCTAGACCCATGGTCAGATGTTAAAAGGGATGGTGACCCATTCAAACCTGTGTCGGGGCCTCTCCAGTGGAGATGTGATGTGGGCAGAGCCAACAGGTGCTCCAGCGGGAACTCGAGACGCTCCAGGAGTTTCTAGGGGGCGCGCAGCAGGCTAGTGAAGTGTGCATGCCAATGAAAACACAGATCTGGGATTTCGGTGACTGCTTCACCACCGCCAAAACATCTTTTCCCTCACCAGCGCCTGCCTCTCTACCCGCATCACAGCCTCTCCAGCAAAGAAGGGCCTTGCTGCCCACTTCATTCCTCCGAATGACTGACAAGTGTCCCTTTATATGAACCCGCCAACCTCGTGTCTATCCCTTGGCTGACGGACACGTGGATGAACCCGCTTCTTATCTGCTGTGAGTGTAGCTGTAGTGAACAATCAAAGAGAAACTGTGTGTGCTGTCAACACACAGTGGAATTTTACCCCGCCATTAAGAAGAGCAAAATTACGTCATTTGCAGGAAGATGGGTGAGAATTGAGAATGTTATGCTAAGAGGGCTTAGCCAGCCTCAGAACACGAACAAGTTTATATTTTCTCTCATATGTGGAAGCTAGAGAGACATTGGGTATAAGGGCTAAGCTCAGCTAGGGGAGCAGAGACCCCAGTGGGGTGGCGGAGGGGCTCCGGGAGGGGAAGAGGGGACAGAGGCATAAAGAAGGCAGCAGCTGAAATAATGCTGTGGACGCATGTTAAGCTACCAGTGCCAATCTCAAAGGCAGGCACACGGGTGTGTGCAAGGATGTCCCTGTCACACTGCCCCCTCAGCGTGATGCGTAACTGCAACATACCAATACTCAAAAAACAAAAATCAAAAAAAAAAAGAAAGAAATTTTGCATGGCCCCCTGTTGCATTTTCCTGGGTATATTTAGAGGAGCGGCCCTTCCGGGGTGCTTGGCGACTGTGTTCAAAGTGAGGTGGATCCAGGTCACTCTCCGGACCCGTGGGGCCCGCCTGCCTGTCACACATGCGTCCTAACCCAGTGTTGCTCTCTGATCTCCCAGCTCCCTCGTGAGCAGAGGTGTCTGAGGGCGAGGCCCCCCTTTTAAATGACACAAGGGGCTTTGAACACAGCACTAGGGATTGAACTCAGGGGAATTCTATCTCCGAGCCACACCCCAACCCTATTTTATTTTTATTTGGAAACAGGGTTTCCAGTAACAGTGATGAGAGTCTCACTATTTTCTGAAGCTGTCCTGAAACCTGGGATCCTCCTGTCTCAGCCTCCCAGGTACTGGGATTACAAGTGTGTGCCACCACGCCCAGCTGAGGCACTCACTGCACCTTTGAAGGCCTCAGATTCTACACCTCCAGCCCTATTTTATTTTGTTTGGAAACAGGGCTTTGCCAAGTTGAGGCTGGCCTTGAATCTGCCCAGCCTCCCAAGTACTGTGATTACAGACATGCACCACCACGCCCAGCTAGGAGCCCCTTTCTTCTCCGTTTTCAGGAGGCACTACTGAGATCGGTGCAGGCATTAGGCAGGATGCAGAGCCCAGGGGAACAGGCACTTCCTGCCTGCCACGGTTGGCCTATCTAACCAGAGAAAGCGTACCTCTAATCCCCGGAGCCCCAGGAACCCACACATGGGTGTTTGGCTCTTGATGCTAATACGCATTACAAATAGAGACAAGAGAAACCTCTGGTTTCATTAAGAGGGATCTGTGCAGATTCATACATGGAATTGACTTACAGCCTCTAATTTATATTTAAATCCTAAATATCTTTGTAAGAAGAAACAGCTCTAAACCTAGGGTCTGCGTTCGCAAATTGACCCCCGGGGGCCATTGTGATTCTCGCTGGTACATCTACGTGTCTCTGCCCGAGAACATCCGAGTCTCTTGGGGAACAGAGATAGAGAGGAATCATCCCCTTGGGGATCGGGTACAATGATGGCGGAGGGAATTTGGAACATCATTCTCGGTTCCTTCTGGGCTCTAATCCCAGGGTGGCATAATGTAATGGAAGTCTGTGCGGAGAGAGAGGGCCCCAGGGGCACTCTGGCACACTGAAAAAGACCCATGAAGAGAGTGACTCAGGTATAATGCCACACTGAGCCGTGTCCTACTGGCCCTGTGACCTCCGGCAAGTCACGTAACCTCCCTGTGTCTCCGTTTTCTCACCTTTAAAAAGAGAGAAATAACAACAGTATCCACCCTTGTAGGAATCTGAGGATAATTAAATGAAAACATTGATACAGTGCTCATACAAATGTCTAGTACAGAAGAAGCAATGAAAGACACAGTGTTATCATGCACAGGGATAAAGTGAGCAGAGATGCCAAGTCTGCTGCATAAACATCATTATAAGTAACATGAACAAAAACCAAACTGTTCTTTTGGGGGTCTTTTTTTGTTACAGCAGCTGAGTCTCTTCTGCACTATTACTCCTGCCTTAGAAAGTTTCCTTTTTGTCTAAACTGCTTAATACTGGATGTCTCCTTTAACCAGAAATGTTCTGACTGATACCTTTCTTCTTCTATTTTTTTAACCTAACACTGGGTCTCTCAACCTCAGCACTATCAGTAAATTTGGGTCGGGAGGAGCACTGTGAGATGATGTTCAGTCGAATCCTGAGCTCCTTTCCAAAAGATGCCAGCGGCAGCTCCCAACTTCAACAACAACTACTATTACTCCTCCTCCTCCTCCTCCTACTTCTTTATTATTATTATTATTATTATTATTATTATTAGTTTTATTATTAGGTACTAGGGATAGAACCAGGGGCATTTACCTCCAAGCTACACCCCAGACCTACTTTTTATTCTTTATTTTGAAACAGGGTCTCACTAAGTTGCAAAGGGCCTAAGTAGCTGAGGCTGTCTGCGAACCGTGATCCTTTTATCTCAGCTTCCCAAATGCTGGGATTACAAGTGTGTGCCACCATGCCTGGCTCCAGCTCCCAATATATAATAATCAAAAAGGTCTCCAAACATTGCGTGTGTGTGTGTGTGTGTGTGTGTGTGTGTGTGTGTGTGAGGGAGAGAGGGAGAGAGGGAGGGAGGGAGGGAGGGAGGGAGGGAGGGAGAGAGAGAGAGAGAGAGAGAGAGAGAGAGAGAAGGAGGGAGGGAGGGAGGGAGGGAGGGAGAGAGAGAGAGAGAGAGAGAGAGAGAGAGAGAGAGAGAGAGAGAGAGAGAGAGATCCTTCTTGGTAGAGAACTACTAACCTACCTAAACCATATCTATGAGGGCTCTGCACAAGCTACATTCTGGTGAACTTCAGCCTACCGGCTTCCCTTGGGCAAGAATAATCAGCAAATTGGTCCTGGACTCAAACCTCAGAGGAAAAATTCTGAAATTGCATAATAATGTTTTTATTCTTTTTCTTTTTCTTTTTTTTATGGAGTAATTGAATCAGGCATTGCCAGAAATACGTTCCAGGGTAAAACTAAAGACTATAATTATTATGAAAATTATTGATGTAGCTTTCATTACTCTACAATTTTTGAATTAGCAACTGATAATCCCTTTTGCAGAAGAATAAAGGTGATTTTTTTTACTTGTTTTTTTGTTCCCCCTGATACTCTTCTTTCAATAAACGCACTTCCTGCCTGTGGGGCCACCGGACTCAGGTATAACAGGTGCCCCGCTAGGGTCTAGCCCCACTGCCTCCTCCCCTAAGTAGAAGGGGCCCCAAGGCGACAGCTTTGCTCCCTCAGGCCTCAGAAAACAGGCACAGGGGCACTTCCTCTGCGGTCCCAGTTAGAGTGGCCCACAGACTCAATCCCAGTGCAGACTTGCTGTCTGTGTCCAGGTCTCAAAATGCTCCCACTCAAACTGTGGTCCCTGCACCTGCAGCATCAGCATCACTGGGAAGCTGGTTAGGGATGCAGGATCTGAGCGGATGCCAGACTGCTGCATCACATGCCAGGGCCTGGGATGCTCCACGGAGGTTGAGAAAGGTGGCTTTAGACCTTGCGGCCCATGGTCAGCAGCTCAGCTTGCTGCTGGGCCTGAGGGAGGAGAGGCCAAGAGAACAGGGCCTCCACCCTGGGGATCCCAGCCTGGGCACCTGCATCCCCTTTCCTGCTCAGCTGGGACCTGTCTCCCCACCAGTGTGGATTTTCCCCTGGGTTCTTTCCCTCTCTACATCTCAGTTCTCATCTCTTTCTCCCCTGGTCATTAACTTATTCCTCCTCTCAAGCCCACAAACTCTCCAATAGAAACACCAACAACACACACGGCAAAGAAGAAACAGCCCTTAGCCCGGACACCTCCCGCTCCATCCCAGGAGGGGCCTTCGGGCTCCTCGCCTCCCCCGTTGCGCCTTTAAAGGGTATTAAGTATATTGAAAGAGGCTGTGTGCTAGGAGGCAGAAAAATAAGCATTGTGAATTTATTTGCAATCAAGGAATAATATAATTGGTCATTGTCGAGATGTAATTACAGCAGAAAACACTGTTCAGAAATCCTTTTCGGGTCTGATTGAACGGGCGCTGAGGGGGCGGTTTATAAAATTCACACAGAGCAGGCAGGAAGTGTTCCAAGAGCAGCCTGGGCTGCTTTTACCTGGACTGTGCACCTGGGGGGAGAGGAGGGAGGTGGGCACGCAGGGGGGGCCAGGATTTATGCGCGGGGAGCCTGAGTGCCGCAGAGTGAAGAAATTTGGGGAGCAAGGTGAAGCCTTTCAGCTTGAATTTCCCTCCCTGGTGCAAAGTTCCCTGCAGGCAACACAGGAGAGTGTGGGAAGGAGCAGCGGGTGTGGGGAGCTGGGGCACAGCGGGCGCAGCAGGGGTGCAGAGGTGGGTAGGCAGGTGCCAAGGAGAAGGTAAGGAAAGAGGAGAGACAAAGGGGAGAGGAGAGAAAGAGGGTGGGGAGAGGGGAGAGGAACAGATAAGGTAGACATTAAAGACAAGAGCAAGGGAGATGAAGAGAGGAGGAAGGGAGGGAGGGAGGGAGGAAGGAAGGATGCCATAAGGGTTCATACTTTGCACAAGACATTTTCTTTTCTTTAAATAATAAAAAAAAGCCAGGCGTGGTGGTGCACGCTTGTAATCCCAGCATTCGGGAGGCCGAGACCAGAGGATCGTGGTTCGCAGACAGCCTCAGCTACTTAGTAAGGCCCTCTGCAACTTAGTGAGACCCTGTTTCAAAATAAAGAATAAAAAATAGGGCAGGGTGTGTTCAAAGGTCAAATGCCTCTGGGTTCATCCGCAGACCTGCAAATATAATAATAAAATATCTGAGTGAACTGAGAGCTCTAGGCCAGTGTTTTCATTATCCCCAGGGCCCTTGCAGGTAAAAGCAGAGATGGGAAGTTTTCACATCAGTCAGATCCAGGGGCCGAGGACATCTGCAGCCTGATCAGCCCCTTCTAGGAGCCCAGGACCTCCTGGCTGTGAAACCTGGGGCTTTGAGATGGGGTCTGTGACCGTGACTACTATGGCCACCCAGGAGAGACTGGCAGGCCACAGGCACTGCGTACCGCCTCGGAGCTAACTACCAAGAAAGCCTATCTTTTGGCTAGTTTCTAAAATAAAAAGTTAGACAAAATCTCATATAACTGACTTAACTCTTCAAGGTTTCTGGAATACTCCTCGTACATGATCTCCCTCCCCCCAGCCTGGGAGCCCCCCACCACTCTGCCCTGTGACCCCTGGTGGCTTGCTCTGCTCTCCACAGGCCTGAGTGGACCGGGGTCTGTTCTGATGCCCCGCAGTCCTGCCAATTCCCCAGTCACCCTGCTTTCTCTGCTGAGCATGTATTCATGGCTCCCAGAGGGGAATTGGGGAAAGCTTCTGGGTCAGGAGCCCCTTCCCAGTCCCTAGTTGCTAGTCTCCAGGTGCCTCGTATGAAGAGTTGGGATAATGCACCTCGCGTGCAGGGGTCTTCAGATGCCCTTTGCAGCTTGTCTCAGGGCACTGCTGGGCACAAGGATGGTGCCACTTCCTTCTTGGACCCAGGTGGGCTGTGTGTCTGTCTTTTACGGGGGCTGGCACCACCACGCCAGGGGTGGGTGAGGGATGGGAGGGGCTTTCCTGCAGAAGCTTCTGGGATGCAAAGCTGGAGTGCTTGGTGTTCTGACTCGGAGCCCTTTTTGGTCCAGCGTAGTCAGGGATGGCCGGAGGATGCAGAAGAGGTGTAAGCTCAAGTGGGGAGTCAAAGCCCAGGGATGGGGTAGGACCAAGAATGAAGAGCTAGGCAAGTTTGGAGTCCAAGAGAGACAGGAGAGAGAAAGATGGGGGGAGGTGGGGAAGGAGAGGAGGAAGGAAGGAAGACCCTTGGCACCTGGTCATTAGTACACGAAGTGGCTAAGAGGCGCACTGTGTGTCTGCGCCGGTCTCTTGGCTCCTAGCTCCTCCAAGCTTGGCTGCAGACCCAGGCCCACGGAGGCATGGAGGGCACTTGCCCCGCCTAACTGTCCTTGGGATATCATTGCATGGAGGGTGCCCTTACACAGGCCTGGACTCTTCCCTCTGCTCCAAGAGGCGCCATGTCTAGGAACCGGCCCTCTGTGCCTCTGTTGGTGCTCACTTGTGGGAGAGCCAGCCTCCCCCCACCGTCAGCTAGGAGTCCACGTGGGTAGAGGAATCAGAGCAGCTCAGGGGAGACAGACGTGCAGGTAACTTGAAGGTACTTGGGTCAGATGAAGAAGAGGGCTACAAACTGCAATGGGGAATGGCCATCCCCTTCTGTGGTCCAGGTCTCTTCATAGGAGTTCATCCTACAAAGACCTTCACACACACATGTACACAGAGGTACATGTTTAAGCCTTTTTTCCCCTGCAGTAATATTTATAGTAAGGAAAACCCCAGAAACCACCGGAATGCTTGTCGATAGGGGGTTGGGCAGATTGCGGGACATCCGTAAGACAGAACACAACCCGGAGCCATTAAAATAAACGAGGTAGTAAATTGTTTGGCATTATTGATCAAAAGGGAAATCTATTGTATTGGCGATGGAGGCGTCGTGGGCTTACTTAGTGGACATAAAATGTGTGAAGTTAATGAAATTGGGAGCATGTGGGCCATTTCAGGGGCATGTTGAAAGGCAGAGATGAGATCAAGAGGAGGTTACAGATGTTTTACAATCCTAAGCTGGAGGGGCCAAGTTCACTGATTGGAGGGGAGGGGGCTAGCATGGAAGGCTCGGTTTCCAGTTGCCCCGGTTACAGCCCCTCCCAGTTCAGTCTGGGGTCTTTTGGGGTGCAGTGGCATCTTTCTGGGGGTCTCCCACTTACAGGAGGGTTTGGATAGTATTTGTGGGGGAGTAGACGGCTGAGCAGTTCATAGAAAATAAAAGTCATAAGGGGCTCAGCTTGAATTGAATATAAAAGTGTTTGGGGATCTCTGAGGATGCTGGGATTCACATTAATGTAAATGAGTGGAGAAAGGGTGGTGGTATCTGCCTCACTCATTTTGGCTGGCAGGAACCTGGGACTAGAATATGGTGGAACCCATTCTCCCAATGACCCCATAATGTTGGGTATTTCCAGGCAAAGCGGGCTTCTGTGCATTGTCTTTATTATTCAATATCATGCAGGGCTTCTCTGCCCTTTGCTGCCATCAAGAAAGGCTCAGATCCTCCCAAACATGCAGGAAAAGCCAAGAGGGACAAGACAGCAGCAGCAGCAGCAACAACCACAATGGCATCACAATGGCATTACGATATGGTGGCTGTCGGGACAAACTTCTGTTATGGGTCCATATAGAATGTCCCCTGAAGAGCTCACGCATTCATTTTCAGAGCTGATGCAATCAAGTCACGAGGTTTGTAATCTCATCATAAGTTGGCTAAGTCCACTGTAGTGGATTTACTGGGTGGTAAGCTAGGTTGGTGGGGTGCTGGGGGAGAAGGGGAGTCTCTGAGAGCATGGCCTCAGGAACTGTGCTTCTGTCTTTGAGTCTCCTTGCTTGCTTGCTCTTCTGGCATCTAGCCTCCATGATATGAGAGCAGAGTCTTGCTTCTCCTTCTTGCTTCCTACCACCATTCCCTGAGCTCCACAGACCCAGCCTCAGGTGGACTGAAGCCCCAAATCTCCAAAAACTGTGAGCAAATATACCTTCCTTCCTCTAAGTTGCATGGTCAGTTATTTTAGATTACAGTATTGAGAATGTTGAAAGAGACACCTCTCGACATGTATCCTATCTTCACTGTGGCCTTAAGAAATCAGGACTATTATTTCTCCAGTTTTTCAGATGAGTGAGAAAATAAAATTCTGACATAGACTGCAATGCAGCAGGCATAGCACAGTCCCAGATTCTTAAATTAAAAAGTAGGGCTCCTTAGTAGAGCAATGTTGAACCAAGAGTCAATAATAGCTATTTTTTAGGTGCATGGAAAAGATTGCTGACTTTTTATGATATGATTCTATCACATTTTAATTATTATTTTATAATGGAAATGAAGTAAATTTTAATTTGAAAAATGATTTTGGAGAGGATAAAATCCTATTGAATTCAATGTGCAATTTAAAATTAAGTTGCTTTCTAAAATATTTTTGAAAAAAAAAAGAATAGAGTGGGAGGAATCACCCACCACACTTGACGCTCAGCCTTCCCTCTGATGCTACAGTAATCAAGACAGCACAGTAATGGGAAGGGAGAAACAGATCGATGGGATGGAATAGAGAACCCAGAAACAGACCTGCACAAACACGCCCAAATGATTTTTTTTTCCCACAATAGCAATTTTCTAGGAGGATAGTCTTTTCCAAATGGCACTGGAGTAACTATACCACCTTCAGCAATAAAACAACCTCAGCCCACATCTCAGTCCTTATGCAAAAGTTAACTCAAAACGTATCATGGACTTAAATACAAAACATAAAACCACTAAACTTTTTAAAGAAAATAGAGGGTAAATCTTAGCTCCTAGGACTAGGTAAAAAAAAATTCTCAAGAGTTGATACCAATATATGAAAGAAAGTGTCAATGGGACTTCATCAATATTAAAGGCTATTGTTTTGTGAATGACCCTAGTAAGAGGTTAAAAGATTAGCCACAGAACGACAGAAATATGTGCAAGCCACATCTCTGACAAAGAACGTGTATGTAAACTACACAATCAACATTTAAAATACCTCACTTAAAAATTCAATTAGACCAATAAAAAAATTTAAAAGAAAAAAATAAATAAAATACTAGTTTATAAAAAAATTCAATCAGAAAATGGACAATAATCAGATATTTCAACAAAGTTTCAAATTGTAGAAAAGTGCATGGAGAAATATTTAGCATTGGTCATTAGAGAAATGCAAGTTAAAATCATAATGAAAGCCGTGCATGGTGGCACATGCTTGTTATCCCAGCATCCAGGAGGCTGAGACAGGAGGATCGCGGTTCATGAACAGCCTCAGCTACTTAGTGAGGCCCTCTGCAACTCAGTGAGACCTTGTTTCCAAATAAAGAATAAACTATAGGCCTGGGGTATACCTCGGAGGTAGAATGCCCCTGGTTCCATCCCTACTATTGTAATAATAATAATAATAATAATAATGATAATAATAATAATAATAATATAATAATATTACTGCATAGCTATAAGAAAGTCTACAATAAAAAAGAGTGATTATACCAGGTGCTGGGTGTCCACACAGTGGACCAGCTCAGCATTCTAAATAGAATTTGGTGGACATTCACTTGATGAACAAGAAATATTTTTTGTTATAAGAAAATAATGAGAGAGCCAGGCATGGCTTTATTTTGAAACAGGGTCTCACTGAGTTGCAAAGGGCCTCACTAAGTAGCTGAGGCTGTCCGCGAACTGTGATCCTCCTGTCTCAGCCTCCCCAATGCTGGGATTACAAGTGTGTGCCACCACACCTGACTAATTGGAATTGTAATAATAATAATAATAATAATAATAATAATAATAATAATAAATATACCTTTTGCTCTTCAAACCGCCACATTCCCCCCTGGTGTTTGCTTGCTTGCTGGGATTTGAAAGCCAGTAGCCTTACCACATGGACAGCTTGCATCAAAACTTCCCTGGGCTGGTGAGTGGTATTTCTGAATCTTTTCTGGAGGGTCTGGGGCCAGTGGCCTTGGCCTGTGGTTGGGTCAGGCAGCAATGAGGGCATTGCCCAGGGCCCTGTGTTCCATGATGATCCACAAGCTCACTGGTGGACAGGGCTGCTTTAATCAGGGGACTGCTGACCGCGTGCGCAGACAGCCCTGCCGGGAGCGGTTGCCAGGCAGGCGGCCTGGTTCTCTGGGACGGCATTTCACAGCACAGATGTTGACAAATAGTACTTTGATGGCTGCTAAGGAGCACCCCCTCGGCCCATCTGGACGTGGCTGGCCTCTTCCCTCCCCGCGCGGGAGCTTTCTGGTCAACACCATCCTTATGTCACTACATCTCTGCTAAATGAAACAACTTCATCATTTTTATGTCCTAGAGACCAGAAGAACCCACCTTCCCCTACCCACATGTCATGAGGAAAAGCTACAAGCTGGGTCTGAAATTACGAGATGGTCACTTGAGCTCAGGCAAATGAAGTTAACAGGATGCTTCCTCCAAGCAAAGGGGCCAGGGAAAGAAAATAAAATAAGACCCATTCCTGAATTTTATTAAAGGCCAGAACCCAAGATGCATTTATAGGCACAGGGCAGATTTCCATGCCAACCGAGAGACTCAGCTGAGTCTTTACTGCCCAGTTATGGGCAGAATCTCATAAATAGAATTCTTCAGGGAGCAGGCTGCTTCTGCCGGATAACCCGAGGGCTTCATTCTGTCTCCCTTCCAAGTTACACTCACTGATTGCCCTCACTGGCTTACACAGCCCCTGCGCAAGGGGGCCCTCTGCCATGCCAGCCCCACCTTTGTGGGTCAGACCATCTCCAGTACGCCATCAGCAACACAGTGGATCTTTTATGGAACCGTAGGTCAGGCTCTGCGCTGGCTGTATGTTGATGAACGTGGCAGGGAAACACTCTTTGTTATTTGATCCTTCTTACAAGGCGGGCCTGTTTATCTGTTTTGCTAATAAGTAAACCCCATCTCAGAGAGGTTATATAATATTCCTATGCTCACACATACAGAAAAAATACAGCGCAGGGCTGTGTTGCAGCGCTGAGATCAACTCGCGGGCTTCCGAGCTCAGCATAATATCCATCAGCCCCAAACAAGCATGTTAATTTCCTCATACTGTCAGTTCAGCATCTGACTGCAGGAAACATGTGGGAAATGAGGGTAGTGTGTGGGGTCTATAAATGATGGACGCTAGCTGGGTGTGGTGGTGCATGCCTGTAATCCCAGTACACGGGAGGTTGAGACAGGAGGATTGCAGGTTCAAGGCTAGCCTCAGCAACTTAGCGAGACCCTCTGCGACTTAGTGAGACCCTGTTTCAAAAAATAAATAAATGAAATAGGGCTGGGGATGTCACTCAGAGATCGAAAACCTCTGGAAGGAAGTTAGAATACATTTCGGTCAGTGACACCATTTGATGGTGACGGTTCTGGACTGCCTTTGGGGCTGAACAGATTCAAGGCCACCGCCAACTCTCCCTCCCACATCTGTTCAGGTGTGAGCTCACCTGACTGTCAGTCTTCTGCATAGATGGAATGAGTTTCCTGATTGGACGTGGCGTGTGGTGGAACGAGTTCCCTGATTGGACGTGGAGTTTTGCGGTAGAACGAGTTTTCTGATTGGACGTGGGGTGTCCTGGCTGCCTCGCTCTCATTGAGTAGACTTGAAGAGATGGGATTGAAATTGGGTCGGGGATATTAGTCTAAAGTGAATGAGGTGAAGAGGAGGCTTCTTGTCTGTGTCCCCAGAGTGATAAATGAGGAAGTGTAATTTTTTTTTCTAAGGCAAAGGAAATGGGAAACCAACGTGGATTTCAGGCACATGAGAAATAGCTTATGAATTTATATGATAGCTCGGCAGAAATAAATTGTACATCTGTTCATTCATTTTAATAAAGTGGAGAGATGGCGTGCGGCTGGGGCCCTTGGAGAACCCTGGGTTTTTAAAATTATGATCCTATAATAGTAACATTAAAATTTGTAATATAGCCAGTGCTTTCTGAATTGGAGGGGAAATTCATTTATAAAATAAAAGTTCAGACTTTGGAATGTAAATGGGAAAATGCATTTTTTTTTTTTTCTTGGCCGAATACGAATTAGTCCTGGAAGGGTTACTGTAACATCTTGACCATAAAACCCATTTAAAAAATCTTGTGAGAACGTCTCCAGATTGCTAACCAAACTTCTTTGGGTGATCTCTATTTAGGTAAATTGCACAGGTGTGAAACATCTGCTTAACGGGCTTTGTTATCTCTGCTTCGAACTTGGTGCTTCTCGGAGAAGGGCAGTTGCGGATTAATATTTCCGTCGGAAGCGAGTCTAGTCTGTTGCAAAGAGGAAAATCATTTTTACTCAGTAGCGGCAACACCGGGAAGAGAGGTTTTATAGACCAACAATTACCAGTTACCATGAAAATTTACTTGCTCCACAAATAGCACAGAGTTTCTTCTTATGTGAGCACCCCGTGTTGATATTGGCGGAAATACAACAATCCTGATTGCAGGGATCCTGCTGACTTTAAAGTCCAGAAGCATTATTAAAATTTCTTTAAGAAATAGGAAAATATTAAACCCACAGAAAGCTTTTAGAATGAGTGAGCAATTTCAGTTTTATTTCACAAATCAGCTCGCTCAAATTTTCAGGTGGAAAAGAAGAATATATTAACTAGGAGAGCTGCTAGCCATGGACAGTGCAGGTGCACAGGTTAGCAGACTCCTGGCTGGCTTCCCATGTGTCTTTGCCTCCTAGGGGGGTCTTAAAGGTACACTTCAGCCCGCCTCCTTGCAAGTACTAAGTACAGACCGGGAAGAGACTGTGGTCAGAATCAAGGGCAGTTAGTTATTTTCTTAGGTTGCCTTTTGTCCAGAGGTATCTGAGGTTCTGCCCAGGTTTATGGAAGAACACCAGATCTCTAGATAAGTTGTATAGATAA
Source organism: Muscardinus avellanarius (assembly GCF_963383645.1). Lineage (NCBI taxonomy): Eukaryota > Metazoa > Chordata > Mammalia > Rodentia > Gliridae > Muscardinus > Muscardinus avellanarius. Next base: position 4,283,156 of record NC_137796.1, read on the forward strand.
AAGGGTCCGAAGCCAGGCATGGTGGTGTATGCTTGTTATCCCAGTGCTTGGAGGCTGAGGCAGGAGGATTACAAGTTTGAGGCTACCTTTAGCCATGTAGCAAGAACCTTAGCAATGGAACGAAACTCTAAGCAACCCAGTGAGACCCTGCTTCAAAACAAAATATTAATAAATAAAAAAATAGGGCTGGGGTTGTAGGTTGTAGGTAGAGCGCCCCTGGGTTACACACACATGGGTCTCAGTGGAAGCAGACAGCAGAGATGTGATGAATCAAAATAATAAATAAATACATAAACAAACAAACAAATAATCGGCCCAGTTCCTCAGCGGCAGGACTATGATGCAGGCACTTTCCAGATGAAGGACGATAAAGGCCCTCAGAAAGTTTTCTTTTCTTTCTGCAGTGCTGGGAATTAAACCCAGGGCCTCCCACAGGCTCCACCAAGCTTCACCGCAGAAAATCTTGCAACAGACCTTTCTGTAACTAACGCCTGGCACTGGAACTCCTCAGAGGAGAGAGTTCCAGGGAATTCTGTTTTTCTCTATTTACGTTCATCCTGTCCAGTTTCTCCAATTCTATTCCTGGCAGTGAGGTTACTGGGTCCCATGAGTAGGGCTCTTGTTAAGAAACAGATGAGGGTGTGAAAACTTGGGAAGAATCAAGGGGAGGGGGCTCTTGGGGATGTGGCTGAGAGCCACGGCAGAATGGGGCTCAGCGATCCATGAGCTCAGCGATCCATGGGGCTCAGCGATCCATGGGCTCAGCGATCCATGGGGCTCAGCGATCCATGAGCTCAGCGATCCATGGGCTCAGCGATCCATGAGCTCAGCGATCCATGGGCTCAGCGATCCATGAGCTCAGCGATCCATGAGCTCAGCGATCCATGGGCTCAGCGATCCATGAGCTCAGCGATCCATGGGGCTCAGCGATCCATGGGGCTCAGCGATCCATGGGCTCAGCGATCCATGGGCTTAGCGAGCCATGGCGCTCAATGATCACATCAGAGAGGACAATTTCACAGGCAGGACTATGATGTGGGTACTTTCCTGATGAAGAAAGATAAAGGACCCCAGAAAGTTTTCTTGTGAGCAGGGATGGGGTCCTGCATGGTATATGGACTAAATTTAGTACAAGCAGGAGCTCAGAATCTACCCCTGATCACGGCTCTGTTGTCTCTCCCAGTAGGATCTATTCTGAGCTAGGTACAGGAAGCAAAGTCAATCACGGAAAAAGAGATGTGGCAGAGAGTGTTGGAGCTCCAGAAAGGCTGGCCTGCTGGGGTTCAGCTACCAAGCAGGTGACAGAGGGACCTCTCAGATTAAATAGAACAAACAGAAGATGGGAAATCAGACATTTATGTCTTGCATTTGGTTATCATCTATTGATTGACTCATCTTTAGATCCCCCAGTACATTGCCTGGCTCATAGTAGGTGTTTAATTAGTGCTTACAGAGAGACTTGAGCGCCAGCTATGTCCTAAGCACTTTCAGATCCCTTGTCTAGCCCCTCTGTGCAATATACAAGCAAAGGCACCATTGTTGTTCACAGAAGGCCCTGGACAGTACCCTGTCTAAGCATGTCAGCTGGCCGATGGATCCCCTGGCATTGACTTTGGCCACACACCAGTTACAAAGACAACTATGAAATGGCTACATGCTGGGTGGCAAAATCACCCTGTGAGATGTGGAAAGCCCAGGAACGGGAAGCGCACCTGCTCCAGCATGTTTCCCTCTGCTGACCTCACTGCTGTGTGGCTTGGGGGGAACTGTGGGCACTGTGAGGTCTGGCCATTAGATCATGCCAAAGGAGGACCAGGAGCAAAGGAACAAAGAAATGGAAATGCCCCCTGACCACTGCCTTGCCCCGAGATGACCTGGCCACTGGCACACCAACCCAGGGCTTACACGACGACTCCTGTGCCCCTCCACTTCCTTGCCCCATAAAAAGCCCCCAGCCTGTAAGGAGGCAGGCTGCCTGACTTTCATGGTCTCTTTCCCCAGTCAGATGCCTCCTTCCAGGTTTTATTCCTAATTAAAGCCTGTTCCTTGCTGTCAGGAGGTGTTTTCTTTGCCCACATATGCCCCAACAGGAAAACCCCTGCTTAACCTGGCTCTGAGGCTCCTCAAGAGTGCCTCACTTCATGATCACTGCAGGCAGTGCCTTCTGTCTCTCCTCCCCTCCCTGTAGCTCACATGCAAGTGCAGGCTGACCTCGCCCTGGTGACCTCGCAGGCCCTGGGCCGAGTGTTTCCCGGAGAACACTGTAGACCTCCCCTCCCATGCACGAGAGATGGAGGAGACTTGTCTGTTGAGCGGATGCCACTGCTGGACCATCTGTGCAGCTAATACCAAGAGAAGACAGGATGGAGAGGAAGAGGAACTTAGAAAGAGCAGAGAGAAAAACAAGGCATTCTCTACAGGTCTGAGAAGTCAAAGCACAGATGCAGGAGAGCGGAAGACAATGGTTCTGTCATGATGATGGGACCAGGTCCTGGCCACTCTCAGCGTGGTCTCCTGACACTGACAGCGGCTCACGGTGGGGGTGGAGAACACGATTCTGCAAAATAGAAAGAAGCCAGAGAGTCTCTGCCTGTCCAGGCTGGGAACTGCTGCCTTCTCGACAGAGGGCACACCTGGGGCCTGCGACACAGAACCCAGCAAACTAGTCTAGAAGACTTAGGTCCTTGGACTGCAAATCTCAGAGAAGAACACAGGAGGGCCTGTCATTCTGACTTGAACCATGTGTATGAACACATCTGCATAGACGCATGCCTGTTTCTTTAAGGGGTGTGTGTGTGATAAGTGACTCACAGCAGTGTGCTGGCAAATATTTAACAGCCAGAAATTCTGGGCAGGAAATAAAAAGCTCTGATTTGTGGCTTGTGTCCCACACTGTGGTGTAAAAACCCACCATGGGCAATTTCAAGTTGCCAGCTTGGTGTCACTGTACCTGTGCAGCGCTGGCCAGACAGATGTGCCCTGGTCGGGCCCTGCAAAGCTGGCTCCAAATGGCTCCCGCACACCCTGTGTCACACGCTCAGATAACCACCAGCCCGAAGGGTGATTTGTTCCTTTTTGAACAGGCTCTGGAGTAGATAGGAAGTACAGCTCAGCTCTGTGGGCAGCCCCTTCCTCAGGGGCATTCCTCACCCAGGAGCAACAATGTCTCAGACCTGGGCATTACTACAATTTCACCATTTCCTGGGACTCAGGGCTGACAGAGGCCACCTTCTCTGCCTGGAGGGGAGCACCATCCAGAAAATAAAGCCAACTGGAGAGATAGCAGAGCCTGGAGATGGAGCCTCAGAGAGAGCAGCCTGGTGCAGCCATGCCTGAAGCTGGAACATCATGACCTTCTCCAGTGATGAGTACCAATCCATCTCAGGATTGGCATCTGCTATTTTAAAGTGGATGCCCATCCTCAGCCAAAAAAACAGGTTATAAGCAGGATTTGACTCTGGGCAAATGAAAAGTGGGCTTTCTGAAGGAAGAGTGAGCCTTTGCTCTAAAAGGCTAATTGATTTGTCTTTTCAATTTCCCAGAGCTGAAAACCAAGAGATATTTCACCCAGTTCTGTCTGAGGATGGCATAGCAAGCAGTCAATTCAGTTTGCTGGGGTTTGTCAAGCGAGACTTTGCTCCAGGGCCTGTGATAGGGAGAGGCCAGTGAGAAGCTATTATAAACCAGGAAGCTAACGGGTTCTTCCTCTGATATACAGATTCACAGTGCCAAGTTGAACTGTGTTAAACAATGCATCCAGGAGCCATTCACAAAGGCATCTGTTCCTGTTTGCAGAGCTGCCAAGAAAGAGTGCTGTTTGCTAGGTCTGATTTAATGAGACAGATAACTTCTGTGCTCCCTTTGTGCATGCCAGCTGAGACTGCACTTGTTGCCCTCAAAGGAGGGCCAGTCTTGATGAGGCAGAAAAAGACATTGCTAATGCTGACTCAGCACATGCCAGGAAGAAGGCTGGGATTCACGAGGCTGCAGAATGCTAGAGAGAAACCCAGACAAAAGACAAAAGACCCAGGTAGCTCTGACTGAGGAATATGGGGAGATGCTTAAGAGAAGTGCCTGGCTTCCTCTGGTCTGTCATTTGGGGAACAGACTCACTGAACATAGGCCACCTCTCCAGACTCACTGAACATAGGCCACCTTTCCCACCCATGGCTGGTGTGCACAATTTGAGCCAGCATCAGCTCATCCTTTTAGATGGCTTTTTCAAGTGGCTCTTGTGTGCCCCAGGATATTTGTACCCACTGTATGCTCTGTGCAGGTTAAGCTCCCCCAGCACCACCTCTCCTCACTTGACCTAGCAAAACCAAGGCTTAAAGAGAGAGCCATTACATCATGACCTGACCTTCCTAGGCCCTGCCTGTCTGTTTCTCATAGGTCATGCTTGCAAAGCCCTCTGAACTTATTTGTAGGGTTTGTCTTTCTGCATGGCTGTGTGAAGGTGAGGATTTGCCCTTGTTCTCCACATCCTGGCCTTTGGTTTGCAGCCTGGGTTGATGGACTATGGCGAGCGCAGAAATGAAGGAATGAAGGCTGATTCCAACCCGGCTAACTTGGAACAAGGGTATCTAACTCACAAGAGTCAGTGAACCTGAAGATACACATGATCTCATTAATGGCTATGGAAATGTAGTAACCACTGTCATAAATTTTAAAGGCTTAAAAACTATTATGTAGAGACAGAAGACTAATATAAAAATGACTCCTCTTAATGGACTGAAGTTTTTCTCACTTTATAGGCTGTGCCCAATTTCTCCAGTGGGTAAAAACCTCATTTTCATTCATTATATCAAACATTTGGTGAGCCAATTATAAGCTATTGATAATGATATAAAAAGATTTCAAAGTAGATATGCAAAATAAATAGAGCCAGGTGTGGTGACACATGCTTATAATCCCAGCATTTAGGAGGCTGAGACAGGATCATGGTTCATGACCAGCCTCAGCTACTTAGTGAGGCCCTTTGCAACTCAGTGAGACCCTGTTTCAAAATAAAAACTAAAAAATAGGGCTGGGGATGTCGCTAAGAGGTAGAATGCCCTTGGGTTCCATCCCTAGTACCGCAAAACACACACACACACACACACACACACACACACACACACACGAAAAGGAAAGGTTACTATCTTCTGGAGAACATTTTTGTATTCAACATGGGTTTTATTTTTGTTCTTGTTTTGTTTTGCATGCTACTGAGGGATTGAACCCAGGGGCATTCTACCTGTGAGCTACATGCCCAGTCCAATTTTATGTTTTGTTTTGAAACAGAGCCTCAGTAGGTTGCTAAGAGTCCCACTACTTTCCGAGTCTGTCTGCCAATCTGTGATCTTCCTGTCTCAGCCTCCTAAATACCGGGATTACAGGCATGAGCCACCATGTCTAGTTCAACATAGATATTTTTGACTTTTTCTTGGAGTCTCCATAAAGGAGACCTGGTATTGGGAGCTTGGCAGCTTTTACTACTACTACTACTACTACTACTACTACTACTACTACTTCTTCTTCTTCTTCTTCTTCTTCTTCTTCTTCTTCTTCTTCTCCTCCTCCTCCTCCTCCTCCTCCTCCTCCTCCTCCTCCTCCTCCTCCTTTTCTCCTCTTTTTCTTCCTCCTCCTCCTCTCCTCTTCCTTCTCCTCCTTTTTCCTTCTCTTTCTCCTTCCACTTCCTTCGTGATACTAGGGGTAGAGTCCAGGGGCATACTTCCTCTGAGCCACACTACCAGCCCAATTAATTTGATTTTCAGTAGAGCCTCACCATGTTGCTGAGGGTCGTGTTTAGTTGCTGAGGCTGGCCTTGAACCTGTGATCCTCCTGTCTCAGCCTCCCAAGTACTAGGATTACCATGCCTAACAAGTATTCGTAGATTTAGATGTCCTTGGGGCAGGGCTGACCATGACCATTCCGTCTCAGCACTGGCTGAAAGAGGGAGGGTGTGGGTCAAGGTCTCTGGCCTGGCCCAGCACCAACCGGTGCTTTGAGATGTCCACCCTGGTGGATGATACTCATTTCACACAGCTGCAGTTACTGAAGGGATGTTTGCTATATGAAGAAAAGACATCTGGATTTGCAAGGATGAAGTGGCACGTAGCATGAGAGCTGGGTTTGCAGCCTCCCTGTGTTCTGTGGAAGGAATGGGCCCCGTGTGGCCTCGACCTTATCCCCTGACCAGGGACCGTGGCCAGCCTCCCCTGGCCAACCCTCCAGCACTGGGGGAGAGCGAGTGCATGGCATGTGTGTGGCCTTCTCTGTCCACTCAGGTTGGTTCCTGTGGGTGCTGTGGGTGGCCAGTCACATGTCACTGGTGGTAGCCTCCCCCGCAGTCTCGTGGTCAGCCACTCGCCGTGGAGGCCAATAGGATTCCTGAGCAGCGAGGAATGGTACCCTGGCCCCTTTCACTCTCTGGCTAATGGAATTTCTGGGTCTCAGAATGATACCCTGGCCCCTTCAGCTGTCTGCCAGCGTCTTTGCACCACACCTGAGCCAGTCCAGTCTCTGCCTACCCCTGTGGCAGGGCTCCTGCCAGCCCCCGGAGTCTCAGCCCCTCGCCCTCTCTCCTGCCGCCCCTGCTACCCTAAGCGGCTCTCAAGTATGATGGGCTCTTGCAGGCTGGGGGGTCTTCCCCGGCCCTCTGTATCTGCATCCTTCCAGGTTAGGCATCGTGTTTCTCAGAAAGGTTGTGCTAGAGTCGCAAGTCTCAAAACCTCAGAACATGACCTTATTTAGGAGGAGAGCCTTCACAGAGGGAGCTAAATTAAAATCAGGTTGGCAGAGCGGGCCTTGATCCAATATGGCGGGTGTCCTCCCACAGAGGGGGGATTTCTATTATGCCAGTACTTGGGAGGCCGAGATGGGGGACTGCAGGCTCAAACCCAGCCTCAGCAAATCGGTGAGACTCTGTTTCCAAACAAAAAGTGATACAGGGGCTGGGAGGTGCAACTTGAAGGCAGAACACCACTGGGTTCAATCCCCAGTATAAGTAGGTAAACAAATAACTAAAGTGTTGTCAAAAATTGGGAAAACTGATATTCTGCCCAGAGCTGAAATAGGTCTTGGTTTGAAAAGAATGGAACGTATTCAAGTCACCACTGAATTGTTTTCTTTAATCCCACATAGGAGAATGAGCTGAAATAGGACTCTGGGGCTGTGGGATGTTTTCCTTCTTTCATCTGTCTATGTTTTGTAAACTCACACGATGAGTTGAGCCTGTCTCCACTCTAACGATTCCTTTATGTATTATTTATTGACATTGAGTTTTCTTTTTTTCTTTTTTTTTCTTAGTTGATGGATAAGAAAGAAGATTCAGGGCTCTCTGCCATTTAAGTACAGTAGTCTTTTTACTTCAAAAAAGAGTTTTACTCAACATTCTCGGCTATGACACACCCCAGGAGAAGGCTGGTGGAGGCTGCGGGGTTAGCTCCGGCCTTGGCTTTTCTCTGGCAACGGCGTTTTCAGATGTCTAGATCAGCCTCAGCTCCGCTGGCCACCCTGAGCAGTGTCTCACCTATCAAGCCAGTGTTTCGCATGAAATTCTTTCCAAAGCTCCCTTTAACCACACGAGTCTTCAACTTTTTGGTGGTCTCTGTTTATTATAAAATATTTAGATTTGTCTCCTCAATCCATCCACTCTTTGGGCACCGACATGCTAGGCTGGGTGCTAGGGCCCCAGCAGGGGATGAAAGATACAGTTTGTTCCCCTGGAGAGATTACATTCTGATAAGTAAATAATTACAACAATAATGGTATGACATGTTAGAAGTTGAATCTTACCTATTAGCAAAGAATGTGTATTAGGATATGTACATATTGGAATATAATAGAATAATTATATAAGTACATAACACTATAATAATTGGAATGGAATAGAATGGACTATTACACCCACACAACAGATAGTGGTATGCATGTAATACTATGTTTAATATGCAAGAGAATAATGAACACTGTATTAGAAGCAGAGACGCAGGTCTGCAATAGGTATTAGCTGCATGAATAAGAAGTATCTCTAATCAGACCCTCGATGTTGTCCCTGTGCCTAGCGCTGCAGACAGCAAGGAAGAAGCTGTGAGCCAGATGCCCAGGCACCCACAGCGTGCCGGAGCTCACTGTGAGGTCATAACCGAGCGGTGGTGTGACCAAACTCTGCTCGGAGGATGTCACCTATGCGTCTTGGGACCAAGAGGAGGATGCAGCGAACTGACTGGGGAGTTACAACCTGGGTGTAGAGGAACAGACTGAGATTTTTCTAGGCACAAGAGAAGGGAGAGGAGTCCAGAGAGAGGAACAGAATTTGCAGAGACACATTGTGTGGGTGAGCGGAGAGACAGGTGGGACCGAGACAAAATCAGGAGCGGCCAGGTGGACAGTATTTGAAACCACCTATGCCTCAGACCTGAGGACCTCCCTTCCCTTCACTTCCTTCTCTCTCTCCCTTCCTTCCATTCCTTCTCTCCTTCCTTCCTTGGCACTGGGGGGTTGAACCCAGGGACATTCTACCTCTGAGCAGTACCCCAGCCATTTTTATTTATTTTTTGAACCAAGGTCTCATTAAGTTGGGAAGGGCTTTGCTAAGTTGCTAAGGCTGGTCTTGAACTTACAATCCTCCCTTCTCAGCCTCTCAAGTCCTGGGATTTCTAAATCTGTTAAGTACCAGCTAGTTTCCAGGTGTGGTGTGGGCTTGGGTATTTCATTTTTGGACACATTCTCTGTCCTGTTTTTTTTTCTTTCCTCCTTTCCTTTCTGAATCCATGTTCTCGGTTTGCAAACCGCATCAAAGAGGTGTAGTCATGGTGCAGTCTTAGAGGTAAGAAAATAAAACAAAACAGAGGTTTTATAGCTCTGGGGCTGCTGCTGTTAGTGTGAGTAGATTGTCTTCAAATAGAAGCAGATGGATGAAGTCTTTGGAGGACACTGTGTTGTGGAGTGTCTCAGTGCTGGGCTCTGCTGAAATATTGCTTTTATTGACACTGAGTTGCTACTGACCCTCTGAGCAGAACTGGAGGGCTAGTGGAGGTACGAATTTGCATACAGGTTTACAGGGGGACAACAGGGATCAACACATCATGAATCTAATTATGAACCAGTGATTAGTGCAATAAATCATCTGTCTGGTCTGCCTCTAAGAAGGACTTGCAGAAGCAGCAGCCACGGGGTATTTTTTTCTTTAACAAAATCCAGGTGTTTTACACCACACACATGATCTATCATCAGCACAGGTTATTTTCAACCATGCAAGATACATCTCCCGGGGTTGTCTGTGAACGATTAAGTCCAGGAATGTGCACACCACCCTTTTCCTTCGTTGGGAGAGACCAGTGGGATGGCGGCTTCTATTTATAGGTCGTGGCTTCTCTGTGCACAAATGTTTCTTCACTCGCTGGGTCATGGAGAGACCCAGCCGCAGACCTGCTGCTTCGAGTACTTCTGAAATTTGAGCACTGCCCGGGGGTTCAGTTGCGGTTTTCATGTTTTGCTATGATCTTGGTGCAAGGAGACGAAAGCAGTGAGATCCTGCCCTCCAAGAGCAGATACATGTGACCTGTGGGTGTTGGCCATCCTGCAGGGAACCCCACTGAAATTACGTGATGGGAACCCGGGCACGCACCTGCTGATGGGTGCCTCTTTGGAGTTCTTGGGCGATGTCTCGGTCAGGAAAAAAAGAAACATGTGAGGAATGGAAATGACCAGGAGCAATGCCAATGTTCATGGAGTTGGAAGTTGCTAGAAGCCGGAATCACACCGTTTAATTCTCTCTGAATATCCCATTTCTTTATATATCGGGATTCCCTGCAATTCTGTACAAGGTCTGTGATAAAGATCGTGATGATGCTTGCTTGGTGTTATTTAAAACCACAGAAAAACTGTCAGCTCTGCGATTTCACAAAAATCACAGAAAAAGTCTCAATTATTTTACTGCATGGGAAAATGGAGTCAGGACTTTCTTTGGGGGGAAAAAAATCTAGTCATCTTTGAGGATTTATCTGGTTGTTAAAATGTCTTGGGCTCCACCCTCCAGAAAAGACACTTGAGTCAGATAATTTAAGTAAGCTCAATTTTCTAAGAAATATGTAGTTGGCTTTCTGGATTAATCTCCATTGAATAAGTGAAATATGTAATTATGTGGTTGGTGTTAAGACACAGGCACGTCTAAATTTAAAGGAGTCTCTCTCTCCTCTCTCCTCTCTCCTCTCTCCTCTCTCCTCTCTCCTCTCTCCTCTCTCCTCTCTCCTCTCTCCTCTCTCCTCTCTCCTCTCTCCTCTCTCCTCTCTCCTCTCTCCTCTCTCCTCTCTCCTCTCTCCTCTCTCCTCTCTCTCTCTCTCTCTCTCTCTCTCTCTCTCTGGTGGTACTGGGGTTCCTGGAAGCTCTTCTACCTTCGGGCTACACTCCCAGACCTATTTTATTTTTGGAAACAGGGTCTCCTAAGCCAGCAGCGGCTGGCTTCGAACCTGCACGATCCTCCTGTCTCCGCCTCCCAAGCATGGGGATGACAAGTGTGTGCCACCACGCCCGGCTTAAAGGAGTCTCTTAAGGGAAATATAGTCTTAAGGAAAGTAGGAGAGTTTCGTTTGAACCACTCAAATGTATAGCCCAGGATCCTGGAGGATTCAATATATGTATCCACTTAGATGTCTAGAGAAAAACCATAGCACACAGGGGCTTCTCCTAACTCAGCTGAGGTTGCCAGGCTACAGAAACCGCAGGAGATGGAGAGCAGTCAAGGAGACTCCAGATCATGTCGGCTCTGGAGCGGGGAATCTGAAACAGCGTATCTCTCATCAGAGCTGGCTCTCTTGGAGTCTGAGCTGCCTCTTGATTAACATGATCAAAGTGGAGACACTTAAAACGTTTAAACTTTTTACTGAAGTGAATTGCTGTAGAAGCAAATGGCACGAGAGGGCTTGGGTGCAGCCAGACCTTTAATTATATTTCTTCCACCTCTATTTTTAATGAAAATATTAGGATGCTTTGTGCCACAGTGAATTCCATACAAGTATCTACTATTTTCCCCCTGATGCTCCAGATTAAGAAGCTAATTCAACCAGGTGTGGTGGCACATTCCTGTAATCCTAGTACTTGGGAGGCTGAGACAGGAGGATTTCTGGCTCATAGTCAGTCTCAATAACTTAGTGGGTATTCTCCACAACTTATTGGAACTCTGTTTCAAAATAAAAAATAAAATAGGGCTGAGGCACAATGTCCCTGGATTTAACCCCCAGTAAGCACCCCCATGTACACAAAGCTAATATACATTTTTCTTTCTTTCTTTTTTTTTTTTTGGTGGTACTGGGGTTCCTGGAAACCCTTCTACCTCTGGGCTACACTCCCAGACACCTATTATATATATATATATATATATATATATATATATATATATATATATTTTTTTTTTTTTTTTAATTTTTAATTTTTTTTTGAAACAGGGTCTCTTAAGCCAGCAAGGCTGGCTTTGAACCTGCGTGATCCTCCTGTCTCCGCCTCCGAAGTGTGGGGATTACAAGCGTGCACCACCACACCCGGCTACATTTTTCTTGTTTATGAACAAACTTCTAGATCCATAATAAAATCTAGAATTATATCAGAATACAGATTTTGTACAACTCCCCTCCCCATGCCCACTGGGACAGCATCAATGTGAAGATGCCGTTCCAGTCAAAATTTAGTCATCAAGATGGTCATCGGCTGCTCCAAGGTAAACTGGACCAAGTACTTGGCAAAACCAGAAGTGTCAGCAAAAGTTGACCCAGCAATTTGACCTGTAAGTAAGTAAGACTCAAATGGAAATACATACATGTGTCTGTATGGGTGTAAAAAGACACAATGAAAAATGTTCAGACGAGTCCCAAGCTGCAAACCACCCGAGTGATCAGAGCTGGTTGAATGGGAAAATATTCAAACAGTAATATACACGAGTCGATTGTGGCTGTGTGCAATAACACGGACAGAGCTCACTGTAGCAACCCATTTATACAAGGAATAGGGAACGCGTTTTCCAGTGAGAAGCATCTTTCTGGGGCCGGCGCTGTGCCAGTGAGCTCCAGGAGCCTCCTGAGCTGCTGCTCATGGTCTGTCTCTTCATTTGAGTCCTGCATTTTGCTTGTCAAGAACAAAATCACACAGGCTTTGTGTACTTTTTCATATGAATGTTACGGGTTTTTTTTAAAAGGTTAAATCTTGAATAAGGGACATTGATGGCAGGTTAGAAAGACATCTTGGAATATTTCAATAAAGCAAGTGAGAAGTGACAGTCAATGACTCTGGAGCAATATTATGTGTGGCTTCTTTTTCATTCTGGTTATTTGGGTACAGAAAGAAAATTTAGACCAAAAACTCAATGTGCTGTACGTGAGTGTCCAGAGCAGGAGATGTACAACAGTCAAAAGTGGAGGCTTCTTAAATGCCATCAAGGGATGGGTGGACAAGCAAATGTCCATCCCCATATTGGAGTACGATTCAGCCAGGAAAAAGAGGGAAGTACTAACCTGTCCATGTTACAACAGGGCTTTAACCTAGAAAACACTGCACTAAGGGAAAGAAGCCAGTCAAAAAGGACCACAGGTTGTATGATTCCATTCATATTGAGAATCCTGAATAAACAAATCACAGAGGCTGACAGTGGTTCCCAGGGCCTGGGGGATGGAGAATAGGGAATGGAATGCTAAGGGGTATGGGGCTTCTTTGGGGGAGGATGAAAATGTTCTGAAATGAGACAGTAGATATGGGTGCACAGCTTTGTGAAAATACTAAAAACCAATGAAATGCACATCCTAAGTGGGCGAGCTGTATGGAAGAGGAGCGACATCTCAGTAAAACTGTTACTAATAAAAACCTCACGGCCTATGAAGCAAAAGTGGCAGAGTTAAGGAATGAAATCAACAGATAACTGTCCTGTTCTCATTCTGCCTCGGATAATTCACTTTAAGAGGAAAAAGTAAATTTCTCTAACAAGAAATAATAAAGCTCCTTCAAATGTTTGTTGAACCCACCAGTGAAAAAGAGCACGTCATAAAGGACATGCTGGAAAAAGATTTCGATCCTTGCCAATCTGACCTGCCACAATGGCATCAATCAAGGTGACACAGAACTCCTCACGTGACACAGAGCAAGGGCATGGGTGACAACCCGCTGCATAAGTGCCATCAACTTGCAGATTAGTCGTACAAGAACAGGAAGTCACACATCACATACGCTCGGCAGAAACTCAATAGAGATTTACGCAAACTTAACCACAATCCTCCACATTTGCACAAGTTTTCCAATAATAAAATATGTAAAAAAAATTGCCTCTATCAGTCACACGGGACAAATGTCTATCAACCCCATTTGAGGAAAGACTAGACCTTTCATTCTTCTATTTTGATAGAAAAGGGTGATGTTATGTTCCATCCACATTCCTGTAAATGATATTATTTTGTTGTTCTATATGGTGGAAAAAATTCCACTGGGCGCAGCTACCACACTTTTATAATCCAGCCACCTGTTGATGGACACCTAGGCTGGTTCCATGGTTTGGCTATTGTGGACTGCGCTGCCACAAGCATGGGTATGCCTGTCCTGAGCTGGGGAGGAACTGGAAACAAAAGAGACCCCAGAAAAGGACCAGAGACTCCAGTGGAGGGATGGAGGGGTCTAGGGGAAGGAGCCTGATAAAGGCCAAAGTTCCAATAATCTTATGTACATATGCCAAATTACCGGTGACAATCTCAACGACATGTACGGGGAAGGGGAGGGGAGGTGTGGAGGGAACCACACCGAGTGCGGGTGCGTGTGTCTGATCACGTTACACCTCGGTATGATGTGTGATTCCAGTGCGCCAATAAAAATGGACTCACAAGAAGAAAACGGTGCTATGTAACGGTCATGTGAAGGATACCACTGAGCTGCAGGCAAACCCTTAAGAGGATAAGGATTGGATTCTTATGCAGTTAAAAAAAGGGTTTATTAGAGAAGCTAATGCCCCTAAGAAGATTCTGGGGTGTCGCGAATTATGAAGGACTCCTGCTGGCTTTGGAGAGTGAGACCAGATTGCTGTGTTTACAGACAGGCGTAGAAGAACACCTACTGGGGCCACGGCTCAGACCCCTGGCCGCCACCTGGAGCTACTAACCTTTTGCCCGCTGTGGAAACTGGGGCCTTAGCCAGCGTCTCCTTTCCCAGCATGTAGGATGGAGCCTGGATGTCCATACCAGTTTATTATATGTATTTTGTTATACTTCAACCACTTCCCTTAGAAAGAACTCACCAAATTGCCAAAAACGAAAGTCCTAAGTTCTTAGGTAGAAATTACCAACCACCATATTAAGGTGTAATTTGAAATCAAACTTGATTGAATAAATGAAGAAAAAGTTCAATGCCCATTTAAAAAAATCTGCTAATAATTTGCAAACATGTTCTTTAAAAATCAATAGGGGACTGATGAACCCTGACCTGAGATTTATTGAAAACCTGAGTTATTGGATCAGGCATTTTTTTTCTTGGCATCTGCTATGTCTTAGGCACAAATCAGATTTTTTTTTCTAAATATATTACTTTAGAATGAGGAGTGAGCGAGGCTTAGCTGTACATAGGATGGGGGCCCTCACTTCAATATCAAACTCTGTGTTTGGAGAGTTTAACTGGGTTTCCTGAGATCCCTTCAAAACACCTCTACTAGGAAATTCAAAGCTAACATCCAGTTGAAGCTCTGAGCATAAGGTATTAGGAAAACTCACAGAGAATTATCTACAGGGAAACTAGTGTTTCTGACTCAAATTTGCATGAAAATCAATGGCTAAAAATTGATTTCATATATCAGTAGCAATTTGAAGTACAACCTTGGCTCATCGTACCCAGCGACACGGTTCTCAAGGTAAAATGATCTCCAGGAAGCAGTCCATAAATGCCGAATTATTGAGTGTCTACTGGGATGCAACAGAGAATGAGAAAGATGTGGCCCTGGCTTCTCTCTCAGCAAGTCTGCAGTCAGAGTAAACGACCCCAAGGGGGATAAATACGCGAGCTGGCTTTGCACCGAAACTGTGCTTTTCCAAATAACCTTCTAAGCAGCTCCTTCCTTAAACAGCCGCTGAACTGGAAAGGGATGCCACACGCCAGCTCAAGATGTTGGGAGTTGTTTCTCAGACTCCTTTGCAGACACGGCAGACTAAGAAGATGCCAAAAGAAGTCATTTATTTGGGCTTTTTGGGAAGCTCTTTAAATAACATTTTCTTGGGTGGCTGGTCTTTCTTCAGCTGTCTTGTACCCTGTTTCTTTCTGCCTGTTATTGGAGATGATGGCTGGTGCTATGGTGAACTCATGGCACCATGAGGCAGCTCCCAGGAAGGCTGAGCAGAAAGATCAGAGGCGTCTGGGAAATTGATGATGTCATGGTGTCACTATATGGGGCTGGAACTTACATATGAAACAAACTATACCTTTTTGTCTTATTGGACACTGTTACTCCTGGTGTCTGTTATTTGCAGCCAAATACAACTCCTCTTTTAAACAATGCTTTGAAACATATAAAAGGATCAACTACTCTGGAGAGAAAGAGAGTACCCTGTGTGGTGCTTGCCTGTCATCCCAGTACTTGGGGGGCTGAGACAGGAGGGTCACAGGTTAGAGGCCAGCCTCAGCAACTTTGTGAGACCTTCCGCAACTTGGTGAGACCCTGTTTTAAAATAAAAGGATAAAATAGGACTGGCAGTGTAGCTCAGAGATGGAATGCCTCTGGGTTCAATCCTCAGTACCCCACCCCCCCAAAAAAAATACCTCAGAAGTACTGGGATCCCAGGCATGGGCTCCTGCACCGAGCTTTTCAAAGAACATCAGCCTTTCAGGAACATGCTAGAAAGTTTAACTGCTTCTTTAATTTATCCAGCGTTGGACAAAGACCCCTCCGGGATATCTAATATCCAAGAGAGAGTTTATCCAGGAGAAAAGGTACTTGCAGCCGTTCTTCTCAATTTATTACTTATATCTCTACACAAGTTTAGACGTGAGCTCTACCCTGTATCTCAACTTTAAGGACTATATTCGGTTCTTCCTGGAACTCAGTGATATTAAGGAGAACAAGACGTCTCTGAGTCCCACTATTTAGTCTGTGCCTGAGCACGCGATTATCTTTTTCCTGAGCGATGGGCACTAAGTTCAGGACTGCGTTGAAGTAACTAACCCCACAGTTAGTAACACTGATAGGTCTACTGGATGGGGGTCAGCCTGCTTTTCTTATCATTGCCACATTTATATTAAACATTACAATGTGCCTCTCCTCCTTATTTTGAAGGAGTTTGACAAGAAATTCTACAGGCAAACAAATATCCCTTGGGAATATTCTCAGAAACCCCGGCTCAGTGAGACGGGACAATGAGGACCAAGAAAACCTGTTCCCAGGCAAAAGAAGGGCAGAAGGCCCGCAGGCCACACCTGACACTTTGGGCATCATTTTCCAAGTTGCGCCGGTTTATAGTGAATCTTTTAAACCTTTCAATTCAGTGTCCCCGTTTCTATTCTAGCCTGAAATCTTTTCTCCACAACCCCTTCAACCGCCCTCTTCCACAGTGGAAATTAGAGGAAGAGTGTCTTGGAACGCTGTTTGGGAAACATGGGGATTAGGCCCCAGCCAGCCGTGTGTGTCAGCAGTTACAGGAAGCCACCACGGGGCATGGAATGGAGCCTTCTCCAGCGATGGTGCACTTTGCTGTTTTAAGGTTGAAATCCTGAGTGCCAAGACAGCCCCGGGACACAGCAAGATTTCTATCTATTAAGCGTCAAGGCCAGGGCCTGGGAGGGCTCCACCTCTGGGATTCCTCACGGGGTGGTGGGTGGGTGGGGTAGGTCCTCATCTGGGAATGCCTGGGAGAATGGAGACCCCCCCCACACACACACAATGAGGGGAAGCCCAGCCCTGCAGCTAAGAACGTGGGTGGCTTTGAATCACAGGAAGCCGAGATAATTCATATTTCTCCTGTCTACTCCTCCTAAGCCCTGGGAGCTGTTTTTGAGGATTTTAAGATACGCTTTCTGCATCAGAAGGATGGCAGGTTTGAGGCCAGCCTCAGCAACTCAGCGAGAACCTAGCTCAAAATAAGAAATAAAAAAAGAGCTGGGGTTGCAGCTTGAAGGTAGAATGCTCCTGGGTTCAATTCCCAGTACCACAAGAAGCAAGAGTGGTTAATGAGAGCGCGCTCACCCTCGTCCCAGAAGACAGCAGAGCTGAGCGGGGGCGCCCTGGGGGTGCAGCCAGGGTCAGAGGGGCAGAAGACTTCATACTTTTCCTCTTCCCTCTATGTCGGCCAGAAGGGTGTCAAATCCCTGGCCTTGGCCTGGACCACAGAGCAGCCAGGACCTGAGCAACCTCCCATCCGGTGCCCCCGCAAGTGGCTTCCTAGCTTGGGCACAAATTCAGCAAGTAGATGTCATTTCAGACAGTCAACGCTTCCCCAGATGTGGCACCCCTGGAATAAATGGAAAGCCACGCATGATCCGTAACTATAAAAACATAAGGGCCAAGCATAAACAATGGCTCTCCCAGACAAGCGAGTGTGGCGGCTATTTGTAAATGTCTGGACCACCTTGTTATGGCCAAGGAAATCTGTTCTACCTCCTTCTCCTGGCTGCTGTTCTGTCTGGCCCCTCCTCTATCTTTGCTGAAAAAAGGTAGTTATTATTATGCTAAAATCACAATGGGACCCACAGAATGCGGTGCTAAATAACACCCATAAAGCCATGAAGATGGCGCTTTGGCATTAAAAGTCATTTTCCGTGGACTTCAGAAAGATTCACGATTTTTCTTTTGTTATCTCCAAGCTCTGGTATTTTAACTTCACATACACACACACACACACAATAAACACACGAGGCAGAATCCCTGCGGAGCGCCATCTTCCCTCCCGCAGAGGCGTACTGGATTCTGCACAGGGAGAGCCAGCCGCGATGGCCGTGGCCCCAGAAATCGAAAGTGGCCAGAGACCCCAGAGAGCGCGGCTGCGGCCCCGTGGCGGGGTCAGCGGGGCTTACCTCTTTCTTGGTGAATTTTGGCGAGTGGTCGTTTTTGTCGTCGATCACGATTGTGGCTGTGGCCGTGCCTGTTAACCCGACATCCAGGCCCGCCATATCTTGAGCCTCAATGATCAACTCATACTTGGGATTTTCCAGGGTCTGCAGAGACACAAGACAAGGGAGAAGATGGTGTTTAGAGTGGGGCCGGAAAGGGGGCAAGCTCGGTGCCCGGCTGCCTCTCCCCGTCCTCCGTCGGAGGCAGGCATCTCGGCTCTCTCTTGCGCGTAAACGCACCTTTGAGATCTCGCCAATCTGACAGTCCCTCTTCACAGGTTGCAGATGACATGGGGATGGACCTACTTCCTACCCTTGTTGAATGGGACATTTGACACATTCCAGAATGTTCCATGACCTAGGTTTGGGTACACTTTCACCTTCGATATTCACATCCGTGTATGTAATTTTGCAGTGACCTTTCCTGATCAGGGCGGAGGCTGACTTTGAGGATGAAGTCAGAACAAATATGGCAGTATTAGGAACTCAGATCTATTGAACACCCTGATGGACAGGATGGGCGGACTGCCCTTTAGAGACGTGATTGCAGCCGATCTATCCAACCCGTGTTTCAGACTGCAACTACGGTTCCTGTTGTAGAGGAGGAAAAGAACACCTGAGGGTTGGAGTCACCTAGACTCGACTTCTCATTCTTTTAGTCTCACAAAATGTTAAATCTGGAAGGTGTCTTATAATCCTACCGTGATCTGATAAATTTAAAATAAACATTATTGGCTGGGCGTGGTGGCACACGCTTGTAATCCCCGCACTTCGGAGGCGGAGACAGGAGGATCGCGCAGGTTCGAAGCCAGTCGCGCTGGCTTAGGAGACCCTGTTTCCAAATAAAAATATAAAATAGGTCTGGGAGTGTTGGGCATGTAGCTCGGAGGTAGAAGGCTTTCCAGGAACCCCAGTACCACAATAAATAAATAAACATTATTATTATTATTTATTATCATTATTATTATCAGCAGTAATAGTAGTAGTAGTAATAGTTGTATTATGCAGTACTAGGGATTGAACCTAGAAGCAATCTATTTTCCAGCTACATCTCCGGCCTGATTTTATTTCTTATTTTGAAACAGGGTCTTGCTAGGTTGATGGGAGTCTCACTACTTGTTGAAGCTATCCTCAAACCTGCGATCCTCCTGTCTCAGTCTTCCATGTACAGAGATTACAGGCGTGAACCACTACACCCGGCTTACATAAACAATTTTACTCTTTTGTCTCCCTTACATACACACATCTCCCACTTGACTATTGGACAGATACTGGATATTCACAGATAAGCATCTGAAACAACTAACCCAGGAGCTCCGATCCTAAGCTGAAGACGCAGTAGTGGCTGCAGTGTGGGGCTCTGTGTTTATTTTATTATTTGTTTTTATTGGTGCACTGGAATCATACATGCTGATGAAGTTCAGAGCCAGGACACTTACATGCACACAACACTTGGCGAGCCTCTGTGTTTAAGCTGTCCACTAAAGGACCGGCCCATCGTGGAGCCTCGGGCTACTTAGATGCCATTCTTTTACTGCAAAGGCAGCGCCCGAATTCCCCTTGGGGCCCCACCCCTCACTTACTCTGACGTGTGGTTGCGTAGGGTTGCTTTTCCAAGCTTTTGACCTTGGATGAGCCCCAGTCAGAGACGCCATCAGTGTATCCCAGGGCATGAGAGATGGTCCAGTCCTGGCCTGACCCTGTTCTCAGAAGTTGGGGGAAGGCAGAGCTTCCGTGGGGAGTGAATGAACCTGGGAGTATTTAGCTGGGGCGAGCTGCACCATCTCATACCACTACAGGGGTGAGCCAGGGACGCCCCTGAGACTGAAGTCGACCTCCTTACAGAATTGTGCTTGAGCTGGGAGAGGGAGAGCTGCTTCTCAGAGACTGCCCTGATATTTTTCATCACACCCTGCCTAAAGCCAGCCTTGCCCGAGCATTTTCCAGCTAATTAAGACATTCATTTTCCTTATTTGCTTAAACCGGTTTGGACCGGCTTCTTAATCATGCAGAGAGCAGGAGTTGAGCTGTGTTCAATAACAAAAATTAAAGGTGTTTACAATTGCACAAACAGCTCTACCAGGGCGACGGCTTTGAGAACCCAGGGTTATACCAACCGGCAATTAAAGAATATCGCAGGGAACAGAGAATAAGAAAAACCACAGGGGTCTCGGATCTCCTTCCAAAGGCACTAGTTGACGTGTGAAATTGAATAGCTCAGTGCTAGCTCTTCTCAAAATCTTGAAAGTATTTTTGTAGGGTGCATAGCTGCATGTTCCTGCAGGCACCTTTAATGGATGGTTCCTTTAAGAGCTGCTTCCTGCAGGGGTACTGCTTGTGATGGACAGTTTGGTAAAGCTCTCTCTGAGGCAGATGCCCATGGCAGCCCAAGGTGGAGATGCTGATCTGCTCAGCCGACAGTGATGGACAGTTTGGTAAAGCTCTCTCTGAGGCAGATGCCCATGGCAGCCCAAGGTGGAGATGCTGATCTGCTCAGCCGACAGTTCTGCACGCAACATTTTGGTTTCAATTCCAGTTCCACCAGCACTGAAGGTCACGAAGATCTCTAACTGCTCAGGGAGGATGGAATTGGATGCCACCCTCAGGTATGGCTTTGTAGGGTCAGTGGTACCTCTGTGCATCTGCGTAGATGCTTGGAACAACATCTGTCCCCAAGCTGGAGTAGAAAACATCTGCTTGATGCATGTAGATCCCTCCCTACCAGCCCCATCATTGTGGGCAAGTTGGATCGAATTTACTCTCCACCCCAAATTCTGCAGCTGGACCGTGGAACACCAAAACATGAGCTGTCTTTAAAATCCTTCCCAGAGTGTCTCTGAATATGCCAACCACAACCTGAACATGGCAGGGTTAATTCTCTTCTTCCCCTCCTTTCTTCTTCCCTTTCTTTCTTTCTTTCTTTCTTTCTTTCTTTCTTCCTTCCTTCCTTCCTTCCTTCCTTCCTTCCTTCCTCCTCCTCCTCCTCCTCCTCCTCCTCTTCCTCCTCCTCTCTGTCTGTCTCTCTGTCTCTTCTACTGAGGCTTGAATCCAGGGACATTCTGCCTCTGAACTACACTCTCAGCCCTCTTTTTAAATTTGAAAACAGGATCTTACTAAGTTGCAGGGCCCTCAATAAGCTCCTGAGGCTGGCTTCCAACCTCCTGTTTCAGCTTTCCAAGTACTAGGATTATAGGCAAGTGCCATCACACCTGGATGCCTAATTTTTTATGCCCTTTTAACTTGTGCCCTAAAACCCGGTATATGTTTTCAAAAGCACACGGTCAGATATAAATAAGAAATTATGTGGATTTCTTTCCTGGTGTAAAAGAGATTGTGGTAAATGGGATGTCACTTACAATGGGATTAATGAATGTGATTTTAAGAATTGTATAAAATATGATCATGCAAATATTTTATAATGTACTTAGTTTCTCTTCTTTGGTCTTTAGGCTATTAACAACCTTTAAAAGATATTGACAATTTAAAATCATACTATGAACATCTTTATTCAGGAAGCCACACAACACACACACACACACACACACACGCACACACACACACACACACACACACACACACACATATATATGCTGAAAAATTTTTTTTGTGTGAATGATAGATACCAAGATATGGAATTACAAGTTTGAAGGGTTGAAGGGTATGGAGGTTTTAAGGCTCTTTAACCCAATTTTGGTATTGCTTTCAAAGAGGATGTTACCTTTTTTGTTGTGTTATTTAGAAATATTTAATAAGAATATGGAGAAATTAAAATATGAAGAACAGACAAGGAACAATGTCTCCGTACTTTATAAATCTCCCTTTAAAATTGAGAGCAGTCGATACTCAGTGTAGTTTGAGGCCGAATCAATGAACATTACTGTTAACTTCAGTGTTTCAATTTAATGTAACAAATTACTGAATACAAGAAAAATTTAGGTTGCCTATGCTGATGAAAGGGAAATAATATGGAGTAAAAAAAACATATGGCGACATACGTTTCTCAAGATCATACAGAAGTGTTTGGTCCTCTAGCTTATCTGTGTTCAATGTGATGTACTGTTTTAATGTGGCCCTATAACCCCAGCCACTCTCATATCTACAGAGTAGCTCCTGACCTTGCCCCATGAAAGAAATACCAAGGCCTGGTAGGAATCTTTGTCAGCTGCCTAATGAGAGGACACCTTTCAAACTCATTCTCTCTTTTCCAGTTTGCAGTATATATTGCTGCAGGGACACCCTCTGGGCAGCACTGGGAACTAACTTTGGCAGCCATGTGCTGCTCTGCTGTCCAGACAGTCGCTTCTCTTTGGGCACCATGCTATTCTGCCCTCCGCACAGGTGGAGCTCAGGCAGGGCTGACTCCAGCCCTGATCCGGGATGGTCATGTGGCTCAGGCCTGGCCAATCAGGGCTTCCCATTCCCAAGGTCATGCGATAAGCAGAAAAATCAGGTTAGGCCAGACGGAGACTGAAACTCCATCCTGGGATACGCCTCTCTTGGGATGTTCTGAGGAAGCAGCTCTAGTCCTTTTGCACTTGAAGGCCACCAGTCTGAAGCTGGTTGTGGCCATTTATATCCACACAGAGAAAGTCCATCTGAGAATGAGGTAGAGTTCTTTCAACATCCTCCGAGACCTTAACATTCACCCTGGAAGCCAATTTACCTGTCAGATTTGCGAGTTCTCTGAGTGAATATAGCTCCCCTTTCCTCAACACTCTCCTCTAGGTGTTCTGCCGGTAGCAACCAGGCAGTTTGGACTGAGAGGGCGACCAATGATTTGATCCATTATCTGGTTATTAGCAGGAAAGCACAGAGCTTTCATGCCGTACCGAGCACCACACCTGGCTCTTCAGGACCGCAGCATGCCAAATCATTTCACAAATACAGTTTTTTCCTCTTAACATTTTCTCTGCCTGCACAAAAATAGTATTTTTGCACAGAGGATGTTCCCATATTTGTATTCAATCGGGGTAGACATCCATTTAAATGACAGTTAACCAAACACCCAGTGTAGATGTCCTGATGGTTCTTAAGACACCGGGGTGGGGAGAAAGGACCTCTTTTCCATAAGGAAATCATAATCCAAGGCTGGGGACCGGCATGGTCACAGGGACCACAGCAAGATGTGGCTGAGCTTAGCAGAGGCATGCACGGACTCCTGGGCACAACTCTTTGGATGTCTCGCAAAGTTTATAAATAATTTTTAAAAAGGAGACAGTCAATTGCTGTCTGAAGCAAATAAAACTTTACAGCTGGAATGGAAAAATAGATTGATTAATGTGGTAGAGAATCAATTAGACCGTGAAGCAGATAAATTGTAGAGCTGGGGGATGAGCTGGTCCGAAAGTCTCCATTTTCTGGCGAATGTGAAGTTAACATTAAAAACTGTTTTGTATTACCAAAGTCACATCCAATTATTGCAAGAAAATAAACGTGTTGCAATCATTTCTTTTTGTTTGTTTGTTTTGTGATTTTGGGGCTTGAACCCAGGGGCATTCTAACTCTGAACTATATCTCCAGTCCTATATTATTTTATTCGGAAACCGGGTCTTGCTAAGTTGCTGAGGCTGAGTTTGAACCTGTGATCCTTCTGTCTCAGCCTCCAAAGGGCTAAGATTACAGGCAGGCACCACTAGGCCCAGCTCATAATGCCTTTTAGTCACTGCAGCCGGCCAGAGTTATTCTCGGTTGCTAGGCACCGAGGCATATGTGATGGATAGCTTCAGGTGTTCAGCATCCTATATCCTGGACCACATTTCCCAGGCCTCCTCACAGTAAGACAGACCCCTGTGACTGATCCCAGCCAATGGGTCTTGGGCAGAAGCGATGTGGTTGGTGAAGTTGTAGAACCTTTCAGGCAATCTTCTGTGTGGTGCATCTGCCCCAGATCTCTGAATGACTGTGTGGAGCCGGGCTTTTCTGCTACCCTGACATGCACCACAACAGGAGCAGGAGCTGTACCATTTTAAGGCTCTGGGGTGGTGTGTGTGGTGTGGTGGTGGTGGTGGTGTGTGTGTGTGTGTGTTGCTAGGGATTGAACCCAGGGCATTCTACTTTGAGCTGCTTCCCCAGCCCTATTTTATTCTTTTGAATAAAAGAAACAGGGTCTCACTAAGCTGCAGAGGGCCTCACTAAGCTGCTGAGGCCATCCGGGGACCTTTGATTCTCCTGCCTCAGCCTCCCAAGTACTGGGTTATCACAAGCGTGCACCACCACGGCCGGCTCTAGTGTGGCTTATCATGGTGCTTAGCCTACCCGACTAACACGGACGCCACGTTTGCTGTCTGGTTTTATTCTGGAGGCCCATTTGCTAGCTCTCTAGGTGTACCACACAATTCTCCTGTTTTAGGAAGTGTTTTTGTTGGTGCAGAGAAGTTGTTCATGATAGTGGGCTCCTTAGTGAGATGGTCTGTTTTCCACCCACGACTGCCCATCCAGGGGTCAGGACCACGCCTTTGGCCCCGATCCCAGGACGGACTCAACAGACAGAGAGGAGGATTCGCTTTTCTTCCTGAGCATGAGGCTTGAGAATGGTTTCCCTCAACAAGACTGGACCTTGAAAGCCTGGCTGTATTGGCAACATTTCCAAACTGAAACCATCTATTCCCAGGGCTGATTCACACTCGGGGGAACCCTAGCAAGGGAGACAGGGTGTTGTCTTGCTCAAGGAAAGCACCATATCCGACTGGGGAGAGTGGGTCGGCCCCTCCGGTTTTATGGGAAGCCACTGGATCTGTGAGGCACGTCTCCTGGCCCCGGTTCCACAGTCAGGCGGCATCTGAGGTCCCTTGCAGGGTGTCTCACAGGATCCGAGAGGCGGAGGGTGCTGGCTGGCCCGTAGGAGATGCCACCAGCAGCAAGTCCCCACAGACACAGGCTAGGCCTGCTGATCACACTGATTTGAAAACCAAACATTCCATCTTTAACATAGAATCAAGCTGTGTCATTAAATATGGCACATAATTCATCACCGGACCCTTGATGTTTTACACAGCCGTAGTGCCTTCCACACAAATACGCATTTAATGGAACATTTATCACTAATAACAAGCGTAATGGTAGCTGTGGGGGGAAATCAACGGAGAAATGTTAGGCGGGGAAGGGTTTGCTGTTAACCCTCGCGGTCCCTGGTCCTCCTCTCGTCTTGTCACGGCCTGCTCGGCACACCCCTCCTGGCAGCTCAAGCA
This sequence comes from Muscardinus avellanarius, assembly GCF_963383645.1. Classification (NCBI taxonomy): domain Eukaryota; kingdom Metazoa; phylum Chordata; class Mammalia; order Rodentia; family Gliridae; genus Muscardinus; species Muscardinus avellanarius. Next base: position 4,308,382 of record NC_137796.1, read on the forward strand.
GACTGAATTTCTTTGCACTGCACCCCACTTTTCATGTGTTTGAACACTTCACCGTTTGGTGTTTTTTGGATGGGGTTCTGGGGATGGAACCCAGGGGCATTCTATCTCTGAGCTACAACCCAGCCCTATTTCTTAGTCTTTATTTGGAAACAGGGTCTCACTGAGTTGCAGAGGGCCTCACTCAGTAGCCGAGGCTGGCCGCGCACCGCGATCCTCCTGTCTCAGCCTCCCGAATGCTGGGATTCCAAGTGTGCGCCACCACGCCTGGCTACTTTTAAATTTTGAAAGAGGGCCTTGCTAAGTTGCTGAGGGACCTCACTAAGCTCCTGAGGCTGGCCTTGAGCCTGCGGTCCTCCTGTCTCAGCCTCTCAATGACTGGGATCACAGGTATGAGCTTTGAATGTGCACCTTTACTTCTTCCTCCAGGTACATCCCTGCTCATTTGCTAATGGTCACTATTCCCCATAATGATATAGTTCCATGAGGTCAGAAAACCTGGTGCCTACAGGGTGGCTGATGCTTAGGAGGGGACTGTTACACTGTCTGTCTATTACTGTTACTCTGGCCCCACAACTTAGTGGCTGAGTGATCCCAGCCCCGGTACCTAAGCCCTCATTGTCTCTGTCTCCTCATCTGGAAAATGGGGAGAATAATAATACTTATTGGGTGACAACTGAAAGAGGTATATACAGGGTAAGCCAAGAGCCTGGTATGTGCATGCTCAGCAGGCGGCTGCTGTGGTTGCTGAGGAGAATCTTGGGAAAATCTTTAGCGATGTGGCACCAAATTGCGAGCGCTTTCAGGAAGAGCCCAAAGCACCGAATGCTGTCAGCAACCACAGGGTGAGCCTGGAGGTACATCCTCCCCCCATCACATCCCCTGCAGAGGCTGCAGGTCCTGGATCAGCACACGGAGCAGCTTTTGGGGCTTCTTGAGAGATCACTGAACACAGGACACAGGTGAATTCCTGGACAGAGAAGCTGTGAGCTCATAAATGCCTCTGGTTTTAAGTCACAAAGTTTTGGGGCAATTTGTTATGCAGCAGTAGCTAACAAATACAGCCTTTCTCCCCGCCTAGCACTTACCGCGGTCTATAATGTTCTTGTGTACCGATGATAACCTCTTTAGTGGCTATCTTGACCTTGATGCTTTGAGTTACATCATGTCTCATTTAGAGCTTTATCTCCCATCTACTAATCCAGGGCTTATGACCTTTTAATGATATAGTTAGCCAGAGATGTGTTTTTTTTTATTTTATAAGATAATGAAGCTGGGCCTGGAGCACGTGTCTGTAATCCCAGTACTTGGGAGGCTGAGACAAGAGGACTGCAGGTTTACAGCCAGCCTTAGCAATTAGTGAGACTTACCCTGTTTCAAAATTAAAAATAAAAATAGGTTTGGAGTTATAGCTCAGAAGCAAACTGCCTCTGAATTCAACCCCCAGTATAATACACACAAATAGCAATAATAATAATAATAATAATAATAATAATAATAATAAATGGCAGAGTGGTGTATCTGTAACTGTTTTAAATGAGATACTTGTGATGGGTCAATTTTGGTGGTTCAAATACCCCTCCCATGGCAGATCTGAAGCTACCAACATGCTCTATCCCCACACGTGTGTAAGTAGAGAGAGATGTGCAGTCTGCTATTGCAAGCTGGCGTGAATGGGTTGCAGCCTGTGCCTCCTGCTTTGGAGTAGAGGAAAACCGCTAAGGAGGCACTGTGCCTACAAACCCTCCCTTCCTTGGGTAGCGCCCAAGGTACTGCGGATGAGCACTATGGACTTGACACACAGCCAAGATACGATGCAATTCCCTTATCTGTCCACCCGTCAGCTTAGCCCAAGAGCGGGACATCCTGATGCTCTTTGAACCACGAATCCCAACCAGGGGCCACGTTCTTCTCCCGGCTAGTGCACCTGACACCTGGTCTATGAATACTGCAGCAGATTGGTAAAAACATTAACTGAAGCAGAAGGAGCTGTTGTCTGTCTGGCCTTTGATTTGTCTGCTTGGACCGCATCACACTGGGAGTAGCTAGTCCATAAATCCAGTAGGAGTCACATCTGTGTTTTGTAAACAACAAAAGTAAGCGCCTCCCTGCACTGTGACCGGCCAGCGACACCCCTCCGTCCCTCCATCTCCTGGTGGGTGCAGCGAGCGGTCTGGGCTGACTTGAGTTTGTCTGTAGGCCTCCTTCCACCCTGCTTCCCGGCACTAACGTGAACATCCATATTCCTGGCTGGAACCTGCTTGTTTTCATTTCTGGCTGGGGCCTGGTGGGTGGGGACCGAGGCTGAGCTCATTTCCCCAGATTTACTGCTGCCGACGGAGCCGGCAGGGTGGGGAAACAGCAGGGGAAATAAACACTGCTTTTTAGACATATGCGGCCACAATCACCTAAGTGATAGATCTGAGGCTGCGGCGGGACTCTCTCGCGCTACTGATGAGTTACAGTGAAGAAACCGCCAGCAGTGTTCATGGCAAAGCTGGAAGAATTGTCTCCTTGGACGCATGGCGGCGGGTACTTGACACTCAGTGGGGCTGTGGCGACGTTTATTTAGTGTCTACAAGGTTTTAGGGTGTGATGAATTCTATGTTTCTATTCCAAAGAGAGAAACAAAAAGAGCTAAAGTCTGATGAGTGTTATCAAAGCACTATTAATGAAGGTCTAAGTCAGGTGCTCAGGAAGCCTATTTAATCTACCAGACATCATCCATCCATCCATCCATCATTCATTCCTTCCTTCCTTCATTCATTTTTTTTGTGGTACTGGGAATTGAACTCCGGCATTTTACCTTCGAGCTACACTCCCAGCCTATTTTATTTTTATTTGAAAACAGGATTTCACTAGGTGGATGTGGGGAGCCATTAAGGTTTTCCCCTAAAAGAATATTTCTGACTCAGCTGACTGTCCTTCACCCAGAGTCAACAAGGTTTGGGGTCATGGAAAGCTCAAAGTAAAGGGTCTGGGGGAAGATCAGATGGTGATGGCACGAGGGTGCTGATGAACCTCCCTGTAATGTGTGTGCTCTGGATTGGTCTTGTATTCAGGTGGTGATAGCACAAGGATGTTGATTGGCCTGTAACTGTATAAATGCCTCTGGAAAAACAAACCCAACGTCAGCGCAATAGAGAATACTGACCCAGGAGTAGTTGTCGACCAGTAGAGATATTGACCCAGGAGCAGGGGTCGGCCAGTAGAGATAGTGGGCTGGCGGACCCCCCCCCACATTAAAATAAATTAAATATTCTGAGAATCAAATTCTTAGAGTTGAATTCTTCATCCTCACGCCTCTCTTCAGAACCCGTACTTTTGCCGGCTGGCTCCAGCAGGTAGATGAGAGTCTTACTACTTGCTGAGGCTGTTCTTGAACCTGTGATCCTCATGTCTCAGCCTCCCAAGTACTGGAATAACAGGCGTGCGTCACCACACCAGGCTTATCCGATGTTTACTGAGTGTTTACTACATATGTGGTAGCTGGTGGGATAAGTAACAGCAGTCAAGTAGAGTGAGGGACTGACCCCTGGATAATTTCAGGAGGACAAGATGGGGCAGTGGTGGGAGGGCTGTGGAATGACAAAGGAGAGGCCACTGAACCTAGACTGTGAGCAAGATGATGAGGCTGGAGCAGGTTGCTGGGAGACACCTTTGGAAGCGAAATTAGACTTTGAGATTGGAGGAGGGCCCTTTCTATGGGAAAAGACAGGAGATCATTAATCCTGAGGCTCATGAAACAGGATCGCGGATTGAGTTGGGCCGATGAAGCATGTTTTAGGATGCTGGGGACAAAAGGCAGGGTGAGCCGTGCTCTCCGCATTAGGAGCTTGGCACTGGGCTGAAGACGGAGCATGTGAGTAGCTCCCTGGGTGGCCGGCAGCAAGTGCCTGGTGACTCCTGTGTTCAGTGAGCTGAGGATGCCGGTGGTATGGCCTGGCGTGCTCTAGAGGCTTTTCTGTGGCTTCAGACTACTGTAAGCTAGAAAGCCACTATTCACTGGTGTAAGCCATGAAGGACTGTGAGAGACAGCAGAATTCAGAGAAGTCTGAATTCTTCAGGGAAGAAGACAGAAATCAAGCTTTGGAGGTGGCAGGCTGGGACAGCGCCCAGGGGCAGCGGGAGCCAAGATTTATGAAGTCAGAGGGAGGACAAAGGCAAAAGACTCCTGAGAGTCCCCCAGAGGCCATCTGGTGTTGACCACCCCTGAGAGACTGGCAGGGAGGAGGTAAGAGGCATCCCAAGGGCATGTGGCTGGTTGGGGCAGAACCATACATGCTCAGGTATTTCTTGGGTTTGTCTATTTGGTTGTAACAAAGAGGCACAAGGTCCCTGAGGTGGCAGAGAAAGAAAATGGAACCACACTGCCCTTTCTCTAGGATTTTGACATTTCTACAACCTGTCATTGACTGCATTAAATTGTTTTCAAGCTCTGGGTCCCGAGCTGCCACAGAGTGTCACACCTGGCACTAGCAGGTGCTCAGGACTGGGTGGAGGCTTCTTGGGCAAGACTGCAGAGAAACCCGGGAACCTTCAGGTGCAGATGCAGCCCCATCCACCAGCCACGGTCCAGGAGGTCCAGGGGCCCAGGAGCCGCGATTCTCCCAAGTTCCTTGGAATTGCTGTACTCCTGAGCTGTGGGTGCATCTTGGCTAACTGTGTTCAGCATGTGTCTGTTGTTGTGCTTAGAGACAGAAGGGCCCCTGAAGGGCTCATGTATTGATGTTCAGAGTTGAGGTGCTTAAGTCACGCATGAATCCATCGTAATGGACTTACTGTGTGTAACCTAGGCAGATGGGCGGTGGTTGGGTGGGAGAAGGTGGGTCCCTGGGGTGTGGCCTTTGTTGTTGAATCTCCTTGCTTCCTTGATCTCTCACTTCTGGTCTCCGAGAAGTGAGAACAGAGCCTTGCTCTCTTTTTCTTTTTATCTCTCAGCTTCTGATGCCATGTCCTGGGATCTGCAGACCCAGCCTCACATGGTCTGAACGTGAAGTCTCCAAAAACTGTCAGCAAATTATCTTCCTTCTAAGTTGTGTGGACAGTTGCTTTGGATTATAGCAGTGGGAATGTTGGCTGACACTTCTGTATAGATGTGCACATGTGCACACACACACACACACACACACACACACACACACACTTTTGGTACTGAGGATTTAACCCAGGGCATTCTACCTGCATGTGACACCCCCAGCCCTTTTTATTTTGAAACTGGGTCTCACTAAGTTGCAGATGGTCTTGTTAAGTTGCAGAGGCTGGCCTCGAACCTGTGAATATCCTGTCTCCACCTCCCAAGTACTCGGCTCCCAAGTGTGCACCATCACACTCATCCCATACTTGGTATATTTCAAATTAAACACTTCTGTTCACAATGCAATGTTAAGGAAAATTGGAAAACATAGCTTCCAAAACCTGTCACTTCTGACTGGGAAATTTCCTTCCTCCCCCCTTTCTAGGAAACAAAAACATCTCTCACCCAAGATATACCATGGCACTGCTGTCTCCTCTCCAGCTGTCCCCTGGCATCCCCCAGGCTGCTCTGGTCTCTTGCTCTCTGAGCTTTCAGAGGTGATATCAAACCGACCTCCCCTCTGTGGCTGCGCTTCTCCCTGCAGGCATCGCTGGGGCTGCTCCCACAGCCCCCTTAGCCATTCCCTCATGGCCTCCACCAACGGAGTGCCACGGGCTACTGATGATCCTCCTGGCATCTCTTGACACCACCTGCTGTCTCTCTCGCCTCAGCTGTCACAGGGCTCGAGCCTCGCCTCTGCTCACCTGTGTTCCTGCAGCAACTTCTATGGCAGCCCCTGCTTCCTTCTAGACCACTTGCCCCCCACCCCAAAGCCAGCCCAAGAGAGTGGCTTCAAGCAGCACCAGCCCACAGCACCCTCTGGAAGCCCTTTCCAGCTCTTCAGTGTCTACAGAACAATGTCCAGTCCTATGACCACACTCCTGGTCCCAGGCAGCGTGGGCTTTCCGCCAATGGGACGGTCTATAGCTCACTCAACTTGGGCTGTCTCAGCCCTCTGTGCGCGCCGCACCCATATTTCCCCAACTAGTCTTCCCTTCTAGAAACCTATCAGGTGTTCTTCTAAACCTGCCTAAATATGGCCCCAGCAAAAAGCTTCCTCTGTCTCCTCAGAGGCACTCCTACTGTGTGTACCATGCAGAATGTCTTTCTCTTGGTCGACTTGGTGACAGCACCCAGAGATTTCCTCCTGTGGTCCAAGCCCTGGTTATTCAGTGTTAGGTTCTTATGCCAGTGTGGGAGTGAGCTCTAAATGCTACCCAGTGCTTGGCTAGGGAAGCTTTCACATTCTCCCTTTCTCTCTGTTTTCTAAATTTAGTTTTTAACATTGCTAATTGGCACATCGTAATGCAGATCCTTATGGGGTAAAGTGTGATAATTTGATGCAGGTGTACAATGTGTAATGGTCAATCAGGGTAATTAGTTTTCCCACCTCCCCAAACATTTAGCATTTACTTGTGTTGGGAGCCTGCATTCTCCTCTCCTCTAGCTATTTTGAAATAGAAAATAAACTTGTGTAGACTACAGTTACCCTACCATGCAGAATGCCAGAACTTCTCTCTCCCGCATCACCACATTTTGGTATTCACTGCCTGCCGTCTCTCTGTCCCCAGCCCCTTTCCTTCCTATCCGTGAGTGAATGCTCTTCTAAAGCGTTTGCAACTTCTAAGGTAGACAGGATGGCGGTCCCCAAAGGTGTCTATATCTAATCCTGGACTCTGAGTATGCTACCTTTTGGGGCAAGAGAGATTCTGTTGTGGATGTGGAGGTGAGGATGGTACCCAGGACTATCTGAAGGGGCCCAGTGGAGCCCAAGATCCCAGAAGAGGAAGGAGGCGGACAGAGAGGAGGGAGAGGGAGAGGGAGGGAGAGATGAGTCTGCCTGAAGATGCTACATCACTGGATTTAAGGCAGAGGAGGAGGCCCGGGGCTGAGCAATGCAGAGGCCTCCAGACCTCGGGAAAGCCAAGAAAATGAAAGAAGCCAGCTTTGCTAACACCCCAATTTGATCCCTGTGAGACTCATTTTGGACTTCTGATCTCCAGAACTTTGTGTGTGTGTGTGTAGGTTTGTTTTTTTCTCTTGGTTGTGTATGTGTGCATGTTTGTTTTCTTTTTATATGTGTGTGTGTGTGTGTGTGTGTGTGTGTGTGTGTGTGTATGGCTGGGTTTTTTTTTGCCGTGGTGTGTGTGTGTGTTACTGTGTTCCTAGAAACTGAATCCAGGGACATTCTACCTCTGAGTTACACCACCAGCTGTACTTATTTTCTATTTGGAAACAGGTTCTCACTAAATGGCTGAGAGTATTGCTGAATTGCTGAGGCTGGCCTCAAACCTGTGATCCTCCTGTCTCAGCTTCCCGAGTACTGGGATTACAGGCATGCATTGCCACATCTGGTTTCAGAATATTCTAATTCACTTATCTTATGGTCCCATGTCATGGCAGCCACAGGTATCTGACCACCTTTTCTGGAGGGCGGTCACTGAGCTTTCTGGAGAGTGGAGACATCCCTCCTGCTCCCCCAGCTCAAGATGACAGTTGCCAGCTGACTTCACTCCACGCCACCTCCCTCCCAGGACCGCCCTGGGTGCCTCCCCCATGACAGCTTCCTCTTTCTCTTCTCTGGAAAATATTTCCATGTCACTCCTCTGCAGAGTGATGTGCACCAGCTCTTCCCTGCAGAGCCTGTCGAGTGGGAAGACGACGTCCTCCCATCTACGATGCACTAAATCTCAAGTGGTTCCTGGAGAAGCTAATCCGCAGGTGTCAGTCACTCTCCAAGCATCCATTCCAGCTCTCAGGACAGGCCCACCTCCAACTTCCTTCTGCCTCCTCCATAGACCCCGGCTGCCCGGGGTATCCAGGCCCCTAGACCCTGCCTTTGTGTGGTCATGACATTAGAGTCTTTGAAAATAAGAATGCGTTCTGCATCAGCCAGGGGAGAAACTGCACAAGCTAGCTCCACTGTGCAGTGCTGTAGGGGAATGTTTGGTGCATGAATAAATCAAGGAAAGATTATGTTAGTCATCACACGGCAAACCTCGGGATTGCCCTTCTGGGTTGCAGAAGTCCCTGGTCCAAAGGCAGGTCCTGGGCCACATGGGATGGGCCGAGGCAGTCCCTAGATGCTCTGGGTATGCAGGACAAGGTGGGAGCTGGTCTCTGGCTTTCCAGGAGTAAGTGGGGAAGGTCCTTCCCTTTGGACAGAGGTCCATGCGGAGGGAGCCCTTGTGTGTGAGAAGTTGAGGGACTGGAGGCTTATCACTGTCTAGGCAGATGCCCCGGGCTGGTCCTGGGCCAGTCACACAGCCTGAGGTCGGAAAGGTGCAGGAGGGACAGTAGTGGTAGGAGGGAGATGCTCCATGGGTGAGGTCTACATGGATATGACCTTTCAAAAAATCTAACCAAACCACGGGGAGAAGAGAATGCTGCTCAGAGGAGCCTCAGCGAAGACCGTTGGGAACTGTCTCCCGCAACCCCAGGGACTCATCTAAACCACAGAAGAGAGTCAGGAAACTCAGGTTCCTGTCATTCACCAGGTGCTCCCTGAAAGCAAATAGCTTTCCTTGAGTTTCGATTTATTACCCTCTAAAATGTCATTTTCTGTAGGGGTAATAAAAGATAATACGTTTTATGGTGGCTCCTTATGTTAAGGTTTTACCAAATCTGTTATTAAATGATCTGCATAGAATCTAAATGAATCTTACTAGGTTACATGCAACAGCAAGGTGGGTTTTTTTTTTGTTGTTGTTGTTTCTCCTTTACCTCTTCCCCCGAATTAAGCGCGGCGAGGAAGGCGGCCCTCTCTCTGTGTTTTCTAATCACAAGGCAGAAGGTAATGCTTTTAAGGTCAGACGAAAAATTGTGTTCTGCTGTGTAATCGGCTTCACAGAGTTACATACTGGTCAAAACGTCCGGAAAATTCAATTACGGACTCCCAATGACAAAAGTGGGGAGCCCATCCAGGGTTGGCACCGGTTTCTAAAATTAGGTTCTAAATGCCTTGACTTGAAGCCATTTCAGCTTTACAACCTTGGCGGAGCATTGGGTCTCTGCATGCTAATGGCCCTGCCCATTAATTTCAGGTGTTTAATCAGCACTACAGCCACTGCTCAGAACAGTGCCACCGTCTACACGGCCCCGCCAGCCTTCCCTCCAAAGCTCTTTCCATTCAGATTTGATCTCATCAAACCTGCCATCCACGGCTACATTTTTTTGTTGTTGTTATTGTTGTTTGTTTGCAGAACTGGGGATGGAACCCAGGAGCATTCTACCTCTGAGCTACACCCCCAGCCCCATTTTGTATTCTTTATTTTGAAACAGGGTCTCACTAAGCTGCAGAGGGCCTCACTAAGTAGCTGAAGCGATCCTCCTGTCTCAGCCTCCCAAGTACTGGGATTACAAGTGCGCTACCACACCCCACTCAAATGGCATTTTTATGCAAGGTTTATTTGGTGTCCAGTTCTATGATTCCAGGTAGCTTTCAAAACAAAGGAGTCTGCCTATGCAGAGTAAGGAATCAAGAAATGTCGTCCATTCTCTCCAGCCCGGGAGGGGGTAGCCTCCGCCTTTGCGCTGCCCTTGGGTTATCCTCTTTGAAACAAAATTGAACTAATTCTAAATTATCTGAGGCGGGAGAAAAAACAAAGATCACAGGAAGATGATTCCAGTCACACCATGGCTGGCATTCAGAAAGCTTGTTTTGAATACGAGGGAGAAAAAGCAGGGAGAAGAGCCAGCCATGGGTTATTTCTAGAAGGTTTCTCTGCTGATTTCGCACCGAGTACACTGGCCCTTAGGATCACCTTCCTTCTGCATCACCTGCCCGGTGCCCAGCTGCTGCCAGCCAGCCCCGCCCAGCGTGCACCGGGCAGCCCTTTCGTGAGCCTCCTTCATTCATTCTGCTTCTGAAATTGTCTTGGCTCTGCTGACAAAGGCTAAGCCTATTACCGCCCCAGAATGCCGGTGGAGCGAGGAACTAGAAGTCAAATGTTGCGACTTAACACTGGGTCTCGCCCTTCCCCGCTCAGCCGCGCGGACGGACAGGGTGTGGATAAAGATGAGCGGGTTTTTCTTCACAAATAATAAAGCCCACAAATATGCCCTCGGAGGGCTCCTTTTCATTTTGTTTTTAAAAATAACAATAAATAGAATCTCTGTCTTCCTTCTGGCTCCTCTCCAGAGTCCTTTTCAAAGACGAGGAAAATTGAACTCTTTTTCTTTTGTCTCTTGGAAGGGAAAACCCTGTGGCCTTGGGTTGTCTCAGAGGGACACTCCTTGGTGTCGGGGGCAAAGCATATTTCTGGGCCTCATGCTCCCTTCTGGCTTGAACCCCAAGTTCGCTCCCATCCATACATGCCATTTCTTGCCTACCCAGCTGGGTTCCACGTAGATCTTCTGTTAGAAAAATCATAGCTCCATTCACCCAGTACCTTATATATACCAGAAACACATTCAACTCTTTCTGGAGTTACCCAAGTTGATGTCCTGATAGCTCCGTGAGGTTGGTATGGTTGTGGCTTTCATTGCACAGGTGAGGATCTTGCTGCCCCAGGACTCCGTTTCTAAATGGGAGCACTGGGACGAGAGTCCAACTTCTTGGCTTATAGCCTCTGCTCTTAGCCACTGTACTCTGCAGCATACGGGGTACCCATGACCTGCAGGGCATCCAAACACCCCTGAGGGGTGGTCCAGGTCCAGGTCCAGGATCCCATATGGGCACTCCCTTTCTGGCTGCTTCCGTGTCCGGCCTGGCCGTGGCTAGAGTTTGGGAGCCGAGAGCTCTTTTGGATAGGCAGGTGTTTGCAGTGACTTTTTGAACAACCTCTACTAAGTCTCCGATGATCTGCTCTCTCTTGACACTTCAGTGGCCCTCACCACTTCAGTCCTACCAGCTCCGTTGAACTTGACGGCTTCAGTCAACCCCGTGTCTTCGATGTCCAAAGTCACCTGACTTCCAGAGCCACACTTCCGGCTGCTTGACATTTCTGCCAGATGTTTCCCAAGCACCACAAACTTGGCGCACCCTGAGCACACACAGCGGCTCCCAAGCCCAGCACATGGCTCCCTGTCTGGGCTGAGGGTGTCCCCCATACCCAGCAACCAAACCAGAAGCTGTTCATGCCCCAGCATCCTTCTCGCTCCTACTCAAGCCGGGTGGCTCTTGCAGGACTCCTATACTATCTTGTTCTCACTCTTCTTCCAACACTGGACTGCTTTGGTACACTGTCACATCACACTTTAACATCTATGCCATGAGTTAAATAGAATACAAAAATGGTGCACCTTGGGAAAGGGCTAGACAGTGCAGGAAGGCAGGAAGAAGTCTCCAGCATCATGCACCCTACCCCTGGTGGCCAGCTCAGCTCAGCTCCCAGAGCATGGCATGCCAGATGCCAAAGCCTTGGACCAAGACACAGCTTCCTGGGCTGACACCACCATGCAAGGTCTGGGCCCAGGTATCTGGGCATCACACAGGAGGCCAAGGATGCGCTGGTGGATCTCAGGTGGGCCATTCCCTTCTCCATCTCCTCCATCTGCATTTTTTTTTTTTTTTTGTTGGCCTGGAATGAAACTCCTTGCACCTGACCTGGCGCTGTCCTGCTGTTCTGCAAGCCCAGATCAGCTGCTACCTTCTCTCTGACCTCTCCCCTGGAATCTCCAGGGCAGGATTTTCGCGGGTCCCGGTAGCTCCCTCTGCAGTACAAGCCCCATTGTGTCTCAGCCACAGATCCCTGTCCCTTCCACCCTGCTATGATTTAATTATTTATGTCATGTTTTATTATTCATGTCTGCTAACTTGGGGTTCAGTGAGAGTAGCAGGGACTTGAACCCCAAGTAGGGGATGGATCTCAGATGTCCTTAGTGACAGCCGTGTGACCTCAGGCCAGTCACATCCAACTGTGGCCAGGTTCTGCCAAAGGAAGCCACCTCGTCCTTTCTCCAGGACTAGAGTAACTCCAGGATGGAATGAGCTGACGCCTCTGTGTCAACAACCAGGACCCGGTGCACATGGCCAGTGTGGCGGGGGGGGGGGGGCTGTTGCCGAAGGCAAAGCCATAGAATTGCTGTCCCTGCAGAGAGTATCAACCCTACAGAGCGGTACGGGCTCTAAAACCACAGGCGCTGAGCTGTTGACTCTGCCAAGTATAATGAGGCTCCTCCCTAAGACTAGAATGGGGTGCCTGGTGACCCCCAAAAGATACGTCCACAGCTGAACCCCAGTCATGCGAATGGACCTTGTTTGGAAAATGGGTCTTTGTGGCTGGCAGGACAAGATCCTCCTGGATCACCAGGGTGGGCCCTAAATCCTCCAGGGTCCTTACGAGAGACAGAAGAGGACAGAGCTGCAGGGAAGATGAGGCCCTAGCTACAACTTCCGCTTCTTTTTACATTTTATTTTTCCTACTAGAGACATGTATGATTTACAAAGGTGGTGCCTTAAATTCTAAAAGGCACAGTGGTTAAACAAATAAGCCTAAACAAACATAAAAAAAACCTCTCTAAAGCTGGGTGTGGTGGCGCACGCTTGTAATCCCTGTTCTTGGGAGGCAGAGACAGGAGGACTGCGCAGGTTCGAAGCCAGCCTCGCTGGCTTAAGAGACCCTGTTTCCAAATAAAAATATAAAAAATAGGTCTGAGAGTGTAGCCCGGAGGTAGAAGGGTTTCCAGGAACCCCAGTACCACCAAAAAAAAAAAAAAAAAAAAAAAAAAAACAAAACAAAAAAAACCCCAACAACAACAACAACAACAACAAAAAACCACCTCTCTAAAGAGATATCGTAGGCATTAGATATAAAAATGTCCTTATAATAGTTTTCAGTTCTTCCTAAATTCTATTATAGTCCAACAAAGAAAGACTTATTAGGCATAGAGTTGTATAACCCAGAAAACATATGTGCAAAGCAAGACAGACTAGCTGCACAGCGCCCCCTAAAGCAGCCGACCTCGCCCACTGCGCCAGGTGGTCCCCAGAGCCACGCCTCCTGCGGCTCCTCTGTTCTGTTCATTAATATCCCAGTGAGCCCCCGTTACCCCGAGGCCACAGAGGACCCCTTCATTCATGCACAAGCACTTAGGAGGGCTGGTGGAGGTACAGCCACAGACAGAAGTCACAAAGAGCCCCCTCCTCATGGCCCTTACATGTTAGATGGAGAGGCCGACTGTAAACAAGGCGGACAGGAGGAAGGTTAGGGGAAAATTAAGAAGTGGGAGAGAGTTCTGGGTGGAGGTGAAGGCGCAGTCTAAGTGGGGCGGCCTGAGAGGTCACATCTGAGCAAAGCCATGAAGGGAGTAAGAAGGAGCCTGTGGGTTCCCTGGAGAAGAACATTCTAGACAAAGTAAAGATCAGGGGCAAAGGTCCTATGGCCCAGGTCCAAGGGATGGAGATTTAAATCTGAAATATTAAAAAAAAAAAAACAGAAACCACTCAAAACCACTCTTGGTTCTTTTCTGGTACTGGGAATTGAACCTAGGGCTATTCAATCTCCATGCTACACCCCCAGCTCTTATTTTATTTTATTTTATTTTTGTTTTGTTTCAAAATAGCATCTCACTAGGTCGCCAAAGTTCCTAGTGACCGGTTGGGATGAGAACCAAGTGTCTTTGGAATCAGCACTGGCAGAGCCCATTTCTGGTCCTCAGTGACTACTTTCCTAATGTGCTCTGTTTCTCGGATCTCCTTGGAAGGGTTGACACGAGGATTAAAGAAGAGGAGATGTCCAGATCCCTAGCATAGCAGGGCATAAACGTGCCACACACGGGGAGGGTTGGAGGACTGGCTCCGCCGCCAGCTACTGCCTATGTGACCGTGAGCCAAGTGTCGCAGTGGGCCTCAGTTTGATCATCTGTAAAATAGGAGAATGACAGTACCCACCTCACGGCGCCGCGATACACACATAACACCTAATAGTGCGCCTTGGTAGTACACTTATTAATATTACTGTTCCAGCCTCTCTCCCACCACACCACTGTTCACTCTAATCTGTGCCATTCTGCACCCCGTTTGCAGTCAAAGATCACTATGTCTTTTCAGGCACATTCCCAATACCAAGCATACCAGCGGACGCAACGTAGCTGCTCATTAAGCATCGGGGTTTCTGTTATAGTTAGATATAGGATGTCCCTTGAAGAGCTAATCAATTGGTGTCTGGAGTTGATATAATTGAGTCTTGAGGGTTGTAATCCCAGCAATGGATCCATCTGGGTGGTGGCTAGAGGGGGTGAATCCCCGGGGGTGCGGCCTTGGGGATTATATACATGGTTCCTCCTCCCCCTGATGTCTGTCTTGCTCCCGGCCTCCATGATGTGAGAAGCGCAGCCCACGTGCTCTCCCTTCTCTCTGCCTCCCACTGCCATGCCCTGAGATCTGCTGTCCCCGGCCTTACGTGGACTGAAACCGAAACTCTAAGAAAATAAATCTTTCTTCTTAGTTATGTGGTAAGATCTTTAGATTGTGTCTGTGAGAACGCAGATCAGAACAGTCTCTGATGCCTGAATGGGCATTTGCTGCTGCCCTCTCTGCTTCTCTGAACCACCCTGTCCTGGACGGCTCAGCACAGGTGCCCCCTCTCCCTTGCAAGTTTTGCTGCTCCAGGCTGCTTCTGAACACCCCCACAATTTGAATGTCCCTCACATCTGTCTTGGCTGTGACGCACCTTGGCCTGGGACCTCCAGTGGCTATTTGCATTTTAACCAGCCCCAAGAAATGTCATGTCTACTTAGCCAGGTTCGCTGACCAGGGCCCTAGATCAGTGGCCATCCATTGTGGGGTCTGCACCTTGGAACCCTAAGTCCCAGAAAATTTGATCATCTCAGAAATTCCCTGTAACTATGAGGAGAGATAACTGTCCAGAGACTGAGTCAGCAAAGGCTGGAGACCCCTCCCCAGCAGGAATGGCTTCCAGGGGGATATTGTCATAGATGTACCATTAAACCTCCTCAGAGAGGAGAGAGAGAGAGAGAGAGAGAGAGAGAGAGAGAGAGAGAGAGAGAGAAAGAAGAAGAAGAAGAAGAAGAAGGAGGAGGAGGAGGAGGAGGAGGAGGAGGAGGAGGAGGAGGAAGAAGAAGAAGAAAAGAGGAGAGAGAGAAGAGGGGAGAGAGAGAGAGAGAGAGAGAGAGAGAGAGAGAGAGAGAGAGAGAGAGAAAGAGAGAGTGTTCCAATCCACCAAGCATGGCTCTTTGCAGCACCGAGAAATGCTGCTGTTTAAGCCAGAGGCACCCACATTAAGAACAAATGCTTAGTAGGAGAATATTTAATGGCATGGAAAATGTTTCTATTATCCTATCGAGAAGAGAAAGCAGGTTTCCAAATTGCATGAACAGTGAGACCCCATTTCTGTAAAAAGAAGTATTTATATCTCACAGTAGGTAAATAGAGCTGGAGAATTATGGATAGCAAGATATTAACAGCAATTATCTTTGGATGATGTGCTTATGCAATTTTTATTTTATCCTCTGGGTCCTTTTCTAATTCTCTTTTGTTTTTACTATAAACATATATTATTTAGTGGTCAGAAAGAAAATAAGTCCTGTTATCAAAGCTAAAATACCATAGGGTGTTTTGGATGCGTCTGTGATGTGATAGAATATATCACGATGTGTGGCTCCGTGGAGGAACTGGCCTGTCCCTCCTGCCTACTCCTCAGCCTCCTGAGAACCACCCAAACCCTGGTCCTAGACTTTGCGTGAGAGTGGACAGCCATTTCCTTCAACGGAGATGTGGTGGTCATTCGTAATTCCAGTGGGGGCATCTGTGAGGCCCTTGCATTACAACAGGAAGAAGGTGCTCAATAAAGAACACACACCTCTCCTCAGCTCTTTAAATGTCAGCGTGCAGGCCTGAGCATTTGTATCTCAGGCATCCCCGGAGAGCCAGGCCCAGCAGCTGCTGGGAGGGAACCGAGCATTCAAGTAAATGTTAATTGGAACCAGGGTATGAGATGGGGGTCCTTAAAAGGTTGTGCTAGGAAACTTGGTCTTTCCCTCTTCCTCTGTGCCTCTTATAAAGCAGAAGGGTCTGGTCAGTGGACACAGGAGGACAGGGGCTGTTTAATGCCTTCTATACAAAGACGCTCATCAGCCCCCCCCCCACTACTCTGTGGCCACACCACGTCACGATGCTCAAGGTCAGGATGGAGGTGAAAGCCGACAGCCCATCAGCAGGCAGATTTCTAACACGAAGGTATTTAGCGGGACATAAATTATTGATCCAGTAAGGAAGCTCTTGATCGTTGTTTGCAAATATCATCTGAATGTCTGGTATTGGGTTTGTTAGTTATTTCATTATTTAAAAATGAAGTGAGCCAGGCATGGTGGCACACACCTGTAATCCCAACACTCAGAAGGCTGAGATGCGGGGGGGTGGTCACAGGTTGTTCAAGGACAGCTTCAGCAAGTCGTAAGATTCTCATCAACCTAGTGAGACCCTGTTCCAAAATAAAATAAAATAAAATAAAATAAAATAGGGCAGGGGGCTGAGGTATAACTTGGAGGTAGAATGCCTCTGGGTTTAGTCTCCAGTAATACACATGTGTAGGTAAATGTGTGCACATGCGTGCGCGCGCGCGCACACACACACACACACACACACACACACACACACACACTACAGTGAGGTGAACATTACCTAGAGAGTGACAAGATGACATACAGAAAGGGAGAAAATATTTGGTAAACCATATGTCTGATGAGGATCTAATATCCAGAATACGTAAAGAGTACTTATCATTCAACAACAAAACAGATGTACATACAACCCAATGAAGATACAGACAAAAGACTGGAATGCACATTTCTCCAGAGAAGATAGACCCAAGAGCGAATGAAAAGATACCCAAGCTCACCGGCCATTAGATAAGGACAGGACAAAACGGCAATGGGACGGTGCCTCACAGTCATCAGGATGGCCACTGCTAGAAGACGAAGAGGGTTGGCAAGTATACGGAGAGACTGGAACCCTTGTGCAGCCTACATCAGAACATGTAACTGCCATAAAATACAGACGGCGGTTCCTCAGAAAGTTAAATACAGGATTATCACTCTGGGGCACAAGCTCAAAGGAACTGAAAACAGGAGCTCAGGCAAGCACACAAGTAGAACCGTAGCAGAAAGGTGGAGCGGCCCCAACCGCCCAGATGAGTGGACAGCTCCCAACCAGCAGGTACAGGACCACGACAGGACGGCCTCTGTGCAAGTACACCAAGTGAGATATGGGGTTGATTCACAGAAGACTTCAGTACCGAAACATTTTCTTTTTCTTCTTTGCCTTAAAAAACTGTACTAAATGATTAAGAAAATAGCTATCCACTTAAATAAAGACCCTTAAGCCTCATTTACAAAATTTAGGCTTCCTTCTGCCTTTATGTTTTATTTTTTATAGTTTTCAGAGTGTTAGCTAGTTTTCACTTTCTGTGATAACCATGCAGCAGGCCCCATGTCGAGCAGGATCCCAAGTTACATCTGGGATCGAAGAGCAATAGTGCTGCAATTGATTGGCAATGTCTGCCATGGGCGTGGAAAGGGGCGGTGAGAGTGTGCGTGTCATAGTCCCTGGCCATTTGCTTGTGCGGCACGAGCTCAGCAGTCACCTCCATGCTGATAAAGCCTGAGTTGGGTTCTTTTACTGACCCAGGTGGTCTCGACCCAGCACTAAATGTTGAGTGCGCTGAGCTGAGCCATGCCCACAGGCACTCAGTCCAGGGATCCACACCATTGGAGAAGTGAGCTTGCTGGGTTCAGCTCGCTGGGTGGAAGCCCGAGTCTCCCCGGCTGTAGGCACACTCCAGTGTTCTCCACTGCCCCAAATTCAATGATTCAAGGTTCCCCAAGTGTCTAAATCTTTTTTATTCTTGAGATTTCTCAGAAGCTCAGCAATGTGTCACTGCATCGTGCGCCATCATAAAAATAATATTAATGTTACGTGGTGCGAGACGATGCTTGTACTATATTCTGGGAATGAAAAATATTGAGTGTGTCAACATGTTCAAGGCCTAAAGAGAAAGCTTCATCATTCAGCCCCCGCTCCCTGCAAGTCCTGTACACATTTCCATTCTTTATGTGTGGAACTTAATGAGTTTGGATTCCTTGCCTCATTGGTCATAGTACCAGGAAATAAAACAAGGAAGAAGGCATAACTTTCCCACATTTAAACTTTAACTGCACCAGATCCTTAAAGCAAACCAAACAGAAATGATTACTGAGATTTATAGGGGAAGGGACGCACCATTTGAAGTCCCAAGGCATATTTTGGGTCTGTTTCCCATTCTTCCAAATCAGGGATGCCATGTTTGGCTACTATGAACTCTATGGCTTTTCCCCAGCCCATGTCCTAGAAGCCATCAGGGATAACACAAGGGAACCAGGGAGCAGGGGCTAGAATACTTAATTCAGTGGAACTGGGATGTAGGTTGCATCGATGAGGGTCCAGGCTCTGTGCTGGGTACTGGGGATTTATTTACGAGATGAATCTGACCTGGATATCATATTCATCCAGGTGAGACGAGATGTCTCAGGAGGGAGAGCACAAGAGGAATGGGAGGATGCTTTAGGAGAGGGAGCCACAGAGGGTGATGTGAACACAGTTGAGAGCTAATGATAAATTGCATACCAGGCTTTGTGAAATGTCTAGACATCATGTTATGTGGACCCTCACTGAATCCAATGACATCCATGTCACCACTGCACTCATTTTACAGGTGAGAAAACTGGTGATTACAGATGTCCAATGACCTGAGTTAGTTCATGTGATGGTTTGGGTTTAGGGCATCCTCCTAGACCTCTTGGAGACAAAGGCAGCCATGTTGGAGGTGGAGCTTGGTTGTTGAGAGTGTGGCCTTGGGTTATATATGATCCCTCCTCCCCTTGCTCTCTCTCTTGCTTCCGGCCCCCATGGTATGAGGGCAGAGCTCTTGTGCACACACACTCTCTCTCTGGGCTCTTGGTTGCCAGGCCCTGAACTCCACAGGCTTCACCAGACACTGGCTGAACCCTTGAAATCTCCAGAGCAGTGAGAAAATCAGTTTTTCTTCCTCTAAGTTGTGGTCACCAGTTTTTTTTTTTTGTCACAGAGAATGCTGATGAGATGTTCCAGAAGGAAGTAACGGAGCCAGCATGTGTACCATGTAGAGTGACCACTCAGCTCCATAGCTGACGCACACATTCGGGGCAAAGGGTGCGGGGAGCAGAGCTGTCGGTCTAATCAAATCTGTGGATCATTGAGGATTGATCTCTATAGCCCTAAGGGCCAGAATTAAAAAGCACAGGGAGCAAAAATCTGGGCCAAAACCAAGTTCGGGGAGGTGACAAGACACCCATTGGCACTTCCTCCAGGGCCGAGCGTGGCTCCTGCTCCTGTCCATCTGTAGTTCTGATGAGCTGCCAGGGAGTGATGATTTTCCTTCTCTTGGTTCTCCTGCAGGCAGGACATTTAGGCTGTTTTCTTGGTAGCAAACAACATAGAAAATCCATACAGAGCAAAGTGGATGATGCTTTCTGTGGGGAATTACTTCCCAACATTGTGCTAACTGGCTGACATGAAAGGTCTACTCTGATGTGGACATACATGCATACCAACAGCTCTGGTTTACTTGGGCGAGTGTGGTCCTGGCTCATGGTGAAGATGTCTGCAGGCAGGCAAGGGAGGACGACTTGGGAGCAGAAAATGCTCCCTGTGATGGTCCAGGAAGGAGAGGTGGGGACGTAGAGGAGACAGACCAAGAGTGCAGAGCTGAGGAGCCCCGGAAGATGGCATGGGGGTGAGGGAGGAAGGAGGAGGACTCGAGGGCCTTGTGTAATGGGGCTGGGGACCACTGAGCCCTCTGGGCCACACTCAAGCAGAGTGAAGATTCATCGATAAGTTGTGATTTGTGCAGGTGTTCATTAGGCTCAGAAACCTCATAAACCAGCCGCAAACAGCTAATCGTTAAATCTGGAAACGACACCCAAGGCCCAGGCACAAGGATGCAAACTCAGTCCCGTTGGCTCTTCTCAGGAGATAGGGGCTTTTCCTCTCTCCCACTCTCCAGAAATTAATATTTTTAAAGGCCAATCCCGCCGCTTCATTTTTCATCCTGACAGCTTCTGAAATGCAGATAGATTCTGCACCAGATTGGCGTGCCTCTCTTTTGTTTTGGGGTGAGTTTCATTTCGTTTCTCCAGCACCTGAGCGCAGCCCGGCAAGCGCCTCTAAAATGAGCTTTCCTGGAAACAGGGGTGTGATTAGAGTCGGAGCTCCGCTAACTGGACAGTGGGTGCACCTGTGGCTTGCCCAGGAGCTGAGTTTGTGGGGGTGAAGAGATAAAGTGTGCGCACTGATAATTCCCTGGAGCAAATGCGGGCAACTTTCTGTGCACGGGGAGGCAGATTGGGGTTTTGCAGTTGGGTGCAAAAGAAATTCCAGGATTAGAGCTTGTGTCTAGACATTTTTGTTGCTTCTTTTAAAGGCAAACAGGCACGTGCTCCTGCCTAAGAAATCTTCAGATGCACTGGCTCTGCCTTCTGCAACCTAAGCCTTGTGCAAGTGACTCTCCTTGGGCCTTAGTTTTCATACCTGCACCTTGCACATTCAGATGTTTCCCAGGTAACAGACATGCTCTGGCTTAAAGGGGAATTCGTCAATTTCTGATGTAGCATCTTAAGCTTTTACTGGTTCCTGCACAGTATGTGAAGCAACAGAAACACAAAGGTATATAGGATATGTCCTTCAACAGACTCACAAACTACTGGGGGAAATGGAGGGACTGAGCACTGGGAAGTCATGAAGAGGCAGGCAAGTGTGGCCAGGAGGCCGGGTTTCTCCTGGAGGAAGCACAGCTCAGTCCAAGCTTGGAAAAGCCAGCAGGGATTAGCTGGATGGTAAATGGGAACCGAAGGGTGCGCGGGTTAGGGCAGGACAAAAGCGTGGAGTCTGGGATTGTGTGCATCACTGAATGGCAGGTGGTGAACTCCCTAGCAGGGAGTGGATAGAGGCCATGTTGGAGGATGGGGAGGACATGGGGGTGAGATCATGTGAGGGGGACATGGGGGTGAGATCATATGAGGGGGACATGGGGGTGAGATCATGTGAGGGGGACATGGGGGTGAGATCATGTGAGGGGGACATGGGGGTGAGATCATGTGAGGGGGACATGGGGTGGTGAAGGGGCCCACAGGTGCTCTGTATTCCAGATTATTCCTCTTTAGGTGACATACCAGGGATACCGAGCAGATGAAAAATGATGGGCTAGATGATTACCATGCGGGTATGTGGTTGACAAGCCTGAGGACTGTCAACCGAGGACCAGGGTGACTGTAAGGAGGACTGGAGACCAGGTCTTCTTCTGAGACGGACCCGTCTGACCCGCCATCCTGCCTGATCAGATGGTATGATGGGGACAAACCAAAGCCGGCACAGGGGAGTGTTCAGATCCCAGGAACAGTGGCACAAGAGGCTCTGCTATACCTGGATGGTGAAGGGGGTGAGGAAGAGTGCAGACTGGAGCTGCCTTTGAGGTACAGGCATCTTAACACAGCATAAGCAAGACCCCAAGGGACATTACAGACCCACAGTCACTTGGAAACTTGTCTTCCAATGAGAGGAGCGAGGAGACAGGGGCAGAGGCTGCCATCCCAGCAGAATAGAGCAGCATTCCATGCTCTCGGAGGCACTCCTTTAAAGCAAAGGAGGAAGAGTTCTTCCCTTCCCAGAAAAGGGTGGGTGGCAGAAAATGATAGCCTAATTCCCCTGCACTGTTAGCCAAGGAGCAAAGAACTGGGCTGCCACTCAGGGCTAGGATGTCCTCCAGAACTGAGGAGGACGCTGTAGTACTGTCAGGCCAATAGACACATACATTCAGGACATATAAGCAGGGAGCAGCTTCCGATGCCTGAGTCAAGAGAAGGATAAACTCCATTCTCCAACCTTGTAAAGACTCTAACACATGCTTTAAAACTCAGCCAGGCCCCGATCTCAAACAATATGTCACGGATGTGGTATGAGAGCTATGGAGAGAGAGAAAGCCGGACACTGAAAGGAAAAAAAAGAAATCAGACAAGTTCCACATGAAAAAGAAAAGCCATAAGTCAGAGAAGAATAAATCAGCGCAAAGCAGGAAAGAGCAGGGAGAACGCCCAGAGGTCCCCACGCTGCAGGAAAACTTATGAGAAAGGAGATGAAAATCCATCACCTTCGCTCCACACGTCGAGACAGCATTTCTCTGAGGTCCTGCTGCCTTGTCCTTCCTCTCAGGGAGTTCTGAGAATCCATCCAAGCAGAGGACAGGAGATGAATTAAACGTCACCAGATGTCCTCAAGGGGTGGAATCATTGTCGACAAAGGAGGACTCTTGGGGACAGAAGAGACTTAGTAATCAGTCCTCCAGAACAGTTCTACTCACAAGAAAAAATAAATAAAACAGCCATTGGAGAGGAATGTCGATCCCAAGGAGGAATCTGAGGTCAGGGTCTTCAGAGCTGAAGAGAGTGGTGTGCGTGCCTGCAACAGAGACGGGCTCCGGAGAACTGTGGCCCCCGGCAGGGTCGGAGGGAGAAAATTTAGCTAGAAGCCAAGGAGTCTGGCTTAGACCAGGTTTTCCCTACTTCTCTAGAGAACAAAGGTCTCTGAGTATGAAGAGCATTGATGAGTTGCACACATGCAACAATGTCTAGACACCTGGTAGGTTCACAGCAGGAGAGTGTACTCAAAGGCTAAGAGAAGTAAGAGACAGAAGGAGAGATTTCCTCTGCCATGGAAGCCCTGTTTTGCTTTCCACGTGTAGGTATGAAACTGTTTCTCACCAGAAAAACGCAATTCATAGCATTACTAAGAACCATGCAAGAAACCGCATAACCACAAGAACCACAGAGCCAGCGTAGGGGAGGCCTGCTCTTCCCCACATCTCCATGTTCTTACCACCCTCTTCTGTACATGGGCTAGAGTTTCTGAATGCATCAGACGATATTCTCAAGACTCAGCCCATATGACACCTATCCCATGAAACCCTCCAATCTCTCTATGCCCCTTGCTGGGTTTATGCCAATGAATACTGTCTTATCACCCCACTCCCCAGACCTGTTTATATGCCACTCTGTCCCATTAGGCTTTGAATACCTCAAAAGGATAGACTAGGTCCAAATTTGCATTCCTGGGAATTTTCCTGGTGCCTGGTATACAGGAAACAATAAATAACAGCAGTAATAATTATAATAGTGGTAGCACCTCTCAGAAACTGAATACCTTTAAAGTAGTGGGCACTGAGCTAATTGTTTCACAAATGTGATCTTGTTTAGCCTCATGTATGATTTGGATCTACACCCTCATTTTTTTTTTGGTGGTACTGGGGTTCCTGGAAGCCCTTCTACCTCTGGGCTACACTCTCAGACCTATTTTTATACTTTTTTAAATTTGGAAACAGGGTCTCTTAAGCCAGCGCGGCTGGCTTCGAACCTGCATGATCCTCCTGTCTCTGCCTCCCAAGTGCGGGGATTACAAGCGTGTTGCACCATGCCCGGCGACACCCTCATTTTGCTGGTGAGGAAATTAACAGGTAAGGTTGTGCATCCAAAGCCTTAGGAGCTGGATGCAAAGAGATGGAAATCCAGCCCTGGATCTCTCTGATTCTAGGATTCACATTCACTGAATAAATAAAATGACCCATCCTACTTCTCTTGGGTAGGAGGAGTGCTATGTTATCCAGAGATGGGGTCAACCCAGGTGGAAACAGAAAATGGGTAGGAGACTTTGGTTTGGGCTGGTTATGGGCTACTTGGTATGTTTTTCAAGAGGTCTTGATATGAGTGTATATATGCCTTTCAAAATGTCTTCCTGGGAATGGATCCACCACATGATCCAGCTACATGACTCCAGGGCATTATTCCAAAGTAATTCAAGTGAGAATATCATAGTGATACATGCCCATCCATGCTCATAGTAGCACAACTCACAGATTAGCCAGATATGTGAGCAGCCGAGGTGTCCATGAACAGATGAATGGGCACTGAAATCATGGGATGTACACACAATAGAATTCTACTAGGCCATAAAGAAGAACAAAACTATATCAGGTGCAGGAAAATGGATTAGTCTAGTTTGCTTAGTGAGGTTAGCCAGCCACAGAAAGCGAAGGATCCTATGTTCTCTTTCATATGTGGAAGAAAGTTAGTGAGAAATTGGGAGGAAGGATTCCTGACAAAGGAGGAGAAATGTCAGTGGAGTGATGGAAGGAGTCAGGAGGAGGGTGGTGTGTGTGTGTGTGTGTGTGTGTGTGTGTGTGTGTGTGTGTGAATTGGTGAAGGAAACACTTCCATATATGCACATGTATAAAATTATTAATGCCAATTTCAATATCATGTGTGGGGGGAGAGGGAGTGGGGGAGCTGAGGGGAAGCTCCCCGAGCTCTGTGTGCATGTATGCCCCATCGCTCTAAACTACGTTGCGATGTAAGACTGCAATCCACAGAAACACATATTAAAATATAATAAGATGCCATTTATTTTAATAAAATTAATTTAAAAATAAAAATAAAAGTGGTCTTTACTAGAAGAGTCCCTCACTTGAGCCAAGAGGATTCATAAAATGACAGGTGTGATCCCCACCCGTCTGTGTGATTCAAGCGCACTGGTTGCCAGTAGAGAGAGGGTAACTGTCACTACCTCAGAAGACCTCAGCTTGACCGGGAGGACCTGGTTGACAGCAAGGATGAACATTTAAGATCTAATCAGTGCATCTGCTCACATTCTCCTTGAAAATCTCTCTAAATGCAGTCTCTTTCCCAGGATGCAAAGTTGCAGCTTTAAAACATTTTCATAGCTGGGTGTGGTGGTGAACGCCTGTAATCTCAGTACTTGGGAGGCTGAGACAAGAGTCAGACAGGTTCAAGACCCTCAGAGACTTAGCAAGACTCTGTTTTAAAATAAAATAAGGACTGGGAGTGTGGTTCAGAGGCAGAATGCCTCTGGATACTATTCCCAATACCACACATGTAAACAAAAACACGCAAACACTTTTATTGCTTTGAGTTTCAGGTAAATAAAATACTGCTGCCTATTTCAGGAATCCATATGGTTGTGTGGCTACTCACATCCTCAAAAGATGAGTATTTGCTCAGAATCAGCAGAGCTTCACATAATTATATTTTAGTATTGTGGCCCCACATGCTTATAACCTGCTGGCAGCTCCTAAGAAAAAGAAGCAGGTGGTATGCACCACTCCTTGTCTGCAAACCCAGCAGCTATGTCTGAAATCTGATGGAAGGAGTGTGTCATTCACTCCCTTATTAGTCTCACACCTCCTCTGTCCCTCTGATCATGAAAAGGACCTTTAGAGACCAGCTAGTCCAAGCTTTGTTTTATTACAGATGGGAAGACTGCACCTAGGGAGGAAAGGAGACTTGTCCAGGTCCCTCAGCCGGCAGCTCAGGGCAGAATTCAGGTTCATTTCCTGTTGTCTGTCCCATAGTCTAACCAAATGGACGACACGCAAGGTCACTATTCTAACAGTGGAGTAGCAGTGTTACTTGTGTTTCAGACACACGTCGGTGAAGTTTGGTATTAGTTCTATTATAGCATGATTTATAGCTTAATATTCTCCTTCCTTCAAGAATACTTTTGTTCTAAGTATCTAATACCCCAAATAGGCAGAAATAATCCACATGGGTGTCAACACAAGACTTCAGACAAGCTCCCCACCCAGGTTATACTACATAAAGTTTCATTAAGAAAAAAGGCAACCCGTTCAGCTATGTTTTTATCTAAAAATCTTACATGGGCAGAACTTTATTTTCATGGATTTCTTCTTCCCCATATGATTTTAGGCATGATTACCAATATTCCATGAAAGAGGCAAACGAATTGAATATCTTAGAATATATATAACCCAATGTAACTGAATGCTTTTCCTGAGCCCTACCGAAATATCTGCTTCTTATCCACTTTGGGTTACACAAGAAAAGAAGTTGGTGGTACCTGATAGCTATCTAAGAAAGTTTTCTGTCTGTCTGTCTGTCTGTCTGTCTGTCTGTCTGTCTGTCTATCTATCTATCTATCTATCTATCATCTATCTACCTACCTACCTACCTATCCATTCATTGCTAGTTTTTTCAGTAGTGGGTTAGTGGGTTACTAGAGCTAAACTTTCTTTAGACTAAGAAATTATCTAACTCAATCAAGGATCCCTTTGCATTTTTTAGTGCAATCAAGAAATGTATTGTTGGCCAGGTGTGGTGGCACATGCTTGTATTCCCAATACTTGGGAGGCTGAGACAGGAGGATTGCAGGTTTGTGGACAGCATCAGCTACTTAGGCCCTCTACAACTTAGTGAGACCCTGTTTCAAAATAAATAATAATAAAAAAAAGGTGTAGCTTGGAGGTAGAATGCCCCTGGATTCCATCCCCAGTACTGCAAAAAGAAAATGTTGTCTAGGTCTGAAGATTCTAGTTCTGAACTATCCCTTTGGCATTCAGCGTTCAACTTTGATCAGAACCTTCACATGAACCAAAAGACTGGATCCCTCAGCAGGCTGGGGTTCCAAGGCAAGACCATGTATCAGTCTGCAGGTGAGATGGAAAGCTGCCCGGGAGCTGTCCAGGGTCCTGAAGCAGACTTCCTGGAACTCTGCTCTCCGGGATCTCGTCTCTGCAGCACTGTAACTCCTCTGGATTCCGGCCA
The DNA here is from genome assembly GCF_963383645.1 of Muscardinus avellanarius. NCBI lineage: Eukaryota > Metazoa > Chordata > Mammalia > Rodentia > Gliridae > Muscardinus > Muscardinus avellanarius. Next base: position 4,335,056 of record NC_137796.1, read on the forward strand.
TTGTTACTATTCATCTTTTACCATTTGAATATATCACTCCACATCTGGTCTTGGAGCTCTGCCTTCAAACAGTTGGACTCTTTAGAGGAATCACAGATCAGCATCTTTACGAAACTGAGAAGCATTGCTGCGGCAGACAGTGTCTGCGTGGCAATCACTTGGCACCATGTTTACAGCACGCACTATGCATGGGTGACAATTTTAGGTGTACTGTCTCCCCAATTTACCATCACCTGTTACAGCAGGTATTAGCACCATTTTGTACTTGAGAAGAGGGAGACAATTCCACCTGAGGTTACTGTAGAAAATAAAGGAATTTAAACATAGAGAGTGCTGAGATTAGTGCCGTTGGCTTAGAAAACACTCAATAAATGTTAGCCAGGAATAGTTTCTCTTCTTGTACTGTGCAGCTATTGACTTAAATATCGAGCCCCCACAGAAAAAGAAGATAATATATTTTGATAGCAACTTTTCTCTGTCTCTAAGTATGTTTTAAAACAGAGAAGAACTCAAATGGATTTTTCTTTCAAGGGAAGAAAAGAACAAGTCAATCAAAAATGATCTGTTGGTTTGGGAGCCACAGAAGTTTGTAGGGAGACTTAAAAGAGATGGATTAGCCAGGTGTGGTGAGGCACACTTGCAAAACTAGTGCTTGGGAGGCTGAGACAGGAGGACCACAGGTTTGCAACCAGCCTCAGCTACATAGTGAGGCTCTCCACAACTCAGTGAGACCTTATTTCAAAATTAAGAATAAAAATATGGCTGGGGGTGTGGCTCAGAGGTAGAATGACCCTGGATTCCATCCCCAGTACAGAAAAAAAAAGGATTGCAGTAAGCTGCAGCTGACTTTAGAGACAATGATAATACTTCGTGCATGCACCAATGTGCTGGACATGCTGGACACCCCTTCTGAGCTAAGCTGCTCATCCCCAGCCGCCAAAGGGCACCTATGCAAACAAGTCCTTGCCACAGGACCCACACTTGCTGGCTAGAGGTGACACGATCCGATAGGGAAACCAAGTCATATACACATTTTTCCTTCTAGAATATTTGAGATCGAAACTTTGAGAGATGGACTAAGTTGGTAGCAAGGTAAAAAGACGTCAACAAAAAAGCAGCGAGTCACATATGAACTTTCTAGATGTGTATGTTCTATGCAGAACACACACAAGGCAGACCCAGGGGCCCGGCTGCTAGGCCATGCCCCATGGCCGTGGCCAGGTGGCTTACCTTTCCCTGGGGCCCTGGGAGGCCACTTCATGCCTCTGCATTATGAGTTGCTAAGTTGGGTTTCTGTTCCTGACAACCAAGTGTTATGGTCAAGCCAAGCAATGCACGTTAAAACAGGACTGGACTGTGTAATTCTGCACTCACTTTAGGGTATCATGTTCTGGAGAAATTGCTACACGTTCACTGGTGTGAGGTGTCGGGCTTGGGGACATCAAGAGGATGGGAGAGAGTGGAGTTGTCTTGATGGAGATTCAGAGGGACGTGGCCCTGTTGCTGTGCCTTAGAGGTACTGTCGTGGGGCAGAAATGCAACTGTTTAAAGAGGTATTTCCTTACTGAGGCATGACAGACAGACTCAAGGCTGTAATCGTTACTGTATACAACTTGCTGAGTTTACAGATACGCACAAAGCCACAAAACATCACTACGCCTCTGCCAAAAGCCTGCGATCACCTTGGAGATTTCCTTCCATCCCTTTCATTTACTATCATCACCACTTCGAGTGGGATACCAGAACGCTGAATGTGAGATCCACCCTCTTTGAAACCTCAAAGTTTACAGTCCAGCATCGCTAACTAGAGGCACCGTGCTACAGAGCACATCTCTAGGAGTTAGCCATCTTGTATAAATGAAACCTGGTACCTTTGACTAGACCACCCTCTTCTCCTCACTCCCAAGTCACTGGAAACGACCGTTCTCCTTTTTGCTTCTATAAGCTTGAGTGTCTTAGATTCATCATATAAGTGGTATCGTGTAGTATTGTCCTTCCGTGTCTGGCTTATTTCAGTTTGCGTGTAGTCCTACAGGATCACGTGAATTGTCACAAATGGCAGGGGTTTCTCCTTCTTAAGGGCCGAGTAATATTCCACTGCATGTGTACACCAAAGACAACTCTTAAACTTTGCAGTGTGAGAACAGATTTAGGAAATACGGAGAGAAGCAAGAAAAGATGGAGAAGGCAATAGGGAAGATCTCTGCTAAGTTAGAGCTACGGCTCGTCTACTAGATTATAAACTCCAAGGGAGAGGAAATTTGCCTATCTCTTTCTTGGCTTTGCTCAGCCCTCCACACAGATACTAACAAAAGACAGTACTTATTCAATATATGTATGTCACATTAATAATTTCAGAAGCAGTAGGCTTCATTTGACGAGCTGGGGTATTGTGGAAGTCGAATGAGCTCAGAATCTTTGAGGTCTCAAGGTCCCACGTCCCTGTAACTGGACTATAATGGCATGTGAGGGCCGCCTCACTGGACGGCGTGCCGTGGCAGTCCATTGTTTGATTCTGCGTGCGACTTTTATATTTATCTCAAGGAAGTGATTCTCACCCCGAGGTGATGCTGGGGCATAAAAACTTTTAACTTGGAGCAGATGCCACGCACCTGGCTCAAATCTCTGTTCTTTTAGACTGTTAGAAATAGGAAAGCCCACAGAGCTGGGTTTCCCATCCTGAAAACAGGCACAATCAAGGTGCCTAGCCCAGGGATCTTGATTTTTGAAACAGAGGCGAAATAAGATGGCGCACATAAAGAGATCGGCAGAGCGTGGCCGCAGAGGCAGCTCAGCGGCCTCACTGAGCCATCGGCAGCCACGGGCTGCCTGCTGGGGTTCTGAGAAAGGAATCTTTCTATTTCTCCATCTTCACTCAGACCTCTGGGTCCATACACTGTGTGTGTGTGTGTGTGTGTGTGTGTGTGTGTGTGTATGTGTGTGTGAATGTCTGGAACTTGGGATTGAACCCAGGGCCATTTGATCTTCAAGCTACACTCCCAGACTTTTGATTTTTTTAAATTTTGAAACAGGGTCTAAAACTAGGTTGGATGAGGGCCTCGATAAGTTTCCGGGGCTGGCCTCGGATCTGCGATCCTCCCATCTCGGTCTCCCAAGTACTGGGATTTCAGGTGTGTGCCACCAGGCTGATTCTGTGCCACAGTTTTAATTTCGGCAGTAGCAGCTGCATTTGAAGCTAACAAACCGCTTTCCCCTTAGTGTCTTCTGAGGCCCTAGAGCAACTTCCGTGTGATTGGTGCATGTGACTCTGAGCCGCACGGAACCAGGGATGTGGTCTTTCATGGTGCTGAGTGCTGACCTCTCTGCCTGCCTGGTGCTGGGGACATACACATCCCAGGTGACAATGAGCACTGGCTCTGGATTTCAGTGCCAAACACCACCACTGACCCTGCTTTCTCCACTGCCCATGCGGGTAATTATTTAAAGATGCGCCCTTCCCCATTGAGTTCTCCGTGGGTCTCATTAATCCTTAATAAGTGCCCACATCCCTCACTCTCAGCACTAGGCAGTCCAACAGAATTAAACACCAAGTGAATTCACTTCAACACCAGTGCGCACATGAAGGTAATTCCACTTTGGAAAAAAAAAAAGAATAAGTTTCACTTAACATTCATAAATGTTACATGCCAGCTCAGCCGACTCTCCTACCTGATATGGACTTCAAATGTAAATTATTTAGAGTGTCTAAGACCCAAGGCCCGCATTCCTCATTCCGAGGCAGTGACATGCACATTGTTCATACATTATGCGCGGGCCGGGCACCTCTCTATCCATGCCGCTGCTGCCGAAGGCACAACTGGTCAGAAAAGCGGCTGCTGCATAAGAGACAAATGCACGCACTCCAGAATTAGTCCTCATCTTTGTGCCTTGGAGCGCTGTGTTCTATGAAAACATCCTTTGCAGGCGTGACACAGGGATTGTGGCACCTCCAGTAAGTTTCGTGGCTGCTTGAGGTATCTTCTTGGAAGAATCAGACCTTTCCACTAATGACTGCCATCCAGACCCAGCTGCGTCACTGTGACTTGCAAATGTCCCACCAGATGGTGAGGCTCACTCCGACCTCAAGGGCTTGCAGGAAGCAAAGGAGATGGCCCCCAAATTCCAGCCAACGGAGGTGATTTGTCTAGTTAGAAGGATTTGTCACTCTACAACCATCCTTCTGCCCCAGGAAAAAGGGCCTCTGTAGGTTGGGCAAGCACTCTTTTTTATTATAATGCTGTACAATGCCAGGCATGGTGGTGCACTCTTGTAATCCTAGCATTTGGGAAGCGGAGACAGGAGGATTGCTGGTTTGAGGTCAGCCTCAGCAAGTAGTGAGACGCTTATCAGTGAGACTGAGTTTCAAAATAAAAGTAACATAGGATTGTAGGTATAGCTCATAGGTAGAATATCCTGGGTTCTATCCCCAGTAACTAACACACACACACCACACACACACACACACACACACACACACACACACACACACACACAAAACTATTGCTGCTGCTGCTACTGCTGATACTACTACTACTACTAATAATAATAATTCTGTACAATTACCAAGGGCCTCATGCCCAGTGGCCCCATTCCCCAGCCTTCAGTGTATAGTCAAGAAACAGAACTTCGGTTGTGGAGTTATAGGTAGATCTCCACCTCTGGTCCTCACTCCAGACTCCCTCTCCAATTTCTCTTTTCTATGGCTTTACCTGGAGGCTTCTGTCCCTCAGAATAATCGGAGGGTGCACCCGAGTTGCCTCTAATCCTCTCTCTTTGCACCTGTCCTTTCACGAGTGTTCATCCAACGAGTGAGGCCAGTGGGGCTCTCATGCCCTGCCCACGGAGGAAGGCACTGAGGCTTGGATGGCCAAATACGTAGCAAGAATCACCTGCCACAAAGCAGCCCCGCAGGACTGGGGCGAGCTCACCCTCATCTCCATCCTCCTCTCCCTCTTCTTCTTAGTGTTTCTGACAAGTCAAGGGACATGGGGGGAAAATGATGATGGCAGAGGAGGTCTGGAGTAGGATGCTGCTAATAATCACCCTGATGTCACACATGGGCACTGAGATGAAAGGAAATCTAGGAAAATGCCACACCCTCTGCTCACTCTCCATGGCTCCCTCCCTGCCCCCAGCCTCAGTTCCAGGATTGACTCCCAACAGTGAGGGGCAAGATGCCTGTACCATCCTGGGGCTTGGGGAGGATCATTAAAAGTGCCTGTTTGCACATGTGCAAGGAGCGTTTCAGACAGACTTTACAGACAACTGCATTTGCACCAACACAGGACAGTAGGCATAACTTGACTTGTTGCCAATGACTAAGTTTGAATTTACTGTCATTTGTGACCACAGCACACTGCTGACAGGACACTGGCGGTATGAGGATGAAGGAGACCTCACCACAGAGGCGCCTCGCCCGCTCCCTTGCTGAGAAGTCCCCGGCATTGACTGACGCCTTGCACATTCCCTGACCAGGTTGTTCTCCTGTGGGATCGGTCACTGCAGCTGGACCAGATCTGGTCCCAAGCACCTTCCTGGAGTGGGAGGAATATTTCCACCCCCCCCCCACGTCCCTTGACTTGTCAGAAACAAAAAGAAGAAGAGGGAGAGGAGGATGGAGATGAGGGTGAGCTCCGCCCCAGTCCTGTGGGGCTGCCTTGTGGCAGGTGATTATTGCTACGTATTTGGCCATCCAAGCCTCAATGCCCTCCTCCGTGGGCAGGGCATGAGAGCCCCATTGGCCTCACTCGTTGGATGAACACTCGTGAAAGGACAGGTGCAAAGAGCTTTGCATCTTGCTTGGTGCCTCCTCACTGCTAAGTATATGTCTGCTCATGATGGTGGTGACAGCCGCCATGAATTTCTTTGTGTCGAGGAATATCCTGTTCAGCATTAACCTTTCCTTTTCCCTTCCTGACATTCACTTTGGGCAATCTCCCTTAGCATTTGAAGACACAAGCCAGGGTAGGGGCTTGGCTTTCTTAAAAGCCCGTTATGGCTTTAGATGTAAACGTCCCCAAAAGCTTGTAGCTGCCACGACCTGAGCAGTTTCCCTCTGCCACGATGGCTTCTGCCTTGGAGCCAGCCGACCATGGACCGAACCTCTGAAACCAAGAGCAAAGTAAACTTTTCCTCTTCTTTTTTTGTTCCTGGGTCACACTTATGAGAAGCTAACACAAAGCCCACGGCAGCTTTGTCAAACTACTAATCACTAACAATGACAGTATATCTGACTGGAAGCTAGTCCCGACTGCCTCCAAATGCCCCCCAGTTTTTGCATTTGAACAGCCCTGCAGGCGGAAAGAACTGGAAAGATGGAAGCTGATGTACCCCTGCCATCAATGACATTTAAAACGGATGCTGGTCCACGGGCGAGCTGCTGAGGGAGGCAGGGCGACAGTTAAGACGGTCTGAGTAACTGTCTTGCTTTCCCAGGCCAGGGCTCTGCCCATCTCTGGAAATTCTTTTTCATTGAAGAGGCATCAGATGAGCTAAACAGAATGGAATATTCTTATATGGATATTTTACGTGCAGCGCTTGGGATTTTCTAGGATGTTTGCAATTCCTGGGTGCAAAACACTTTCCTTTCTGGGGCTGAGACCTGAGATGGCACACATCAATGGGCCTGCTCCATTCCACTTAAAATCTGATTTAGTGACACGTTCTGATGGGCTTTGGGAAGTGTCCCCAGAGTGGATTGCTTTTCTAAAATGCCAGAGAAGTTTCAGCAGCGTTGGGCTTACTGACTGTCTCCTCTCACCTAGGCGAAGCATCTTAAGCCATGTTTTAACTTTTGATCTAAAATCACAGGTGAGTCAGTCAACTGTGCATGGTCATGTCAATCCCTGGCTCTACCTGTGAACCCTGAGTCACAGTGACCAACTCTCTAAAATTCAAGCGCCACACCAGCAAAGTTGGAACCCCCTCCATGTCTTTTAATGGCATTTCTCAAATTCTAATGCGTGCATGAATGACCTGGTGAATCCTGTTAAGATGCGCATGTGAGTCACCGGGTCTAGGGCGGGCGGACTCTCAGAGTCTGCACTTCTCACAAGCTTCCAGAGGTTTCCAAGGAGGTGGGTCCACGAACCCCACTCTTAGCACCAAAGCTCGGAGTCTGGCATGTAGGGAGTTTCACGGGTACCTGGGCTACCACTCGCAGACCATAGTTACCATGTACAGGGCGTGCTCACCGGCCACTCTGTGTCCCGGAGAGACCGCGCCTCCTCCCAGCCGCCCAGCTGGCCTGGTGGGCGGGCGCCAGGGGAGCTCATCCGAGTTCAAGTGGCCCAGAGGGGCTGTGGGCTGGTTGACCCGACAGCCCTTGCACGGAGCTCTGGCCCCGCCCAGCCCGCCTCTGTGGCTCCTAACTTGTAGGGGCACTCCGGGAGCTCCGTGGGCCTCTGTCTTCTCTACTCTTCAACAGCATTTTTAGTCTCTGTCTCCAGGGCCATCACACTTCCCTGCAATGCCTCCACTAAGATTTTTCCTGCCCCCTCTTTCGTCTCACTGCTGGCTGTCTTGCTGTTCCTTATCAGTAATCCTCCAGAACAGGATGGAACACTCTTGTATCAAAATTGTATGTACAGTGTTTGGGATTTTTTTTTTTTAGGATGTTTGCAGTCTTCAGGCTTAGTTCAGATTTTGGCTCTTTTCAATTTATTTATTTAATTTTGGTACTTGGGATAGAACCCAGGGGAATTCTACCTCCGAGATACACCCACAGCCCTATTTTATTTTTTAATTTTGAAATAAGGTCTCACTGAGTTGCTGAGGGTCTTACTATGTTGCTGAGGCCTTGGCCTTGAATCTGTAATCTCCTTGTCTCAGCCTCCCAGGGACTGGTATTACAGGCATGCACCACCATGTTCAGCTAGCTGTTTATTTTTGTAAAGTGCTCAACTGTTTCTTTTCTTCCCAAGAGAGTTTTAACTTTACCTCTGCCCCCAGGCTTAGGAAGGCGTAGGAAGCAACATGCACAGACAGAAGGGGTCCTGCTGCACTGAGATCTAAACCCAGAATCTCCTGAAACGATCACTTTCTTTGTTCCTAGTAATTCCATCCCTGGATACTTTAAAAAAAAAAAAACAGGCAGAGATATAACAAAGATATCTGTACAGGATGCCCACTGCAAGATTGTTCACAACAGCAAAAACAAACAAAAAGAAAAGAGATAAAAAAAAAAAAGAAATAGCTGGGCATGGTGGCATATGCTTGTAATCACAGTTCTTGGGAGGCTGAGACAGGAGGATCACAGGTTAGAGGCCAGCCTCAGCAACTTAGCAAGATCTTCGTCAACCTCGTAAGTTTCAAAACAAAAAGCAAAAAGGCTAGGGAGGTAGCTAAGAGGAAGAATGCCCCTCCACGTTCAATTCCGAGTCTCTCTGTCTTTCTTTTTCTCGCTCTCCTACACACACACACACACACACACACACACACACACACACACACACACGAAACAAAAATGTCTATACTATACTGGTGATTAAGTAGATAGCAAAACATCAATTGGCATCACGCCTGCTGGACAGGTGGAAAGGCCCCAAAATAAAGGACAATCATAACTGCTGGCGCCTATAGTAAAATTACAGGGCTATAGGGAGAAACCAAAGTAAAGAAAAGAACCGTAAAACCCGCACGCTCTCACTGCTAAAGTTCTCTCTGGATGACAGGGTGGCCAATAAGTTTTTTTGGTAAGTTGGGTATTTCCTGTTGTTTTCCATAATGCAGTTGGATTCCTTTAAGTCAATCGGGAAAGACTCCTACACATAAGACAAGTTTTTCTCAATTTAAATATTAGATCCCATCACAGGTCATTTTAATATTCGACTCTCAGGACAAATCAGAACTCAGGGTTCCCACCACGGAGCCCCAGAAGCGCTGCCCCAGCAGCTCGCCCGCACACGGCCGCAGACCTGGAGCCGGCGCCTGCGCGCTCTTGCCCCCCGCGAGGTAGTCAGCTCTTTTGCTGTGTCTCAACATTCTTTCTTGAGTGACAAATTCCCTTAAGATGCAACTCCTCAACCAGCCAGCAAATGAGCTCAACTATTTTGGGCTATAATTACAGATAATTAGGCCGCTTCGTAGAGTAATGTGACTTTACACTCCCTGTTAAAAAAAAAAAAAAAAAACGTAATTTGCACTTTCAGCGTGAATCCCTTTTGTCTCTGTGTTCTGCAGGATCAACAGTTTGTGTTTCCTCTACTGGCTAATGGCTGACCCGGAGGCCGGGGGCTATGTCTAAGGGATATCTTAAGAAATATCTATTTCTCAATACACCAGGCAACTAGAATACCCTTCACCAGAGCCGGTAGCCACAGGAGTCACTGACTGGCCAATGGATGGTGTTTTCTTGGCTGTATGTTTTTTTTTTTTATCATTTCTGGTAAGATTATGTGTATACTCTATTTACTTACTTACTATATTTATATGTATATATGTAAGAAATATATATATATATATGTATTTATATATGTATGTGTGTTTATATATGTGTATATATCTACCTATCTCCTATCTATGATATATATTCTATCATATATATATCATATCTATGATAGAAACTGGGGCTCTCTTCTGGGTCCAGCTCCTAAGAGGGCCCTGCTATGACACCCTTAAAACTTTGCCTTTCTCTATGGTACACAGTGTACTCATGGTCAAGGGAGTGTGCTAAGCCATGGGACCTTCTAGGCTATATTTGACGCACCTGCCATCCAAGAATCTTGGCAAACCAAGAGGGCACATAGCCCTCCCTGGGTGGCAATATATCATTTATACCAAGGTTGGGGGGAGTTCTGGGATTGTCAAATTATTTTATTAGTATTTTCCTGGGACACACCAATTTATTATTAACCTAACTGCTTCCTTTACCTCTTTTGTCCTATATCTAATCAGTCCATCTCTCAATCTACCCATCTACCCAGCTACCTACGTAACTCATCTACCTGTCTATCCATCTACCCAGCCACTTTCTTATACACCCATTTATTCATCCATCCACCTACCTACCCATAATTACCTACTTATTCACCCATCCATCTACCATTCACCTACTTGTTCACTCATCTATTCATCCATCCATCCATCCATGCATCCATCCATCCATCTACCTATATACCTACCCACTCATCCATCTGTCCATCCATCTACCTTTTTACCCATCCGTCTATCAACCTACCTATCTACCTACTTACCCATCTATTCACCTATCTATCTACCCATACAACTAATTATTAATTCATCTATCCATCCATCTATCCCACTATCCATCTATCTACCTACCTACCCACTCATCCATCTATCCATCCACCTACCTGTCCATCCACCTACCCACTCATCCATCTATCCATCCACCTACCTGTCCATCCACCTACCTACCCACTCATCCATCTACCCATCCACCTACATATAACCCAGCCAACTGACACATACAAATAATCATATAAGTGACTTGGGGACAGAGACCACATTAACTTCTGGAGGAGGCAGTGATAAGGATGTGATGGTGCTTCATTGATGCTCTCATAGGCCAGAGGGTGAGATGATGCTGTGGATTGGATACGGTTGACCATGTCCCTCAAAGGGTCACGTGTGGGAAGTTGGCTCTCATGTGGCAATGTTGAGAGGTGGTGAGATAGATCATTGGGAATGCCACACTTAGAAGAGGCTAGTGTGGTTTTTGGATGATACTAGTTCTCAAAAAGAATGGGTGGTTGTAGAAGAAAACTTCCCATGTGCTTGGCCCCTTCTGAACATAGCTGTCTCCTTTTCTTCTCCTCTGCCATGTTTTCAAACAGAGCTCTCACTTGAGACCAAACAGACAGGTGCCTCCTGATCTTTTACATAACTTTCCAACACTACTAACTACATAAACCTATTTTTCTTTATAAATTATTTAGCCTCAGGCCTTTTGTAACAGCAGCAGAAGGTGAGCCCATACAGATGAATGCATCAATTGATAATCATGGTGCAAAGTGATAAAAAGATGGACGGAAGGAAAGAAAGATCAGTTGATTCCACCAATGGAAGCCAGGAGCCAGAGAGTGACGTGCCTTAAACGATGTGGGCATTTTGCTAGGTAGAGAAGAGAAGGATGGATGTCCAGGATGAGTGAAAACGTGAACAAAGACCAGCAGACGTGACAACACAAGGCAGGCGTGTGGGATGGTGAGGTTTATCATGTGGGGAGGCAACAGGCATGTGTCCTGAAACGAGGGAGAAGGAGGCTAGGAAGGAGGCAGGCGCGATGGCCTAGTAGCAGTAAGCATCGTTTAGTCTGTTCTAAGCAGGGCTGTAAAAGGATGAACTTCCTGTGGTAAAGGAGGCAGGCAATGGAGCATGAACTAGGGGGGGCTCTCTTTATCAGGGTGACCACTGGGGAGGGGCTGGCTCTCCTGGAGAAGATGGTGGGGTCTGTGAGGGGGTGCTCCTGGGGTAGGAGCCCCAGGGCTGGGCAGGCCAGGCAGTGTGACAAATTGAAGGCAACTAGCTAGGCGTGGTGGCGCCCACTTGGAATCCCAGTACTTGCGAGGCTGAGACAAGAGGGTTGTAGGTTCAAGGCCAGTCTCTGCCATTTGGCAAGGCCCTCAGCTACTTAGTGAGACCCTGTTTCAAAATAAAAAAATAAATAAAAAGGGCTAGGGGTGTAGCTTGGAGGTAGAATGTCCCTGGGTTCAATCTCCAGAACCAAAAGAATTTTTTTGAGACAAACTTAAAAGATTCCTAACTGGAAATGTAGGCTTAACATCAATGAAAAAAGAGAATTCTGGGCGCAAAACAGGCTAATTAAGGTGTCTTTCTATGCATAGACTACTGTCTCCTGTGTGCATATGTCAGCCAATCAGGGTGCCACAGTGAACAAAACAGACGTGTTCCTTGTCCTCATGGAACTTCCTGTCTCTTTTCCACAAGGGAAAACCTTGCTAGGCATTCCTGGGAAGAATCTTTCCCCTTTGTCCTGAGCAACAGGTAGGCTCCCAGAGTGAATCTTACCCCACATATTTGCATACGTGAGCCACCTCTTCCATTAGGAGCATCATTTGGCATCTGATGAACTGCTGGGCAACTGACTTCCAATCAGTAAGTCAATCAATGCATCAATTGATCAATCATTTGCCATCCAGATGCTGCTGGCAGCGGTATTGGGTTACCACACATCACCGCTGGCTACTGGTGGAAACTCTGTCTCCCTTCATGGATACTTGGCCAAGAGCCCTGGCAACATGGCCAGGACCCTGGTGGAAGGAGCTTCTTTAAGATCTGAAATCCTTATTTACCCTGGATTCATGCTCCTGGTGGACATCTGACCAGAAGATTCAACAGGTCTTTGTGTTACTTTCTTTCAGGCCTTTGGGGCTTTGCCAATATCTGGGCAAAGTGCAGCCCATTGCTTGAGGTTGAGTCTTTTTTTTAATTTTTGGTGGTACTGGGGTTCCTGGAAACCCTTCTACCTCTGGGCTACACTCCCAGACCTATTTTATATTTTATTTGGAAACAGGGTCTCTTAAGCCTGCGAGGCTGGCTCTGAACCAGCGCGATCCTCCTGTCTCCGCCTCCCAAGCGCGGGGATTACAAGTGTGTGCCACCACGCCCGGCGGAGGTTGAGTCTTTAAGAGCAAGTGCAGGCACCCTGGCCCTGGGCAGCGGGCACTACTCAGTATTCTCCGCTTGGTCAACCGATGCTGCAAATCCTCTCTCTCCTCTTTGCACAAACATCCAGATACTATGGGTAAGAGCAGCAAAAAGACTGACACAAACACACAGCTACAACCACCACCATCTTCCTCCCTCCTCGGGACCTCTCTTTCCCCGGGTGCCACCAACAGTGATCGATGCCTTGACTATAGGGACAAACTTTGTCACAACTCCTGCTTCAGCTGTTCCTTTAAAGGATGCCCGAGAAAGCCTTTGCCTTGACTGACATGGCTCACTCTACACTTTCCCTATTGTAAATCGGATGCGGTAGCATTTGTGTGAACTTGATTTCCCCAACTTTGCAGCTTTTAGTTTTGGAGAGCGTACAAAAACAACATGGAAAGTGAAGCTGTGGTCACGGCGCCTGGTGGTGGGGAAGCTCCAAGCTCTGTCACCAGCCAGAGTGGGGACCCAGGAGGATGCTGGAAGGTGTCAGCTGGTGGGGCGCATGGTAGGGAGGTGCCGCGGGTGCAGGGCTGCCTGGGGCTCTGTCACTCTGTCACTTCCCTTCCCTTTGGCACAGACTGCTCAGCTCCCATGTAGCTCCATCCTTTGAAAGTCTGACATCCTTTCTTTCCCCAGAGACTCCTTTCCTCTGTAGCCGGTATTTGATTTCCAAATAGGTGCTTTGCATGATGGAAGGAGAGGCGAGATGAAGAGACAGCCCTAACCTGTGGCTATTTCTGGGGCTGACGTACAGGTGTGTCCTAGGCGCACCCAAGTCTGCATGAGGGATACATCTGGCAGCAGGTGAGGAGAGGCCAAGCCTGGCTCTCGTGGGTCCCTCTGGCTCCTCTGGACTTCCAGGGGGGGGGGCGCTCTTGATCTATAGGATGGTGAGGAGCTCACAGCCAGACAGGGAAGGAGAAGATGCAGATGAGGGGGGCCAGGCGGAAATCTCACGCCATCAGAGAAGGCAAATGCAATATTCAAATGAAAACTCAAACGTTACCCTCGTCTGTTTTATTATGGTGATGCAATCAAACTCTTCTGATATAAAGGACCACGGGTGGGTTTCTCTTTAAGAGCATGAAGAATAAGGTTAGGATGCTGGGAGGTGGGGGTTAGGGAGGTGAGATTTCAGAGGAGGTGGCTGCATGCTGCCTTCACAAAGATCTGTCTGCCTTCCTGGGGCTGGAAAAGATATGGGGAGAAAAGAAGGCATCCCATCACCTGGGTGTCTCTAAACGCTCTAGAAATGCACCTCAGAGCTGCTGCTCACTGTCCTAAAAGAAGAACTGGCTTCCCAGGGTCCCCAGAGCTCAGAGAATAGCACGTCCCATCAGTCCCTCTGTTTGCAAGACAAATGACCGCAGGGTCACCTTGGCCACGGTATCCCTGATATTCCTCCATTTAAACCTTAGCCCTGTTGAAAATATGGGGCCTGAGAAATACGACTGGGGGAGGGACAGCCCCATGTCTTGATGAATTCTTGGCAGCAACCGGGTTTCTCCACCACAACTCTAGATATTTTCAGATGTCCCTTGGTGGCCTCAGGCCCACTGATCTATAAAAGAAACCATCATGGAGGCCGGCTGAGCTTGAAGGTCTAAGTGTTCCTCAAATCTGCATACCCTGCTCCTGCTGCCAGAACGCTGGGCTAATGGACCATAGTCTCTCCTGAACAAGCTCCAGCCCGTCTTCCCACCTCCTCCTGCTCCAACTATCTGCCAGTGTTGACTCCTGAACTGACTCTGCCCTGCACCATCCCCATCCAGGCTCCTTCACACTCTCCAACACCCTGAGTATGTAGATGAAGATGTCTACCCAGGAAGGGCCAAGCTAGATCTGCTTGGTCCATGTGTCTTACCATGCTGCCCACCCCCTTTGCCACCTGTCCTCCTGCTCCAGCCTTTTGGGTAAAACTTCAGGGCCACTTCTCTGGAGCCCCAGGATCCCCAGATGCCTCTGGATCCGGGCTCACAGCTCTCAACAAACCACCCGTCTTTTCTTCTTAGTTTCCACCATAACCCACAATTGCCCACTTATTTGTACGGTCATTTAATTAAAGGCTGTCATCCCCACTAGACTCCCAGCTCCGTGTATTACAGAAATTGGGTCAGTCACAGGAGATGATCATTTCCCTGGCCCCCCGCGTCGTGCTCGGCATAGAAATTTTGTTGGCGGGTCGGCACACACAGGGAAGGCCCGCAGGGTCAAATTCAAGCCCACAGTGGTCCCCGTGGCCTTGCAGGGATGCGAGGGTTTCTTTCCTTCCCTGTTTCTGTGCTTTTGCTCATGTATTTCCTCTATGTGCGTGGTCCTTCCCGAGTAGCTACTATGTGCTCAGACGCCGTCCTGAACCGAGGGTGTTTCAGACATGATCAGACGTGGCCATGGGGCTGTGGTGCCCTCTGTCTAGGGGCCCAGGTGGTCAGCAGCCTCTGACAGGAGACTAATGGATACAGTGAGGAACGCTGCTGATGTGCAGAGAGCTCTGTGTCCTCTGAGGCCAGGGGGACGTGCTTACCCAACATTTCCTCCTCGCTACCATGTCTCCCCAGAATTAATGACCCTGTAGAAGGAGCCGGATTTCTCTGAGCAAAGATCTGGAGTCAAGGCATAACACATAGGTTTAACGGAGACTCCATTAATTTTTAGGAATGACAGCAATCCCAAGATGCTGCTTGACATTTATATTGCATTTCCTAAATGGATTTCCAAATATTTGTTTCCAGAGTGTTTCAAACCTAGGGAAATAAGGAACAATAACTTTCTTATTTTATTCGGGGAAAAAAAAAAAAGAAAACCCATGGCATGTCCAATAGATGGATAGGCAGTGCGATTGGAAACAAAACCTTAAGTTAAATTACATAGAGGCACTTGAATGATCACCTTGCTTGCTCTACATGGGTTCTGTGTAAACTGCTGGGGATACCAAGATTCAAAGGGTGTCGAGATAAGGAAAAGGCAAGTTCTGCCCTCTGGGGGTTCATAGCCTCTTAAGAAGATGGGCCTGCCAGGGTGGTGGCACACGCTTGTAATCCCCGTGCTTG
The DNA here is from genome assembly GCF_963383645.1 of Muscardinus avellanarius. Lineage (NCBI taxonomy): Eukaryota > Metazoa > Chordata > Mammalia > Rodentia > Gliridae > Muscardinus > Muscardinus avellanarius. The sequence goes on from NC_137796.1 coordinate 4,350,745, forward strand.
GGAGGCGGAGACAGGAGGATCGCGCAGGTTCAAAGCCAGCTGCTCTGGCTTAAGAGATCCTGTTTCCAAATAAAAAGTATAAAATAGGTCTGGGAGTGTAGCCTGGAGGTAGAAGGGCTTCCAGAACACCAGTACCACCAATAAAATAAAATAAAATAAAAGAAGATGGACCCCCTTGATATTAGCAAGGAGATACTATGTGCCATCCTTGGGGGATGGACACCTCTGTCTCTTCATCAGGACTTTGCCCAGTCCTGGCTGAAGAGTGGCTTTCTCTGGCTGCCTAGTCGGAGGGCACCTCATCCCTGCCAGCCACGGTCTTTCCTGTGACTCAGCAGCCTCCTCCTCAGGGTGTGTAGCACCTCTGAGAGAGAAAGTCTTGATTTATGCTTTATTATGTTGTGTTCACTCCCCAGCTGAAAGGTAAGCGCTACACTGTCTTATTTACC